>NC_064623.1:42820939-43445939 GCF_023898315.1 Schistocerca nitens | reverse complement strand
GGAAAGCGTAGAAATACAATTAGCTGGCAAGCTCCGCAACCGAGATAAGGGTTTCCAGCTCGATATCATGATAATCTCTCATTACACGTCTGCGCTCTAAAAAAAAAAGTTGTTCTAAATCTCCGCTGCCTAGCATTACAACATACTTGTACACCTCCCATACTTCTGACTGGCGCTTTTGTTACCAAAAGTGTTATCTTTGACCCATGTGCGTTTAATCCACACTGTAAAGAGCGTTAAAAGTCTTATAAGGGCCTCAGGTTGAGGAGGGCTGATCGACTGTCAACCGAAATATTGGTACACAAGTTCTATAATATACCGGACTTAACATCTATGGTCATCAGTCCCCTAGAACTTAGAACTACTTAAACCTAACTAACCTAAGGACAGCACACAACACGCAGTCATCACGAGGCAGAGAAAATCCCTGACCCCACCGGGAATCGAACCCGGGGACCCAGGCGCGGGAAGCGAGAACGCTACCGCACGACCACGAGCTGCGGACTAATATACCGGGTGCTCTCCCAATAAGTGATGGAATGTTTGACGCACCGGGAAAAGAAAAAACGCAGCGTTAAACCTATTTCAAGTTACAAATAAGTACAACAGTCGTCGTACGCACGTAATCCTATTTAAAAAGACTTTTGTACAGCATAGTCATGGAGGTATCCGTTTGTCGATGATCCGAGGAGAACGAACGTTGCCAGACTGCATTCGTCAGTCTCATTAAATTCCTTCCCTGTTTTTCTATTGAGGAGGGGCAGTCAATCATTTTAGTATCTGTAAAATGTAGATTCATGCTGCCTTTATAGCGGTTGTCTTTTATTGGTTTTGAACGTCCAGCGAAGATAAGAAAAATTTGGGCTTATACGGAGGTATATAGATAGTCGTTTTTCTCTCGTTCTTCTTGAAAATGAAACTGGTAAGGAAATGTCTAATAATGGTACAGGGTAGCTTCCGCCACACACCACGGTGCGCTGTGGAGTATGTATGTAGATGTACAGTTCATATGGGCACAGCTAAATCATCTCCAGTTTTCGCAACCGGTAACATGGACAGCAGATATCATACAGGGTGTTTAAAAAATGACCGGTATATTTGAAACGGCTATAAAAACTAAACGAGCAGCGATAGAAATACACCGTTTGTTGCAATATGCTTGGGACAACAGTACATTTTCAGGCGGACAAACTTTCGAAATTACAGTAGTTACAATTTTCAACAACAGATGGCGCTGCAAGTGATGTGAAAGATATAGAAGACAACGCAGTCTGTGGGTGCGCCATTCTGTAGGTCGTCTTTCTGCTGTAAGCGTGTGCTGTTCAATACGTGCAAGTGTGCTGTAGACAACATGGTTTATTCCTTAGAACAGAGGATTTTTCTGGTGTTGGAATTCCACCGCCTAGAACACAGTGTTGTTGCAACAAGACGAAGTTTTCAACGGAGGTTTAATGTAACCAAAGGACCAAAAAGCGATACAATAAAGGATCTGTTTGAAAAATTTCTACGGACTGGGAACGTGACGGATGAACGTGCTGGAAAGGTAGGGCGACCGCGTACGGCAACCACAGAGGGCAACGCGCAGCTAGTGCAGCAGGTGATCCAACAGCGGCCTCGGGTTTCCGTTCGCCGTGTTGCAGCTGCGGTCCAAATGACGCCAACGTCCACGTATCGTCTCAAGCGCCAGAGTTTACACCTCTATCCATACAAAATTCAAACGCGGCAACCCCTCAGCGCCGCTACCATTGCTGCACGAGAGACATTCGCTAACGATATAGTGCACAGGATTGATGACGGCGATATGCATGTGGGCAGCATTTGGTTTACTGACGAAGCTTATTTTTACCTGGACGGCTTCGTCAATAAACAGAACTGGCGTATATGGGGAACCGAAAAGCCCCATGTTGCAGTCCCATCGTCCCTGCATCCTCAAAAAGTACTGGTCTGGGCCGCCATTTCTTCCAAAGGAATCATTGGCCCATTTTTCAGATCCGAAACGATTACTGCATCACGCTATCTGGACATTCTTCGTGAATTTGTGACGGTACAAACTGCCTTAGACGACACTGCGAACACCTCGTGGTTTATGCAAGATGGTGCCCGGCCACATCGCACGGCCGACGTCTTTAATTTCCTGAATGAATACATCGATGATCGTGTGATTGCTTTGGGCTATCCGAAACATACAGGAGGTGGCGTGGATTGGCCTCCCTATTCGCCAGACATGAACACCTGTGACTTCTTTCTGTGGGGAGACTTGAAAGACCAGGTGTACCGCCGGAATCCAGAAACAATTGAACAGCTGAAGCAGTACATCTCATCTGCATGTGAAGCCATTCCGCCAGACACGTTGTCAAAGGTTTCGGGTAATTTCATTCAGAGACTACGCCATATTATTGCTACGCATGGTGGATATGTGGAAAATATCGTACTATAGAGTTTCCCAGACCGCAGCGCCATCTGTTGTTGAAAATTGTAACTACTGTAATTTCGAAAGTTTGTCTGCCTGAAAAAGTACTGTTGTCCCAAGCATATTGCAACAAACGGTGTATTTCTATCGCTGCTCGTTTAGTTTGTATTGCCGTTTCAAATACACCGGTCATTTTTGAAACACCCTGTAAATGGAGTACGAATCAAATGTTAAGGGTTGCATACTTCACAAATCAAGGGGGCACTGCTACATCAGCGTTATCGGACTCCCTTGGTTCCCGCTGTAGTTCTGCGAGTACCGTAGAGACTGGCAACCGTGGCGCTGCGGTCACTTCACGCAAGTCAACTCGTTTTCTCTTACTGGAGCATGCAGGAATTTAAGGCTAAATCGTGACTTATTGTTAAAATGCAGGATTAGTTCACGATCTTGTGGCTGTGAACTAACTGACTAGACGAAATTTCGTCCAGTGCCAACCAAAGAGTGTATTCTTGTTTTTTCCGCCTCCATCCTGAGAATAAATATGTGCTGCATCAAACAAAAACTGGGTGTAGCGCATTCTCTCTGCTTTATCCGTGTGACTAAAGGTGTGTAACAACAACGACTCTGTAATATACCACATATAAGTAATTATTCCCATCTGAATTTTCGATAAACTTGTGTAATTGATGTTCTGATTTCATTTCTTTTTTGTTTCATGTCATTATGTTAAGAAAACTGTAAACAAGTTTCAGAGTGAATATTAATGTTTATGTCAAATGTGAAGTAATATTGTAATAGATTTGAAATGTAACAAATGTTGAGACTGTTGTAAGATGTTTAAAATTGTAACTGTGCGTCTGGTCCATACGTAGGCAATGTGTTAGGATATGTAGAATGCAAAACCTCGGGTGAATACCCTGTCTGTAAGCGAGCGGTAAAAGGTGGATGGCAGGCGAGCGCGGGAAAATGCGCGCGGGCACTGCACGGCATAACGGGCTCAGCAGTAGTAGTCGGAGTTGGGCATTGGTCTGAGCAACACCTTCTGGAGCGAGGAGGCTCTCCTGGAAGATGTAGTTTCACTGAGCCTCGGGTATGCCGTTCCAACGCCCACACAGCATGGCTAAATTCCATAGGCACTAAATGGAAAAGTATTACGACGCTAAGAAGAAATACAGTGCCGATACGTCAAGAGTCATAGCTGTGGTTGTATGTGTGCTCTGTGCCTCGCCATCTCGCCGGCCGCCAACCGCCGCATCGATACAAGTAGGTTGAAACTTTTAGTACTGTATTCGTATGGACCAGAGAGTGAACGGTTCAATAATAACCTAAATTTTACCAGAACTTTCCCATCATTTAATTATCCTCACAACTAACCTAGACAGGGTCCTTTCCAAATGTTGTGCAATCCGAGTGTCCCGATATGACAAATTAAATTTTGTGTTAATAATAATTACTTGCAGATCTAGCTATGCTAGAATGGTGTTCAAAGAACTGTTTTGTTAATGAACCAGTAAATGAATAACGAAGGTCTAACGAAGTTGAAAGATAACTTTAATATTGATATAGTAATGAAGTTTAATTATTTCGAGACATATATAAAGGTATTTAAATGAGCAGTAGATAAGATGAAAAGAGTAGTAACTCATATACTGGAAATCTTGAACGCAAAATAATTTCAGTAATCAAATTTTTTAATACAGTGATCATAACAGTTTCAGGACCCCCCCCGTTTTTCATTTGAATTCTGAAGTGTTCTAAATTGGTTTGACCAGCAAAAGTTAAAGTCAATATAAAAGTCAAAATTTATCAGTGTTTTATCTTTATCAAAATTGACATTTTGCGAGTGGCTCGAAAGTGCTATTTCTAGGGTAACCTATGTCCGATTTTAGTCAGATCAATAGACAGTACGAAGTTTTGTAGTATACATTATAGTGTAGTGTTATGTATTCATGGCTTTTTTTTCATATCAGTACAGAACGTGAAACTATCAGTTCAATAGATTTTCTGGTTCTAAAATTTTACTATATTATGCAGTGTTACTACGTGTTGTTGTTCATGAATATACACCAACTCGTACAGGGAAGAAACTCAGTTAATGCCTAATTAGGCTGGCGACCGTATTATTATCAAATTGGTAGCATGTTCAGTGTTGCTTTTGTTCCATCTTGACGTGTAATTGCATTTTGGACTTACTTGACGGATCATTGTTATTACAGAGTGGTTGTAAGTCTGATTTGCCACCATTCAGGTACACGCGGTCGATATCTATACAAAACTCCTTTCTCATAAGGTGAAGCCCGCTCACTTACCATAGTACAGGCTTTAACGAGTATTGTGTGCCCCATACGCGCACGTTACAAGGGGACTACTTCTGTATTATTTTGGTCGTAGTGACTTGCATTTCTGGGCTACTAGCGAGTTGTGTGGTCTAGCGTATGATTCGATTCTATAAATTTTTCGAAGACTGTTATAACTTTATTTTAACAATCAATCACCATTTAGAGATTCCATTTCATCCTTACGTCATATTTCTGGCGCTGTTTTGCATCACCTCGGTTCCGAGAGTTGCGGAACCTGTACAGAAAATTGGAATAGAGATCAACATAATACCATTCCCGCCCTTTTTATTGCTCATAAAAACCACACATTGCATGCATACAGAGAGACCTACAGAGATGGTGGTCCAGATTGCTGTACACACTGATACCTCTAATACCCAGTAGCACGTCCTCTTCCATTGATGCATGCCTGTATTCATTGTGGCATACTATCCACAAGGTATTGTACACTGCTGGCCACCGTAAATGCAACACCCTGAAGGAAGCATCCGAATCAAGTGAAATTTACACCATGGGTTTGCAGCGATGAGATATGCAACTGATTAGAATTTCAGCGCAGACGCACATCACACGCGCCTGTGGCGCCACCTCATAGCGCCATTTAAGGCTTGGCGATTTCGACGAGTGTACGTTCGGCACGTGTGTTTACCTTGTGGTTGTTTCACAAGACGATCGGTTATGCCTCGTAGACAACAGCGAACATCGTTTGATCAAGTATCCGAGTTCGACAGAGGAAGGATAGTGGCTTACCGAGATTGTGGATTATCATACAGAGAAATCGCTAGTCGTGTTGGACGAAACCAAACAACTGTAATGCGGATATGTGACCGTTGGATGCAGGAGGGTACGACGGACCGACGTGGTCGATCGCATTCACCTCGGTGCACCACTGCACGTGCTGATAGGCAAATTGTGGGCATGGCGGTGACGGATTGCTCAGTGACATCCCGAACCATAGCACAGCACATTGCGTCTGTAACGCATCATCCAGTGTCTGCGCGTACCATTCGACGCCGTTTACAGCAGAGTGGTCTGTCCGCAAGACTTGTTTCGTCTACGATTGACGCAGAACCACACACGTCTCCGTCGCCAATGGTGTGATGACAGACGGATGTGGCCGGCAGAATGGAATGACGTTGTCTTTACTGACGAGGCACGCTTCTGTCTGCAGCACCACGATGGTCGGATTCGAGTGTGGAGACATCGTGGAGAGAGGATGCTGGACAGCTGCATTATGCACCGCCACACTGGTCTTGCACCGGGTATTATGGTATGGGGCGGTATTGGAAATTACTCTCGCACGCCTCTAGTACGCATTGCCGGTACTTTAAATAGCCGGCGCTACATATCCGAGGTGCTGGAGCCAGTTGTCCTTCCTTACATTCAGGGCTCGGCCACAGCCATATTTCCACAGGATAATGCGCGACCACACGTGGCACGCATTGTCCAAAGGTTCTTCGTCAATAACCAGATTGAATTGCTTCCCTGGCCGGCTCGCTCTCCGGATCTTTCACCGATAGAAAACATGTGGTCCATGGTTGCTCAACGAGTGACCCAGATTACATCCCCAGCTGCCACACCAGATGATCTTTGGCAACGTGTGGAAGCTGCTTGGGCTGCTGTACCCCAGGAACACATCCAACGTCTCTTTGACTCAATGCCGAGACGTGTGGCAGCGGTGATCTCCAACAATGGCGGCTACTCTGGCTACTGATTCTGGCAGGAACCACATGTCACAGACGTCTGTAAACGTAATCATTTGATACTTGGTCAACATGTTATCTACAAAATAAATTTTGTTGTGCTACCTCTTGTCTTTCTTGGTGTTGCATTTACGCTGGCCAGCAGTGTATGTCCAGATTGTTCCACTGCTCAACGGCGATTCGACGTACATACATCAGAGTGTTTGGTGGGTCACGTCGTCCATAAATATCAATTTCCATTCTATCCCACCCATGTTCGATAGGTTTCATGCCCGAAGAACATGCTGGCCACTCTAGTCGAGTGATGTCGTTATCCTAAAGGAAGTCATTCACAAGATGTGCACGATGGGGGCGCGAATTGTCGTCCATGAATGCCTCCCCAGTATACTGCCTGTATGGTTTCACTATCGGTCGGAGAATGGCATTCACGTATCGTACAGCCGTTACAGCGCCTTCGATGACCACCAGCGGCGTGCGTCGGCCCCACACAGTGCCACCCCAAAACAGCAGGGAACCTCCACCTTGCCGCACTCGCTGGACAGTGTGTCTAAGACGTTCAGCCTGACCGGGTTGCCACCAAACACTTCTCTGACAATTGTCTGGTTGATGGCATATGCGACACTCATCGGTGAATAGAACGTGATGTCAATCCTGAGCGGTCCATTCGGCATGTTGCTGGGCCCATCTGTACCGCGCTGCGTGGTATCGTGGTTGAAAAGGTGGACCTCGCCATGGACGCCGGGAGTGAAGTTGCGCATTATACAGCCTATTGCGCACAGTTTGAGTCGTAAGACGACGTCCTCTGGCTGCACAAAAAGCGTTATTCAACATGTTGGCGTTGCTGTCAGGGTTCCTCCGAGACATAATCTGTAGGCAGCGGTCACATTATGTGACATTTCAACTTACGCTTGAGAATGGCATGAAGCCGAAATCATGATTACGTAAAAAAAAAAAATTAGAGTTTACAATCTAATGACGGAAATTTTTTTCACACTGGTTGCTTATATAGAAGGAATGAGACAGCGAGTTCGGGCAGTACGTCATAGGACTGGCTGGAGGTTTTAGATTGAGTATACGGATCTCATTTCTGATCTCTAATTGGGCATCAGCCGTTACGTTGACGACTTGTTAAGGGCATTTGCTATATTAAGAAAGGTAATGCAAAAATCTTTTTTTTTTGCATTGGTGTCCTCACCACTAAACCAGTGAGAACGAGGGACTGGCACGCCACACTGGCCAGCCACTACGCTTGTTGATCTCCGGGGCAGAGATGAGTCTGCACAGAATGAGGTACTCTTATCCGCCACTTAAGGTCAGTTTTGATTTTACGCCCAACTGAGCAGGAGCCGTTGTTACTGCCAGAGCTGGAAGCGCAGCATAGTTAAATGGCTCTGAGCACTATGGGACTCAACTGCTCAGGTCATTAGTCCCTAGAACTTAGAACTAGTTAAACCTAACTAACCTAAGGACATCACAAACAACCATGCCCGAGGCAGGATTCGAACCTGCGACCGTAGCGGTCTTGCGGTTCCAGACTGCAGCGCCGTTAACCGCACGGCCACTTCGGCCGGCCAGCAATAGTTAACTTCACACCCTGCATACACCCAAATCACTCTCAACTTTTACCATACATAATTTCTACTATAGTGCGCACGTGCAATATGTAAAATGTCGGTATTTTCTCTGCTTCCTGATGCTGCAATTTTAATATACAAAAGCCGAAAAATTATTACCAGAGATTATTCATAGGAAAGTGCGTTAACAGAAAGCGTACAGTTTTTTTTTTCTACACCAAATATTTGTGTCTATTTCAGCAAAGAATTTTTACACTTCTTCTTATCCTTCTTTTTCTTCATTTCCTTTCAGGTGTTGAGAATTCTTCTGTTACGTTCTCAAGTTCATTGCCTCTCTTGTTTGTGGCTAGTCTCTATTGGATCTCTCCAACTCTTTCTAGATTTACATTTCTATTTTTCCCGTATTGTTTCCAACTCATTACTATTTTGGGCATCCTATTTTTATTCATTCTTGCCATTTTATTTCTCCCTTTCTTCTTATACTCCCCGTTTTCCTTTGTTTATACTTATACAAGTCGTAGCTATTATCTGATTTTCATAGTGTTTATCATATCAGTTATAGCAAGAGGGTCAACTTAATAGCCGGCCGCGGTGGTCTAGCGGTTCTAGGCGCTCAGTCCGGAACCGCGCGACTGCTACGGTCGCAGGTTCGAATCCTGCCTCGGGCATGGATGTGTGTGATGTCCTTAGGTTAGTTCGGGTTAAGTAGTTCTAAGTTCTAGGGGACTGATGACCACAGATGTTAAGTTCCATAGTGCTCAGAACCACCATTCTACTTCATAACATCATTTCCGTAACTTGTCTTCTTTATTCACTCCTGTTATTCTCCAACTCTGACTACTTTAAAGCGTGGATGGTATGACCATTATTTTGTAGCACTTTATTCTGGTACCTTTCCTCACCTTTGTATTCTTTGTTCTCTGTGAAGTCCCACTAATAAATTGCTCAATCACATTAAGGTGACCATCTGACAAAAGTCTGAATAATCACCTTCTGCAGCACGGTCTGCTTGCGACATGTGCAAGAAGAGAGTCAATGAAGTTTGTGAAGGCATTTACACTGTTATGGATATATGCTGTGACCAGCTGTGCTACGTTTCTCGGTTGAGGATGCATGGTTCGAACAGCCCGATCGAAATAGTCCCACAGATTCTCGATTCGGTTTAAATCCGGTTAGTTTTGTGAGAAGCGGAGTACAGTAGTCGCAGCCTGGTGCTCTTCGAACCACGCACGTGCACAGTGAGCTGCGTGACACATTGCGTTGTCCTGCTGGAAGATGCCACCACGCTCAGGAAAAACAAAGCGCATGTGGGAGTGGACATTGTCCACATGGATAGCTGCACACTTGTGTTGAGCCATTGTGCCTTCTAGAGTGACGCGATCACGCAGGGAATACCCAGAGAACACTGCCCAGACCATAACGCTCTCTCGATTGTTACGGGGTGTTTGCTTGCAGACTTATCACGCCGTACACACCAACGGTCCCCTGTCCGATCGAATATAAACCATGATTCACGTGAACAGGTCACCTGCCTTCGTCGCCAACGAACATGTCACCATTGGTGCACGAACCAGGCCCGTGCTGTTGAGGCCTACGTGCCGGAATGTCCACAGTTCATCACATTTGCAGTAACCGAATACACTGACGTTGATCGTTGTGAATTATTGCGTTTAAACGATCTTCATTAAATCCCGAAGGAATTCCTGAACGTGGAGAGCCACTAATGTCACAATGATCTCTTGTCTTGCTGTGTCCAATGTCATCGTCCCCTTATCCGGCGCAAATGTTACTGATATACAGGGCATAAAATCCCTTCTGAGTCCTGCGAATATTTTTATGTTAATAATTGGCAACCAGTGTTGTACAATAGCAATAAAGTCATGAGATGTTAAGTTGAATCTTTTATTAGAACATGTTACGCGTTTCGGGATTACACTCATCTTCAGACGTCACTAACTTCAACTCCTTCCTAACCAGCCAGGCATACAGCCTTGACAACTCGAAGTAAGTATCAAATAACATTTGACTATAGCTGCGACATAAGCAGTCTTGAAACAGAGAGTTGAAGTTTGTGACGTCTGAAAGTGGGTGTAATCCCGAAACGCTTAACATGTTCTTATAAAAGATTCAATTGAACATCTCTTGACTTTATTGCGATTGTACAGCATTGGTTGCCAATTATTAGCAAATGTTACTGGCTGCGTCCGCTACCGTCACCCCCTGCTGAAATCAAAAAGGAAAATATGACGGAAATATTTCTATTTCTCCACATGGCATTCCACTTTCTAGTATCCATACCTCCATCCTCTATTTCCAAATGACAAAATGACAATATGTAAACAGATAACAACAGTGAACTATTACTAAATTATGGCAATGGATAAGGAAACCCATAATAATTGGAATGCCAAACAGGAACTCTACGAGCTTGTGCATCAACTTAATAATTTCATAATTGTGCTTGAATGTCTTATCTGTATAATATTTGCGCGTTACCTTCATTATTTTCTAAAATTTAGGTACTTAAATCCGACTTATTTAAGACTGCCACCTAGGGCATTGCAAAATCCGCATGGAAATTTGAGATAAAAAGTACATTAAATGCGAAACCGAAGTGAACCGTACGGTACGCGTTTTAATACGGAGTGCATCCGCACAGAACCGCGCAGTAATTCAAAGCTGATTAAATGGAGACCTTAGCGTGGCGGAATTTAGTGCCTCCTGTAAAATCGGCGCACGAGGGGAGTACCGCGAGTATTCCCCGCCCCCACCCCCCTTCCCACCCCTTACGCTCACAAACACACACACACACACACACACACACATACACACACTAACACTCTGAACGCAGTGCATTCAGAGTCACGCATGTTCCCCCCATTACCGCACGCAGCTTTTTACGTCTCACTTGTTGATTTCTCGCCCTAATCCAGCACATTATTCTCTACGCGAGGTTTGTGCGCGTTAATGTGGGGAACAAAAGGAGCGGATGAAGCTCCATTTAACATAACTTGAGCATAAAAACCTCTGCCACGTTACTTTCACCACTTTCTCTCTCTCTCTCTCTCTCTCTCTCTCTCTGTCTCCCTCGCACTCTCTCTTTCTTTTTATTGTTCAAATAGAGCTGAGTACCTTTCACACAATACGACCGCTTTATTCGCGCAGGCTTTTTCTCTGACGTACTGCACAATGGGAGTCCTATAAATTTTAGTGTCCTCAGCTTCGAGTCGTCAATAGTAGCCAATTGATTTGATAAACGCTAACTAGAATTTCTTTCTAACTGAATCTCTGTACAGTGTCGATATGTACATTGCCGGATCGATCACGTTCACCGATAGTGTGAAGTATCTCTGTTTTTCTTGCCTACAGCACAGCAATAAATCACATCTATGTGTAAATGTTAAAGATTTTACCCCTACGATAAAGTAGAGCTATATTTCACATTAGAGTAAATTTATCTATTTCACGGCTGTGATCGCAAACTTGTTAGTTAGGTTCTCAGACTACCGGTTTCGTTCACCAATGACCATCTTCAGATCTGCAGGAAATTATGACAAACACGCAAATAAAACTAGTGGATTGTCTACAACTTACAACAATAAAATTGGACTTAATGAAAATTATTACTTACATACATGTGAAAATTATGTGCTTTAAATATGACGAGGCATACCTTTCTTAAAAACAT
Organism: Schistocerca nitens; assembly: GCF_023898315.1. Classification (NCBI taxonomy): domain Eukaryota; kingdom Metazoa; phylum Arthropoda; class Insecta; order Orthoptera; family Acrididae; genus Schistocerca; species Schistocerca nitens. Next base: position 43,434,225 of record NC_064623.1, on the reverse strand, counting down.
GTCCTAAGATAATGGAACCATAGTGGAATAGTCAAAAAATAAACACAAAATCAAATGAGCATCGTCACACATAAATGAAACATCTTATACACTTGAGTCATTTTGTTAACAGAGCTGGTGGTCAAAACATACTGGCACGCAGTAGCCACAAAATGTTTGACCTTCGTTGATCCATTATGGATCGTGGGACAACGGCTGGCATGCAATAATTTACCAACAGCCGTATGTATTGTAGAAATTTATTTTATTTTATGAACTTCTATGTGCTACCTGTTTCGGCATTACATTGATGCCATCTTCAGGCCACCAAAAGCTGTTGCAGAACGATTGATTCACGGATCCAGTTATATGGCTCCTTCCGTGTATAGCGATTTTACGACTATAATGAGTGGAGCCTGAAGATGACATCAATGTAATGCCGAAACTGGTAGCACATAGAAGTTCATAAAATAAATTTCTACAATACATAAGGCTGTTGGTAAATTATTGCATCAAAAGAAACAAAATATTTGTGTCGCAAGCTCCCCAGCCAGATGTCGCTAGTGTTAAGTATATACATATTCTTCAGTCATATACGAGTAATTGTGCGATATGGAATAAGAAGAAGAATATAGACGGTAAAGTCTGTACTAGGCTTACCAGTAGTGTAAGTCTTTTCAATAACAAAATGCAATAATATACACTCCTGGAAATGGAAAAAAGAACACATTGACACCGGTGTGTCAGACCCACCATACTTGCTCCGGACACTGCGAGAGGGCTGTACAAGCAATGATCACACGCACGGCACAGCGGACACACCAGGAACCGCGGTGTTGGCCGTCGAATGGCGCTAGCTGCGCAGCATTTGTGCACCGCCGCCGTCAGTGTCAGCCAGTTTGCCATGGCATACGGAGCTCCATCGCAGTCTTTAACACTGGTAGCATGCCGCGACAGCGTGGACGTGAACCGTATGTGCAGTTGACGGACTTTGAGCGAGGGCGTATAGTGGGCATGCGGGAGGCCGGGTGGACGTACCGCCGAATTGCTCAACACGTGGGGCGTGAGGTCTCCACAGTACATCGATGTTGTCGCCAGTGGTCGGCGGAAGGTGCACGTGCCCGTCGACCTGGGACCGGACCGCAGCGACGCACGGATGCACGCCAAGACCGTAGGATCCTACGCAGTGCCGTAGGGGACCGCACCGCCACTTCCCAGCAAATTAGGGACACGTTGCTCCTGGGGTATCGGCGAGGACCATTCGCAACCGTCTCCATGAAGCTGGGCTACGGTCCCGCACACCGTTAGGCCGTCTTCCGCTCACGCCCCAACATCGTGCAGCCCGCCTCCAGTGGTGTCGCGACAGGCGTGAATGGAGGGACGAATGGAGACGTGTCGTCTTCAGCGATGAGAGTCGCTTCTGCCTTGGTGCCAATGATGGGCGTATGCGTGTTTGGTGCCTGCAGGTGAGCGCCACAATCAGGACTGCATACGACCGAGGCACACAGGGCCAACACCCGGCATCATGGTGTGGGGAGCGATCTCCTACACTGGCCGTACACCACTGGTGATCGTCGAGGGGACACTGAATAGTGCACGGTACATCCAAACCGTCATCGAACCCATCGTTCTACCATGCCTAGACCGGCAAGGGAACTTGCTGTTCCAACAGGACAATGCACGTCCGCATGTATCCCGTGCCACCCAACGTGCTCTAGAAGGTGTAAGTCAACTACCCTGGCCAGCAAGATCTCCGGATCTGTCCCCCATTGAGCATGTTTGGGACTGGATGAAGCGTCGTCTCACGCGGTCTGCACGTCCAGCACGAACGCTGGTCCAACTGAGGCGCCAGGTGGAAATGGCATGGCAAGCCGTTCCACAGGACTACATCCAGCATGTCTACGATCGTCTCCATGGGAGAATAGCAGCCTGCATTGCTGCGAAAGGTGGATATACACTGTACTAGTGCCGACATTGTGCATGCTCTGTTGCCTGTGTCTATGTGCCTTTGTTCTGTCAGTGTGATCATGTGATGTATCTGACCCCAGGAATGTGTCAATAAAGTTTCCCCTTCCTGGGACAATGAATTCACGGTGTTCTTATTTCAATTTCCAGGAGTGTATATACGATATTTCATTTACGTGGACGATGTTACTTTAATGTTTTAAGCTGCAAAAAGTTCAAATAGTTATATTTGTGGTTTACCCACGTATTATTGCAGATCTAGAGACGATCATTGTTGATAGAAACTGGTAGTATGTGGACCTAACAGTTTTGACCACAGACAGAAATAAACACGAGGTCTATTCGGAAATTAAGGAAGATAGGTCGCGAAATGGAAAACATAGTGAAAATCAAAACTGTTTTATTTGCAACTATTAGTAACAACTTCCAGCTGCTTATCTCCATAGTCGCTGACCCGACTTGGACGTTTGTGGTAGCGTTGCACCAAGTTTCCAATACCCTCGTTATAGAAGGCAGCCGACCGTGCTTTCCGCCAATTCTCTACCCTGGCCTACAGCTCGTTGTCTGTGTCAAAATGTTGTCCTAATAGCCTGCGGTTCATGTGAGCAGAGATGAAACTCAGAGGGGGAAAATTACGGGCTGTATTGGGAGTAATCAAACGCTTCCAACTGAAAACGATGCAAAAGCATCTACATTGCCCCTGCTGAATGCGGCTGAGAATTGTCTTGAAGAAGGAAACGCACGACAGTTATGTAATATTGGCTGCATAGCTTCAGGCGAAATTTCTCACCAGGCTCTTGTACTTCGCGGGAGACACTGTTGTTCTAGGTGTCTTTATTTGCTCCCTGTGTGCTCAGAACTAAAAAGAAAGACGTAATGCGATCGGCGGGCACACCTGCCCAACATACCTGTGCAAAACTTCATCGGACTTTCACTGCGGTTTCCATTTTGCGACCGATCGGTCCTTACTTTCCGAATAACCCTCGTAAATTTATTGTACACTTCCAAGGTAACTGTTCGATTCGCAACCATCTCGCAGTTTGCGAAAATTCAGATTATTCTGTGCACATTTTTTTTTGTGTTTTTCGAAGACTTAGGAGACGTCAGAGAAGGTATTTCTAAATAATGTCTATAAATACCGTAAATGCTGTTGTAATGTTTTTGTGTACAACGTCCTCAATATCTACATTTATGCCCATCTTTTCCTGCAGCTTACACCTATTTTCCTGAGTATGTAAGACATCTTGCATCATTTTACACTCTTTAAGTCCTTTTTTTAGGTTAACAAATCCTATTAATGTGACTTGATTTCTCTGAGGTTTTGCTTTCCGTTCCACCTCCACACCAGAACTACCACTCCGATGCACACACCCTAAAACTAGACTGATCGTTATCCAACAAATCCTTCAGTTTCCCTTACACTAACTCTCAGCTTAAATTTTTGACGTCAGGAATAGGTTTTCTTGTTAATAAGAAACTAAATATACATTTCTGTGCTTTAGTTGTTTACCTGATTTCTCAACCTCGTGTATAATTTTCTCCCTGAAGACCAATACACCGGCTATAAATTTTAAATATCTTGGCACTTTTGACGCAACCCAGCTTTACGTATTAGAACGTAGACTTCGATGTGAAAAACGCGTCTCTGTATGGTGGGGCCTGACCATATGGCAGAACTCGCTACAGCGGGATACGGTTTCACAATTCCTTCCTACGAGTTTCATTTTAAACGTCTTCCCCAAAGATCTTCCTTCCCCCTCCCCCTACCTCCCACCCCCCTCGCCCTGCACCCTGTAGATTCATATAGCAGGATTGTGCCTTTTGTGTTGGCCGGTAATAAACCTCCCCTACGACTGCGATACAGCAGCTAATATCGCGACCACTTCAGAGTCGAATAATGGCCACAGAAAGGGCGGGAAATAAAAAAAAGTGGTGCGGAGGGGGTGGGTAGGCAGAAGAAAGGGCAAGAAACTGCCGAGTTCACAGAAAACCCGTTAATTTGGAGCGGTGGGAGGCGCCCTTGTTCTGCAGACGTCACAGGTACATACTCGTACAAGTTAATTAACTTCTGAAGATAACTTCATTTAGACCAGGGCGTCAGCAGCGAGAGGAGATGGCGGAGGACAGACTGAGACACTGTGCGGTTCTCTGAGGGCCGAACCTTCAGCCGAGTTCGCGGGGCTACGAGCGAGTTGAAGGGGAAATTGTGTCGATGAGTTTCCTACAGTCCTTTTAAATTAAGCTTCCAGAAGCATCGCTGCCCAAAATGGAGCAGCTGACGTTCCTGAAAGGCTTCTAAAAAGCATGTGTCCTATTAGGTGTCCCTAACTTGTAGAGACCAAATCACACCTATTGGTGACTGTGGTAATCTGTCTTCTACATCTATACTCGTGTCGATGTGTGTATGTGAGAACGCGGTAGCCAACGGAAAAATTATCGTACTCACAAAAGAATCGATAGTATCGAAACAAACGTATCGATACCAAGAGGTACCGATACTTATTTTTGATACAATGGTTAGAGTAGATACTTTATATCGTCTGCAGTCTCTCCATCTCATTTCTTAAATCCATGCTTCACGGAGAGAGAGAGACTTCTAACCCCGTTTACACGATTCTTTGAAGGAAGTAACTTCCTTTTAGAAAACAGCTTCAAACGTCTGATTACATACAAATGAGGGAATGCATGGTCGGATGTAGTGAATATAGTAAGCTACTTTAAGGAAACGTATTTTTTTGTGCATCTTGAAGCTTATGATGTCATGCACCCCGAGCTATGTGTCGTACTGTGATATAAGTTTCCAGGTTCTTTCAGCGTTATATGTGGATACTGTTTGCCATGAAGTAATAAATTAAAAAAATGGCTCTGAGCACTATGGGACTCAACATCTTAGGTCATAAGTCCCCTAGAACTTAGAACTACTTAAACCTAACTAACCTAAGGACATCACACACACCCATGCCGGAGGCAGGATTCGAACCTGCGACCGTAGCAGTCCCGCGGTTCCGGACTGCAGCGCCAGAACCGCTAGACCACCGCGGCCGGCAGTAATAAATTAAAACGTCTTCCCGGTGAGGGCAGTTCTACTGCATGGAAAGGGAATGTCAGTGAAAAAAAGGTTCGAAAAGGTTTGAAATTATATGTAAAGTAGGTATGAAGTCGCTAAGTGATCACATTTTCAAATGGTGGATAAATATAGTCAGGGTAATTTGCGCGCTATGAGTTACGTTGCTTCGTACTGAAGGATGGCGTGTTGAAAGGTAGTGCGTCCAATCTTTTTGCGTGAAAACTGTTAAAGTTTTTCATTAAAAGACCGTTATTAACATTCTGCATCTTTATTCGTCGTGTCTATATACATACTTCTCAACACATTTAACTTGGCGACGAACTCGTTTCTTCCAACGAGAGATCAGTTTTTAGACACAGTCACTGTAGAATGATTGATTTTGGTGACGCTGACAAAGTTCGGAGCCCTTTAGGGGCAGAGGCTGCAAATTTGTGGACTTGAAGAATAAAGAAGTTGAATGCAAATGGTGCTTGTTTTATTTTAAAAGATTTAACAACTTTCACATTAAAATTTCGGAGGCATTACTCCTCACCAGGCACTCAGATATCGTTTACAACTTTAATACTTGGCCTTACTGCATGAAACCTTTAATCCTAAATTATACCTCTTATAACTTTTAGGAAAGCAGCTTAGTTATTTAAATTAGGTCAGCAATGATTTTGAATATTCAAAAAGTAATTTTTGTTGCTCTGTAAGCCTTTAGGAACGTAACCAGCAAATATCTCTGAATGACTGGGTGGCCGTTTAGTAATACGAAGGTGGTTTGGCAAGTCCGTTTAAAAAGAAAGAAAAAAATGTTTGTTTCGCAAGCAACTCGCATTCCTTCTCCACATAGTCTCCTTCGGTTCAGTGATCCTTCAGATTTTTCATCCCATCGAAAAAATTGGTTGTGTTAAAATCTGTAAAATTTTCATTAACTGCAACAATCACTTTTTTATTTGATGAAAATTTCTTACCAGCAACAAAAAGTTTCAGGTTAGGGAACAGGAAGAACCCATGTGTGGTTGAGTCCAGTGTATAGGATGGATGAGGAATTCTTCAACTTACACTATTGTTATTGCTATTGCTGATCTGGTGAAAGAGCATCTTTTTCCCATACTAACCTAGGTTTTCTTCAGGCAACAGAATTTTCAAACGATCCAACAATAAAGCCTAATAGGATCCAATTGTGGTTCTGCTTTTTCCTAAGGGAGCTGTGAGGATTATTCGTTGTGAATCCTGAAAAACAGTGGCCATGGCTTTACGAGCTGACAAAATGGCCTTGTCCTCTTTCGCTGCATTTTCGCAACTCGTTGTCCATTGTTTTGACTGCTACTTAGACTCTGGCATATAACAATGGATACAAGACTCATCAAATCGGCACAAGAACTCTTGCGGATTGTTATTGAACGTATCCAGACATTGTGTTGAAATGTTTTGCGTTTTTGGTACACTGCGAGCAATCACGGAAGCCACTTCGCACACAGGTACTTCATAGCCAATTCTCCGAGCAGCATATTACACACTAGTTCAGTTGAGATGCCTACAGTCTCAATAGTCTCACCAACATTTATCCGGCGGTCTGTCCCTACCATATCACGGTTTTTGTCAACGGACTCACTACTGGTCACCTCAATCTAACGGCCTGAGCTTCGGCATCGGTGACTGTCCAACCACGTTTAAATTCAAAAATACCGAAGTAGACTGAAGAGCCAAAGAAACTGGTACACGTGCCTAATATCGTCTAGGACCCCCGGGGGCACGCAGAAGTGTAGCCACACAACCCTGCGTGAACTCGACTACTGTCTGATGTAGTGGTGGATGCAATTGGCACCATGAATCCTGCAGGGCTGTCCATAAATCCCTAAGAGTACGAGGGTTTGGAGACATCTTCTCAATAGCACGTTGGAAGGCATCCCAATAACATTCATGCCTGGGGAGTTTGGTGGCCAGTGGAAGTGGTTAAACCGAGAAGAGTGTGAAACTTCCTGGCAGATTAAAACTGTGTGCCCGACTGAGACTCGAACTCGGGACCTTTGCCTTTCGCGGGCAAGTGCTCTACCATCTGAGCTACCGAAGCACGACTCACGCCCGGTACTCACAGCTTTACTTCTGCCAGTATCTCGTCTCCTACCTTCCAAACTTTACAGAAGCTCTCCTGCGCAGGAGAGCTTCTGTAAAGTTTGGAGGGTAGGAGACGAGATACTGGCAGAGGTAAAGATGTGAGTACCGGGCGTGAGTCGTGCTACGGTAGCTCAGATGGTAGAGCACTTGCCCGCGATAGGCAAAGGTCCCGAGTTCGAGTCTCGGTCGGGCACACAGTTTTAATCTGCCAGGAAGTTTCATATCAGCGCACACTCCGCTGCAGAGTGAAAATCTCATTCTGAGACGAGTGTTCCTGGAGCCACTCTGCAGTATTTCCGGACTTGTGGAGTGTCGCATTATCCTGCTGGAATTTCCCAAGTTCGTCGGAATGCACAATGGAAATCAATGGACGCAGATGATCAGACATGATGCTTACTTATGTGTCACCTGTCAGAGTCGTATCTAGATGCATCTGGGGTCGCATATCACTCCCACTGCACATGCTCCACGCCATTACAGAGCCTCCACCAGCTTGCAGGGTCCATGGACTCATAAGGTCGTCTCCACACCCGTAAACGTCCATCCGCTCGATACATTTTGAAACGAGACTCGTCCGACCAGGCAACATGTTTCCAGTCATCAACAGTCCAATGTCGGGGTTGATGGATTCAGACGAGGCATAAAGCTTTGTGTCGTGCAGTCATCAAGGCTAGACGAGTGGGCCCTCGGCTTCGAAAGCCCATATAGATGATGTTTCGTGGAATGGTTCTAATGCTGACACTTGTTGATGGCTCAACATTGAAATCTGCAGCAATGTGCGGAAGGGTTGCACTTCTGTCACGTTGAACAATTATCTTTAGTTGTCGTTGGTCTCGTTCTTGCAGTATTTTTTTCCGGCCGCAGAGGAGTCATAGATTTCATGTTTAACCGGAATCCTGATATTCACGGTTCACTCGTGCAATTGTCGTACGGGAAAATCTCCACTCCGTCGCTACCTCAGAGATGCGGCGTCCTATCGCTCGTGCCCTGACTGTAACACCACGATCAACCTCACTTAAATCTTGGTAACCTGCCATTGTAATAGCAGTAACAGGTCTAACAACAGCGCCAGACACTTGTTGTCTCATACAGGCGTTGCCGACCGCAGCACCGTATTCTGCCTGTTCACGTATCTCTGTATCTGAATACGTATGCCTGTACACAGGATTCGCATTCGTGAGGACGACGGTTCAATCCCGCGTCCGGCCATAATGATTTAGGTTTTACGTGATTACCCTAAATCGCTCCAGGCAAATGCCGGGATGGTTTCTTTGAAAGGGCACGGCCGACTTCCTTCCCCGTCCTTCCCTAATGCGATGAGACCGATGACCTCGCCGTCTCGTCTCCTTCCCCAAAGAACCCCAACGCATGTCTATACCAGTTTCTTTGGCGATTCAGTGTACACTCCTGGAAATGGAAAAAGAACACATTGACACCGGTGTGTCAGACCCACCATACTTGCTCCGGACTCTGCGAGAGGGCTGTACAAGCAATGATCACACGCACGGCACAGCGGACACACCAGGAACCGCGGTGTTGGCCGTCGAATGGCGCTAGCTGCGCAGCATTTGTGCACCGCCGCCGTCAGTGTCAGCCAGTTTGCCGTGGCATACGGAGCTCCATCGCAGTCTTTAACACTGGTAGCATGCCGCGACAGTGTGGACGTGAACCGTATGTGCAGTTGACGGACTTTGAGCGAGGGCGTATAGTGGGCATGCGGGAGGCCGGGTGGACGTACCGCCGAATTGCTCAACACGTGGGGCGTGAGGTCTCCACAGTACATCGATGTTGTCGCCAGTGGTCGGCGGAAGGTGCACGTGCCCGTCGACCTGGGACCGGACCGCAGCGACGCACGGAAGCACGCCAAGACCGTAGGATCCTACGCAGTGCCGTAGGGGACCGCACCGCCACTTCCCAGCAAATTAGGGACACTGTTGCTCCTGGGGTATCGGCGAGGACCATTCGCAACCGTCTCCATGAAGCTGGGCTACGGTCCCGCACACCGTTAGGCCGTCTTCCGCTCACGCCCCAACATCGTGCAGCCCGCCTCCAGTGGTGTCGCGACAGGCGTGAATGGAGGGACGAATGGAGACGTGTCGTCTTCAGCGATGAGAGTCGCTTCTGCCTTGGTGCCAATAATGGTCGTATGCGTGTTTGGCGCCGTGCAGGTGAGCGCCACAATCAGGACTGCATACGACCGAGGCACACAGGGCCAACACCCGGCATCATGGTGTGGGGAGCGATCTCCTACACTGGCCGTACACCACTGGTGATCGTCGAGGGGACACTGAATAGTGCACGGTACATCCAAACCGTCATCGAACCCATCGTTCAACCATTCCTAGACCGGCAAGGGAACTTGCTGTTCCAACAGGACAATGCACGTCCGCATGTATCCCGTGCCACCCAACGTGCTCTATAAGGTGTAAGTCAACTACCCTGGCCAGCAAGATCTCCGGATCTGTCCCCCATTGAGCATGTTTGGGACTGGATGAAGCGTCGTCTCACGCGGTCTGCACGTCCAGCACGAACGCTGGTCCAACTGAGGCGCCAGGTGGAAATGGCATGGCAAGCCGTTCCACAGGACTACATCCAGCATGTCTACGATCGTCTCCATGGGAGAATAGCAGCCTGCATTGCTGCGAAAGGTGGATATACACTGTACTAGTGCCGACATTGTGCATGCTCTGTTGCCTGTGTCTATGTGCCTGTGGTTCTGTCAGTGTGATCATGTGATGTATCTGACCCCAGGAATGTGTCAATAAAGTTTCCCCTTCCTGGGACAATGAATTCACGGTGTTCTTATTTCAATTTCCAGGAGTGTATATGATCTTCAGTTGTAGAGGAGCGTCAGAGTTCAATTAATCCAATTCTGTTTCGGTTGTGCAGTAGTCTAGTGCTTCAAATAAAAATGTTTATAACAGCATAATACTCGGTTTTCTGCACATTCAGTCGGAAACAGCACATAGCTGTCAACAGTGAACTTCATGCTGTACGTTGTTTTAATTCTCTATACGGTACTCCTTTTATTAAGGTTTGAAGCTCATCTTTTCTTTCTTCCGTGTTTGCGATTTAAAAACTGGGTGGTTTTGGAAATACAATTAGTTTATTTCTTTATTTACCCAGACATGTTTCCACACCAATGTGTCATCGTCTGTGGGTCAAATTTTTATTTCTTGTAATTACATCGCTAACTGAACTGTATTATTCTACATCGATTTTAGTACTCGTTTTCGTCGATTTTTGACAGCATGTCATCTGCAAAATTTTCCGTTGTGTTTCGTGTCCCTGGTTGGTGTCTCAATCAGCTGTTGTTTACTGCATTGCTTTCACTCAGTCTATCATAAATTTCCGCTCACTACTTCACCTCACATGCACTTACACAAAATGTGACGAAATGTGATCTACAGAGACGCTTCTGACAACACTCTGAATTAGAGGTGTCATATTATACAATAACATGTTATACAATAACATGACACCTCTCATTCAGTGTGTTGTCAGAAGTGTCTGTGCAGATCAGATTTCGCCACATTTTGTGTAACTGTATGTGAGGTGAAGCAGTGAGTGGAAATTTGTGATAAACTGAGTGAAAGCAATGCGCTAAACAGCAGGTGATTGAGACACCAACGAGGGACACGAAACAGGACGGAAAATTTTGCAGACATGCTGTCAAAAAATCGATGAAAATGAGCACTAAAATCGATGTAGAATAATACAGTTCCATTAGCGATGTAATTTTAAGAAATAAAAATATGACCCACAGAAGGTGACACATTGGTGTGGAAGCATGTCTGGGTAAATATAAAAATTAACTAACTGTGTTTGCGTAAGGCAGATTTCCAAAACTACCCAGTCTCTATATGATCCCTGGATTGATCAAGCTTACCAACAACAAAAGCTCAACTGAGATGTCCCATTATTTCATGGAAATTTGCCAGAGTTATCAAACCACCCTCGTCGAGATGTGAAATCAGCTGGGTCTCCCTTGTCGTGTCTGAGTGTGTACAAAGCTCGAGAGTGGCCAGTGACGCAGGATATGCGGCGAAACGGGCGCTGTTGTCTTGGGCCGGGCCATTCGTCTTCTCGCAGGAGCCAGCGCAGCACTCCATCTGCCCGAGCCTGATTTGCTTCGGGCGATGGAGCTCTCCTGCAGACAGATTCGCGTCGTTTGCATTCGCGATGGGCTCCGTCAGCGCCAGACAGCGGCCGGCAGGCGGGGTACATTCACGAGAGATGAGGCGGGAGCCGTCCCTCACACACACCCACTCTGGCTGCGTCCTCGTCTCGACGCTGCGAAGAGGTTTCACCCCGTTTATGTAGGCCTGCCAGTCCGCTTCTCCGCTTTGTTCTCTGAGAATGCAATCTTACAACTTTAGAGAACCTTGAATGAGATTTTCACTCTGCAGCGGAGTGTGCGCTAATATGAAACTTTCTGGCAGATTAAAACTGCGTGCCGGACCGAGACTCGAACTCGGGACCTTTGCCTTTCGCGGGCAACTTAGCTACCCAAGCACGACTCACGCCCCGTCCTCACAGCTTTACTTCTGCCAGTACCTCGTCTCCTACCTTCCAAACTTTACACAAGCTCTCCTGCGAACCATGCAGAACTAGCACTCCTGAAAGAAAGGATATTGCGGAGACATGGCTTAGCCACAGCCTAGGGGATGGCAGAAGCTGTGAGGACGGGGTGTGAGTCGTGCTTGGGTAGCTCAGTTGGTAGAGCACTTGCCCGCGAAAGGCATAGGTCCCGAGTTCGAGTCTCGGTCCGGCACACAGTTTTAATCTACCAGGAATTTTCACATCAGTGCGCACTCCGCTGCAGAGTGAAAATCCCATTCTGGAACATACCCTAGGCTGTGACTAAGCCATGTCTCCGCAATATCCTTTCTTTCAGGGGTGCTAGTTCTGCAAGGTTCGCAGGAGTGCTTTTGTAAAGTTTGGAAGGTAGGAGACGAGGTACTGGCAGAAGTAAAGCTGTGAGGACGGGGCGTGAGTCCTGCTTGGGTAGCTCAATTAGTAGAGCACTTGCCCGCGAAAGGTAAAGGTCCCGAGTTCGAGTCTCGGTCCGGCACAGTCTTAATCTGCCAGGAAGTTTCATGTAGAGAACCTTGTTAGTAAAACTGAATTGAGTATCTTTACTGCGCTTTCTTCTTAATTTAAAGATACGAGGGCGTGCTGCAAAAAGTAATGCCACCCAATTTGGGTTCTGAGCGTCAGCTGTCCGTCCGTCTTTCTGTCTGTCGGTTCAAAACCCTTTCTTCGGTAACGGGTAGACACATCACATTCAGATTTATGTGACATACTCAGGTCTGTCGCCCCTTGGGTGCAAACATTTAGAGCGTCTAATTCAGTGCAATCGAAATATGCGGTCGTTTATGTGACATATTTTGACACACGAAGACTCACTTGTAAAAACCAAGGGTTTAAAGGGTTAAATGGCTCTGAGCACTATGGGACATAACTTCTGAGGTCATCAGCCCCCTAGAACTTAGAAGTACTTAACTCAATATTTTAAACATGGCTGAAACAGCAACTGTTGAAATTCTTCACGATAAGAGATGACAGCCGAAACAGTTGCAGGATAAAGATTTATTAAAATTCTTGACCAAGGTTTCGGTATATATAAATATACCTTCATCAGAAGTAAAAAATCTAAAATTACATCATGCACTGGAGATTAATATAACAATTGTGCCAGAGGCGTCGTCAATAAATAAGAGTTCATAGGCGAAGTACTGGTGCAAACTGTTCGCATTGACCCTGTCCCCATAATCATGTTGTACAAATGGAGAAGATGTCTTATTTATTGACGACGCATTTGGCACAATTGTTTTATTAGTCTCCATTGCATGATGTAATTCTAGATTTTGTACTTCTGATGAAGGTATATTAATATACACCGAAACCTTGGTCAAGAATTTTAATAAATCTTTATCCTGCAACTGTTTTGGCTGTCATTCTTTATCGTGAAGAACTACTTAAACCTAACTAATCTAAGGACATCACACACATCCATGCCCGAGGAAGGATTCGAACCCGCGACCGTGGCGAAAACCAAGGGTAGTCCCGTTAATGTAAAATGGTGAAATTTGCAAAGATGCACAGTTTCACACTTCAAGTAAAGGAAAATACCCGAAAATTGTTAGTTTATTAAACATGTCACATGAAAAGAATATATTTTGTCATTTTCTTTCCTCTGCCTGCCTGTTTGTCTTTCTCCTAAGAAGGTCTATGATCTGTTGGAGGTGTGAAACACTTTATCTTCTAAGCCCATTGAAACAAAAGATTTTGCCATTCATATCCCATAGTTTGAAACTCACAAATCCAGTCATCAAAACCAGCGGGTACTTACCATTGACCTAGAATCGTGAAATTCGGCAGGAAGCAAAGTACATGTGTTATTGCCAAACATTGCTTGGATACAGGTCACCCTATTTTATGTAACACCGAAATATTGGCATGCACGTTGTAATGCACCTCTTACTTCGGGGGACAAATATTAATTATTATCATTTTAAACCTGTGTGGTCTCCCTGGTGTGCCTAGTCGACCACAAGTCCCCGTCACGCCATTCACTCTAAGAACAGAGTACATACAGTGTTGAAGACATGGAGAAAGAAAGGTATCATCACAATTCGAATTTTGAGTAATATAACTTTCTTACCTTTATTGGTCGTTGTTGCACGCTCGTGGTCCAGTGATGAATCTCGCGATCCGCTGTTTGTTAGATCAATTTGAGGTCCAGGATGTGTATTCTGCTGCGTAAGAACTGACACATATTTAAACTTCCAACTTTTATTTTATAAATGCTGATCTTGACGATATTCAATAATTTCCAATGTAACAGCTTTTCCAATACATCATTTCGTTCCCTCTATGTTTGACCTTCTCAAAACTCAAAGCAAGCGTATTACAAGACGTCTCAACACCAACTACCCATTGTCTCTACACCCGCCAACAACCGGCTCCTGTTCATGGAGCTTACCAACTGTGCAGTACTGCCAACCTTGGTTGTGTATCGATATTTTACACATCGCACGTATACATATACGAAAAACATAGTATGAAAAGTTAAAAGTGCATATACTATAGTTCTGTGGCAATATACCTGATGACTGTCCTCATATTAACAGTTTTGTAACAATATAATAATATTTCAGTTTATTTTTTCGTAGTTAAAGTTCACTTCCTCCTTCAAGTTGGTTGACGGCACCGCACACCTCGCCAGCTGGTGGTATCGGTAAGTTCAGTAGTCCGTTACATTACAACGTCCAGCTATTGGGACAGTGTTATTAAGGAGGCAGTTGAGATTAAATTAGCGAGCAACCTTGTTAACAGGGATGGAGGTTTTTGTTTAAACTCTGTTTGGAATCCGTCTCTCTCCCTTGTGAAAGAACAGAGGGACAGAATCAATGCTACCTCACTTGCTAGTTCATAGTCTCACTATCGATATCTCTTAGTCTGGTCATCTTTGGTGGCACTACTGTTCAGTGTGTGTGTTATCTTTCCTGCATCAGTCCGAGAACCGAGGTTTTAAATTTGCATGTACGTCACCTGCCCGTTGCAGTTTTCCTTGAAAATGGCGGGGTGTTCTCCGCCGAAATATCGGCGGTCGCTGAAAGTGTTACTTGGCTGAATTCCCGGAAGTTATTTGAAAGTTGTAGACGCCAGGAGAAACTCAGATGGATCCACGTTGTCAGCAAGGCATTGTGCAAGTTGCAGGTGGCTCCATAAAGGTGTGGTCTGTGTTTATTTGGAATGGACTAGGCCTTCTGGTCCAACCGAACCGTTCATTGACTGGAAATATTTATGTTCATCTACTTTGAGACAATTCGCAGCCATTCATGGACTTCATGTTTATAGCTGACAATTCGCCATGTGACTGGCCCACAGTTGTTTTTGATTGGTTGGAAACATTCTGTACAATTTGAGCAAATGATTTGGCCAACCAGACTGCCGACATGAATCCTACGGAACACCAAAGGGACGTAATCTAGAGGTCGTTTGTGTACAAAATCCTGCACTGGCAACACTGTAGCAATAACGGACGGCTTTTGGAGGTTGTGTGGTTCAGTATGTTTGCTGGGGACTTCCAGTGAGCATGCGACATCGGGTCGCTGCACTACACCAGACAAATGAAGGTCCGACGCGATGTTAAGAGGTAGGTACACATAGACAGATTTGCGATGGAAACCAGTGACACTATACGCGGGGTACGTACAGATAATCTTTGCAAGTCCTTAGTGCACAAAGTTAACAAAGACTTACCGCACATTCACGTAGTATCTGCGGTAGAGTCGTTCATCCGATGCCGCAACACCTCTCATCGCTGGACTGTTGCACTCTCGTAAGCTGCCGAACTCTGGCTTGATTTGTCTTGACGGCCTCTATGTACGATGAAACTTCCTGGCAGATTAAAACTGTGTGCCCGACCGAGACTCGAACTCGGGACCTTTGCCTTTCGCGGGCAAGTGCTCTACCAACTGAGCTACCGAAGCACGACTCACGTCCGGTGCTCACAGCTTTACTTCTGCCAGTACCTCGTCTCCTACCTTCCAAACTTTACAGAAGCTCTCCTGCGAACCTTGCAGAACTAGCACTCCTGAAAGAAAGGATATTGCGGAGACATGGCTTAGCCACAGCCTGGTGGATGTTTCCAGAATGAGATTTTCACTCTGCAGCGGAGTGTGCGCTGATATGAAACTTCCTGGCAGATTAAAACTGTGTGCCATTGGTACAGCACTTGCCCGCGAAAGCAAAGGTCCCGAGTTCCAGTTTCGGTCCGGCACACAGTTTTAATCTGCCAGGAAGTTTCATATCAGCGCACACTCCGCTGCAGAGTGAAAATCTCATTCTCTATATAAGATGTTTGAAAAAATGGCTCTGAGCACTATGGGACTCAACTGCTGTGGTCATAAGTCCCCGACAACTTAGAACTACTTAAACCTAACTAACCTAAGGACATCACACCCATCCATGCCCGAGGCAGGATTCGAAACTGCGACCGTAGCAGGCGCACGGTTCCGGACTGCGCGCCTAGAACCGCGAGACCACCGCGGCCGGCACGATGTTTGAAGCTCGTTTCTTATAGATGATACGTGACGGCATCGCTTTTCCCTCCAATTCGCAGTTGGTGATCGATAAAGCAGTGGTTTCTCGGTGCGTATGACCTCTTATTGGACTGACGAAGACGGCTTTCACTGGGTGCCTCTACCTAAGTTACAAGACTTACAGCTGATATTCATA
Organism: Schistocerca nitens; assembly: GCF_023898315.1. NCBI lineage: Eukaryota > Metazoa > Arthropoda > Insecta > Orthoptera > Acrididae > Schistocerca > Schistocerca nitens. Next base: position 43,417,862 of record NC_064623.1, on the reverse strand, counting down.
CTAGTATGATTTTTTCTTTTTTCTGCCAGCCTTTATCGATTCTGTTATACGGCCTGCCACATTAAAAAAACAGATATATGGGGGAAGGATTCAGGCTCTGAGGGTTCTGTTTAAACATGATAATAATAATAATAACAATGATAATAATAATAATAATAATAACTTCATGTAGCTCGATGGCCTGCTGCAAGTCTATTTGATGCCACGTCCGCGACATGCCTGCCCCTAACCCAATCTAGTTATCCATCCCAGGAAAGGAGACACGCCTTTTTTCGTAGAGTCCGAAACACGTGTCGTTTCTGGAGACTCACCACATCGTTGAAAGGTGAAGGCCGGGTTAAAACTGTAACCAACACGCCCGATGTGTATGTGTGGTACATTGTTTAGCGAGTATCAATATATGTGACACACATGGCCGTTTCTTTTGAGTGCATTGACTTACTATCCAACCGCAGTATTATTTGACATGGCTTCATGTGGCAGCTATCGGAAACCCGAGGTGACGTTACAGTAGACAAAAGAACATATCTATTCAAATCCCTGAAGCAAATGTTAGTCTAAACAGGAAAGTGTTTTCCTTGGTGCAGCCTTATTAAAAGCGCTGAGTCTTTGTTTACCTCTGATTTTGGAATTTATTTGCTCAGCTGGTAATATAGAGACAGCACTGCGTAATTTCGATGCTGACAGGCAGTTTGGTGGCCAAACAGTCGGCGACCGTAGTGAAGTGGAACAAATATGTGTTTATATTTCGTGCTGGAGCACAATAGCAAAGAATCCTTACACAAGGTGCTTGTTTTTCACTCCTGAAAATCATCTCAGACGGCAAATGACGCCTTAGACGACCAGCCACAGTCAGAACATCCACCACAATATAAGTATATCCGTAGGAGTTACGTATTTGAGAAACTATTCCATTTACGTGCCGTAATTTCCCGTAACTGTGGTCCAACTTTAGCAGCCTTTTCTTTATTTTTGTCAGCAGAGCGGGTATATATAAGAAAATTACTTATATTTTGAAAGTGTCGTATAAAAAGAGATATTAGTTATTAGAAGCTGGACACTAGGTGCCACCTCAGATGTATTACGGTTGCATACAGCTATGGTTCTAATGTCGTTATGTCTAAGTAGCAAATCAGAGAGAAATATTATTCAACATAAGTATTTTTCAGTTAGTGAATTTAAGTACCAATGCAGAAGAAAACAACATACACAGTTGTTCATAGGCCCCTCAGGTCTTTTACAGAATATATTTCTCTGTTAATTACAGAATGTATATATAACAACATCGGTTGGGAAATTTTTTTGTCGAATTGACCATGGTTTCGACTGCACTAGGGCAATCGTCATCAGAATAAAAAAAAAATTACATGGATTACATGTAATCGCACGATGGGTGAAAAACCTCTGAGCAAAATTGCTCTCGTCAAACGGAAAATATCACAAGAATTAAAAACTAAATTGTAAAAATATAACATGTTTGTCAACAGGCCTGGTACTTTCATGGAATATTTTATACAGTTGACAAACATATTATATTTTTACAATTTAGTTTTTATTCTTGTGTCATTTTCTATTTGACCAGAGAACTTTTGCTCAGACGTTTTTCACCCATGGTGTGATTACATGTAATCAATGTATTTTTTCTGTTTTGATGAACATTGCCCTAGAGCATTCGAAACCATGGTCAATTTGACAAAAAATTTTCCCTGCCGATGTGGCTATAAATACATCATGTATGTCAGACAATAAAAATGTTCAATAGTTCTCTTTTGTTAGACATTAATCGATGGTAGAATTTTGCAGATTACATTAGCTTCTTTGTACAGATCCGTCCACAAAGTTTGTCTCACAAAAACTAAATGTATTTTGGGGAGTAAAATGGCCAATTTCAATCTGAGTTTCCAAAATACGTTTCTAATATAAGTTTATTTACTGCTGCTCTATTTCGTTTCATATTTCTGTATCTACATATATATTCTGCAAACCACTGCGAGGTACTTGGCAGAAATACTTGGCAGAAAGTAACGCCCCACTGTAACAGTCATTAGAGATTCTTCCCGTTCTATATAAGTTCGGAGTGCTGGAATAATGATTATTTAAATGCCTATGTGTGTGCTGTAATTAAACTGATCTTGTCCTCACGATCCCCATGTGAGCGATACGTAGGGAGTTGAAGTATATTCCTAGAGTTATCATTTACAATTGACTCTTGAAACTTTGTAAGCAGGCTTTGTCGGGATAGTTTACGTCTGTCTTCAGGAACCTGACGATTCGGTATCTGCAGAATCTCTGGGACACTCTCCCACATGTGAAGCAAACCAGTGACCATTCAGCCGGCCATTCTCTGTACAAGCTCATCATTTCCTATTATGTCCATTTGGTATGGTCCCACACACCTGAGAAACATTGTAGAATGGGTCGCACGAGTGCTTTGTAAACAATCTCATTTGTAGACTGATTTCATTTTCCCAGTATTCTACCAATAAACCAATGTCTACCACCTACATTACTAACGACTTAGCCCTTGTGGTGTGGCCGCGTGGGTTAGCTCTGCGGTCTTAGGCATCTTGTCACGGTACGCGAGCCTCCCCCCCCCCCCCCCCCACAGCCGGAGGTTCCAGTCCTCCCTCGGGCGTGTGTGTGTGTGTGTGTGTGTGTGTGTGTGTGTGTGTGGTCCTTAGTGCAAGTTAATTTAAGTTAGATTATGTAAGCCTAGGGACCGATGACATCAGCAGTTTCGTCCCATAGTCCTTACCACAAATTTCAAAAAATTTTGCCTTTGTGATCGCTGCATATACTCACAAAGTGTTAAACCCAAGTATTTGTATGTGCTAGCCGATTTCAGTTGTGAGTCATTGACACTACAGTGATCGGATGCTACGTTTCCCGCTTTGTTAAGTGCACAAAGTTCTAAATATCTAAAGAAATTCTAAATATATACACAACTTTGAAACCGTTGACTGAACATTTAAGCAAATTCTTTCAGGCTGTAGTTCATTTTAAATAAATTCATCATCTCAAAAAATCTGATGTAGTATTAATATTATCCGCAATCTCATTAAGGGGCTCCGGAACGCCCTATACTTGCAATGTTAAAATAACGCTTATAAATTACATCTTTCCTCACAAAGTATTTGAGGTAGGAAGTTGAACTTTTTACAGATTATTAATTGGAATATGGGCTACAACTTAACACAGGGATTTTACAAAATTTTAGTTCAGTTATTAAAGATGATTTTTTTTCCATTGTAATGAAAATTCACAACATTTTTTTGCAATTTTTATTTATATATTCAAAAATATACAGTTTTTTGGAAAAAGGCTGTGTTAAATTATGCAGAAGGTACTGTGTAACATTTACTGAAAGTTTGAAACAAATATGTTTGGATGATCCTTAGAAAACATGTAATTAGTATGAGAAAACAAAAGTTTTGGGAATCGAGCGACAAAGATTGGATTAACTTTTTAGTGCATTCCAGGTCCATAGGATGGATTATCTTCATCCTCTACAAACTCCTCCTCCAGCTTCCTCTTGTTCCTCCTCCTGTTTACTCTTGCTTGTATTTCTAGACTCTTTACAGCCCTGTCTGCAGCCCGAAGGCGTTCCTTGTCTAAAGCAAGCATCGCTCGTACCATGTTAGAACCTATCTTCATTCCCATATTTCTAAATACCTTTGGCTTTCCAACATTTCTCCTTTTCTTAAAAGCCTTCAGAGGATTTCTAATAACTTTACTTTTACTCATTATTATACTTCAACAAAACAGAGACCCAAGAAACAGAATTAATTACGAATATTTTCGAGATAACGACAGAGTAAATAAACATGAAACAATCGACAATCACACCAGCGATATAAATTGAACCATCACAGGTTAGCCACAACACATACTTTATCTCACATCACTAAAATGTACCTGATGAACACGGACGTTAATAATAACACCATTTGACAGCAGTTTAACAGCGCCACAGTGGGTCACGCCCATGTAGAACACATTTCAAAAAAATTTAAAATTTGTTGTAGTATTCGGAATTGAATAAATTATATATCTATTAAAAGGTAATAGTCTGCAGATTCAGAAAACGCAAAAAAGTAAAAATTGAACTTTTCATGATTTTGAGCCTTTCCGGAGCCCCTTAAATACCACTTGAACGGCACGGATGCCAACATATTTCTGGATATACCCGAAGTTACTTCTACATCTGACGAAGACTCTCCGTTCAAGATAACACGCTGTGTCCTCACTACCAAAAAGTCCTCATAGCAGTCACATACTGCGCTTGATATCGCACATGATAGTACTTTTGACAGAAGGCATAGACGTATCCTAAGTCAAATACTTTTCGGTAACCAAGAAATACTGCATGTGAACCTGTGGCTTGATCCAAAAATATCCGTATATCAAGTGAGAAAAGTGTGAGTTGGGTTTTGCATGATAGTTATTTTTGGAATCCATGCTCGTCGTTGAAGAGACCATTCTGTTCGAGGTACCTTGTTTTGTTTGAGCTCAGAATATGTTGTAAAACTCTACAAAAGATCTACGTCGAGGATAATGGACGTTAGTTTCGTGAGTCTCACGCCCGGGTTCCCGGGTTCGATTCCCGGCGGGGTCAGGGATTTTCTCTGCCTCGTGATGACTGGGTGTTGTGTGATGTCCTCAGGTTGGTTAGGTTTAAGTAGTTCTAAGTTCTAGGGGACTGATGACCATAGATGTTAAGTCCCATAGTGCTAGGAACCATTTGAACAATTTTTTTCGTGAGTCTCTTCTATTACCCTTCTTGTAAATACACTCCTGGAAATGGAAAAAAGAACACATTGACACCGGTGTGTCAGACCCACCATACTTGCTCCGGATACTGCGAGAGGGCTGTACAAGCAATGATCACACGCACGGCACAGCGGAAACACCAGGAACCGCGGTGTTGGCCGTCGAATGGCACTAGCTGCGCAGCATTTGTGCACCGCCGCCGTCAGTGTCAGCCAGTTTGCCGTGGCATACGGAGCTCCATCGCAGTCTTTAACACTGGTAGCATGCCGCGACAGCGTGGACGTGAACCGTATGTGCAGTTGACGGACTTTGAGCGAGGGCGTATAGTGGGCATGCGGGAGGCCGGGTGGACGTACCGCCGAATTGCTCAACACGTGGGGCGTGAGGTCTCACAGTACATCGATGTTGTCGCCAGTGGTCGGCGGAAGGTGCACGTGCCCGTCGACCTGGGACCGGACCGCAGCGACGCACGGATGCACGCCAAGACCGTAGGATCCTACGCAGTGCCGTAGGGGACCGCACCGCCACTTCCCAGCAAATTAGGGACACTGTTGCTCCTGGGGTATCGGCGAGGACCATTCGCAACCGTCTCCATGAAGCTGGGCTACGGTCCCGCACACCGTTAGGCCGTCTTCCGCTCACGCCCCAACATCGTGCAGCCCGCCTCCAGTGGTGTCGCGGCAGGCGTGAATGGAGGGACGAATGGAGACGTGTCGTCTTCAGCGATGAGAGTCGCTTCTGCCTTGGTGCCAATGATGGTCGTATGCGTGTTTGGCGCCGTGCATGTGAGCGCCACAATCAGTACTGCATACGACCGAGGCACACAGGGCCAACACCCGGCATCATGGTGTGGGGAGCGATCTCCTACACTGACCGTACACCACTGGTGATCGTCGAGGGGACACTGAATAGTGCACGGTACATCCAAACGGTCATCGAACCCATCGTTCTACCATTCCTAGACCGGCAAGGGAACTTGCTGTTCCAACAGGACAATGCACGTCCGCATGTATCCCGTGCCACCCAACGTGCTCTAGAAGGTGTAAGTCAACTACCCTGGCCAGCAAGATCTCCGGATCTGTCCCCCATTGAGCATGTTTGGGACTGGATGAAGCGTCGTCTCACGCGGTCTGCACGTCCAGCACGAACGCTGGTCCAACTGAGGCGCCAGGTGGAAATGGCATGGCAAGCCGTTCCACAGGACTACATCCAGCATGTCTACGATCGTCTCCATGGGAGAATAGCAGCCTGCATTGCTGCGAAAGGTGGATATACACTGTACTAGTGCCGACATTGTGCATGCTCTGTTGCCTGTGTCTATGTGCCTGTGGTTCTGTCAGTGTGATCATGTGATGTATCTGACCCCAGGAATGTGTCAATAAAGTTTCCCCTTCCTGGGACAATGAATTCACGGTGTTCTTATTTCAATTTCCAGGAGTGTAGGTATGACTGTGCTTTCTTCCAGCTACTGGGCATCGTTTTCTTTCGAAGGATTCGTGATAGATTATATTTAGAAGAGAGGATAGCTCAGCGCATGTTCCGTACAGAATCTGACAGGGATACCATCGGTCCCAGAAGTCTTGATCAGTTTTAACAATGTCAGCTGTTTCTCAGTACCACTGACGTTAACGATTATTTCACTCATCTTTTCAGTAGTAATAGGATTAGACTGGGGTATATCTCCGGGCTTTTCCTTTGCAAAGAAACATTTGAAAATGCAGTTAAGAATTACAGCTTTTGCTTTTCTAACCTCAATTTCAGTTTCTCTCTCACTCGTGACTGATTGGACACTAACTTTGGTGCCACTAACAGCCTTTGCATATGACATGAATTTCTTTGGGTTCTGTGAACGATCAGTTGACAGTATTCTGCCACAGCAGTAACTGAAGGTCTTCCGCATTTCTCTATTAACAGCCAACGCGTTTCATTCGGCATCTCTAAGTCCAGAGCCCCAATCTTTTCTTTTTTTACACCTATTATGCGGTAGTCTGTTTCATTAGACGTTTCTTACAGTTACTGTGTACCACGGAGGATCCCTCCCATGGCGAACTGTTCTACTTTTTGTCTTTAAAATAATTTTCTTTGTTCTTTGTACTTCGATAATCATCGTTGCCATAACTGCACATGGTCACTGATATCTTTTACGTTGTGGTCATCCACAAGAGATCTGTTTGTTCCAGTTAAGTCTAATACGCTACCATCATGACTGGGGTTCCGAACCATGTGTTCTAGGTAGTCTGGAAAATCTTTCAGACAGTTATTTTGAATGACATTGAATGAGAGATCCAGTCCACCATTTAACCGAAAAATAATTTTTGAAATTTTCTTGTATCTTTTCCAGGCTATCAAAACAAGTTCTCGCAATGTGGTGTAAATTAGAATTAATGGGAAACCAAGTCACACAGCCTTACAGTATTAGACACATCTTGGCTAAATATGCATGGCCGACTTGATTGTTTAAGATCACTATCCCGCAGTGCCTTCTGTTTAAGAACTATGCTGCTACGAAGAACCTTGCATTTCGTTGACGCTTCCCTCTGACTCAGCTTTTCTTTTCAAATACTATCTATTTCCCTTGAAAATAAATTCATTGTGTCTGGGGCATAAAAGCGATATCGCCTCCCACCTATTCTCGTTTTTGTTCTTTTTGTTCGTTATTTACTGAAGTATTACTTGAAGTATGGATGGAAGAGATCAACTCTCAGTTCGGGTATGCACCACCAATTTAAGTATTTTAACAAGCTGATCCCGTAGATCAAAATTTTGGACCCTGGTTACGTATCAAAATTAAATATGTATATCGCATTATACAGGCTGTTCTAAATACAGATATTTTTACATGTGGCACCTTAATATGCGCATACATAAGTGTGTTGCTTGTTTTTTTCTCTGCATTGGACTGTCTTCGTGTAATAAATGGTAGCTCGCTCTAAACGTGGAAAAATCTAAGATCTAAGTTAATGCGAATGAGTAGGTGGATTATACCCGTCATGTTCGAATACAACATTAACAGTGTCCTGCTTGATACAATGACGTCTTTTAAATATCAGGGCCTACCATTCCAAAGCGATATGAAATGGAACGAGAATGTGAGAACTGTGCTAGGGAAGGCGAATAATCGACTTCGGTTTTTTGGGGAAATTTCAGGAAAGAGTGATTCACCTGTAAAGAGTCACATATAGCACGCTGGTGCGACTCGGGATCCGAACTAGGTCGGACTGAAGAGAGGAATTGAAGCAGTTCAGAGGCGGGCTGCTACAATTGTGCTTCAACAACTCAAATGGGAATCCTAGAGGGAAGACCTCTTTCTTTTCGAGAAACACTATTGAGAAAATTTAGAAAACTGGCATTTGAAACCGACTGTCAAACGATTCTACCACCGCCAACATGCACTGCGTGTAAGAACCGCGAATATAAGATACGAGAAATTAGGGTTCGCACGGAGGCCTATAGGCAATTGTCTTTCCCTCGCTATGGTTGCGAGTGGAACAGGAAACGAATTGACTAATTGTGTTACAGGGTACTAGCAGCCAAGCACCGCGCGGTGGCTTGTGGAGTACGTAGATGTAGAACACGTTACTTAATTGACTACATGATGTTTGCTGCAATGTAGTAACTGCATGACTAACTGGACTACACCTGTCAGTATAGGCTAAGAATTTTGCATCCATGTGTCCACACTCCAACACCTAGTGCCTTGGGGAAAGTTGATATTAATGGCTTGCGCTTCCCACATGTAACCAATCCAAATACATACTACTCCTAGTACCTGTAATTGTTAGTCTGCAAAGTATGTAAATACTAATCTTCAGAGCACTGTTCTCAGTCACCAATAACAATTTCTGCACTTATATCAGAGCACTGAAATACCTAAGTCGAAACAAGGCCCCGGGAGTAGACAACATTCCATTAGAACTAGTGACAGCCTTGGGAGAGCCAGGCCTAACAAAACTCTACCATCTGGTGAGCAAGATGTATGAGACAGGCAAAATTCCCTCAGACTTCAACACGAATATAGTAATTCCCATCCCAAAGAAAGCAGGCGTTGACAGATCTGAAAATCACCAAACTATCAGTTCAATAAGTCACGGCTGCAAAATACTAACGCGAATTCTGTACAGACGAATGGAAAAACTGGTAGAAGCTGACCACGGGGAAGATCAGTTTGGATTCCGTGGAAATATTGGAACACGTGAGGCAATACTGACCCTACGACTTATCTTAGAAGAAAGATTAAGGAAAGGCAAACCTACGTTTCTAGTATTTGTAGACTTAGAGAAAGCTTTTGACAATGTTGATTGGAATACTCGATTTCAAATTCTGAATGTGGTAGGGGTAAAATACAGGGAGCGAAAGGCTATTTACAATTTGTACAGAAACCAGATGGCAGTTATAAGAGTCGAGGGACATGAAAGGGAAGCAGAGGTTGGGAAGGGAGTGAGACAGGGTTGTAGCCTCTCGCCGATGCTATTCAATCTGTATACTGAGAAAGAAGTAAGGGAAACAAAAGAAAAGTTCGGAGTAGACATTAAAATCCATGGGGAAGAAATAAAAACTTTGAGGTTTGCCGATGACATTGTAATTCTGTCAAAGACAGCAAAGGACTTCGAAAAGCAGTTGAACGGAATGGTCAGTATCTTGAAAGGAGGGTATAAGATGAACATCAACAAAAGCAAAACGAGGATAATGGAATGTAGTCGAATTAAATCGGCTGATGCTGAAGGAATTAGGTTAGGAAATGAGACACTTAAAGTAGTAAATGAGTTTTGCTATTTGGGGAGCAAAATAACTGATGATGGTCGAAGTAGTTGCCGGCCGTTGTGGCCTTGTGGTTCTAGGCGCTTCAGTCCGGAGCCGTGCTGTTGCCACGGTCACAGGTTCGAATCCTGCCTCGGGCATGGATGTGTGTGATGTCCTTAGGTTAGTTAGGTTTAAGTAGTTCTAATTCCAGGGGAGTGATGAACTCAGATGTTAAGTCCCATATTGCTCAGAGCCATTTGAACCAATTTGATTTGATGGTGGAAGTAGAGAGGATATAAAATGTAGACTGGCAATGGCAAGGAAAGCGTTTCTGAAGAAGAGAAATTTGTTAACATCGAGTATATATTTAAGTGTCAGGAAGTCGTTTCTGAAAGTATTTGTATGGGGTGTAGCCATGTATGGAAGTGAAACATGGACGATAAATATTTTAGGCAAGAAGAGAATAGAAGCTTTCGAAATGTGGTGCTACAGAAGAATGCTGAAGATTAGATGGGTAGATCACATAACTAATGAGGAGGTATTGAATAGAATTGGGGGGAAGAGGAGTTCGTGGCACAACTTGACAAGAAGAAGTGATCGGTTGGTAGGACATGTTCTGAGGCATCAAGTGATCACCAACTTGGTACTGGAGGGCAGCGTGGAGGGTAAAAACCGTAGAGGGAGACCAAGACGGCAAATGGCTCTGAGCACTATGGGACTCAACTGCTGAGGTCATTAGTCCCCTAGAACTTAGAACTAGTTAAACCTAACTAACCTAAGGACATCACAAACATCCATGCCCGAGGCAGGATTCGAACCTGCGACCGTAGCGGTCCTGCGGTTCCAGACTGCAGCGCCTTTAACCGCACGGCCACTTCGGCCGGAGACCAAGAGATGAATACACTAAGCAGATATAGAAGGATGTAGGCTGCAGTAGGCACTGGGAGATGAAGAAGCTTGCACAGGATAGAGTAGCATGGAGAGCTGCACCAAACCAGTCTCAGCACTGAAGACCACAACAACAACAACAACATATCCATTACACCGTGAGGGGTGCATACCTATTAAAAAACATAAGTGAGAAACCATTGCTATATAATGAGAAAAAGTATTAGTACATTATTTAGGTTTCCATACCTATTTTTAGTCACACACAGAAATGTTAGCATCGAAAACAAGATTACTTTCTCTCCTCAAGGAATTTCAACGGCAACTGACGTTTACCAAGTGCGCCGAGAAAGTAATTTTGCTCTGCAACACCTATCGGGCAAAAGAAACGCAGACAACAGTTTTACCGGTCTACACAATATATTAAAGAATACAATACAATTCGAGACTAGCAGTTTATATCATAGTGCCCAAAACGAAACGAAGGTATATTTCAAGTTGTCTCTTAAGAATTCGCTATTGACATCACCTTTGACTTTCCTCCCCCACCCCTCCCCCCTTTTTTTTCTTCTTAGATTCTTTTTGCGATCTCAGAAGATCTCAGCACAGCGATTTACTCGTCACGTCCTGCTATTGGGGATGAAAAGGGGGAGAAAAAAGTAATCACGAGGAACCAGGAGTTTAGAATCTGTCTTTGCTCATCGCGGGTCTCTGCAGCCAATTTTTCTTTTTCTCTTTCTTTCTTTATTCTTCCTTCTTTTTTAGCTTCCTCCATTGTAGAGAGCCGACAGCGTCCCCTAGGGTTGATATCTGCAGACGAAAGTGATGCGGTGGGTGGAAAAGGGGCCGTTTCCCCCCGTCTGCCGCAAGAGGTCTCTGTCGGCACAGATAAGAGCTTCCCTTCCTCGAGAAAAACACTCCGCTGGCCCTATTTTTCCGACGCCCTCCGGTACTGGCGGGCTGAAGAGGTCCAAGGCAGTGGACACGCCAACCACCTCACTGCCTTTGTTTTACTTTCAAAACTCCGATTGCGGCAGTGGCTGGGCGAAGTCGAATCTGACTGCCCGATCATCAACACCAACACATACGAGCTGTGTTCGAGAAGAGACCGAAATATTTTATGTTAAGAAAGAATAACACGCATTCCCCCACATCAATGTTATCCCCTTTAATAACAGTAACAATACTCTGCAATCAATAACAATTCACGTCATCATAAGAATTAAAAAGTCAAGAACGGGTGTTTCCAAAAGCCTCTCAGGTGTACGAAGGAGCTTTGTTCGCAACTACCGGTTTCACGTCAGTATAGACGCATGTCGACGTTTTTAACTGTTATACTTCGGTAATGTAGCTGCACAATTACGGGGTCTCAGCTTTCGGGTAATTATCCACCCTAAAACTCAAACTACAAAGGTGCGCCGTCATAATAACATTTTCGTTGTACTCAATTTTATTACGGCGACCGACCATTGTGGTTTGAATCTTAACTTGAATAACTTCCCGAAAGCTGGGACTCCATAATTATCTGTCTGCGGATATAGAAATATAACGTTTACAAAGCTGAAGATGCGCCCATACTGACGTGAAACCAGTAGTTGCGAATAAAGTACCTTCAAGCAGCCATGCAGCTTTAGGAAACACCTCACTGTTCTTGACGGTTTAATTGCTATAATTTTTATGATAATTTGAATGGTAATTGAATGTTCAGTGTCGTTACTGTTCCTTATAAGGTCTCTGAGCCGTGTCTGCCCTCCCCAGAAACTTACTAAAATACCCTTTAAGGCGGCTTCATTCAGCCCTTTTTCCAATCCACAAAACATTTCCGGAAAGCGATCTTTGCCGTAGCTTTCACGTCTCCAAGCGGTACGTGGTCAGTCGTGCTTGTAAGACGACAAGCTTTAGGGTTCCCATTGCTTTGAGATTACCATCCGGCTACAAAAATAGTTAATATTATTATTATTTTTTTAAATATGACGTTACGCCAGTGCATTCACAATACAAAAGCATTACTCGTTGACTGTGTGTTGCATATTCCGTGACTTCATCTGATCGCGAGATCAGTTAATGTCGCCGGCCGGTGTGGCCGTGCGGTTCTAAGCGCGTCAGTTTGGAACCGCGTGACCGCTACGGTCGCAGGTTCGAATCCTGCCTCGGGCATGGATGTGTGTAATGTCCTTAGGTTAGTTAGGTTTAAGTAGTTCTAAGTTCTAGGGGACTGATGACCTCAGTAGTTAAGTCCCATAGTGCTCAGAGCCATTTGAACCATTTTGAACCAATCAGTTAATGTCGTTAGTCTCACATCAGCCTATACGTAAAGTTCATGTTTCCTGTAGTCTTAGGCAAAAACGTTAATACAATGGTATAACCTAACGTAAGTATGTTAAGTATCGTCTAATATCGTTGGTAGCCAGTTTCTAACTTGAATAAAATATTTTTACAACTAGAGTGACTATTTCCACTGTGGTTGCGTACTTTTGGCCCCAAGCAGAGGGCTATATCTTATGATAAAACAAGTTGACATTCTGTTGTAAAAGGCACAGAAACACCATAAAGTATTTCTCTATGCCACGTGGATCAGTCGCTAAATTTAGGTCTGCTCTCCACCTATCTGTACATAATAGGATGAATAACAATTATTAAAACGAACAGAGTATCATTAACACACGATACATTACTTTACTTTGACATGCGCTTAACATAGTTCGTGGCCAGTAGTTTTCCTCTAATGACATGTAAACCCACTGCTGATTTCGATGTATTCTTAATTTTCACTTGCGCACATCTCGCTGTCACCTCGTTAAGATGGCACTAATTCTCGTAGGCCCTGGCTATTGAGCGCAGTAATTTTTCGTTACCTTTGGTGAAATAAAAAATGAAATGGAGAACACGTCTGGTGAGAGGCTGCGGCATCATTACAGTATTATTTCTGCTTAACAATTCACGGCCAAAGAAACCAAGGATGACCAGGTGTGTTATCGCGATGCAGAAACCGTGGATAGTTTAGTCACAAATCTTGCATTTTTTTTCGAATTGGTACACTCAAAAGGCGTTGAACTTCTACCTAGTAGTACTCCTTCATTTTTGTTCGTTCGCTCATGCTGCAAGAAAATCGTAGAGTACAACATAACCTTTACATCTGACTGCTGCTGCCGAGTTTTTTGCGGTCTTAGGCGATCCATAGTGCTTCCACTGTAGCAACTGCGCTTTAGTGTCAACGTCATATCTGTAAATCTCCGTTTAATCACGTTTTATTGAGCTTTTCTGTACTTATGGATCGTTGTTGACTTCACTTAGCGTCCCGAGAGCAACTTGCCGTCAGCGCTGTTTTTGTAAGAAATTCAACTGTTTTACAACTCGCCACATGGGATTGATTGAGGATACCTAAAAAGTTCAAAAAGGGCATTACATTTTGTGTTATCGCGAAACAGGGGAGGAGAGAGATTGGTGGGAATGAAACGTGAGGTCGGTTGACTGTCAATAGAACAGAGGTATTTTCGAATGATGTTACGGAACCGTCGGAGTTGCACAGAAGTTTGTTTTCATTTATATAGCAACCAGTGTCGGAAGTTAGTCCATTATTTCAGACCTTAGTCCATTATCAAGCCATCAACATAAGGGATTAAAGGCATTTTTCGATGCGCTGAAATCTATTCATGAATTGTCAATCATCAGCTTTCTCTTCCGAATGGGAAAATATTTTGCTGACGCCCACCTACACAGGGAGATGACCATCGCCATTAAATTAACATAAATTAGATGGTGGTGGTGGTTAGTGTTTAACGTCCCGTCGACAACGAGGTCATTAGAGACGGAGCGCAAGCTCGGGTTAGGGAAGGACTGGGAAGGAAATCGGCCGTGCCCTTTCAAAGGGACCATCCCAGCATTTGCCTGAAACGATTTAGGGAAATCACGGAAAACCTAAATCAGGATGGCCGGAGACGGGATTGAACCGTCGTCCTCCCGAATGCGAGTCCAGTGTGCTAACCACTGCGCCACCTCGCTCGGTTCATAAATTAGAGCTCGCACGGAAGGATTTAATTATTCGTTCTGCCAGCTTCTTATCAAGAATGTAACGGTTGAGAATTAGTCTGAAGGTTGTTCAATGAAGCTTCTCCCAGACACTGAAGTTTAAACACTAGAGCAGTCATGTGTATGTATTTACTATATTGGTACCCTGATTAATAGGAATTATATTCATATTGTGTGCTGCAGGATTTGCGTTATTAATAATATTGATGTCATGACTTGCATACTGGTACGGCAACTTAGTGTTGAAACACCGGAATCTATGTGCATTAGTGTTCTAAACAGTCGACATGGGTCTGTACAACGTGACTCGTAAAGCTGTTTTATCAAAACAACAACAACAGTGGTGCTCCTCTTTGTTAGTATGAGGCATTAAAGGAAAACGGAGAAGTCCTCCTACCGCGCCAGGGTTGAAGAACATTGCATCGAATTTCGAATTAATGGCGATTTGGGAACTACTTCTGGGAGAGTCCGAGGGCCAATGGCGCCACTGCTGTTGAGGAAGTTACGGTTTTTGTACTGTCTGCCATCGGGTTCCCCTAAATGGCACGCAGCACCGCATACCAGACACGCTATGAGGGAAACAAACTAACAGCCAAACAGGCGAAGACATCAGGTAAACACGCCGAAGATTCCAGTCCATTAATAGGAACCTTTCCTTGCAGAGGTCGCCGCGACATATCCGGCCACAGATTCCTACACCGGGTTTCTATTAGCTCCAGCTCACTATATAGGCCCGGCCGGTCGAAGGCAGACCAGTCTTCGTCCGCTGCTAATAGCAACCGCTATAGCAGAGCCGCTATAGCAGAGTCCCCGAGAAGATATCACCGAAGCCACTGTACTGCACCGCCGATCGAAGTACCAGCCGACCGAGAGGAACCACATCTCCTGCTAGATCGACGGACGTCTACATCTATTGTAAAGCCAGCTATTGTATTGTAGAAGTTACGTTCAATAAACTGTTGGAGAATACAACAGTTTCCATGGCTGCGAATGCTGGACGCAGTGTTCGATCTTCCAGCAGTCGATGAGCTGTGTCACTACAGTGGAACATTTCATGGCTCTTCGTTAGAAAAGGCGTGCGAACAATTGGAAAAAGCTATCTCAAGAGCTGTCCCAGGTTCTCGTGGATACAGATGGTCGTCTTATCGGCATTTGAAAATTAAAATGTCTTTCCGTCAATATATTTCTCTTCCTCGTGTCCTTAGAAATGTTTCGACAAAGTTTCTTTAGCCTAAGATCACTCACACTTCGTTGGCGCGCTCTCAAGTAGCGAAGGTTTAATTAGAACCACACTATAGATGTACAATAGCACCAGCTATCTAAATGTCAGTAGCAATATAGTGTAGGTTCGACTTCTAGGTCTACACTGAAAAAATACGAGGGCTATTCGGAAAGTAAGGAACGATAGGTCGCGAAATGGAAATCACAGTGAAAATCAAAACTTTTTTATTTTCAACAGTTTGCTACACCTTCCAGCTACTTCTCTACACAACTCCACTCAGACTCAGACAACTGTCATAGCGTTGTACCAACTTTTCAATTCCCTCGTTATAGAAGACAGCCGGCAGTACTTTACGACAATATTTTACTCTGGAAAAAAATGTTCAAATGTGTGTGAAATCTTATGGGGCGTAACTGTTAAGGTCATCAGTCCCTAAGCTTACACACCACTTAAACTAAAGTATCCTAAGAACAAACACACACACACACACACACACACACACACACACACACACACCCATGCCCGAGGGAGGACTCGAACCTCCTCCGGGACCAGGCGCACTGTCCATGACTGCAGCGCCCTACATCTACATCCAAACCCCGCAAGCCACCTGACGGTGTGTGGCGGAGGGTATCTTGAGTACCTCTATCGGTTCTCCCTCCTATTGCAGTCTCGTATTGTTCGTGGAAAGTAGGATTGTCGGTATGCCTCTGTGTGGGCTGTAATCTAATTTTATTCTCATGGTCTCTTCGCGAGATATACGTAGGAGGGAGCAATATACTGCTTGACTCCTCGGTGAAGGTATGTTCTCGAAACGTCAACAGAAGCCCGTACCGAGCTACTGAGCGTCTCTCCTGCAGAGTCTTCCACTGGAGTTTATCTACCATCTCCGTAACGCTTTCGCGATTACTAAATGATCCTGTAACGAAGCGCGCTGCTCCCCGTTCGATCTTTTTTGTCTCTTCTATCAACCCTATCTGGTACGGATCCCACACTGCTGAGCAGTATTCAAGCAGTGGGCGAAGAAGCGTACAGTAACCTACTTCTTTTGTTTTCGGATTGCATTTCCTTAGGATTCTTCCAATGAATCTCAGTCTGGCATCTGCTTTACCGACGATCAACTTTATATTATCATCCTATTTTAAATCACTCCTAATGCGTACTCTCAAATAATTTACGGAATTAACTGCTTCCAGCTGCTGACCTGCTATATTGTAGCTAAATGATAAAGGATCTTTCTTTCTATGTATTCGCAGCACATTACACTTGTCTTCATTGAGATTCAATTGCCATTCCCTGCACCATGCGTCAATTCGCTGCAGATCCTACTGCATTTCAGTACAGTTTTCCATTGTTACAACCTCTCGATATACCACAGCATCATCCGCAAAAAGCCCCAGTGAACTTCCGATGTCATCCACAAGGTAATTTATGTATATTATGAACAGCAACCGTCCCACGACACTCCCCTGCGGCACACATGAAATCACTCTTACTTCGGAAGACTTCTCTCTATTGAGAATGACATGCTGCGATCTGTTATCTTGGAACTCTTCAATCCAATCACACGATTGGTCCGACAGTCCATATGCTCTCACATTGTTCATTAAACGACTGTGGGTAACTGTATCGAACGCCTTGCGGAAGTCAAGAAACACGGCATCTACCTGGACGAATAGCGCGAGCTGGGTTTCACACGATCGTCTCTTTCTATAGTTCTGCACATCTGTTCGACGTCCCTTCTTGAAAACGGGGTTGACCTGTGCCCTTTTCCAATCCTTTGGAATGCTACGCTCTTCCAGAGACTTACGGTATACTTCTGCAAAAAGGGTGCCAAGTTCATTCGCGTACTCCGTGTAAAATCGAACTGGTATCCGATCAGGTCCAGCGGCCTTTCCTCTTTTGAGCGATTTTAATTGTTTCTCTATCCCTCTGTCGTCTATTTCGATATCGGTAGACAATCTAGAGAAGGAACTACAGTGGAGTCTTACTCTGTGAAACAGCTTTGGAAAAAGGCATTTAGTATTTCGGCCTTTAGTCTGTCATCCTCTGTTTCAGTACTATTTTGGTCACAGAGTGTCTGGACATTTTGTTTTGATCCACCTACCGCTTTGACATGAGACCAAAATTTCTTACGATTTTCTGTCAAGTCAGTACATAGAACTTTAGTTTCGAATTCGTTGAACGCCTCTCGCATAGCCCTCCTCACACTATATTTCGCTTCGCCCGAGACCGCTCGGCTAATCTCGCGCGGCTCTACGCTGGACTGCAGCTCGTTGTCTGTGTCAAAATATTGTCTTCATAGCGAGCGGTTCACTTTAGTAGAGATGAACCTTAGGGGTAGCCAATTACGGGCCGTGTTGTGGGTGATCAAACACTTCCCATAGAAAAGGCTGCAGGAGCGTCTTCATTGCCCCTGCAGAGTGCGGCCGAGAACTGCCGTGTAGAACGCACCGCATGGCAGTTATGTTATGTGGATTGCATAGCTTCAGGCGAAACCTTTCGCCAGGCCGTCATACTTGGCGGGGGGCGCTAGTTTCTAGCCGTCGTTATGTTCTTACTGTGAGCTGAGAACTGAAAAGAGCGACATGATGCGATCTATGGGCGTACTAGACATAGTGCCCAACGCATCTGCGCAAAGCTTCATCAGATTTTCACTGTATTTTCAGTTTCGCGACCGAACGCTCCTTACTTTCCGTACAATCCTCGTGTTAGGCTGGTGCGTAAGACCGTAGCGTTTTTGTTTTGCATGTTGGCGTTCCCTTTGCTATTTGTTTATTTATCGATTGACATCTGCCGGCCGGAGTGGCCGTGCGGTTCTAGGCGCTATAGTCTGGAACCGAGCGACCGCTCCGGTCGCAGGTTCGAATCCTGCCTCGGGCATGGATGTGTGTGATGTCCTTAGGTTAGTTAGGTTTAATTAGTTCTAAGTTCTAGGCAACTGATGACCTTAGAAGTTAAGTCGCATAGTGCTCATAGCCATTTGAACCATTTGATTAACATTTTTTATTTGTACTTTACTATTGCTATTCGAGTTTCAGTATTCTTATTTTGTCATTTGGAAATACTGACTGAAGATGTGCACCTAGAAAATGGATTGCAAAATGGAGAAATTGTAACATTTGCGACGTATTCTTCTGTCTGAGTTACATAGAGGGGTGACTGCAGCAGAGGAAACCAGAAACATTCGCGCTCTGCGTGGGGATTATACCACTAGACAGAGTACGGCAAGAAAACGGTTTACTTGCTTTAAGAAGTATCGTTTTGACATTAGTGACTCTACTCATTTAGGAAGAAATTCGTGGTTCCACAAAGATCATTTAAACGCTGTAATCCACAATGGTCCCTGTCACTGTCAGAACTGGCAAACGTGATGAACATTCCAGGAGAACCCGAGATATGCATACCAAAGGGAAGGTTGAAAAATCGGGTTCATGGGTACGGAATGCTCTAAGCCAAAATCACTCAAACCAACGGGTGGCCGCGTATCTCTGCTTGCTCGTTATCAATTGTTTCGTGAACCACGCCCACATTTCCTATCCTGCATCTTTACTGACGACGACAAATAGTGCCTTTGTGCTAACATAATAAAACGAATGGAACGGTTCAGGACAAACAAAGCATCAACTCCTCATACATAGGCCTGAGCGAATCTGCAGAAGATAATGCTATGCATCTAGTGGAACAGCGGCGGTGTAGTATACTACGAATTTGCTTCCCCGCGGTGTAACCACTCCTGTTGACGCTTATTGCCAACCAATGAAATGCCTTGCAGATGCATTCGCAGAACAACGACCAGAAAGACCGAGTGAAGCGATGCCACTCCTCGATGAAGACCGCCCGCACTCTGCTAGACTGGCAAAAAACCCTATAAATGAGTTAGTTTGGGAAGTCATTCCGCACCCACTTCCTTCACCTGATGATGAGCCCTCAGATTTTGACCTCTTCCGCTCTCTGCCAAACAACCTTCAAGGAACTTCCTTTCAGGATGAAAATGTGCTCCGAACGTGGTGCGACGAGTTCTTCGTCTAAACACAAGTGATTTGTATAGTCAGAGAATCGAAAAATTACTGCTGTGTTGTAAGACTTAAGCAAATAGTGAAGAATATACTATCGATGACGTAAGTCTCTGTTAATGTTTGTGTGTTGCATATATGGGCCGGCTGGCCCGTGTGGCTGTGCGGTTCTAGGCGCTTCAGTCTGGAACCGCGTGACTGCTACGGTCCCAGGTTCGAATCCTGCCTCGGGCATGGATGTGTGTGATGTCCTTAGGTTGGTTAGGTTTCAGTAGTTCTAAGTTCTAGGGGACTGATGACCACAGATGTTAAGTCCCATAGTGCTAAGAGCCATTTGAACCATATATGGGCCGCGCGGGATTAGCCGAGCGGTCTAGGGCGCTGCAGTCATGGACTGCGCGGCTGGTCCCAGTGGAGGTTCGAGTCCTCCCTCAGGCATGGGTGTGTATGTTTGTCCTTAGGATAATTTACTTTAAGTAGTGTGCAAGCTTAGGGACTGACGACCTTAGCACTTCAGTCCCATAAGATTTCACACACATTTGAACATTTTTGCGTATATGGTTATGGTAAAACGCTACGAACTAATGTACCAACATAATGGTTCCCAAAGGAGTATATAGAGGGTCTATAAAAGGGCGATGTACTTGAGGACAATATTATGGAAATGGAAGAGTTCAAATGGCTCTGAGCACTATAGGACTCAACTGCTGTGGTCATAAGTCCCCTAGAACTTAGAACTACTTAAACCTAACTAACCTAAGGACGCACACAACACCCAGCCATCACGAGGCAGAGAAAATCCCTGACCCCGCCGGAAATCGAACCCGGGAACCCGAGCGTGGGAAGCGAGAACGCTACCGCACGACCACGAGATGCGGGCGGAAATGGAAGAGGATGTAGACGAAGATGAAATGGGAGATACGATACTGCGTGAAGAGTTTGACAGAACACTGAAAGGCCTGAGTCGAAACAAGCCTCAGGAGTAGACAACATCCCATTGGAACTACTGACGGCCTTGGGATAGCAAGTCCTGACAAAACTCTACCATCTGGTGAGCAAAATGTATGAGACAGACGAAATACCATCAGACTTCAAGAAGAATATAATAATTCCAATCCCAAAGAAAGCAGGTACTGACATACGTGAAAATTACCGAACTATCAGTTTAATAAGTCACAACTGCAAAATACTAACACGAATTCTGTACAGACGAATGGAAAAACTGGTAGAAGCCGACCTCGGAGAAGATCAGTTTGCATTCCGTAGAAATGTTGGCACACGTGAGGCAATAATGACCATACGACTTATCTTAGAAGAAAGATTAAGGAAAGGCAAACCTACGTTTCTAGCATTTCTAGACTTAGAGAAAGCTTTTGACAATGTTGATTGGAATACTCGATTTCAAATTCTGAATGTGGCAGGTGTAAAATACAGGGAGCGAAAGGCTATTTACAATTTGTACAGAAACCAGATGGCAGTTATAACAGTCGAGGGACATGAAAGGGAAGCTGAGTTTGGGAAGGGAGTGAGACAGGGTTGTAGCCTCTCGCCGATGCTATTCAATCTGTATATTGAGCAAGCAGTAAAGGAAACAAAAGAAAAATTTTGAGTAGGTATTAAAATCCATGGAGAAGAAATAAAAACTTCGAGGTTCGCCGATGACAATGTAATTATGTCAGAGACAGGAAAGGACTTGGAAGTGCAGTTGAACAGAATGGACAGTGTCTTGAAACGAGGATATAAGATAAACACCTAAAAAAGCAAAACGGGGATAATGGAATGTTCTCCAATTAAGTCGAGTGGTGCTGAGGGAATTAGATTAGGAAATGAGACACTTAAAGTAGTAAAGGAGTTTTGCTATTTGGGGAGCGAAGTAACTGATGATAGTCGAAGCAGAGAAGGTATTACATGTAGACTGACAATGGCAAGGAAAGTGTTTCTGAAGAAGAGCAATCAGTTAACATCGAGTATAGATTTAAGTGTAAGGAAGTCGTTTCTGAAATTGTTTGTATGGATTGTAGCCATGTTTGGAAGTGAAACATCGACGATAAATAGTTTGGACAAGAAGAGAATAGAAGCTTTCGAAATGTGGTGCTACAGAAGAATGCTGAAGATTAGATGGGTAGATCACACACCTAATGAGGAGGTATTGAATAGAATTGAGGAGAAGAGGAGTTTGTGGCACAACTTGACAAGAAGAAGGGACCGGTTGGTAGGACATGTTCTGAGGCATCAAGGGATCACAAATTTAGCATTGGAGGGCAGCGTGGAGGGTAAAAGTCGTAGAGGGAGACCAAAACATGAATTCACTAAACAGATACAGAAGGATGTAGGTTGCAGTAGGTACTGGGAGATGAAGCTTGCACAGGATAGAGTAGCATGGAGAGCTGCATCATACCAGTCTCTAGACTGAAGACCACAACAACAAGAAGTGTGCATCCATTCGCCAGACGTGAATACAAGGAGGTGACTGCCTGCAATCAGTTGGTAATTGACTACCTCAAGGGTACTACCAAAGATGTAGAGAATACACAGACGCTGTGACACGATACTCAGCGCTTCTTGCACTGTCAAGGCGTACTGTTCCCAGCCATGTTTTTGGAAGTCAGTATGCTGTTGTTTGAAAAGCAAGAGCATCCGTTTACGGTTTTGTAAGTTCCATAGTTGATGTATTCCGTTTCGAATTCGCGCCTGCCATGTGCTCAGGATAAAATGCACGCACATACCTCAAAAAAGTTGTTGAAGATACACTCCTGGAAATGGAAAAAAGAACACATTGACACCGGTGTGTCAGACCCACCATACTTGCTCCGGACACTGCGAGAGGGCTGTACAAGCAATGATCACACGCACGGCACAGCGGACACACCAGGAACCGCGGTGTTGGCCGTCGAATGGCGCTAGCTGCGCAGCATTTGTGCACCGCCGCCGTCAGTGTCAGCCAGTTCGCCGTGGCATACGGAGCTCCATCGCAGTCTTTAACACTGGTAGCATGCCGCGACAGCGTGGACGTGAACCGTATGTGCAGTTGACGGACTTTGAGCGAGGGCGTATAGTGGGCATGCGGGAGGCCGGGTGGACGTACCGCCGAATTGCTCAACACGTGGGGCGTGAGGTCTCCACAGTACATCGATGTTGTCGCCAGTGGTCGGCGGAAGGTGCACGTGCCCGTCGACCTGGGACCGGACCGCAGCGACGCACGGATGCACGCCAAGACCGTAGGATCCTACGCAGTGCCGTAGGGGACCGCACCGCCACTTCCCAGCAAATTAGGGACACTGTTGCTCCTGGGGTATCGGCGAGGACCATTCGCAACAGTCTCCACGAAGCTGGGCTACGGTCCCGCACACCGTTAGGCCGTCTTCCGCTCACGCCCCAACATCGTGCAGCCCGCCTCCAGTGGTGTCGCGACAGGCGTGAATGGAGGGACGAATGGAGACGTGTCGTCTTCAGCGATGAGAGTCGCTTCTGCCTTGGTGCCAATGATGGTCGTATGCGTGTTTGGCGCCGTGCAGGTGAGCGCCACAATCAGGACTGCATACGACCGAGGCACACAGGGCCAACACCCGGCATCATGGTGTGGGGAGCGATCTCCTACACTGGCCGTACACCACTGGTGATCCTCGAGGGGACACTGAATAGTGCACGGTACATCCAAACCGTCATCGAACCCATCGTTCTACCATTCCTATACCGGCAAGGGAACTTGCTGTTCCAACAGGACAATGCACGTCCGCATGTATCCCGTGCCACCCAACGTGCTCTAGAAGGTGTAAGTCAACTACCCTGGCCAGCAAGATCTCCTGATCTGTCCCCCATTGAGCATGTTTGGGACTGGATGAAGCGTCGTCTCACGCGGTCTGCACGTCCAGCACGAACGCTGGTCCAACTGAGGCGCCAGGTGGAAATGGCATGGCAAGCCGTTCCACAGGACTACATCCAGCATCTATACGATCGTCTCCATGGGAGAATAGCAGCCTGCATTGCTGCGAAAGGTGGATATACACTGTACTAGTGCCGACATTGTGCATGCTCTGTTGCCTGTGTCTATGTGCCTGTGGTTCTGTCAGTGTGATCATGTGATGTATCTGACCCCAGGAATGTGTCAATAAAGTTTCCCCTTCCTGGGACAATGAATTCACGGTGTTCTTATTTCAATTTCCAGGAGTGTAGATTTTTACTTAAGGCCTGTAACTATGCTGCCTTTTGTGTACCTTGTTTAATTTCTGTACTTTTGTAATAAAGATTGTTTCATGGAAGTTCCCTATGGCATATACGCTTAGTCTTATGTTATTCCGAGAGTTTATTGCGCAATACAAAGGCTTGCGTGTTACCTCATAATATTTCCGAAACTTCAGGAGCATAAGGTGGTAAGCTTTCGTTGTGAATGAAAATTTATTTGCTGCATGGAAACTACGGTGAATTTCTTCTTTTTTTGGATGAGTCATTTTGCAGAGTTTACATATGTATAATGAGCAGATGTTATAAGAATTTGTAGCATATTGCATGCAGCCCCGTCATCTACTGTGAAAGACCAATATGTTGAAGGAACAATCTCAGTTGCGCAAATTTTTTGGTCTTTGCCAGGTCTCGGCTAAATTAATCTAGCCTTCTTCCCAAGCATAAAATTAGTGTAATTTTTAATATATGCCAGAAGACTGGCTTCTTTGGAGTGATGCTGTGATTACTCTTAATGCCGTAAGTGATGGCATACAGTGAAGAACCAAAGAAACTGATACACCTGCCTAATATCGTGTAGAGCTACCGCGAGCTCGCAGAAGTGGTGACACACGACGTTGCAGGGATTTGACTGATGTCTGAAGTAGTGCTGGAGTGAAATGACACCAAGAATCTTGCCTGGCTGTCCATAAATCCGTAACAGTACGCGCGGTGGAGATGTCTTCTGAACAGCACGTTGCAAGACATCCCAGATATCGTCAATAATATTCATGTCTGGAGGGTTTGGTGACCAGCGGTAGTGTTCCCGGATCCAAGTGTGGAAATTCTGGACGCGTGGAGTGTCGCATTGTCCTACTGGAATTTTCCAAATCTGTCGGAATAACCAATGGACATGAATGGATGTAGGTGATCAGTCACGATGCTTACAAGGGAACCTCCCCATCGCACCCCCCTCAGATTTAGCTATAAGTTGGAACAGTGGATAGGCCTTGAAAAACTGAACATAAAACAATCGAGAAGACAGGAAGAAGTTGTGTTGAACTATGAAAAAATTAGCAAAATATACGAACTGAGTAGTCCACGTGCAACATATGCAACTTCAAGGGTAATGTGCAGTGAGGAGCGCCGTGGTCCTGTGGTTAGCTTGAGCAGTTGCGGAATGAGAGGTCCATGGTTCAAGCCCTTCCCGGAGTAAAAAATTTACTTTCTTTATTTTCGCAAAGTTATGATCTGTCCGTTCGTTCATTGACGTCTCTGTTCACTGTAATAAGTTTAGTGTCTGTGTTTTGCGACCGCACCGCAAAACCGTGCGATTAGTAGACGAAAGGACGTGCCTCTCCAATGGGAACTGAAAACATTTCATCGCAAGGTCATAGGTCAACCGATTCCTCCACACGAAAACACGTCTGATATATTGTATACGATACTGTTGACGGCATGTGCGTCACATGACAGTAATATGTTGTCGACCCACCTAACTTCTACACTTGGTGAATGGGTAAAAAGATTCTTCTACCTTGCCCGATTTAGGTTTTCTTGTGGATGTGATTATCACTCCCAAAAAAGTGATCGCATCGGACGGACAGACGGACAGATAATAATTGTCTGAAAACAAAAATATAAAATTTTCAGTTGACGGAAGACTTGAACCAATGACCTTTCACTCCACAGCTGCTCACGCTAACCACAGGACCACGGCGATCCTGCCTGCACATTGCCCTTGAAGTTGCATATGTTGCACGTGGACTACTCAGTTCGTACATTTTGCTTATTTTTTTCATAGTTCCACACAACTTCTTCCTGTTTTCTCGATTGATCTGTGTTCAGTTTTTCAAGGCCTATCCACTCTGTCTAATTATAACTAAATCTGACGAGCTTGAAGAGTCCCCTACTGACAAGTAGACTCTCCCCTGCTGACAAGTAGGCTCTATAGATTCATGAGGTTACCTATATACCCTTACTCGTCCATTCGCTCGATGCAACTGGAAACAAGACTCTTCCGACAAGGCAGCATGTTTCCAATCATCGTCCAATCTCGGTGTTGACGGGCTCAGGAGAGGCGTGAAGCTTTGTTTCGTGCAGTCATCGACGGTATACGAGTAGGCCTTGGGTTCCGGAAGCCTACATCGATGATGTTTCGTTGAATGATTCGCACGCTGACACTTGTTGAAATATGCAGCAGTTTGCGGAACGGTTACAATTCTGTCAAGTTGAACGATTCTCTTCAACCGTCGTTGGTCGCGTTCTTGCAGGACCTTTTCCGGCCGCAGCGATGTCGGAGATTTAATTTTTACCGGATTCCTGATATTGACTGTACATTCGTGGTTCAAAATGGCTCTGAGGACAATGGGACTTAACTTCTGAAGTCATCAGTTCCCTAGAACTCAGAACTACTTACCCGACTAACCTTAAGACATCACACACATCCATGCCTGAGGCACGATTCGAACCAGCGACCGTAGCGGTCCCGCTGTTCCAGACTGTAGCGCCTAGATCCGCTCGGCCACGCCGGCCGGCGTACATTCGTGAAATGGTCGTACGGGAGACTACCCACTTCATCACTACCTCGGAGATAATGTGCCCCATTGCTCGTGCACTGACTATAACGCCACGTTCAAACTCACTTAAATCTTGATAACCTGCCATTGCAGCAGCAGTAACCGAAGTGACGCCTGCGCCATACACTTGTTGTGTTATATAGGCGTTGCTGACTGCAACGCCATAGTCTGGCCGTCTACATATGTTTGTATTCGAATACGCATGCCTGTACCGGTTTTTTTTTTTTTTTTTTTTTTTTTTTATTTTTTTTGGCGCTTCGTTGTAGTTCCAAAAGATTTCCATTGCAACTTTTCATCAAATACAGGCATCATCTTACACTTTTCAGTTGATTACTTATGTCGGTCTACAACTCACCCTATAATTTCAGCTGAAGACTGAAAATTCTCTAAGATATGAGTTTTTAATGGACGTAAATATGGTAAAAAAAGTAGTTAAGTGATTCAATTTATTACAAATGTCCACAAGGAGTGATTTATATGTATTATAGCTACAAAACCCAATGGGAATTTCTGTTGCATGTCTCGTTATCAACGAAACCATGAAAATCATCGTTGTTGCAAGGTTAAATTGAAAATGTTTACCAAGACATTTGCGAAGCGGTTATTTATCCAAATGCTTGTCTTCTTGTTGACTGTGTGAATAATTACTCGCGCAGTAAAGTGCAGGAGTTTCATATTTTTTGAGTAACAGAAATTGGAAAAAATTCTAACTGTACTGAGTGACAACTGTATCTACACCATGAAGGCACAACAGCGGAAACGATTAATAATAATTCCTATCACGGATTTATAGCACATATAGAGGAAGAAACACAAATGCTACCACATTACAATTCTCTTTGACTTGAAAAGAAAATTAGCAAGAGAAAGAAATAAAAAAGAATATCGGATTATGATAGTATCTCCACAATTTTTGTCTGATTATTCCACTTCTTGTGGCCGTGCCACCCGAATAAAAGGAGTATGAGAAATCTGCATACCTCAGTCGAATTAGCACTCGTAACTAGATACGAATTTTAATTGCTGGAAAAGGGAAAGACGACAGGCTCTTCCCTTCAAGTCGTTTACGAACAGTCTTGCGAGAGGAAAAAAAAAAAAACATCGTAACTTCATTTTGAAAGAAGTCGCTGAAGAAACTTTGCCATATTCCGCCAGCCCTGCGCAAATCTGTTTGCAAGGGGGACCTCGCTGAATATTCTAAAGAGAATCTCGCATAACGCAGGAGCTGCCCTAGACGACGCTGAAATTGAGGGATGGCGAGAGCCGCCGAATAGCTTCCTTGTCAGGAATTAATTCAAATGGAAATTATTTCCGAGCCTGAGTTTAGCCAGTCGTTAGAACTTGTTGGCGTCCCTTTTGCATACGCATATACTATCTTTTTTAGTTACTGGACTCGGGTCATCAACTCGATTGTTCCGGAAATAATTTCTGGTTCCCGTGATTGTGCCGTTTGTGGGAGAAGAGTTTCCTCCAACAGCTAAGACATGGAAACGAGATATAGCTTTTAAAGTACCCAGAGGTAGAAGAGCTCTTGCGCTTTATAATGCATAGTTCTGTGAAGTTTCCGATGGTCGAACAGGGAATGTGTTTCCATTATATCTGACTTTTGAAGCAGGCGCTTTTCCACGCAAGTTTATTTCTTAGCGTGTCAGAAGAGCAAGGTACACGAGGTCTGTTCATAAAATTAGATAAATTTTTCCACAAAGTTTGTCTACGCTCTTTTTTAACATAGTGTGCATGGTCGCCTTCGAAATGTTCTCCTTCACAATTGATACCCCACTCCCAACTCCGTTTCCACATCCCCAAGCAGGCTTGGTACGACGCGCCGTCTGCGAATTATGTTTTGTCTCGTTTATCGTTGCAAATCTTCGTAATTTCAATGTGCTTTTCAAGTTTTTAAATGTAAAAAAGTCCCCAGGGAGCAGGTCTGGAGAGTACGGAGGATGGGACAGCACAGTGATCTCCTTTTTTCGTGCAGTAGCCACGCTCCAACATGGATGAATGCAAGGATGAATGTGAGGTGCCTTATCGTGATGCAAGAGCCATTAATTGTCTCGCCACATGTCAGGCCGTATCCTTCTCACTTTTTCTCACGGGCATCCAAACATGTCCCTGTAGTAAAAATACATGATGGACTAAACCTTCAAAAAGCCTATCAGCAAGGCTTTGACATTTGACCTGAACGGACGAGCTGTCTTTGGCTTTGGACCACGTTCTCCGTACGACTGTGAAGATTGAACCTTGGTCTCAACATCATAAGCATGGGTCCACCTCTCGTCACACGTTATGATTCTCTTAAGGAACATATCCTCCTCATCTGCACGATGCAAAAGCACTTCACAGATTGCGAGTTGAAGGTATTTCTGGTCTTGGCTCATGAGTCGTGAGACGAACTTAGTGGCAACACAATGCATTCCAAGATGTTGTTGTTGTTGTGGTCTTCAGTCGAGAGACTGGTCTGATGCAGCTCTCTATGCTACTCTAGCCTGTGCAAGCTTCTTCATCTCCCAGTACGTACTGCAACCTACATCCTTCTGAATCTCCTTAGTGTATTCATCTCTTGCTCTCCCCCTACGATTTTTACCCTCCACGCTGCCCTCCGATACTAAATTGGTTAGCCCTCGATGCCGCAGAATATGTCCTACCAAGTGATCCCTTCTTCTAGTCAAGTTGTGCCACAAACTTCTCTTCTCCCCAATTCTATTCAGTACCTCCTCATTAGTTATGTGATCTACCCATCTAATCCCCAGCATTCTTCTGTAGCGCCACATTTCGTAAGCTTCTATTCTCTTCTTGTCTAAGCTATATATCGTCCACGTTTCACTTCCATACATGGCTACACTCCATACAAATACTTTCAGAAACGACTTCCTGGCACTTAAATCTATACTCGATGTTAAAAAATCTCTCTTCTTCAGAAACGCTTTCCTTTCCATTGCCAGTCTACATTTTATATCCTCTCTACTTCGACCATTATCAGTTATTTTGCTCCCCAAATAGCAAAACTTCTTTACTATTTTGAGCGTCTCATTTTCTAATCTAATTCCCTCTCAACATCACCCGATTTAATTCGACTACATTCCGTTATTCTCGTTTTGCTTTCGTTGATGTTCATCTTATATCCTCGTTTCAAGACACTGTCCATTCCGTTCAGCTGCTCTTCCATGTCCTTTGCTGTCTCTGACAGAATTACAATGTCATCGGCGAACCTCGAAGTTATTTATTTCTTCTCCGTGGATTTTAATTCCTACTCCGAACTTTTCTTTTGTTTCCTTTACAGATTGAATAGCATTGGGGAGAGGCTACAACCATGTCTCACTCGCTACCCAACCACTGCTTCCCTTTCATGTCCCTCGACTCTTAGAACTGCCATCTGGTTTCTGTACAAATTGTAAATAGCCTTTTGCTCCCTGTATTTTACCCCTGCCACCTTCAGAATTTAAAAGTGAGTATTCGAGTCAACGTAGTCAAAAGCTTTCCCTAAGTCTACAAATGCTAGAAACGTAGGTTTGCCTTTCCTTAATCTATTTTCTAAGATAATTCGTAGGGTCAGTATTGCGTCACTTGTTCCAACATTTCTACGGAATCAAAACTTATCTTCCGCGAAGTCGGCTTCTACCAGTTTTTCCATTCGCCTGTAAAGAATTCGTGTTAGTATTTTGCAGCCGTGACTTATTAAACGGATAGTTCGGTAATTTTCACATGTGTCAACACTTGCTTCCTTGGGGTTGGAATTATTATATTTTTCTTGAATTTCAAGATGCTGAGTCCAAATTTCATGACACGATCGAACTTAAATGTTACACTCTTCTGACATCTGGCGGACAGTCAATCGTTGATTGGCATGTACAATTTCGTTGAAATTCCTAACATGAGCGTCGTCGGTAGACGTCGAAGGGAGTCCCGACAGAGGATTATGTTTAACTTCCGTCCGGCCATTGTTAAAAAGTGTGAACGATTCGTAATACCGAATACGGCTTAAGCACTCATGACCGTAGGCTTCCCTTGGTGTGTCGCTGTAAAGGTTTTCTTGACTTCCACGCCAAATTTAATGCCCACTCGTTGCTCCTCTAACTCTACCATCTCGAAAATCGCGAGATGTGCGACACCACTTTCTATTCAGCACAGACATACAAGAATGAAACTTGCGGCAGTTACGGTATGTGAACCGTATTTTGCTCCAGCACACCGTTGGCGTGAAATTACGAATGTTCCGGAATTTTTTTGAACAGACCTCGTATAATCACCAAAGAAAATAGATCATTGACATCAGTTTGTACATTGGTTAACCAGAAACAGACAACGTCGACTGCATTCGGTGTCGCCTTCATCAGATCTCTCACGTAGTATGGTGCATGTAGCTTTAGATCAAGCATTCTGTAGTAGATGGTTTTTGCTCCGCACAGCACCACACTTGCAAAAACCTGACTCCGCAGAAAGTCCCCACTTCTGAGAGTTGGTATTGCTTCTCGTGTTACTGGAGCGTGGCCTGTTGACAGCCTTTCGTGTTTCGTGCTTCTCTTAATGACAAGGAAGGAGCTCTTCATTCGGAATCATCTATTTCTCCATGTGCTGACACTGACCCCGTCATTTTGATATCCTTGCCATCTGTGGTGTTCCTGTAATCGCTTCCACAGTCAGGTTTTTCTCGCATCTAGTAGCTATCTCGCGTTTAATTTCAGGAGCGACCGTACCAGTAAGACAGTGAAGTTTATGTATGGGCATAGGTCTTAAACAAACCTCTATATTGCCACAGGTCTCATTAAGCACCACGTCTTTGTTTCGGTGATGACTGGACGTGCCGAATATGCATATTCAGTACAAGAGTAACACAGTGCTTATTCGTAACTTCTCACGGTGGTTGGTTGGACTACCCTTGTGGTACCTGTCAGGTAAGGCACTGTAGGCTGTTTAGGTTAGTAACGTTACGTAGCGCTCTGTATGAAAATCACTGACTGTGCTGTGTGTAGTCTGTGGCTGGTTGGCATTGTTAGAATATTCGCTATTGTAGTGTTGGGCAGCTGGATGAGAACAGCGCATAGCGTTGCGCAGCTGGAGGTGAGCCGCCAGCAGTGGTGGATGTGGGGAGAGAGATGGCAGAGTTTTGAGAGCGGACGATCTGGACGCGTGTCCGTCAGAAAAACGAAATTTGTATGACTGTATGTCATGAACTGACATATACATTATGACTTTTGAACACTATTAAGGTAAATACATTGTTTGTTCTATATCAAAATCTTTCATTTGCCAACTATGCCTATCAGTAGTTAGTTCCTTCAGTAGTCAGAATCCTTTATTTAGCTGGCAGTATTGGCGCTCGCTGTATTGCAGTAGTTCGAGTAACGAAGATTTTTGTGAGGTAAATGATTCATGAAAGGTATAGGTTATTGTTAGTCACCACCTTTCTTTTGTAGGAATTATTGAAAGTCAGATTGCGTTGCGCTAAAAATATTGTGTGTCAGTTTAGTGATGATCAGAATAAGTAAAGAGAGAAATGTCTGAGTACGTTCAGTTTTGCTCAGCTGTTTGAAAATCAAATGACGTAAGAGGTATACTAGCACAGTAATTTATAATTTTTCTAAGGGAAGGTTTCATTCTGTTTGTGATTTGCACTTCCCGTATCATGTTTGGGCAATACATCTTATACGTAAACGTAGGGTACAGTGTCATTCCGCAACGAGCTATGTACATCGGCATTTATATCAATATTCTGGCAACCACCGTAAAATGCATGTAAGAGAGTACCAGTTAGTAGGGCTTCTTCCCGTTCCATTCAAGTATGGAGCGCGGGGAGAATGACTGTGCTGAAGTTAATCTTGTCTGATACGCAGGGGGCAGTGGCATATTGCTAGATTCATTATCTAACACAGGTTCTCGAAACTTTGTAACGTAGATAGTTTGTGTCCACTTTAAGCGTATGTCGGTTCAGCTTTTGCTCCATATCAATGACACTCTCCCTTGTGCCAAGCAAACTACCTTCTTTGAAGACTTTGAACCGAGGTCCGCCACTTGCCTTGTCAGCGAATGAGAGTATGTGATCCTTCCAGTTCGTATTTGCAAATTGCTACTCCCAGGCTTTGGTATGAGTTGACCGATTGCAGTTATGACTCACCGATATTGCAGTCATAGGTAGTGCATCGATTATCTGAACGCTGATCAACTAAATGACCTCTAAACCGAGCTGTTACTCGCTAGACCGGCCTTCAGCCAATACGGTTAATCCCCGCCAACTTTACCCCATAACTCTCCCCCCACTCCCCCCCCCTTCCACTTCAACCGCGTATCGCTGCCAATAGTAGTAGTAGTGAGCGTCTGTGCCCTGTTACGATCACTTATGTCAGCTTCACAGCGTAAAGTAAACTTGCGGTATAAAATGTCCGAACGTAAACGTGTTGTCCTTTCTGTGAGAGATAAATACAAGAGTAATAAAAGTTGATTCTACGAAACAGCTTGCTTACAATACTGAAGAAACTGGGCTCAACTGGGAAGCTTTGCCAAGAAACAGCACCTGGTCCTAGAACAAGTAAGGATCGTATTACTGCTTTAGCTTGTGCATATCCTCGTCGTTTGGTAAAAACAAGAAACTGCGTTTTTTCAAACACACCAATACATGTGCAATGTCTGCTCTTTTCACCTCACGAGAGAGTACCTGGGTTTATAGTGCTACGTTCACGGAATAGTTTTTGGAAGTTGTTATACCCCCTGCAAAAGCTAATCAATTAAATTTAATTTTCCTTGAGACACATGAATCTCATCTTTATCTATGATAATGATGAAAGCTGAAGAAATGAATTAACATCTGTGCACTGTCAAGAGCTGTACCCAAATCTTCTTGCTTACCAGGCATGACTGCTAGCCACTAAACCACTGCAGCTTACAGTGCAACATAGACTACCAAGGTCCAAAGTCCGGTTCTACTGCCCACCACATCTCTATGTACGATAAAGATAAGACTCAAATGCCTTAATGGAAATTTAATTAGAGGATGTATAGATTACCCACACTTGAGGTATAGGGTCCGTTATACCGGAGGCAAGGTAGCCCCTGAGGGCCAGCAACCCATATTACACCACAGAGGACGAGGTTGTCTATGCCTAAGGCGTACGAAAAGCACCATGGTAAACACTGGCTATTTACATACAAGATAATGGAAACAGACATACCGAGCGCTACCTCCTGCAGGCGGAGCTCGAGGCACGGCCTGTAAAAGTAACCTGATTCGCTGGGGACAGCTATATAGGGGATAGAACCTGCCCCGAAGTTCAGTTCACGCCTGATGCCGACATCGAGCAC
Organism: Schistocerca nitens; assembly: GCF_023898315.1. Taxonomy (NCBI): domain Eukaryota; kingdom Metazoa; phylum Arthropoda; class Insecta; order Orthoptera; family Acrididae; genus Schistocerca; species Schistocerca nitens. The sequence continues at coordinate 43,384,167 of NC_064623.1, read as the reverse complement.
TGCGACCGTTGAAGATTACGTCTTCTTCTCTGAATTGGACCACAACTAGTGTGTGAGTGTGTTACCACGAACCTTTGTGGAAAATTAGAAGTGAACTTTTGTTTGCCTCAATAAGGAGACTTTTTTCGTTACTGTTACGTTTCGTTTGGTTGTTCAGTCATCAACCTTGTGAACTTACATCAATGAAAGTTGTGTTTGAGAAAAATTGAGAATTGTCAGTCGCAACAGGTTTCACCCTTTACATCCAACGCTGGGGAGCTATTCCAGTGCCGGAAAGCTTCGCCAATAGCTACGATCTAATAAGGGAAAAACAAACTGAAGATGTGAACTGAAGTTTGGGTTGTGGAACGTACTAAACTTGGCTAGTACGCGCATTAGCGTTTGCTGTAGTGCTGCAGTGGTGAAATGGCTACCATCCATACCCCGTGATTAACGAGATATGGGTTTAAGTACCGGCCGTGGAATAATTTTAATTAATTTCTTTAGCTTCCATCAACATCGTAACCAGTTTAACAATGGTAAAAGGGAGAAAGCATTACTGCTCCTAGACAACGCTCCATCTCATCCGTAACGTTATATTTTAAACGAAAAGGACGAGTTCATGTTAGTGATGTTCCGAACCTAACGCAGCCTCCTCATTACAGTTCCCTGATCAAAGCGTTATTGAGAGTTTCAAACGGTATTACAGAAAATAATAGTTTCGTAAGTTGTCGTTTCAATGACAAGAGGAGCGAGAAGAAAGATCATCAAGAAGCCATAAAAAGAGGTGATGTGATGCGCCCTTCATATTCGGAGCAGCATGGCATAGTGTAAACGAACATAAGTTGAAAAAAAAAAAAAAAACTGGAGTAAAATTTTGGGTAAAGTGGAAAATTTTCAAAGTGCAATAGAAATTGACGACAAGAAATGATATGTCGTAATTGCTCAATATGCTAAAAGAACCCAGCAGCCATGACTATGATGAGGAAAACGTTCTAGAATGGGTGAGTGGCGAAGATGCAGATTCAGAGCATCAAATCACGCAAGACAGCGAAATTGTAAATCGTCACTGGTAACGCTGATGCCAACAGCATCTCATCAACTAGCGCTTCAGAAAATGAAGATGAAACTATACCGTCTGCTTCTGAAGCTTTTACGTATTTACATACTGCCTTGCAATGTTCTGAAGCTCAAGATGAAAGCGACCTGTTTTCGATATCTATCATGAAAAACGTGCGTGACTTCGCTGCTCGTGAGCGGGCAGGCTTGCTAAGAGAGAGACAGACATAAGGATTCTTTAACCGTTAATTCTATACATTAAGACTGTACACGAAAAATGTGTGTGTGTTAAGTACTTTTGGTTTACTACTCTGCACTATATACATTTCTTCTGTACTTGCTTTCGTAATAATAAAATACTGGGTGATCAAAAAGTCAGTATAAATTTGAAAACATAATAAACCATGGAATAATGTAGATAGAGAGGTAAAAATTGACACACATGCTTAGAATGACTTGGGTTTTTATTAGAACCGAAAAAAAAGTTCACAAAAATCCGACAGATGACGTTGGACAGAAAAACGTCAGTGACTGCGCATGACAATCGTGTATAAAAGGAGCTGTAGTGAGAGAGAGAATCAGATGCACCAGCAGTCGCAGCATGTTGACGTTACCTGAAAAGGCGCTTTTATTGAAGCTGTATTATCAGAATGGGGAATGTGCTAGTTCAGCGTTACAATCCCATCGCCATAGGAAGGGGGATTAGAACGGGTAAAGGTCCGTTGACAAATGCAGCTGTGGCGAGCATGATTTCGAAATTCGAATCTACGGGTTGTTTTGACGATAGACCCTGTAGTGGCCGACCGAGCACAAGGCGTAATGCTGCTGAGACAGTTCAGGAAGAAATGGAGACTGTAGCGGGTTCGTCTATGCACGGGGAGTCAGCCTCGTGCAGTCGCACGTCGCACCGGCATTCCATATACTACTGTTTGGTTGGCACTTTGGCGTACCCTCCGATGCTACCCGTACAAAATCCATCGGCATCACGAACTGTTACCTGGCGATTTAGTGAAGCGGAGGGCATTTGCGGTGTGGGCGTTTCAAAAGATGGCGGAAGATGACGATTGGTTGAGTGACGTGTTGTGGACCGACGAAGCTCATTTCACGCTCCGAGTGTCTGTCAACGCCCACAACTGCAGAATTTGGGCTACCTAAAACTCTAGAACTGTCGTGGAAACTCCATTGCATGACAAGAAAGTCACGGTATGGGTTGGAGTTACATCTACCGTTATCGGGCCTTTTTTCTTAGAGGAAATGCGTGATTCTCGTTTTGTAACTGCTACCGTGACGGGTGAGAGGTACGCCGATATGTTACAGAATCGCATCATCCCCAGCCTGGCTGATAAACACCAGCTGGAACGTACGATCTTTATGCAGGACGGCGCTCCACCTCATATTGCTAGATGCGTGAAAGATCTCTTGCGCGCGTCGTTAGGTGATGATCGTGTGCTCAGCCGCCACTTTCGTCATTCTTGGCCTTCCAAGTCCCCAGACCTCAGTCCGTGCGATTATTGGCTTTGGGGTTACCTGCAATCCCAAGTGTATCGTGATCGACCGACATCTCTAGGTATGCTGAAAGACAACATCCGTCGCCAGTGCCTCACCATAACTCCGGACATGCTTTACAATGCTGTTCACAACATTATTCCTCGACTGCAGCTATTGTTGAGGAATGATGTTGGACATATTGAGAATTTCCTGTAAAGATCATCATATTTGTTTTGTCTTACTTCGTTATGCTAATTATTGCTATTCTGCCCAAATGAAGCGCCATCTGTCGGACATTTTTCGAACTTTTGTATTTTTTTGGTTCTAATAAAACCCCATGTCATTCCAAGCATGTGTGTCAATTTGTACCTCTCTATCTACATTAGTCCGTGATTTATTTAGTTTTCAAATCTATACTGACTTTTTGATCACCCGTTACATCTGTGGTATTATTAATACAAGCATTTTTTGTTAGTGATTGTTTAAATACGAGTATTCAGATCTAATATACACATAAACCTTTTTTTTGAACACGTAATATCGGATAGTCGACCGTCAACTGTACTCTTTCTTCCTTTGAGAAAGGCACATTTTTAAATTTGAAACTTTTAAAGTAAAATGCCAATTTTTGAATCGCTTTGAATTTTTACGTAAACCATACTGATTATTTACGCAGTTTTTTTTCTTAAGGTAGTTTTTCATTTCAGATAACAGCTTAATCTACAAAAACTTCGAGATTATTATCAGTACTCTCTGCAAGATTATTAATATACTGCATTAACAGCAAGGCTCTCCATGTCCATCTTTTCTGAGATGATTACGGGACTTGGGTGATTGATACAGGATGTCAAATCAAGTACTTTTCAGCCGTCTAGTTTCCAAACGTATTTTATTTGGCTACCAGTTGCGGCGATTTACTACGCCATCTTCAGGCCACTGACCGACGTGTAGGAAGTTTTCACCTCGGTTCTGGTCAAAACGGGGGACAGCATTCGAATACTATTATCTGCAGATTTCTGATTGCTATGCCGATCACTGAAACCATCATCTGCCGCCTCAGATTATGGTTGGTGATCGGTATAGCAATCAGAAATCTGCAGATAATAGTATTCGAATGCTGTCCCCCGTTTTGACCAGAACCGAGGTGAAAACTTCCTACACGTCGGTCAGTGGCCTGAAGATGGCGTAGTAAATCGCCGCAACTGGTAGCCAAATAAAATACGTTTGGAAACTAGACGGCTGAAAGGTGTTTTGTTTGACACATTAAGCAGCAAGGGTCCTTACGTTCTTCGCAGCGGCATACTTGAAATTACTGTCGATGACTTCCCATTCAAGAAAACAATCTGTGTCGTCTCTACCAAGAGAGCCTCAACCTAGTCGCAAATTTATCTTGATATCGCATACAATTGTAATTTCGTTAGTGACTCCAACGCTCATCGAAAGTCAAGAAATGTTGCATTTACCTGACATCCCACTTTGATTTCTACTGTTATTTCATACAGTCATGCTTGTCTTTTAGCACTGGAACCGCTATGCGAAAGCCGCTGCTCTAGGTCGTTAAATGAAGGCCGTCGGCCATCGCTTGGCGAGAGGTAATGCTTCAACTGTCGTATTGTCGAAAAACTCTTAGCAATGTAGATCTCGGACTTTTGAATTCCTTAACGGTTCCGAAATGGAGTGATCCCTGCATCAGGCTCCAACTACGATTCAGCGTTCAGTCTGTCAGTTCACATTGTGCGCCCATAATCGTCATCTGTGTGTAGGCATAGCTCTATCCCATGACCTTTGTTACCTGAGTGTAGTTTCAAGTATCTGTTACGCTTGGAAGTGAAATGCAGCATTACAAAAAAGTCACTTTATCTGCCATAATAATAAACTACTGGTCATTAAAATTGCTACGCCACGAAGATGAGGTGCTACAGACGCAAAATTTAACCGACAGGAAGAAGATTCTGTGATATGCAAATGTTTAGCTTTTCAGAGCATTCACACAAGGTTGGCGCCGGTGGTGATACCTAAAACGTCCTAACATGAGGAAAGTTTCCAACCGATTTCTCATACACAAACAGCAGTTGACCGGCGTTGCCTGGTGACACGTTGTTGTGATGCCTCGTGTAAGGAGACGAAACGCGTACCATCACGTTTCCGACTTGGATAAAGGTTAGATTGCAGTCTATCGCGATTGCGGTTTACCGTATCGCGACATTGCTGCTCGCGTTGGTCGACATCCAATGAATGTTAGCAGAATATCAAATCGGTGGGTTCAGAAGGGTAATACGAAACGCCGTGCTGGATCCCAACGGCCTCGTATCACTAGCAGTCGAGATGACCGGCATCTTATCCGCATGGCTGTAACGGATCGTGCAGCCACGTCTCGATCCCTGAGTCAACAGATGGGGACGTTTGCAAGACAACAACCATCTGCACGAACTGTTCGACGACGTTTGCAGCAGCATGGACTATCAGCTCGGATACCAGGGTTGCGGTTACCCTTGACGCTGCATCACAGACAGGAGCGCATGCAATGGTGTACTCGACGACGAACCCGCGTGCGCGAATGGCAAAACGTCATTTTTTTATGGATGAATCCAGGTTCTGTTTACAGCATCATGATGGTCGCATCCGTATTTGGCGACATCGCGGTGAACGCACATTGGAAGCGTGTATTCGTCATCGCAATACTGGCGTATCTCACGGCGTGATGGTGTGGGGACCCATTGGTTACACGTCTCGGTCACCTCTTATTCGCATTAACGGCACTTTGAACAGTGGACGTTACATTTCAGATGTGTTGCGACCCGTGGCTCTACCCTTCTTTCGAGCCCTGCGAAACCCTACATTTCAGCAGGATAATGCACGACCGCATGTTGCAAGCCCTGTACGGGCCTTTCTGGATACAGAAAATGTTCGACTGCTGCCCTGGCCAGCACATTCTCCAGATCTCTCACCAACTGAAAACGTCTGGTCAATGGTGGCCGAGCAGCTGGCTCGTCACAATACGCCAGTCACTGCTCTTGATGAACTGTGATATCGTGTTGAAGCTGCATGGGCAGCTGTACCTGTACACGCCATCCAAGCTCTGTTTGACTCAATGCCCAGGCGTATGAAGGCTTTTATTACGGCCACAGGTGGTTGTTCTGGGTGCTGATTTCTCAGGATCTATGCAGCCAAATTGGGTGAAAATGTAATCACAAGTCAGTTGTATTATAATATGTTTGTCCAATGAATACCCGTTTATCATCTGCATTTCTTCTTGGTGTCACAATTTTAATGGCCAGTAGTGTACGTAGCTTAGTTTTAGATGTCTTCTCGAATCGCACTGCGTTTGAGCTCAGAAAATATTTTAAGATTCTACAATAGGTTGGTGTCAAGAATCTTGGACGGTAGTTTTGTGGATCACTTCTAATAAGCTTCTTGTAGACAGGTGTAATTTTGAGTTTTCCTGACAACTGGGCGTGACTCGTGCGTTAGTTTGATCGTCTGCCTGCTGTTGTAGTAGTTGTCAAATATGGGGGACAGTCTCGATGCATTCGCATTCAGTTGCCGGCGGCGTCTGCGTGGCAGCTGTCCCGCGCTCACATGTAGCAACGACCCGCGGCATCCTACCTCTACTGCTGGGATCAAAGGCGCCGATGGTTTGCGCGGTTTAATTAACGCAATGACCCTAACGTCGGTCGGGTTACCGCGCGTGCCTAATTACTGAGCTGAGCAAACAGTGGACATCGGGTTTACACGGCGTGCCGAACCAAAATTCCATCCTCGGTGAATTATCTGCTCTGCTTTAGCACAGGTGCGGGAGTAGTGTTGCGTTGCTTGCACAGGTGAATGAAGATGGGTACTTCCCTCGAAAACTGTATTTCAACTTGCATTTAATGTCGATGAGGTCCAGTGTTTGTGACACAAGTGCTCTTCGCGTTGGAATGCCACGCACTGGGGCCTGGGTTCGCTTTCCGGCTGGGGTGGGAGATTTTCTCCCCTCAGGAACTGCGTGTTGTGCTGTCCTCATCATCATTTCATCCCCATTATCCATGTGCAAGTCGCACTCAGTAAGAATTGTACTTGGTGGCCAAACTTTTACCTGCGAACTCCCGCCAAATGAAGCCATACGATCATTTCCATTTTTTATATATCCTTAGATCCGAGTGTTTGGTAATACCGTTTTCCATTAATTCTCGTTTTTTTCATCCCTGGCACTAATTTGATAGTGTGAAAGCTATTCCCTACTGCCATAAAACGTGCCTTTATCCTGTTTCTTCTTGTGGTTGCTAGCAACAGTGGCCAGGTTTTTTTTATTACCACCTCGAAATAATAAATTTTCGGAATTTTTTGTGTATTGCCAACATTATGTTTGCATCAAGGACTAGCAGCTATAATGTATTATTTGTTTAGTCTCCTTTCGCAGCATGTAAAAGTGGCCAGAAACTGAATAATTAATATTTTGTTCCTTTACAGGTGTATAGGCTTATTTGCATTCATGGTAGATACTGTCAGGACACATTTTGTCCTGACGTAACTGGACCCTACACCATTTTCACTTGAGAACGTATTCGCTCGTCAGTCGAACTTTCTTACGTGATGTAATGTCAGCTTTGAACCCAGACACATTTTGTCCTGACGTAACTGGACCCAACACCATTTTCACGTGAGAACGTATTTGCTCGTCAGTCGAACTTTCTTAACGTGATGTAATGTCAGCTTTGAACCCAGACACATTTTGTCCTGACGTAACTGGACCCAACACCATTTTCACGTGAGAACGTATTCGCTCGTCAGTCGAACTTTCTTACGTGATGTAATGTCAGCTTTGAACCCTTAATAACTGCGACACTAATAATGCCTAAACTACTGTCACAGTCTAATATATATAGTCATTACACAGCAGCACATTTTGGTTATACTTTGCTACAGTAGCGCTCCAAGCGGCCAGAAAGCTACACTGAATACCATATAAGAGTGACTGTCAATAATGTCATTTACATTGATTTGTAAAATAGTTTTACAATGCAGAGCGTATGTAGTAGCATAAAAATCGGCAGTAAGTGAAAAATTACGCCACATATGTCATTATTTAGTTTCCCAGGGATCCTGGTAAGTACGGAATGGTACAGTACATTACAGTTTTATTTACTATTCTCCTGTGACCTACAGATGATTTTTGAAGAATATCGTTTTCTTATAAGAACGTAAATGTGGCTAGTAAACAGCAGAACTATCATCTTGATACAAGACGTCATATATATACTCAAGAACGTGACGTCTTTCTCACTGTATTTACACTGAAATCAGTGAAGTTACCATACGTCTTCTTTTTCCGGGACACGTCCCCTTACTGAGGCAAGAAGCTGTGTCCGGTGAATTTCATAAAAATTTACAAAAGTTCTGTTTTTTGGGGTCCGAGAAAAAAAAATGCGAGTTTAGAACAAAGGAAATCAATCGTTGCTGTAACTAAACACCACATATAAATGGAGCTATAATACTTTTGGCAAGAAATTCTGTGTTTTATTTAGTAACTTTATTCTTGTGTCTTCGGCGACATCATTAGTAGGTTGTGTGTCCTGTCTTCCGCATTATGTTATTTGGTGTAGATTGTTCTCTGGCTGGAGGTTGAGGTTTAAGCTTTGAGAGAGTCGTGGTTTTTCTGCATCAAATTAAGTTACAAGCTTAAATATAAAATGTCGAAAATAAAAGTGTTTACTAATGTGCTTATAAGGAAGTACAAATCATTCAATAGAGGAAGAAACGAACACCTGGCAGAATGTTTGATTTGCCCTGTTGGATCACACCGGGTAACAGTTATGGAACTGTGTGAAACAAATTCGTCATAACTTCTGAACTGTTTGCGTTAGGAGGTTTAAAATTCAGGATTGGCCGCGGGGTTTTAATAGGAATTAGAATGCACATGCATGGTTTGACTTAGCGACGCTGACCAGTGTTATTTGGATGGGTTTATCAATAAGCAATATTGGCGCGTTTGGGCACTGATTACCCTCGAGAGGTCTCATCACCCTCAACGGGTGACAGTGTGGAGTGAAATGTCCAGTCACGGAATAATGGGTGCGATATTCTTTGATGGCTCAGTGACTATCGAACGATACCTCCAAACTGACCCTAATTTCAACAAGATGTGGTTCATGCAAGACGGAGCTCAACCCCACCGAAGCAGGAGAGTGCTTGATGTCGTGGAGGAGCACTCTGGGGACCACATTCTGGCTCTGAGGTACACAGAGGCAACTGGCATGGGCATCGACTAGCAGCCATATTCTCCGTATCTGAACACATGGGACTCTGTTATGTGAGGCTATATAGGTGTACAGCAATAACCCCAAAACCATTGCTGAGCTGAAAAAAGCCATTCACGAGGTCATCGACAGCACTGATGTTCCGACAGTTCAGAGGTTCATGCAGAATTTCGCTATTCGTCTGCACCACATTATCGCCAATGATGGCAGGCATATCGGACGCGTCATAACCTGAACCCGAATATCTGTATCGATGTTTGCACATTAAATAAAGTGCGTGCACGTGATAGTTTGTAACTGATTTACGTGTATCTTCATGCAGTTCAATAATTTTCACCCTGTACCTGTCACTTGCTGATAAAGGCAAGTAGGTAATACTTAAAAATGGATCGTGTTAATGTAAACGGATGTTTATAATTATAGGGTTTAATCACTGAAGTCAGAAACTGTTGGACGTAGGAAACTCGTAAGGAACACAATTCCTGAATTTTTGAAGATACCAAATAAGCCACCACATCTACAGCTGGAGGAAAAGTAACACAAGCGTAACAGCAAACGCTGAGCATGATTAGCTGAGCATTCTCAGGCGCTGCAGTCATGGACTGTGCGGCTGGTCCCGGCGGAGGTTCGAGTCCTCCCTCGGGCATGGGTGTGTGTGTGTTTGTCCTTAGGATAAGTTAGGTTAAGTAGTGTGGAAGCCTAGGGACTGATGGCCTTAGCAGTTAAGTCCCTATAATTTCACACACATTTGAACATGTTTTGGACAACAATCCTGAAGGTATTGAAACTGTTGCCCAACAAAGGAAGAAATCAATTCCGGTATTAGTGCTACATCTGAGCCACATTTGCAGAAATACTTGCTCTTTGGACTGTCGAGTGGCTTGTAAGAATGTGCGCATCTTTAGGCTCCATACAAAGATGTTACCTGTCAAGGAAGGTGCCTGTCATAACAAGAACAGACAACAATGGAGATATATATGAATGAAATATGTGTTTATATTCTCTTGATTTCAGTAGCAGAGGCAGCAATTATACGCATAAGATTTTCACTCTGCAGCGGAGTGTGCGCTGATATGAAACTTCCTGGCAGATTAAAACTGTGTGCCGGACCGAGACTAGAACTCGGGACCTTTGCCTTTCGCGGGCAAGTGCTCTACCAACTGAGCTACCCAAGCACGACTCACGCCCCCTCCTCACAGCTTTATTTCTGCCAGTGCCTCGTCTCCTACCTTCCAAACTTTACAGAAGCTCTCCTGCGAACCTAGCAGAACTGGGACTCCTGAAAGAAAGGATATTGCGGAGACATGGCTTAGCCACAGCTTGGGGGATTATACACATGTAAGAAACTATTCCTTTACCAACACGTTGTACATTACTACCCTGAAACACTAAGATTCGGCTGTTTATTTTTCATTTATTTCACGATAACTTACTTATCCTTGGACTACAAAACAATAGTAACTACATCGTTAAATAATCAGAAAAATGATTAAAAACATAGTCTTCTTACGGCTGGCTTTTTCGCCGATGGGGGCGCTACTGTCTTTCTGTCAGACGGTAACGGTTTTCACAGCAGAGCGTGCTGGTTGGTTGGTTGTTTCGGAGGAGAGGACTAAATAGCGAGATCATCGGTCCCATCGGATTGGGAAATGATGAGGAGGGAAGTTGGGCGTGCCGTTTCAAACGAGCCATCCAGCCATTTGCCTGTATCGACTTAGTGAAATCACGGAAAACCTAAATCAGAATGGCCGGACGCGGGTTTGAACTGTTGTCCTTCAAAATGCGAGTCCAGTGTGATAACCACTGCGCCACCTCGCCCGGTGCAGTGACTATTGCGACTGTGTATGTCAGACTGTGCCATTGTTGAGCCCATAATGGATAAATCATGCCTGTATGTGTTTGTCGCGCGGTAAAATTTGCCTGTGATATGTGGGAACGTTACGAAGTAGCTTTGTGTAAAGTTATAAGCTGATGTAGCTTGAAAACGCGTTCAGGTAGGACATTCATTTGATTGTCATAGTGAACAGCTTGCGGTGCACTTCGCCGATGTCGTCTCCTGTGACTCGTTAATACGCTCGAAATCACAGGCAACACGAATCAGAGGATACCTCGCGCGGAAAGGAATTCAAAAAGCCTAAAACGTCCAGTGCCGAGCAAATGCTGAAAAGGAAATGAAAAAAACGTGGCAAAACTTTGCTGGCCCATTGGGAACATTCGGCGGCTTATAAAAATGGTTCAAATGGCTTTGAGCACTATGGGACTTAACATCTATGGTCATCAGTCCCCTAGAACTTAGAACTACTTAAACCTAACTAACCTAAGGACATCACACAACACCCAGCCATCACGAGGCAGAGAAAATCCCTGACCCCGCCGGGAATCGAACCCGGGAACCCGGGCGTGGGATGCGAGAACGCTACCGCACGACCACGAGATGCGGGCTCAGCGGCTTATAATGTAACTATTACAATACACTGTGTAACCATAGTATAGAAGACGTTGATAACGAAACAACGAAATTACACATAAATACGAAACACCTGTAATGGTTTTATCCTGACTTTTCACGAAAATCTAGGGTTCAAAATGGTTCAAATGGCTCTGAGCACTATGCGACTTAACTTCTGAGGTCATCAGTCGCCTAGAACTTAGAACTAATTAAACCTAACTAACCTAAGGACATCACACACATCCATGCCCGAGGCAGGATTCGAACCTGCGACCGTAGCGGCCACGCGGTTCCAGACTGAAGCGCCTTTAACCGCACGGTCACACCGGCCGGCGAAAATCTTGGGGTGCGGACCAATACTACGCTCATAGGCTTTCTGGTAACGTAATGGGAAGAAGTTACGAATGAGTATTCTATTTTTTTACTGGTAAATGCTTCAGGATTAAAGACACCATCCACAATATCCACTGGTGTACTGCCGGTCTACAGTGTCCAACGGGCACTTTTAATATATCGGCGATCATACATGTCGCCATCATCAGGTGAACTGACGGACTGAGCTCCTGTGAACGTACCGGTACGGAGATCCGTACGCTACGGCTGCTCAGGGGGAACTGGGTTCGGTCGCGGCGGCGGCGCGCTCCCTCCGCTGTCCGCCTTCGAAATTCGCATCAATGACGACCTCATAAAACGTGACCGTGGCTATAATCTTAGCAAGCCTTGGGAACCAGCGATTGGGTTAATCAAGAGTAAATCGAGCAAACGTATAGTTGTGACGACCACGGTGGACAGAGCCATCACTCCGACGTCATCTCAGACGCCGTCGCAATCTGTTCCACTGCGCGACCGTGACGCGTGGCACGGACGGCGGAGGGGGCGCGGACGGCGGAGGGGGCGCGGACGGCGGAGGGAGCGCGCCGCGGGCGGAGGGTATTTAAATCGGCCGCCGCCGCAATGCAGCTTTACTGTATGATTAAATGATGATGGCGTCCTCTTGGGTAAAATATTCCGGAGGTAAAATAGTCCCCCATTCGGATCTCCGGGCGGGGACTACTCAAGAGGACGTCGTTATCAGGAGAAAGAAAACTGGCGTTCTACGGATCGGAGCGTGGAATGTCAGATCCCTTAATCGGGCAGGTAGGTTAGAAAATTTAAAAAGGGAAATGGATAGGTTACAGTTAGATATAGTGGGAATTAGTGAAGTTCGGTGGCAGGAGGAACAAGACTTTTGGTCAGGTGATTACAGGGTTATAAATACAAAATCAAATAGGGGTAATGCAGGAGTAGGTTTAATAATGAATAAAAAAATAGGAGTGCGGGTTAGCTACTACAAACAGCATAGTGAACGCATTATTGTGGCCAAGATAGACACAAAGCCCATGCCTACTACAGTATATGCCAACTAGCTCTGCAGATGATGAAGAAATTGATGAAATGTATGACGAGATAAAAGAAATTATTCAGGTAGTGAAGGGAGACGAAAATTTAATAGTCATGGGTGACTGGAATTCGTCAGTTGGAAAAGGGAGAGAAGGAAACATAGTAGGTGAATATGGATTGGGGGGAAGAAATGAAAGAGGAAGCCGCCTTGTAGAATTCTGCACAGAGCATAACTTAATCATAGCTAACACTTGGTTCAAGAATCATAAAAGAAGGTTGTATACCTGGAAGAATCCTGGAGATACTAATAGGTATCAGATAGATTATATAATGGTAAGACAGAGATTTAGGAACCAGGTTTTAAATTGTAAGACATTTCCAGGGGCAGATGTGGATTCTGACCACAATCTATTGGTTATGAACTGCAGATTGAAACTGAAGAAACTGCAAAAAGGTGGGAATTTAAGGAGATGGGACCTGGATAAACTGAAAGAACCAGAGGTTGTAGAGAGTTTCAGGGAGAGCATAAGGGAACAATTGACAGGAATGGGGGAAAGAAATACAGTAGAAGAGGGCAGAGGATCAAGTAGGTAAAAAGACGAGGGCTAATAGAAATCCTTGGGTAACAGAAGAAATATTGAATTTAATTGATGAAAGGAGAAAATATAAAAATGCAGTAAATGAAGCAGGCAAAAGGAAATACAAACGTCTCAAGAATGAGATCGACAGAAAGTGCAAAATGGCTAAGCAGGGATGGCTAGAGGACAAATGTAAGGATGTAGAGGCTTGTCTCACTAGGGGTAAGATAGATACTGCCTACAGGAAAATTAAAGAGACCTTTGGAGAGAAGAGAACCACTTGTATGAATATCAAGAGCTCAGATGGCAACCCAGTTCTAAGCAAAGAAGGGAAGGCAGAAAGGTGGAAGGAGTATATAGAGGGTTTATACAAGGGCGATATACTTGAGGACAATATTATGGAAATGGAAGAGGATGTAGATGAAGATGAAATGGGAGATACGATACTGCGGGAAGAGTTTGACAGAGCACTGAAAGACCTGAGTCGAAACAAGGCCCCGGGAGTAGACAACATTCCATTTGAACTACTGATGGCCTTGGGAGAGCCAGTCATGACAAAACTCTACAATCTGGTGAGCAAGATGTATGAGACAGGCGAAATACCCACAGACTTCAAGAAGAATATAATAATTCCAATACCAAAGATAGCAGGTGTTGACAGATGTGAAAATTACCGAACTATCAGTTTAATAAGTCACAGCTGCAAAATACTAACGCGAATTCTTTACAGACGAATGGAAAAACTGGTAGAAGCGGACCTCGGGGAAGATCAGTTTGGATTCCGTAGAAATGTTGGAACACGTGAGGCAATACTAACCTTACGACTTATCTTAGAAGAAAGATTAAGAAAAGGCAAACCTACGTTTCTAGCATTTGTAGACTTAGAGAAAGCTTTTGACAACGTTAACTGGAATACTCTCTTTCAAATTCTGAAGGTGGCAGGGGTAAAATACAGGGAGCGAAAGGCTATTTACAATTTGTACAGAAACCAGATGGCAGTTATAAGAGTCGAGGGGCATGAAAGGGAAGCAGTGGTTGGGAAGGGAGTGAGACAGGGTTGTAGCCTCTCCCCGATGTTATTCAATCTGTATATTGAGCAAGCAGTAAAGGAAACAAAAGAAAAATTCGGAGTAGGTATTAAAATTCATGGAGAAGAAGTAAAAACTTTGAGGTTCGCCGATGACATTGTAATTCTGTCAGAGACAGCAAAGGACTTGGAAGAGCAGTTGAACGGAATGGACAGTGTCTTAAAAGGAGGATATAAGATGAACATCAACAAAAGCAAAACGAGGATAATGGATTGTAGTCTAATTAAATCGGGTGACGCTGAGGGGATTAGATTAGGAAGTGAAACACTTAAAGTAGTAAAGGAGTTTTGCTATTTAGGGAGTAAAATAACTGATGATGGTCGAAGTAGAGAGGATATAAAATGTAGACTGGCAATGGCAAGGAAATCGTTTCTGAAGAAGAGAAATTTGTTAACATCGAGTATAGATTTAAGTGTCAGGAAGTCATTTCTGAAAGTATTTGTATGGAGTGTAGCCATGTATGGAAGTGAAACATGGACGATAAATAGTTTGGACAAGAAGAGAATAGAAGCTTTCGAAATGTGGTGCTACAGAAGAATGCTGAAGATAAGGTGGGTAGATCACGTAACTAATGAGGAGGTATTGAATAGGATTGGGGAGAAGAGAAGTTTGTGGCACAACTTGAATAGAAGAAGGGATCGGTTGATAGGACATGTTCTGAGGCATCAAGGGATCACAAATTTAGCATTGGAGGGCAGCGTGGAGGGTAAAAATCGTAGAGGGAGACCAAGAGATCAATACACTAAGCAGATTCAGAAGGATGTAGGTTGCAGTAGGTACTGGGAGATGAAGAAGCTTGCACAGGATAGAGTAGCATGGAGAGCTGCATCAAACCAGTCTCAGGACTGAAGACGACAACAACGCCGCCGCAACCGAACCCAGTTCCCTCTGAGCAGCCATAGCGTACGGATCTCCGTGCCGGCACGTTCACAGGAGCTCAATCCGTCAGTTCACCTGATGATGGCGACATGTATGGTCGCCGAAATATTGTGCCCGTTGGACACTGTGGACCGGCAGTACACCCGTGGATATTTTGATTATCAAATACGCCGGGAGAAACTCAAAAATCACACCATCCACTAGTTTACAGAATATCTGTCATGCAAGCTGGACTAAAACATGAGATGCAAAAAAAATGTTTTTTGAAAAAGGAAGTCGGTCAAATCGTTTGTGAAATGATATCTTTGAAAGTAAAAGTAAAAAAGAGCAATATCTGACAACTCTGAACGGTAACGTAAAACATGCAGCAAAGCTCGTGCTGTACTCTATAAAATTCCAAGGTTCTATGTTAAAGAATCAACTTTAAATTCTTAATCCGCACCTCATGCGCTGTAAACGACTTCGAGCATCACTGAAAGGCCCATCATACGTTTCTCTAACTTACTTTATATCTTACTTTGAGACAAATTATTTTACAATACGTTTGACCATCTTTAGTTTTCAAATATATATTTTTTATCTTCAAGTTTTGTTCCAAAGCGATGAAATCAGAAATATTTAAATATTGATCGGTATTTTATTATTATTACGAGTTTAAAGATCAAAAGACATCAGAGACGTTTCAGTTTATGTTGCAATTTGACATTAATATTATTTTCTCCACACAAAAGAAAGATTTCTGTGATTTTTACACTACTGTTAATTGTTACGCACAAAATGGCTAGCCCTAAAAAAGATGAACATTTAGACACATCATCCAGATAGCCGACACCAGCTGTTGCTGGAATTTTTAAAGTTTATCTCACATAACTTACGAAATTTTTCTTACTTGTTAATTAATTTCAAACAATTTCACTTGTTTTTAGAAAACATTACTTTTAGCTGGTGAATTTGAAGACCCAAATTGTCCATTTTCCACTCTTCATTTGGCAATGAAAATTCGGACAAAAAGTTTCCCTCAAACCAATTTTCTTAATTATCCTGATTAATTTCGAGGAATGAAAACCTTTATTGCAGAACTAGACCTCAAGCTGGTCGTGCTGAAACCTCATTTGTCCGTTGGAGACTCTTTGTTTGGCGATGAAAATTGGGTCAATAATCGATTGTGCTGGTTATGGGAAATCTTGTTTCCGCTTTGTTCACATATTTGACCAATAAAACAAAATCACAGATACTGGACAGATATTACTGAATGGATCCGTTAAAATGTTTGTTCTTCCCGGATCAGACGCTCATCCAGGATTAGGTCGAGACATTTTATTGTTTTTCATATGGTAGTAAGATACGTCAAACAGCATGGGAGGAAGTCTGTTACTGAATCGTTCGCTCATGAACTTTCAGTGCTTAATGAGAATCACCCGCAATTATACTAAACATAATTTGTGGCAAAAGTAAGATGTATCTAGGTATGCTGTTCTTGCGATTCCACCCATAAGCAATGAATACTCTAAAGTATGTGAATCGCGCTTGATTCATCTCCACTCCTCTTATGGGTAACTTCTCTTTTCACTGCTGTGTGTTCTATACCTGAGAAATTCTGGAAATTTCCGGTTTAGTACAGTTATTGTGTAAATAATTCTCAAAGCTAAGCACTCCGTTATTACCAGACTTTTTCCACTATGGACGCAGAAACTTCGATCACAACTAGGAAGCGATAAATGGAGACTGCAAATTTCTTTGAATGACGCAAGATCCGGCACGAATCGTGTTCTAATTGCAGCCCGTGTAGAAGTACATTTCTGCAATTGAAATACTTTTACATAACGTTGCTGGAAGGCGTTGCCATTCCGGTGTTAATGACAACTAATTAACCCAATTAAGAACAGCGGTTTTCCACCCGTATTGGTACGGCAGTTTGAACTGAATGAAGTACGCTAGGTCATTAGCAGCCAGAAGAATTTTTTCGAAATGTGCCACCTGCCGTCAGCCAAGTACGAATCGATGGATCGTTAGCATACCCGACAGTCCTCCAAACGGTTTCCGTCCCCAGTCTTTCTCCTACGCTAACGATATAGTATTTATTTTCCCTAGGAAGAAAAAGTGATCTTCGGTAAAGTGGTTTCATTTCCGCTTGTAATTCAGTCCTTGGTTATCAAATGTATACGGATACTTGCCTGAAAATGACTTACAACTTCGTGACGCACCTCTATCGGTAATGCTGGAATTCAGTATGGTGCTGGCCCACCCTTAGCCTTTATGACATCTTCCACTCTCAGTCAGGTGCTGGAACGTTTCTTGGGGAACGGCAGCCCATTGTTCACGGAGTGCTGCACTGAGGAGAGGTATCGATGTCGGTCGGTGAGGCCTGGCACGAGGTCGGCGTTCGAAAATATCTCGAAGGTGTTCTGTAGGATTCTGCTCAGGACTCTGTGCAGGTCTGTGCAATATAGCGTTGTTACTGTCGTGTAACCACTCCGCCGCAGGCCATGCATTATGTTCGATCGTGTTGAAAGATGCAGTCGCCATCCCCGAATTTCTCTTCAACAGTGGAAAGCAAGTAGGTGCTTAAAACATCAACGTAGGCCTGTGCTGTGATAGTGCCACGCAAAACAAGAAGGCGTCCAAGCCCCCTCCATGAAAAACACGACCACACCATAACACCACCGCCTCTGAATTTTACTGTTGGCACTACACATGCTGCCAGATGACGTTCACCGGACATTGGCCTTACCCACACCTTGTCATCGCATCGCCACATTGTGTACCGTGATTCGTCACTCCACACAGCGTTTTTCCACTGTTCAGTCGTCCAAAGTTTACGCTCCTTACACCAATAGAGGCGTCGTTTGGCATTTACTGGCATTACGTGTGACTTATGATCAGCCGCTCGACCATGAAAGCCCAGTTTTCTCACCTCCCGCCTGTCCGCTCCCGTTAGCTGAGTGGTCAGCGCTAGAGAATATCAATCCTAAGGGCCTGGATTCGATTCCCGGTGAGGCTGAGATTTTCCCCGCTCAGGGACTGGATGTTGTGTTGTCCTAATCATCATCATTTCATCCCCATCGAGAGGCAAGTCGCCGACGTGGAGTCAGAGCGAAAGACGTGCACTCGGCGAACGGTCTACCCGACGGGAGGCCCTCGTCACACGACATTTACATTTTTACCTCCCGCCTAATTGTCATAGTACTTGCGGTTGACCCTGATGTAGTTTTTAATTCGTTTGTGATGATCTGGATATATGTCTGGCTTCTACATATTACGACCTTCTTCAACTGTCGGCAGTCTCTGTCAGTCAGCAGAAGAGGTCGGCCTGTACGCTTTTGTGCTGTACGTGTCCCTTCACGTTTCCACTTCACTATCACATCGGAAACAGTGGACCTAGTGATGTTTAGGAGTGTGTAAATCTCGCGTGTAGACGTATGACACAATTGACATCCAATCACCTGACTACGTTCAAAGTCTGTGAGCTCCGCGGAACTCACGATGTGTAATGACTACTGAGGCCGCTGATATGGAGTACCTGGCAGCAGGTGGCAGTAAAATGCACCAATATGAAAAAATTATGTTTCTTTAGGGGGTGCCCGGATACTTCGGATAACATAGTGTATGTAGTCCTCATTATGGGTCTTGTTGTTACGCTTTCTAATTCACCAGCAAGTTTCTTTCAAAGTGAGAGTAACAATGAAACTTTTAAGAAGTAACCCTCTATTTACATATGTCTGACCGAAAGTATACGAACACTCATGTATTACTGTATTGACCACTTGATGTCACAAGAGGCAGACCCGCCAGAATAAAGGGACGCTCTTAGTGTTTTACTGTCTGCACAGAAGCAGTAACAGTAGAGCAGGTCGCTCAGTAGAGCTCAGTGACTTCGAACCGGAACTAATAATTGGATTTCACGTAGGCATCAAATTCATCAGCGACATATCAACCCTTTTAAACGTGCTCAAGGCGGCTGTTGGTGGTGTGACTAGAAACAAGAAACGCGAAGGAACGACCACAGCCATAAAACGACCAGGCAGTCCTGCTGTACTGATAGACACGAACCATGCAGCAATTCTGAGAGTGTTTGTACAAAATTTCATGTAATCAGCGGAAGGGATCTGAGTTCCTATGTGCTACCAGCCGTCCGTGTTGCACAGTGACTGTGCGTATGGAGTTGAAATGTATATGGTACAATGATCTAGCAGCTCTTGATAAGTCACGCTTGTCTGCAGTCAGTGTTAATCGGCGCTTGAGACGGTGGGAAAAGCGGCGATACTGGATCCTGAGCGATTGGCCACAAGTGACTTGGGCTGACGAATCATGCTGAACCCTATGGGAGTCTGACAGAAGAGTTTGCATGTGGCGACTGCTGAGGGAATTTTCCTGCTACCACGAATAGTGTCAACAGTGAAGTACAAAGCAGGTAGGGTTTCAGTATAACGGTGCTTTTCGTGATGATGATGTGGCCCCCTTTTTGGGAATAAGGAAACACTGTATTGGGATGTGAAGGTGTTTTACAGCATTCTGTGCTATGCACAGTAGAGGAACAGATCGGAGGTGGTAATTGCTTCAGCATGACAATGCACCCTAACATAAGGCAGCAGCTTTTAGGCAATTACTTCTGGACTATAACATTCGTGATATGGACTGACCTGCCCAATATACTGACGTAAGCCGTGTGGATCACGTTCGGGGTGAGTTACAAATGTCCGCTTCGCTGCAGTCCCAGAAACCTTCTCTGGTTTCCACTGTGCAAGACGAAAGGGCTGCCATTCCTCACTCGAACTGGGTGCAGACGAGTTCACCCCGTCATACGGAGGAAGGGGGGACGCAGTGCACATTAACGTCCACTAATAGGTGTGCAGACACTTTCGATCAGACACAGTGCTGTACCTCAGTTAGTCTGTGTTTAACTTAGTACCAAAGGTGTTATGCCACCAGTCTGAAGATGTTTGTTATTCGCCTAACTGTCTGTTGTAGATGTAGTGCCGTGAGCAGCTGTTTCGATGTTAATAAATGACGAAAATGTGGAAGAAATGTGTTTAAATTTTCACATAATAAACCTGACCTGAGGCAACAAGCAGAAAAGAAGAGAGAAAGATAAACCATACTTTGTAATCATTTCTTTTCAATGATAACGAAGCAGTCTGAGAATGATGAGTACTGATATCGGAAATGAAATAGATACTGACTGATATTTAAGGTTGTGAAACGTCCCCTTTGATAATTAAGAATGACAGTGCTGGAAAAACTCTTACGTTATTTGATTTTCAAACAGCTGAGCAAAACTGAACGTACTCAGACATTACACTCTTGACTTATTCTGCTCATCAATAAACTGGCACACAATATTTTTAGCGCAGCGCGATCTGACTGTCAATAATCCCTACAAAAGAATGGTCCTGACTAATAATAACCTATACCTTTGATGAATCACTTACCTCACAAAAATCTTCGTTACTCGAACTACTGCAATACAGCGAACGCCAATACTGCCAGCTAA
Organism: Schistocerca nitens; assembly: GCF_023898315.1. NCBI lineage: Eukaryota > Metazoa > Arthropoda > Insecta > Orthoptera > Acrididae > Schistocerca > Schistocerca nitens. The sequence continues at coordinate 43,363,537 of NC_064623.1, read as the reverse complement.
ATAAAAGATTCTAACTGCTGAAGGCACTAACTACTGGTAGAATAGTTAGCAAATGACAGTTTTTGATGGAGAACAAACAATGTATTTACCTTAATAGCGTTCAAAAGTCATAATATATATAGAATTTTGTGACATCCAATTAAACAAATTTCCTTTCTCTAACGGACACACGACCAGATCGTGCTCTCATAGTAACCTCTCGAAACTCTGGCATCTCTCTCCCCACATCCACTACTGCTGGTGGCTCACCTCCAACTGCCCAACGCTAAGCACTGTTCACAGCCAACTGCCCAACACTACACAAGCGAATATTCCAACAATGAGTCCAACCAGCCACAGACTACACACAGCGCAGTCAGCGATTTTCATACAGAGCACTAGGTAGCGTTACCAACATAAAATCGTAAACAGCCTACTTACCATTACGTGGCGTTACCAACATAAAAACCTAAACAGCCTACTTACAGTTGTTACATAATGATTCCCGTGGAATATTAGGCATTCCAAACAGTCCAGTCATCTGGTCTACCTACTACAGTGGATTCCACTTAACAGTGTGAGGAAGCAAGAGAATCGAAGCACTTGAGATTTGGTGATACAGAAGAATGTTGAAAATCTGTTGGACTGATAAGGATTGAGAGGGTTCTCTGCCGATTCAGCGGAAGAAGGAACATAAGGAAAACAATGACAATAAAAAAAGACAGGCTCATAAAATACGAGTACATGTTAAGGCATAAGACAATAACTTCCATGGTAGTAGAGAGAACTGTACGGGGTAAAATCTGTAGATTCAAGATGGTTCAAATGGCTCTAAGCACTATGGGAGTTAACATCTGAGGTCATCAGTCCCCTATACCTAGAGCTACTTAAACCTAACTAATCTAAGGACATCACACACATCCATGCCCGAGGCAGGATTCGAACCTGCGACCGTAGCAGCAGCGCGGTTCCGGACTGATGCGCCTAGAACCGCTCGGCTACAACGGCCGGCAAGACTGTAGAGGAAGACAGAGATTGTAAAGCGTAAGCAAATACGCTCTAAGAAAAAATAAAAAGAAAAAAGGGAAACGACTCAGCATGAAGGAATAATAAGAATGGGACGGAGCTCGGGGCGTCTCCAGACACATCTTTGCTGGTCATCGTCGGTCAGTTCGAAGTGGGACCCATCACTGAAGACAATTCTACTCCAGTCAATGACACTAGAGTCTGGAGACGCCCCAAACAGAGGTGGTATACCAACCTGAATGTCGCCTGCCATGTGGGCCGACAACCAGGAGTGGTGTCGCGGATGATAAAAACCAGGGCTAAAACTCAAGTAAGATGTAGGCTTGGAAATTCTTGATACTAGCGAGGCGGACGTGGCCGGACGTAGCTTATGTGTAATGTCTACTTTGCTGACAAGAGCAGACTATGCCACATGACGAGGCTCGAGAGCCGTTACAAGCCGCAATCCTTGGACACAGCGAACATATCACAGTACGGCCTGTTCGTCACGTAGGGATCACGTGCTGCCGCGTGACACACACGCAGTGCTCGAGAGTATCGCAAACTTCTAGAACAAGTGGTGCCGGATGCACTACCGCCTATAAAAAGGATAGCCCCCGTAGTCTTGGGGAGTGATGGACCAGCTGGTCAGTCGGTCAGATATGGTTTGCCTGGAGCTATGATGCTGTCGCCGCGCGGGATTAGCCGTGCGGTCTAGGGCGCTGCAGTCATGGACTATGCGGCTGATCCCGGCGGAGGTTCGAGTCCTCCCTCGGGCATGGGTGTGTGTGTGTTTGTCCGTAGGATAATTTAGGTTAAGTAGTCTGTACGCTTAAGGACTGATGACCTTAGCAGCTAAGTCTCATTAGATTTCACACACATTTCAACGTTTTTTTTTAATGATGCTGTCAGATTGTAGTGCAGTGCTGCATAACCACGAGGGGACTTAGACTCATTTCCATGTGATCAACACTTAGTCGTGCACCCGATTCTGCTACATTGGGACTTGACTTTGTATATAGAACTGTTCATAAAACGGATGTGCCAGCGGTTCTTGCAGTGTACTTATCCTGATGCTATTTTTTTTTTTTTTTTTTGCAGTCGTATTGACCACCTAGGATCACATCGACAACTTCAGGTTCCTCTTCTTCCTTTGTTGTTGTTTCCTATTTTTACAGTATTCCCTCATTTTCTCCCCATGAAGTCTCTTCCTTTCTTCTGTCCATGTTGTTCCCGATTTTTTATTTCTTCTGCTTGAAAGCCTTCCAAATTTCGTATTTTGTTTTTTAAACGGTTTCTTTCTGCTATTTCTGATTCTTTGATGTTGTTTCTTTCAAGATCTTTCCTTACTTCTGTAATTCATGCTATTGTCGATTTCTTCTTCCAGAAATATAGCAGTGTTTGTTTTGTTACTCTATTTCCATCCATTCGGTAGAGATGTCCAAAAAAGGTTAATCTTCGTTTGCCCATTACTTCAGATATTTTCTCTATATTTTTGTAGATCTCCTCATTACTTCTTATTTTCCAACCATCTGGAGTTTTCATTGCACCCATCATTTTTCTAATAATCCTTCTTTCCAGTACCTCTAGTTTGTCCATCTTATAGTTCATCGTTAGGCATTCAGATCCATATAAACATTCTGGTCGTACCACTGTGGTGTAGTGTTTTACTTTTGTTTTTCTAGATATACATTTCTTATTGTAAATATTTTTGGTCAAACCATATGCTCTTTCCATTTTGTTAATTCTTACATGTATTGCAAATTTTTCTAGTCCATTCTGTTGTATAATTTCTCCAAGATATTTACATTTATTTACTCGCTCTATTTTACCTATTTGTGTTTCTATGTATTTTGGTGCATTTTTTATATTTGTCATGAATTTTGTTTTTTCAGCTGAAATTTTGTGACCAGTTCTGTTTGCTAATTTTTCCAGAATGTTTCTTTGAGTAACTGCTTCTGTCAGGTTTTCTGAAAGTATTGCGAAATCATCCGCAAAGGCCAACCAGTTTACCTTAATTCCATTTATTTTTCTTCCCAGAGTTATTGGTTCAATTTTGCGATTTTTTAAGCTCCGAATTCCAGATCCTTACACTTTTTTCTAGAACACAGTCAAACAGTAAAGGTGATAAACCATCAGCTTGTCTAACACCAATTTTTATTTCAAAAGGCTGAGATACTTCTCCCATAAATTTGACTTTAGATACTGTACCTGTTAGTGTTTAACGAATTATGTTTGCTAGTTTTGATTTAATACAAAATTCTCTAATGACCTTATCTATCGTTTCTCTGTCCATACAATCAAATGATTTCTTGAAATCTATAAATGACACTAGTATTGGTTTGCTGGTTAAGATTCTATGACGAATTATTGACTTTAAGTTGAAAATTTGTTCTGCACAGGATCTTCCCTTTCGAAAACCATCCTGAAATTCTCCTAGTTGTATCTACCAATGATTTATGATTGCATCCAGTGTACACTGAGATCCCAGCCGAATTCCGTATTCTAACTCACCCTACAGCCCTCTTTTCAGTAGAGCAAGTGCACAGAAGGCAGCCCACCACCACGAGAACTCCTGGCAAGTAAGTTCTTTGAAGCAAATTCTTGCAGTCCTTCCACTCCAAGCCGCGGCTCGTTAGCAACTGCGTGAAGCTGCACAACGGCTGGACCTCATGGTCCATCGGCTGCGGGGCTGGGGATTCCATGGTGACGCTGTGTCGATGAAGGAGACATACAGGGAGAGCCAAAGATGGTGGACTTCGTGAAACCTTAATGGCAGACATTTCACAGTTCGTATAGAAATTAATAGGAGCCAGATAAATCATGATACCTTAAAAAAGAAACATGTACATTACCATTATTTGCACAACAGTTCTGATGGTTTAATCATATTTTCACTATCTTTATCAGTTTAAAGTTTAGTATCTGATTGTAAATTATACAAGCAACACTAACCAACGAATCCCCAAAATCGAAACGGTTCATCCAATTTTGTTGAATTACATGTCTTTAGAAAGCTATTACTGTAAACCTCAGTTGGTATAAATTACAGGCATGTAACTTTAATAGTACATGAGTTGTTGGAGGTCAGAGTGATCAATTACTATTGATCGCTTCAGGCCATAAGTACTCCACACTAACACGAAAAAACGGTAGCAGCATGCTTATAAATATATTTATTCTTCTATGTCTTTGTTTATATCCGATATATACAATTTATGAAGAAACTGGTCAATTATTTACTGTGTTTTAGGAAGCACAGAGACATTAGGCTACTGGCTTACTTCTGTTCTATTCCTTTGATGTACCAGGTGATCAAAAAGTCAGTATAAATTTGAAAACTGAATAAATCACGGAATAACGTAGATAGGGAGGTACAAATTGACACACATGCTTGGAATGACATGGGGTATTATTAGAACCATAAAAATACAAAATTTAAAAAATTTCCGACACATGGGGCTTCATCTGATCATAATTGCAATAATTAGCACAAAAAAGTAACACAAAGCAAAGATGATGCTATTTACTGGAAATGCTCAATATGTCCACCATCATTCCTCAACAATAGCTGTAATCGAGGAATAATGTTGTGAACAGCACTGTAAAGCATGTTCGGAGTTATGGTGAGGCATTGGCGTCGGATGCTGTGTTTCAGCATCCCTATAGACGTCGGTCGATCACGATACACTTACGACTTCAGGTAACCCCAAAGCCAATAATCGCACGGACTGAGGTCTAGGGACCTGGGAGGCCAAGCATGACGAAACTGGCGGCTGAGCACTGGATCATCATCCAGTACTTCGAATATGTTTCATTATGTTTGTGAGCGTGCGTTGGCTTGGAGACAGGGCGGGAGCGTTCTAGCCAATCACAGCAATCGTTCGAGAAAGGACACGCGGAGAGACTTTATGGAAGTGCGGGAGGCAGTTCTGAACAGTGCGGCTCGAGGCACAGTCGCACAGGACACAAGCGGTTCTGAACAGTGAGGCGCTAAGGCAGTCGCAGAGGACACGGGACAGTTCTGGACACTCCGGCATAGGACAAGGAGAGTCCTGGACAGTACGGCGTGACGATCGCACGGTCGCGGGAAAGACTTGGAGAGTGGAGCAGTTTGCGTGTCGACGCAGGAAATACACTCCTGGAAATTGAAATAAGAACACCGTGAATTCATTGTCCCAGGAAGGGGAAACTTTATTGACACATTCCTGGGGTCAGATACATCACATGATCACACTGACAGAACCACAGGCACATAGACACAGGCAACAGAGCATGCTCAATGTCGGCACTAGTACAGTGTATATCCACCTTTCGCAGCAATGCAGGCTGCTATTCTCCCATGGAGACGATCGTAGGGATGCTGGATGTAGTCCTGTGGAACGGCTTGCCATGCCATTTCCACCTGGCGCCTCAGTTGGACCAGCGTTCGTGCTGGACGTGCAGACCGCGTGAGACGACGCTTCATCCAGTCCCAAACATGCTCAATGGGGGACAGATCAGGAGATCTTGCTGGCCAGGGTAGTTGACTTACACCTTCTAGAGCACGTTGGGTGGCACGGGATACATGCGGACGTGCATTGTCCTGTTGGAACAGCAAGTTCCCTTGCCGGTCTAGGAATGGTAGAACGATGGGTTCGATGACGGTTTGGATGTACCGTGCACTATTCAGTGTCCCCTCGACGATCACCAGTGGTGTACGGCCAGTGTAGGAGATCGCTCCCCACACCATGATGCCGGGTGTTGGCCCTGTGTGCTTCGGTCGTATGAAGTCCTGATTGTGGCGCTCACCTGCACGGCGCCAAACACGCATACGACCATCATTGGCACCAAGGCAGAAGCGACTCTCATCGCTGAAGACGACACGTCTCCATTCGTCCCTCCATTCACGCCTGTCGCGACACCACTGGAGGCGGGCTGCACGATGTTGGGGCGTGAGCGGAAGACGGCCGAACGGTGTGCGGGACCGTAGCCCAGCTTCATGGAGACGGTTGCGAATGGTCCTCGCCGATACCCCAGGAGCAACAGTGTCCCTAATTTGCTGGGAAGTGGCGGTGCGGTCCCCTACGGCACTGCGTAGGATCCTACGGTCTTGGCGTGCATCCGTGCGTCGCTGCGGTCCGGTCCCAGGTCGACGGGCACGTGCACCTTCCGCCGACCACTGGCGACAACATCGATGTACTGTGGAGACCTCACGCCCCACGTGTTGAGCAATTCGGCGGTACGTCCATCCGGCCTCCCGCATGCCCACTATACGCCCTCGCTCAAAGTGCGTCAACTGCACATACGGTTCACGTCCACGCTGTCGCGGCATGCTACCAGTGTTAAAGACTGCGATAGAGCTCCGTATGCCACGGCAAACTGGCTGACACTGACGGCGGCGGTGCACAAATGCTGCGCAGCTAGCGCCATTCGACAGCCAACACCGCGGTTCCTGGTGTGTCCGCTGTGCCGTGCGTGTGATCATTGCTTGTACAGCCCTCTCGCAGTGTCCGGAGCAAATATGGTGGGTGTGACACACCGGTGTCAATGTGTTCTTTTTTTCCATTTCCAGGAGTGTAGAAATATTTCTTAGTGCCGACTTGTGCACTTGTGAGATTTCCGTGGCTTCTACAGTGAAGACATAGTATGCGTTTGGAAGTGAATATCTCGTGAGCTATGTAGTAGTTCATAACTAATAACGTGGAGTAGGCATCTATTGTTTCCTTGTTATTCAACATATATTTTATTTAATTGCTGGACTATCAACACCAGTAAGTGTCTTGCAGTAACATCAAATGGTTCAAATGGCTCTGAGCACTATGTGAGATCATCAGTCCCCTAGAACTTAGAACTACTTAAACCTAACCTAAGGACATCACACACATCCATGCCCGATTCAGCATTCGAACCTACGACTGTAGCGGTCACGCGGTTCCAGACTGAAGCGCATAGAACCACTCGGCCACACCCGCCGGCTTTTGGCAGTAATAAAGAACATCCTTAAAGGTACTTCTGCTATCGTACTCATCATTTAAAGTCGTTAAAACAGTACCTGCAGAATTTATTTAATTGCAGTCTTCCATTTATAAATGTATATTGTACATTCATAATTCGCAATTGCTGAATGATAGGAACTTTCCACCATTCGATTCATGTGTATATTCATATTGTATACTTTAGGCTCAGCAGTAGTTGACTTTCAATGCGGCAACTATACTACTGGACATTAAAATTGCTACACCAAGAAGAAACGCAGATGATAAATAGGTATTCATTGCACAAATATATTATACTAGAACTGACATGTGATTACATTTTAACGCAATTTGGGTGCATAGACTCTGAGAAGTCAGTACCCAGAACAACCAGCTCTGGCCGTAATAACGGCCATGATACGCCCGGGTATTGAGTCAAACAGAGCTTGGATGGCGTGTACAGGTACAACTGCCCATGCAGCTTCAACACGATACCACAATTCATCAATAGCAGTGACAGGCGTATTGTGACGAGCCAGTTGCTCGGCCACCATTGACCAGACGTTTTCAGTAGGTGAGAGATCTGGCCAGGGCAGCAGTCGAAAATTTTCTGCATCCAGAAAGGCCAGTACAGGACCTGCAACATGCGGACGTGCATTGTCCTGCTGAAATGTAGGGTTTCGCAGGGATCGAATGAAGGGTAGAGCCACGGGTCGTAATACATCTGAAGTGTAACGTCCACTATTCAAAGTACCGTCAATGAGAACAAGAGGTGGCCGAGTCGTGTAAGCAGTGACACCCCATACCATCACGCCGGGTGATACGCCAGTATGGCGATGACGAACACACGCTTCCAATGTGCGTTCACCGCGATGTCGCAAAGCACAGATGCAACCATCATGATGCTGTAAACAGAACCTGGATTCATCCGAAAAATGACGCTTTGTCATTCGTGCAGCCATCGCAGGCTCTTCTGTCTGTGATGCAGCGTCAAGGATAACCGCATCCATTGTCTCCGAGCTGAAAGTCCATGCTGCTGCAAACGTCGTCGAACTGTTCGTACAGATGGTTGGTGTCTTGCAAACGTCCCCATCTGTTGAGACAGGAATCGAGACGTAGCTGCACGACCCGTTACAGCCATGCGGATAAGATGCCTGTCATCTCGACTGCTAGTGATACGAGGCCGTTGGGATCCAGCACGGCGTTCCATATTATCCTCCTGAACCCACCGGTTCCATATTCTGCTAACAGTCATTGGATCTCGAGCAACACGAGCAGCAGTGTCGCGATACGATAAACGGAAATCGCGATAGGCTACAATCGGACCTTTATCAAAGTCGGAAACGTGATGGTACGCGTTTCTCCTCCTTACACGAGGCATCACAACAACGTTTCATCAGGCAGCGCCGGTCAACTGCTGTTTGTGTATGAGAAATCGGTTGGAAACTTTCCTCATGTGAGCACGTTGTAGGTGTCTCCACCGGCGCCAGCCTTGTGTGAATGCTCTGTAAAGCTAATCATTTGCATATCGCAGCATCTTCTTCCTGTCGGTTAAATTTCGCGCCTGTAGCACGTCATCTTCGTTGTGTAGCAATTTTAATGGCCAGTAGTGTATGTGTCCCAGCCCCTAGACAACGAAACCAGCCAAAACCTTTAGCATTTCAACTTTGAGTCAGAGGGTACGTAGTTGAAGGCCACCACTCCACTGACCATCTTATTTGAAGGACAGCAAGTGCAACTGAAGATGTAAGGTACAAGTGATATTCTGAAATGAAGAAGTTGGAGCTGGAGAGGTATTGTGGTGGGCCGGAAGTCTGGTGGCTTTAAAAGGAAAAGGAAGAAAAGTGTCAGAGTTCAGTAATTCTAGGACTGTTGCCACCTCGCTGTGAGGCCGCCACAGGTAGTGTGACGTCAGTTACTGGCGGAAGCAGCCCACCACGGAGCAGCACTGGACTGGGCTCCCCCCACGTGTCTGTAGGGCGCCTACGGGCCCCCGAGCGCTCGCCTTTCACAGCCTGCTGACTCTGCGATTGGATCCGACCGGCGCCGGGCCGGCCGAACAGCACGTGCGGCGGTGGGTGGGTGCGTGGGTGGCAGGCCCGTCTCACGTTTCCTCTACTTGGCAGGGAGCGGGAGGGGAAAGGGAGGGTGTAGGCGCAGGTGCGGAGTGGCTATGGGCCCTCAGCGAACGGCTGGCGCAGCCGGAGCCAGTGGCGAAAGGAATCAGGTCTCCGACTCCCACGCAGAAACAAACGAGAGGCTGAAGAAGGGGACCTCTCCAGACCACTTTAGCTGAAAACTGTTGCCTCGCTCGACGAAATGTACGACGAGTTTTTCTTTTTCAAATTATCCGTGGTCTGACATTTTCAACTTTAGGAGTCCTGTCTTCCTCAATTGCGTGTAATATTACAGTGTATTGTTAATGTTTATTTGTTAACCGTCTTATTACAACTGAAACACATACGCGCTTAGCCTTTAATCTCTTCTAGGCATCTTCAGTGGCCTGGAACATGTACATATTTTTACGATTTGGTATACATTATGGTACAATGTATAAGAACACAGGGTGGTCCACTGACCGGGCCAAATATCTCACGAAATAAGCGTCAAACGAAAAAAACTACAAAGAACGAAACTTGTCTGGCTTGAAGGGGAAAACCAGATGGCGCTATGGTTGGACCGCTAGATGGCGCTGCCATAGGTCAAACGGATATCAACTGTTTTTTTTTTTACATACGAGCCCCCATTTTTTATTACATATTCATGTAGTACGTAAAGAAATACGAATGTTTTGGTTGGACCACTTTTTCCGCTTTGTGATACATGGCGCTGTAATAGTCACAAACATATGGCTCACAATTTTAGACGAACAGTTGGTAACAGGTAGGTTTTTAAAATTAAAATACCGAACGTAGGTACGATTGAACATTTCAGTTCGGTTGTTCCAATATGATACATGTACCTTTGTGAACTTATCATTTCTGAGAACGTATGCTGTTACAGCGTGATTACCTGTAAATACCACATTAATGCAATAAATGCTCAAAATGATGTCCGACAACCTCAATGCATTTGGCAATACGTGTAACGACATTCCTCTCAACAGCGAATAGTTCGCCTTCCGTAATGTTCGCACATGCACTGACAATGCTCTGACGCATGTTCTTAGGCGTTGTCTGTCGATGGATCACGATAGCAAATATCCTTCAACTTTCCCCACAGAATGGGACCTCAGATCCGTTGAACCTGCCGGCCATAGTATGGTGCTTCGACGACCAATGCACCTGTCATGGTTCAAATGGCTCTGAGCACTATGGGACTTAACATCTATGGTCATCAGTCCCCTAGAACTTAGAACTACTTAAACCTAACTAACCGAAGGACAGCACACAACACCCAGCCATCACGAGGCAGAGAAAATCCCTGACCCCGCCGGGAATCGAACCCGGGAACCCGGGCGTGGGAAGCGAGAACGCTACCGCACGACCACGAGATGCGGGCGCACCTGTCATGAAATATGCTATTCAGTACCGCTTCAACCGCACGCGAGCAATGTGCCGGACATCCATCATGTTGGAAGTATATCGCCATTCTGTCTTGCAGTGAAACATCTTGTAGTAACATCGGTATAACATTACGTAGGAAACCAGCATACATTGCACCGTTTAGATTGCCATCGATAAAATGGGGGCCAATTATCCTTCCTCCCATAATGCCTCACCATACATTAACCCGCCAAGGTCGCTGATTTTCCCCTTGTCGCAGCCATCGTAGATTCTCCGTTGCACAATAGTGCATATTATGCCGGTTTACGTTACCGCTGTTGGTGAATCACGCTTCGTCGCTAAATAGAACGCGTACAAAAAATCTGTCATCGGCCCATAATTCCTGTTGTGCACAGTGGCAGAACTGTACACGACGTTCAAAGTCGTCGCCATGCAATTCCTGGTGCATAGAAATATGGTACGACTGCAATCGATTTTGATGTAACATTCTCAACACCGACGTTTTTGAGATTTCCGATTCTCGTGCAACTTGTCTGATACTGATGTGCAGATTAGCCGCTACAGCAGCTAAATCACCTGCTTGGACATCATCATCTGTTGCAGGTCATGGTTGACATTTCACATGTGGCTGAACAATTCCTGTTTCCTTAAATAACGTAACTATACGGCAAACGGTCCGGACACTTGGATGACGTCGTCCAGGATACCGAGCAGCATACGTAGCACACACCCGTTGCGCATTTTGATCACGAAAGGCATACATCAACACGATAGCGACCTTTTCCGCATTTGGAAAACGGTCCATATTAACACGGGTAATGTATCACGAAGCAAATACCGTCCACACTGGCACAATGTTACGTGATACCACGTACTTATACGTTTGTGGCTATTACAGCGCCATCTATAACAAAGCGAATAAAGTGGTCCAACTAAAACATTCATATTTCTTTACGTACTACACGAATATGTAATAAAAACTTGGGGTTCCTATTTAAAAAAAACGCAGTTGATATCCGTTTGACCTATGGCAGCGCCATCTAGCGGGCCAACCATAGCGCCGTCTGGTTTCCCCCTTCAAGCTGGATGGGGTTCGTTGCTTGTAGTTTTTTCGTTTGATGCTTATTTCGTGGGATATTTGGCCCGGTCACTACCAATGGACCACACTGTATAGAGGTTATAAACAGTTCTGGTTCTTCTATGGTGTAGTATTATTTTAAATTCTGCTTACTAGTTTCATGTGTGATTCTTATCTGCATGTTGTGCAACATGTAGATATTCATCTGCGGAACCTGTGAGTAGAATTTAAAATGTTACTACAACGTAGAAAAACCAGAACTGTTTATAAACTATGTATACAATGTCCCAAAATGTAAACCAAATGGTAATACGTACATGTTCCAGGCCACTGAAGATGCCTTGAAGAGAATAAAGGTGAAACGAGTAAGCACGAAAATTTAATTCAGTTGTATTTAGACGATCAGCAAGTAAAAATAAATAATATACCGTAAAATTATCAGCCCTCTGTTTAAAAAATTAGACGTCTGACCTCCTATCACTTGTACGAGTATAGAAATACTTCCATCCATATACGTTACTGTCATGTTTGAGTGGGCATATAGACGGTCACTACGCTTGCCTAACATTCCTGAGTGAGGAGAGCGATTTCTCTGGCTTGTCGAGAAGCGCATTGGTGGTGAAGACTTTTTGAACGATTCCGAGGATTTGGGAACGAAAGACTGGGGCTGTTGCAAGTATGATCATTTTCCTCATGCTTTCTGGCTGGTCCAACACCGGAAGAGGATTTACACGGTGACTATTGTAAATTTTTGTTTTAATCTTGTGAACTAGAAAGTGAACTGGACTGGTTTCCTGTTTTTTAGCTTTCATAAGTGTGTGTGTGTGTGTGAATGCGAAAGAGGGAGGGAGGGGCAGATAGAGAGAGAGAGAGAGAGAGAGAGAGAGAGAGAGAGAGAGAAGTATAAAACTGGTTAAAAGAAAAAGGACATTGTAAATAATAAGCAACTGTCAGCAACACGCATCGAAAAATGCTTCAAATGGCTCTGAGCACTATGGGACTTAACATCTGAGGTCATCAGTCCCCTAGAACTTAGAACTCCTTAAACCTAACGAACCTAAGGACATGTCACACATCCATGCCCGAGGCAGGATTCGAACCTGCGACGTGAGCGGTCGCGCGGTTCCAGACTGTAGCCGTGTTTTGACTAGGGCTCGTCCACCCAAGAGTAATGTAACAGCAGCAGAGAGGGCTGCTTTACGCTCTCTCAAAGTTGATCCCAGTATTGTTATTTTACCTGCTGACAAGGGCAATGCCACCGTTGTTTTAAATAAACATGATTATGTACAAAAGATGCAACGTTTACTATCTGATTCAGCGTATCGCAGAATCGATGCTGACGCCACGAAAAGTGTTGGGAGAAAGACCAACAGCCTCCTGAAGAAAAGTGGTTTGTCGCAGGACACAATCAAGAGGCTTAACACCTATAGTGCTGTTCCCCCTAGGTTATATGGCCTTCCAAAGGTTCATAAGGAAGTTGTTCCTTTCCGTCCTATAGTGAGTAACATCGGCGCTCCGACATATCGTGTATCCAAGCATCTTGCTTCTCTATTGATTCCACAAGTAGGACGGTGTGAACATCGTATCAGGAACTCAGCTGATTTTTTACGTCGTTTGGAGGGACTGAGGCTGAATGACTCTGATATTTTAGTGAGTTTCGATGTGGTCTCTCTCTTCACTCGTGTTCCTCTGTCTGATTCGTTGCGGTTAATTGAAGCCAGGTTTGGTGCTGATTTAACTAATCTCTTTAGGCATGTGTTGACATCCACTTACTTTTTATTTAATGACCAGTATTACGAGCAGACAGATGGAGTTGCGATGGGTAGTCCGTTGTCTCTTGTGATCGCAAATTTGTTTATGGAAGACTTCGAGGAACGTGCATTGGAGTCGGCGCCTTTAAAACCCGCCTGTTTCTTTAGATACGTTGACGATATCTTCGATGTTTGGCCTCACGGTAGGGAGAATTTGAATGTCTTTCTAGAACATCTGAACTCGATCCACCCGAACATTCGTTTTACGATGGAGGTGGAAGAGGATGGTTGCCTTCCCTTTCTCGACGTGTTGGTTAGGAGGAAGGATGATGGATCATTGGGACATGCAGTCTACAGGAAACGTACTCACACCGACTTGTACTTACAAGCTAATAGTTGTCACCATTCGGCTCAGCGTGAAGGGGTACTTCGTACCTTGGTACACAGGGCACATGTCGTTTCTGACGCTGAGACTTTGCCAGCTGATCTGTCCCATCTTGAAGTTACATTTCGTCAAAATGGTTATAGTGATAGACAGATTGAACGTGCGTTGCGCTATCGACCAACTGTACATCGGGTGATTGATGATAATTCTGAGTCAACACCTAAGTCTACTGCCATTTGGCCTTACGTAGGAAACACGTCCAATAAGATCGGTCGTATTTTACGGAAATACGATGTGAAATGTGTTTTCCGACCTCCATCTAAAATTAGAGCACTTTTGAGTTCCGTTAAGGATGATCTGGGACTGCGTAAGGCGGGTGTATATCGTATTCCTTGTAGCTGCGGCATGGCATATATTGGTCAAACTATCAGGACCGTGGAGGACAGATGTACTGAGCATAAACGGCACACACGATTACAGCAGCCAAATAGATCTGCTATTGCCAAACATTGCTTGGATACTGGTCACCCCATGTTATATAATAATACCGAGATATTGGCATGCACGTCCAGCTATTGGGACAGTGTCATTAGGGAGGCAGTTGAGATTAAATTAGCGAGCAACCTCGTTAACAGGGATGGAGGTTTCTGTTTAAACTCTGTTTGGAATCCGGCTCCCTCCCTTGTCAAAAAACAGAGGAACAGAGTCAATGCTGCCTCACCTGCGAATTCATAGTCTCACTATCGATAGCTTTGACTGTGGTCATCTTTGGTGGCACTAGTGTTCAGTGTGTGTGTGTGACAGCCAGAGCGAGAGCACCAGCAGCAGCGAGTACTGTTTGTATAAAGCGTTTATTTTGCATTTTGTTTACGACCTTCCACTAAGGAAGGGATTCTATTTGTGTTTATCTGCTCTGCATAGAAACTAACAGTTCTTGATCGTTAGGAGAGAAATTTATTTTGTACTTATTTGCTGCGCTTAGCTTTTAAATAGTTTTTCTGGGAAAACCTAGCGTAGTTTTCGCGTCTCGTATTTCAGTGAGTGTTTCTTGATTATCAGAGTAGCTCATCAGAAGATTATCTTGGGAATTTGTCACCGTATAGAGTAGGGTAAACATAGTCATGTGTAGGGACTGTGGTTGTTGTGAGCGGACGCAAGGAGAATTGGCCACTCTTCGGGGGCAGGTGGAGGCTCTGTCTGTTAGGCTCATCGAGCTCGAGGCGCAGGCGTCGGCTCGTAGTGGCGTTGGGGCAACTGTGGTGAGACCTATGCCTACTTCGGTGGCCTTGGAATCACATGGAACCCCTGATGTCGCTGCGTCTTCCGGCAGTGAGCATCTTACCGGTCAGCCATCACTCCAGGGTGAATGGCGGACAGTGGTGGGCTCGCGTGTGCCTGGCCGAAAGGCGAAGGTGGGATCTGGCCGCGTGGCAGCTGCCTTACCCCTTTCCAACAGGTACGGGGTGCTTCCTAGTGGTGATGACATCGTTTCCGAGCCACCACAGGATGCCTCGCCTGTTGGGCCAGTGGCCGATTCTCCGGCAAGATCCCGAAAGTCACAGAGGGCGGGCCTATTAGTTATAGGGAGCTCCAACGTTAGGCGGGTTATGGAGCCCCTCAGGAAAATAGCGGGTAGGTCGGGGAAGAATGCCAGTGTGCACTCGGTGTGCTTGCCGGGGGGTCTCGTCCGTAATGTGGAGGAGGCCCTTCCGGCAGCTATTGAACGCACTGGGTGTGACCGGCTGCGGATAGTAGCACATGTCGGAACGAATGACGCCTGCCGCTTGGGTTCTGAGGCCATCCTTGGTTCCTTCCGGCGGCTGGCTGATTTGGTGAAGACAACCAGCATCGCACGCGGAGTGCAAGCTGAGCTTAATATCTGCAGCATAGTGCCCAGAGTCGATCGCGGTCCTCTGGTTTGGAGCCGTGTGGAGGGTCTAAACCAGAGGCTCAGACGACTCTGCGACTATAATGGTTGCAAATTCATCGACCTCCGTTATTGGGTGGAGAACTGTAGGGCCCCCCTAGACAGGTCAGGCGTGCACTACACACCGGAAGCAGCTACTAGGGTAGCAGAGTACGTGTGGCGTGCACACGGGGGTTTTTTAGGTTAGAGGGACCCCCCCTTGGGCGAAACGATAAAATACCTGACGGCTTACCAGAGAGAACATCAGCATCGTTGATAAAGAACGTCCGTCCTCAGAGACCAAAAACAGGAAAAGTTAACGTAATATTGGTAAACTGCAGGAGTATCCAGGGCAAGGTTCCTGAATTAGTATCGCTTATTGAAGGAAATAGTGCGCATATAGTATTAGGAACGGAAAGTTGGTTAAAACCGGAAGTGAACAGTAACGAAATCCTAGACACAGAATGGAATATATACCGCAAGGATAGGATAAACGCCAATGGTGGAGGAGTATTTATAGCAGTAAAGAATTCAATAATATCCAGTGAAGTTATTAGCGAATGCGAATGTGAAATAATCTGGGTTAAGTTAAGTATCAAAGGTGGGTCAGATATGATAGTCGGATGCTTCTATAGACCACCTGCATCAGCAACCGTAGTAGTTGAGCGCCTCAGAGAGAACCTGCAGAACGTCGTGAAGAAGTTTCGTGATCATACTATTGTAATAGGGGGAGACTTCAATCTACCAGGTATAGAATGGGATAGTCACACAATCAGAACTGGAGCCAGGGACAGAGACTCTTGTGACATTATCCTGACTGCCTTGTCCGAGAATTACTTCGAACAGATAGTTAGAGAACCAACTCGTGAAGCTAACGTTTTAGACCTCATAGCAACAAATAGACCGGAACTTTTCGACTCCGTGAATGTAGAAGAGGGTATCAGTGATCGTAAGTCAGTGGTTGCATCAATGACTACAAGTGTAATAAGAAATGCCAAGAAAGGAAGGAAAATATATTTGCTTAACAAGAGTGATAGGGCACAAATCGCAGAATATCTGAGTGACCACCATCAAACGTTCATTTCTGAGGAAGAGGATGTGGAACAAAAATGGAAAAAATTCAGAAACATCGTCCAGTACGCCTTAGATAAGTTCGTACCGACTAAGGTCCAAAGCGAGGGGAAAGATCCACCGTGGTATAACAATCATGTACGAAAGGTACTACGGAAACAAAGAAAGCTTCATCATAGGTTTAAGAGTAGTCGAATCATAGCTGATAAGGAAAAGCTGAACGAAGCGAAAAAGAGCGTAAAGAGAGCAATGAGAGAAGCATTCAACGAATTCGAACATAAAACATTGGCAAACAATCTAAACAAGAACCCTAAAAAGTTTTGGTCATATGTAAAATCGGGAAGCGGATCTAAATCCCCTATTCAGTCACTCGTTGACCACGATGGCACCGAAACAGAGGACGACCGAAGAAAGGCAGAAATACTGAATTCAGTGTTCCGAAACTGTTTCACTGCGGAAAATCGTAACACGGTCCCTGACTTCAGCCGTCGCACGGACGCCAAAATGGAAAATATTGAAATAAACGATATCGGAATTGAAAAACAACTGCTATCACTTAGTAGCGGAAAAGCATCCGGACCAGACGAGATACCCGTAAGATTCTACAGTGATTATGCTAAAGAACTTGCCCCCTTTCTATCAGCAAGTTATCGTAGATCTATGGAAGAACGTAAAGTACCTAGCGACTGGAAGAAAGCGCAGGTCGTTCCCATTTTCAAGAAGGGTCATAAATCAGATGCGAATAATTATAGGCCTATTTCGCTTACGTCAATCGGTTGTAGAATAATGGAACATGTTTTATGTTCTCGTATTATGACGTTCTTAGATAATACAAATCGCCTTCATCATAACCAACATGGATTCCGCAAACAGAGATCATGTGAAACTCAGCTCGCCCTATTTGTCCAAGAAATTCACAGTGCCGTAGACACTGGCGAGCAGATTGATGCCGTATTCCTAGACTTCAGGAAGGCATTTGATACGGTTCCGCACTTACGTTTAGTGAAAAAAATACGAGCTTACGGAATATCGGACCAGGTTTGTGATTGGATTCAGGATTTCCTAGAAGAAAGAACACAACATGTCATTCTTAACGGTTCAAAATCTGCAGATGTAGAGGTAATTTCGGGAGTACCGCAAGGAAGCGTGATAGGACCTTTATTGTTTACAATATACATAAATGACTTAGTTGACAACATCGGTAGCTCCGTGAGGCTATTTGCAGATGACACGGTTGTCTACAAGAAAGTAGCAACATCAGAAGACTCGTACGTACTCCAGGAAGACCTGCAGAGGATTAATGAATGGTGCGACAGCTGGCAGCTTTCCCTAAACGTAGATAAATGTAATATAATGCGCATACATAGGGGCAGAAATCCATTCCAGTACGATTATGCCATAGGTGGTAAATCATTGGAAGCGGTAACGACCGTAAAATACTTAGGAGTTACTATCCGGAGCGATCTGAAGTGGAATGATCACATAAAACAAATAGTGGGAAAAGCAGGCGCCAGGTTGAGATTCATAGGAAGAATTCTAAGAAAATGTGACTCATCGACGAAAGAAGTAGCTTACAAAACGCTTGTTCGTCCGATTCTTGAGTATTGCTCATCAGTATGGGACCCTTACCAGGTTGGATTAATAGAAGAGATAGACATGATCCAGCGAAAAGCAGCGCGATTCGTCATGGGGACATTTAGTCAGCGCGAGAGCGTTACGGAGATGCTGAACAAGCTCCAGTGGCGGACACTTCAAGAAAGGCGTTACGCAATACGGAGAGGTTTATTATCGAAATTACGAGAGAGCACATTCCGGGAAGAGATGGGCAACATATTACTACCGCCCACATATATCTCGCGTAATAATCACAACGAAAAGATCCGAGAAATTAGAGCAAATACGGAGACTTACAAGCAGTCGTTCTTCCCACGCACAATTCGTGAATGGAACAGGGAAGGGGGGATCAGATAGTGGTACAATAAGTACCCTCCGCCACACACCGTAAGGTGGCTCGCGGAGTATAGATGTAGATGTAGATGTAGAATGGTCACGTCTGGGGCGTTTGTTGCCAGTAGAAATGTTTAAACTCAGAAGTGTCCTGGAGCCACTCTGTAGCAGTTAAGGACATATGGGGTGTCGCATTGTCCTCCTGCTTACGTACGTGTCTCCTGTCAGAGTCGTATCTGGACGTACAAGCTTGACTTGAACTGTCCCCTGCTGACATGCATGGTCTATGGATTCATGAGTTTGTCTCCATACCAGTACCAGACCATCCACTCGTTACAATTTGAAATTAGACTTGTCCAACCAGGCAACATGTTTCCAGTCAGAATGAGATTTTCACTCTGCAGCGGAGTGTGCGCTGATATGAAACTTCGTGGCAGATTAAAACTGTGTGCCCGACCGAGATTCCAACTCGGGACCTTCGCCTTTCGCGGGAAAGTGCTTGGGTACCTCGGATGGTGGAGCACTTACCCGCGAAAGGCAAAGGTCCCGAGTTCGAATCTCGGTCGGGCACACAGTTTTAATCTGCGAGGAAGTTTCATGTTTCCAATAATCAACAGTCCAATGCAGATGTTGACGGGCCCAGGGGAGACGTAAAAATTTCTGTCTTGCAGTTATCAAGGGCACCCGAATCTCCCTTTGGCTAAGAAAGTCCATATCGACGATGTTTCGTTGAATGGTTCGCATGCTGACGCTTGTTGGTGGCCGACCATTGAAATCTTCAGCAATTTGAGGAAAGGTTGCAATTCTGTCACGTTGAAAGATTCTCTTCAATCATCGTTAGTACCATTCCTGCAGAATATTTTTCCGGTCGCAGCGATGTTGGAAATTTGGTGTTTTACGGATACCTGATATTCACGGTACACTCTTGAAATGGTCGTACGGGAAAATCCCCACTTCATAGTTATCTCATCGTTCGTGCTCCAACTGTAACACCACGCTGAATATCACTTAAATCTTGACAACCTGCCATTGTTACAGCAGTAACCGAACTGCGCCAGACATCAGCAATGAGTATCTTAAGTGAATTGGTTTTTCAGATCAGGTAAAGTTACCAAGCACAATGTGAGGATATGGGGTTCAGAAAATCCAAACTTTTTTCTCAGATCACGTTAGGCAGTCTCCTAAAATGAATGTTTGGTGTGGTTTAAGACACAACAGAGTCATTGGCTCTTCCTTTATGTCAAAAGATCAGCTACATCTAGCATCTATCGGGATGTGCTAGAATAGATTGTCGAACTGCAGTTGAGAATTTGCAGCCTGATGGGATTTTCCAAGGAGATGGTGCACCATCGCAATGGGAACTGCATTTTCGAAATTGTCTTAGTGAAACACTTCCCGTAAGGTGCATGGTGTTGACGGTCCCACAGCCTGGCCTGCAAGACGAGCAGACATAACGCCTTTACATTTCTTTATTTTTGGAGCTACATAGAGGACAGGGTTTACGCGACGGAAGTACCTAGTCTGGATACATCATGAAGAAGGATAAGAGATGCTGTTATGGTGCTACTTAACAAATTCTGCTAAACATATGACGTGTAATGAAGTATCGTATAGATATTCCTCGTGCTACAAACGGCGCACATGCTGAAGTTTATTGACATCGTAACAAAAATTTGGTGATTTATTCTTTCATTTGTGAGAAAACCACAAATTTTAAAGTTGTTGAGCTGCTGTTAAATAAATATTGGTAATTGTACAAAGACTTTGGGCCCAGACTGCAACAGAGCGAGGTGGCGCAGTAGTTTGCACACTGGCCGCGCATTCGTGAGGACGACGTTTCGATCCCGCGTCCGGCCATCCTGATTTAGGTTTTCCGTGATTTCCCTTAGTCGTTCCAGACTAATTCCTGTATGGTTCCTTTGAAAGGGCACGGCCGATTTCCTTCCTTTACCTAATCCGAGTCCGCAGCTCGTGGTCGTGCGGTAGCTTCCCACACCCGTGTTCCCGGGTTCGATTCCCGGCGGGGTCAGGGATTTTCTCTACCTCATGATGACTGGGTGTTGTGATGTCCTTAGGTTAGTTAGGTTTAAGTAGTTCTAAGTTCTAGGGGACTGATGACCATAGGTGTTAAGTCCCATAGTGCTCAGAGCTATTTTTGAACCTAATCAGACGAGACCGATGACATCGCTGTTTGGACTCTTCCCCCAAAGAACCCACCCTTACCCCAAACAACACAGACTGTATATTGACTTCACGATCCCACCTTTCACCACCGCCATACAGATGGACCGCTGATACGTTGTGTCGAGACGACTCGCCGTATGATCCACTTGTAGTTGCATTCGCGCGTTTTTACCATAAATTTTTAATGGTTTACCGCCGTGTTTTCCACATCTCACTTCATTTTACAATCTGAAATACTGCCTATAACACAGAGAATAAACCTACTCCTACACCACTACAAGATTCGTGGAAAACTACCGGACATATCACACTTTCTAAATATAGATCGCCGAAGTTGGTTATCACTTGGATAGATCACGGTCCGGGTCTGGTCAGTGCTGTTGGCAAGCGAGGTGCACTCAGCCCTTGTGAGGCCAACTGAGGAGCTACCTGAATGAGAAGTAGCGGCTCCTGTCACGTAAAGTGACAACGGCCGGAAGAGCGATGTGCTGACCACATGCCCCTATGTGTCCACATGCGGTGACGCCTGAGGATGACACGGCGGCCGGTCGGTACCCTTGGGCCTTCAGAGCCTGTTCGGACGGCGTTTTCTTTTTTTTTCTCTCATTCATTCGTTAATCGGTGAGTCTACCACCTCTGACAAGGTTATCTGTGCTCATACCATCTGGTGCTTCTGTAAACGCAATCTGGCTCCCATAGCTACGTATTCTACAGATAGCCAACCGGCACTGGACTGTTGCGAGTCGGTAAAGCTGCATTACTTTTTACGTTGTCATTCATTTGCAGCGTAGCTGTGCTAATATTGTGTCTGAAGACCAATATATCCGTTCGTAAAACTACTGCTTGAGCAAGAATGTGTAAATAAAGAAGACCAGACAATTGCGCTCTGACTGTCTTCTGACCAGTTTGAAGCGATCCTCCACGAATCCTTATTTACTCAGAGTAGCACTTGCAACCTACGTTCTCAGTTATTTGCACTCTACATGATGATGATGATGATGATGATGATGATGATGATGATGATTGGTTTGTGGGGCGCTCAACTGCGCGGGTATCAGCACCCGTACAAATTCCCAGCCTTTGCTCAACCCAATCTCGCCACTTTCATGAATGATGATGAAATGTTGAGGACAACACAAACACCCAGTCATCTCGAGGCAGGTGAACATCCCTGGCCTCGCCGGGAATCGAACCCGGGACCCCGTGCTCGGGAAGCGAGAACGCGACCGCGAGACCACGAGCTGCGGACTTTGCACTCTACAATGCCCTTTAGCACCCTGTAAGTTATTCCTAAATGTCTCCAGAGATTTTCTATCACCCTGTCCCTCCTTCTTGCCAGCGTTTTCCCTACATTTCTTTCTTCACCTATGCTCTGAAGAAGCTCCTCATTCCTCACCTCAGCAGTCCACCCAGTTTTCAACATCCGACTAGAGCACCACATCTAAAATGCTTCGAATCTGTAAAGAATTAATTATGCATATAGACAGTGCAATGGCTCCATGTGAGCCGCTATATTGTTCTATGAATGTTAAGAGCAGTGTAGCCAACCATTCGGTACAGCTTCGAATACGGCTACGTTGGGTCAGAGAGGCATTAGTGGCCACTGGTCAGCACCCATTGTGAGGTTGGTACAGGTAGAAACCGCTTATGCTGTCTGAGCTCTTCCGGATTGCTGTGTAGACCCCGACGACGGGGCAGTAAGTTTAACTCTTCCCAGGGACGCCGGTGAGTAGGGATGCTCTGAGCCGTATCTCTGTTTGTTGAGTTGAAATGTGTGAGAGCTTTGTTTGAGTTTCCGGTGCCACTCTGGTGCGTGGCATAGATAATGATGGTTCAAATGGCTCTGAGCACCATCTGAGGTCATTAGTCCCCTAGACTTTGAGCTACTTAAACCTAACTAACCTAAGGACGGCAAACACATCCATGCCCGAGTCAAGATTCGAACAAGCGACCGTAGTATCATCTCGGCTCCAGACAGAAGCACCTAGAGCGCTCGGCCACACAACGGCCGGCTTTGGTAATCGTGCTGCATCAAATATTTCATTCAGGGAAAGGTGTTTAGTGGTATTAGTTTATTGGATGAGGTCTTTTGTGCAACTGTATCTTGGCGTGGATGAGCGGTGCTAACACGTGATGTAGAGCTTTAGTTAGTTTAGCGTACTTTGTATGAATGTGTCGTGTGCTTTGTGGAATACGTGTGTTAATTGTTATTTAATATACCGTCCAATTTGTGTTTCATTCCCACGGACTTTGTAGCCCGTACTCTGGTGCATCACGTGTGTCTTTGGAAACCACGAGGCTCCAGTTTGACGTAAACATCTGTCGTGTTCGTATTGAAGCCTCCTTGTCATGCCGGGGTAGATGTGTTCTTGTGGGGTAAACTTCTTTACAAAATTACCAAGTTGTACGGAAGTTTAGAAGTGGACTTTGTGCCCTGAAATTGACCGTTTAAGTCAGTCGTGCTATCACCCAGTGAGCTTCCATGCGGAATAGGGAAACTTTTCCTAAATTCTATCTTTCGTTGTGTGAGTGATCAATGTGAACATGGTGTGTGTGATCTTGATATATAGTATCCAGTAATTTAGCAATCTTGCCCCACATGTGTTGGTCCAGATGCTACGCTGTATAATGTACCAAGTGTCCACATTCATG
This sequence comes from Schistocerca nitens, assembly GCF_023898315.1. NCBI lineage: Eukaryota > Metazoa > Arthropoda > Insecta > Orthoptera > Acrididae > Schistocerca > Schistocerca nitens. The sequence continues at coordinate 43,340,116 of NC_064623.1, read as the reverse complement.
CGCTAGCATTTGAAGTATTTTAACTTCTGTACCGCAAGACCGCTACGGTCGCAGGTTCGAATCCTGCCTCGGGCATGGATGTTTGTGATGTCCTTAGGTTAGTTAGGTTTAACTAGTTCTAAGTTCTAGGGGACTAATGACCTCAGAAGTTGAGTCCCATAGTGCTCAGAGCCATTTGAACCATTTTTTTTAACTTCTGTGTGTGTGTGTGTGTGTGTTGCTGTTAATGAGTAAATAAATGCGAATTATTGCTAAATCGAATGTGATTACCTCTCATAGCGCAATTCCGCTCCCTAGTCACGATTCTGAAAATCAGTTAGTTTGCACCTCCTCTTAGCAATGTTTCCTTGAAATTTATCTTGTTTATTGTATGTCGAGTATATGGACTGGTATTTTATTAAATCATCAAATGATCGGTAAGGTGGCGTCTTTTTATTAGTTTAATTAATTAGTATTTAAATAAATTTGGCAAACTTATCAGAAATTTTGTGTTTGGTACTTGTTGCAGGAAAGCAAACGCAGCCTCTACTTGCAGACTCATTCTTGGAGTTCAGGAAATCGGAAAAGACATATTTCGCGTACCTTGCAGTAGTAAAAGACGACCGGTATCATTCAGCAATCCCTCTATACATTTTCATGAGTGACTTTGCGAGTATCGAAATATGTATCTTTTGTTGCTCTGACTTAGAAGCTCAAGTTATTTACATCACCAAGTATCTGTATGCCGCAGTATTTGACATAAATTTCAAAACGGTACTTCTGTCCGTGCCTGAGAAAAATGATTTGTAGCAGGCGAACCGACAGACAGACGGACAACAAAGTGAATTTACTAACTGAGGTACGGACCCAAAACATTAAGAAAAGCTTCATTTTGCTTAAAAGTTATTGCCACTAGAAATAAACATTTATCTTACTTAGTCTCATTAATGGACACAATACTACTGGAAAACAATATTTCACCTAAAATACATTTCATTTTTTTCCCTGTCGTAAACTTTCGCTAATTATGACAGTAGAAAGCGTTGTCTCTACAATCACAATACTATTCACAGTTCATTACTTAAGTTTCTGTGTCTTTCAGAAAGGTAATATATTTTATTATCACGAAAGTCTCTTGCTTTCAAGCGTTACGTTGTACCCAAACGTGTTCTTTTCTCTTTTTGTTTATACAATCTTAACGCTGTTCATTCTTCCTTGTGATTCTTTTGACGATCTCCTTTATTGTCTGTCGTTACTGCGCTACCCTCTGTTCGTTAAGGGCGCACATATTTTCTACACTCGCTTTTAATGTTGCGTTCACAGAGCGCGCCTTCTGCGTCTAGTGGAAAGATTTTGTAGCGAGACTCCGTGACGGCATATTAAAAACACAAAAAATTAATTTCAGACTCTAGTATAGATACTTATTCAAAGTTACAAAAAGCTGAATTAACGTATTTGAGCCGTATAGCTACATTGAGGAAGGGCGCCCATTCGATACTTTATAGAGGGACTGGGGGGGGGGGGGGGGGTGGCATGATGTGGAGATATGGAGTATCATTAATATTTTGGAAGACGAATGGTGACTTGTACGTAGCCATAAAGAAGCTTTAGTTGCGCTCCTGTTAAAAGCATTTGTAATACCGAATTTTAAATTTTTTCTTTGAAGAGTAACCCCTGATTGCACTCTATCTTTCCCTTTCGTTGGAAGCTAGGGAGAGGTAGGGGGAAGCACGGTTCGCTGTTCACTCCTTGCCACAAGGTTTTGTGCCCTGGCCATCGACGTCTTCTTGGAAGACTGTTCTGATAAACAGGAGATGTTATATGTCAACAAGACATAATACTGAAAGAGAAACTTACATTAAGTACGTTATTTTGAAGGTCAGCACACAAAAGTTGTGGGACATATAATAGTAATTATTGTCGCATTTATTGCTTAGTAAATGTTACTTCAGATGTATTAGCACGCTGCTATTTACACTATTCTATACATACATACATACATACATACATACGTATTCCGCACGTTAGCGTATGTTGCGTGGTGGAGTGTAACATGTACCACCACTAGTGATTTCCTTTCCTGTTCCCCTCGCAAATGGATCGAGGGAAGAATAGTCATCAGTCCGGCCCCTAATTTGTCTTATTTTATCTTTGTGATCTGTACGTGAAATTTATGTTGGCGGTAGTAGAGTCGAACTTATGTCGGATTCAAATGCCGGTTTTCCAAATTTTGTCAAAAGGATTCTCCGAAAATAACATCGTCTTCCCTCCACGGATTATCACTTCATTCAACACCAAGGTTTCAGATATCGATGCTTTGTGTTCGATTACTGTCCGCCGTCCATGTCTGAATGTCGTTGAGGAAACAGAAATCAGCTTCGTTGATTTACCAACATTGCACATTCGTTCTCTGCTGAGCGTAAAAGTGATTAGGGCGCTTAATAAGACATACAGACATTTTCTTGTCAAGCAACAAGGCAATGGAGGAGGAAAGAAAAACTACACTGAAGCCCCAAGGAAACTAATACACGCATGCGTATTCAACTACAGAGATACGTAAACTGACAGAATACGCCTATATAAGACTACAACTGTGTGGCGCAGTTATTAAATCACTTACTGCTACTACAATGGGAGGTTATAAAGATATGAGTTAGAACGTGGTGATATAGACTGCGCACGAGGGATGAGAGACAGGATCTCCGAGGTAGCGATGAAGTCGGCATATTCCCGTACGACCATGCCACGAGTGTGCCGTGGAATTCAGGAATGCGGTAAAACATCAGATTTCCGACATCGCTGCGGCTAGAAAAAGATCCTTCAACAACAGGACCAACGACGACTCAGTAGAATCGTGACAATAGAAACTTGACAAAAGTGCAACCCTTCCGCAAATTGCTGCAGATTTCAGTGCTGAGCCAACAACTGTCAGCGTGCGGACCATTCAGCGAAACGTAATTGATATGGACGTTCGGAGGCGAAAGCCCACTCGTGTACCCTCGATGACTGTACGACAGAAGGCTCTACGCCTCGTCTGGACCATCAACACCGACATCCGACTGTTGATGACTGGAAACATGTTGCCTGGTCGGACGAGTCTCGTTTCAAACTGTATCGAGCGGATGTATGAGTACGGATATGGAACAACCTCGTGAATCAATGGACCCTGAATGTCGGCAGCGGAGTGTTCAAGCCTGTGGGGGATCTGTAATGGTGTGGCTCGTCTCTAGTTGGACTGCCGTGGTATGTCTAGATACTACTCTGACAGGTGGCACGGACGTAAGCATCCTGTCTGATCACCTGCGTCCATTGTGCATTCCGACGGACATAGACAATTCCAGCAGGACAGTGCGACACCTCGCACGTTCAGAATTGCTACAGAGTGGCTTCAGGAACGCGCTTCTGAGGTTAAACACTTCCGCTGGCCACCAAACACTCCAGGCATGAACATTATTGACGATATCTGTGATGCTTTGTAACGTGTTGTGCAGAAGACATCTCCACCCTTTTGTAGTCTCACGGATTTACGGATAGCCCTGCAAGATTCATGGTGCAATTTGCTCCAGCACTATTTCAGACATTAGTCGAGTCCACGTCACGTCGTGCAGCGGGGACTCTGCACGATATTAGGCAGGTGTACCAGTTTCTTTGGCTCTTCAGTGTATGTTACGCTGGATTTCCTTACAAAACAGACTAGAAATTCGTATTTACAGTGGGCAACGTTAGATGTTGAAAATTAACAAATTCGCTTGAACACGTAGGAATCAATATGCAATTCTTATTCTGTCATCGCAACTTCCAAGTTCCTTATGCCCAATGAGATTCCACCAACCAAATACTATTTCGCTCATTAATGTAAATATGTGATTGTTTTATTTTCAGTGTTATACATGGATGGAAGTGTAAAGAGACGTATTCTGTTAAATGGGATTTATGTATGAAACGTGAGATTTTGTATTGCTTTACAAGATATACTGCTTGGGAAAGAATGCAATACGTTCAAGGACAAAGCCTGTTTATTGACAACTGAGATGACGGTAGTTCATTGCGGTAGTATATGATAGAAAATTCAGACCAAATGAAACGCTCAGGTTGTAACGCATCTTTTCATGAACCGCAAAGTGATTTTTCTGCTTATGGAGTTAAAACGTCTTTATTTAAATGTAATGATACGTAAATGGACACCCTAGCTGCAACAGGCGTTTATATACTTCACTGGGGACATGTTGAAAATGTGTGCCCCGACTGGGATTCGCACCCGGGATCTCCTGCTTACATGGCAGATCCATCCATTACGTGGCTATCCATCTGAGCCACCGAGGGCACAGAGGATACTGCACCTGCAGGAACTTATCCCTTGCACGCTCCTCGTGAGACCCATATTCACAACATGTCCACACCACTATTCGTAGTGCGCCTAATTGATGTTTGCCCATCATACTCATTACTAGTGGCAGATTAATCTACCAAGTCCCGTACGAGTTCGGGCATAGCGTGTGCTTTCGCACAAGAAGATCAATGGCCGGGAAGCCATATTTTAACTATATATGACGATAGTATACACACACGCTATGCCCGAACTCGTACGGGACTTGGTAGATTAATCTGCCACGAGTAATGAGTATGATGGGCTAACATCTATTAGGCGCACTACGAATGTAGTGGTGTGGACATGTTGGGAATGTGGATCTCACGGGGAGCGTGCAAGGGATACGTCCCTGCAGGTGCAGTATCCTCTGTGCCCTCGGTGGCTCAGATGGATAGAGCGTCTGCCATGTAAGCAGGAGATCCCGGGTTCGAGTCCCGGTCGGGGCACACATTTTCAACACGTCCCCAGTGAAGTATATCAACGCCTGTAGCAGCTAGGGTGTCCATTATCATTTCATTTCTAGCAAAGCTGCAAGGTCTTCAACGGTAACTGTTCTTTCGGGAACAGATACTATCGTCATATATACACTCCTGGAAATGGAAAAAAGAACACATTGACACCGGTGTGTCAGACCCACCATACTTGCTCCGGACACTGCGAGAGGGCTGTACAAGCAATGATCACACGCACGGCACAGCGGACACACCAGGAACCGCGGTGTTGGCCGTCGAATGGCGCTAGCTGCGCAGCATTTGTGCACCGCCGCCGTCAGTGTCAGCCAGTTTGCCGTGGCATACGGAGCTCCATCGCAGTCTTTAACACTGGTAGCATGCCGCGACAGCGTGGACGTGAACCGTATGTGCAGTTGACGGACTTTGAGCGAGGGCGTATAGTGGGCATGCGGGAGGCCGGGTGGACGTACCGCCGAATTGCTCAACACGTGGGGCGTGAGGTCTCCACAGTACATCGATGTTGTCGCCAGTGGTCGGCGGAAGGTGCACGTGCCCGTCGACCTGGGACCGGACCGCAGCGACGCACGGATGCACGCCAAGACCGTAGGATTCTACGCAGTGCCGTAGGGGACCGCACCGCCACTTCCCAGCAAATTAGGGACACTGTTGCTCCTGGGGTATCGGCGAGGACCATTCGCAACCGTCTCCATGAAGCTGGGCTACGGTCCCGCACACCGTTAGGCCGTCTTCCGCTCACGCCCCAACATCGTGCAGCCCGCCTCCAGTGGTGTCGCGACAGGCGTGAATGGAGGGACGAATGGAGACGTGTCGTCTTCAGCGATGAGAGTCGCTTCTGCCTTGGTGCCAATGATGGTCGTATGCGTGTTTGGCGCCGTGCAGGTGAGCGCCACAATCAGGACTGCATACGACCGAGGCACACAGGGCCAACACCCGGCATCATGGTGTGGGGAGCGATCTCCTACACTGGCCGTACACGACTGGTGATCGTCGAAGAGACACTGAATAGTGCACGGTACATCCAAACCGTCATCGAACCCATCGTTCTACCATTCCTAGACCGGCAAGGGAACTTGCTGTTCCAACAGGACAATGCACGTCCGCATGTATCCCGTGCCACCCAACGTGCTCTAGAAGGTGTAAGTCAACTACCCTGGCCAGCAAGATCTCCGGATCTGTCCCCCATTGAGCATGTTTGGGACTGGATGAAGCGTCGTCTCACGCGGTCTGCACGTCCAGCACGAACGCTGGTCCAACTGAGGCGCCAGGTGGAAATGGCATGGCAAGCCGTTCCACAGGACTACATCCAGCATCTCTACGATCGTCTCCATGGGAGAATAGCAGCCTGCATTGCTGCGAAAGGTGGATATACACTGTACTAGTGCCGACATTGTGCATGCTCTGTTGCCTGTGTCTATGTGCCTGTGGTTCTGTCAGTGTGATCATGTGATGTATCTGACCCCAGGAATGTGTCAATAAAGTTTCCCCTTCCTGGGACAATGAATTCATGGTGTTCTTATTTCAATTTCCAGGAGTGTAGTTATTTAAATGTGTCTGTCTGTACTTAAATTGCTGAATGACTGAGAAAATGATATTTTTACGTTATTTGATTCTGAAACAGCTGAGTAAAACTGAACGTACTGAGCCTACTTCCTCTTTACTTTTTCTTATCGTGTCAATACTGACCCACAATATTGTAGCGCAACGCAATATAACTGCTCAAAAAAAAATTGCTACCTGACTTCAAATAATTAATTCAAAAGAATGGCCCTGACTAAAAAGAAATCTTAACAATAACCTGTACATTTCATTAAGCACTTACTTCACAAAAACCTTCGCGAACTACTGCAATAGAGCGAGCGTAAATACTGCCAGTTAAATAAAAGGGTCTAACTACTAAAGTCACTAACTACTAATAGGCATGTTGTTAGCAGGAGAAAGATTTTGTTGCAAGCCATATAATGTGTATTTTACCTTAATAATCGTCACTGAAATCCAGTACAAAAATACACTCCTGGAAATTGAAATAAGAACACCGTGAATTCATTGTCCCAGGAAGGGGAAACTTTATTGACACATTCCTGGGGTCAGATACATCACATGATCACACTGACAGAACCACAGGCACATAGACACAGGCAACAGAGCATGCACAATGTCGGCACTAGTACTGTGTATATCCACCTTTCGCAGCAATGAAGGCTGCTATTCTCCCATGGAGACGATCGTAGAGATGCTGGATGTAGTCCTGTGGAACGGCTTGCCATGCCATTTCCACCTGGCGCCTCAGTTGGACCAGCGTTCGTGCTGGACGTGCAGACCGCGTGAGACGACGCTTCATCCAGTCCCAAACATGCTCAATGGGGGACAGATCCGGAGATCTTGCTGGCCAGGGTAGTTGACTTACACCTTCTAGAGCACGTTGGGTGGCACGGGATACATGCGGACGTGCATTGTCCTGTTGGAACAGCAAGTTCCCTTGCCGGTCTAGGAATGGTAGAACGATGGGTTCGATGACGGTTTGGATGTACCGTGCACTATTCAGTGTCCCCTCGACGATCACCAGTGGTGTACGGCCAGTGTAGGAGATCGCTCCCCACACCATGATGCCGGGTGTTGGCCCTGTGTGCCTCGGTCGTATGCAGTCCTGATTGTGGCGCTCACCAGCACGGCGTCAAACACGCATACGACCATCATTGGCACCAAGGCAGAAGCGACTCTCATCGCTGAAGACGGCACGTCTCCATTCGTCCCTCCATTCACGCCTGTCGCGACCACTGGAGGCGGGCTGCACGATGTTGGGGCGTGAGCGGAAGACGGCCTAACGGTGTGCGGGACCGTAGCCCAGCTTCATGGAGACGGTTGCGAATGGTCCTCGCCGATACCCCAGGAGCAACAGTGTCCCTAATTTGCTGGGAAGTGGCGGTGCGGTCCCCTATGGCACTGCGTAGGATCCTACGGTCTTGGCGTGCATCCGTGCGTCGCTGCGGTCCGGTCCCAGGTCGACGGGCACGTGCACCTTCCGCCGACCACTGGCGACAACATCGATGTACTGTGGAGACCTCACGCCCCACGTGTTGAGCAATTCGGCGGTACGTCCACCCGGCCTCCCGCATGCCCACTATACGCCCTCGCTCAAAGTCCGTCAACTGCACATTCGGTTCACGTCCACGCTGTCGCGGCATGCTACCAGTGTTAAAGACTGCGATGGAGCTCCGTATGCCACGGCAAACTGGCTGACACTGACGGCGGCGGTGCACAAATGCTGCGCAGCTAGCGCCATTCGACGGCCAACACCGCGGTTCCTGGTGTGTCCGCTGTGCCGTGCGTGTGATCATTGCTTGTACAGCCCTCTCGCAGTGTCCGGAGCAAGTATGGTGGGTCTGACACACCGGTGTCAATGTGTTCTTTGTTCCATTTCCAGGAGTGTTTATAATCATGAATAATTTTAAGTCTCCAAGTCGGATACTCCCAGATCATTAGCCTACGCTAACTGTTCAGGCGTCTACCCTCTATCAGTGTTAACTTCCCACATCCATCACTGCTGGCTGTTCACCTCCAACTGTCCAACAGTACTTCCATCACTGCTGGCGACTAACTTCCAACTGCGAAACAGTACTGGCGATTAACTTTCAGCAACGAGTCCGACCAGCTACAGAGTCCCGTACAAAGAAAGCGCAGTCACAGATCCAATGTGAATCGCTACACAGCGCTGCCAACACATTAACATCCCACTTGCAGACTTACGCACGATAACTCCTGATATCATTTCAATGAAGATGTTTGCGGAATTTTGACAGTTACGCTATTTTAACAGTTGTTGTTGTTGTGGTCTTCAGTCCTGAGACTGGTTTGATGCAGCTCTCCATGCTACTCTATCCTGTGCAAGCCTCCTCCTCTCCCAGTACCTACTGCAACCTACATCCTTTTGAATCTGCTTAGTGTATTCATCTTTTGGTCTCCCTCTACGATTTTTACCCTCCACGCTGCCCTCCAATACTAAATTGGTGATCCCTTGATGCCTCAGAACATGTCCTACCAACCGATCCCTTCTTCTAGTCAAGTTGTGCCACAAATTTCTCTTCTCCCCAATCCTATTCAGTACCTCCTCATTAGTTATGTGATCTACCCATCTAATCTTCAGCATTCTTGTGTAGCACCACATTTCGAAAGCTTCTATTCTCTTCTTGTCCAAACTATTTATCGTCCACGTTTCACTTCCATACATGGCCACACTCCGTACAAATACTTTCAGAAACGATTTCCTGACACTTAAATCTATACTCGACGTTAATAAATTTCTCTTTATCAGAAACGCTTTCCTTGCCATTGCCAGTCTACATTTTATATCCTCTCTACTTCGACCATCATCATTTATCTTGCTTCCCATATAGCAAATTTTAACAGTAGAAATATGATTTTATGGAACAGAAAAAAGTTTTTAAAAACTATCCACTGTAATTAAACTCACCATGTTCCGAATGCTGTAGTGCAGGGTGTATATAATGCAGGACGTCGAAATGTCAGACTCGTGTTTATTAATCAGTGTACTCGTGGAATAGCCTCAAAAAATAATAGTTCCACGTTCTGCCACTAAGTGAAAACATGGCGCTGTAAGCTGTCAGAAAGTGAAACATTTCCTGTTCTGACGTCAGTATGCTCTTTGTCGCCTGTCGACATTTGTTGATTTCTTTTTGTGAAGCGACTGATGGTGTAACGGATTAAGAAGATCGATGTTTTCTGTACGAAACACAGTAGCTTTTGAGAAGAAACGACGTGCACTGCTGGTAAAGTTGTTTTACTAGAACGGTACCAGTAGTAACGCTTTATTTCGGGAATATCGTGCACAGCCCACAGAAACAGCTGCCAAGTGGCCCTGTGTCAACAAACGGACAAAAGAATATGATAAAGAACTCTGAAGAGAAATGTGAATTACAAGGTGCAACAGGTAGAGAGAAGAGGCCCATTCCCACGGCAGCTGTTGATGAAGTTGCTGTAGCTGTATCTGACCGTGAAGTACACGCCTCAAGTTTTGCAGCCAGTGCTCGAGCTGTGTCGCAGGAATTGTTTCTTTCCCGGTCAACGGTTCAAAACATGTTGCGGCGCTTTTTACACTAGTTTCCCTACAAGGAGCAGAATGTGCGACAAATGAAGCACCAAGATAGGCTTTAGTTCCCTTCGTTTTTAAGCTCGCGGCGAAGTGAATGACATGTCTGCGCGGAACATTCATGGGGTGGACGGGACACGCTGCCATGAGAGCACAGAACTGTCGCATGTGGGATTCTACTCCATCACAAGCTGTACAGGAACATTTGCTGGATTCAGACTATGTGACTGTTTGATATAGTTTCGCAAGAGCCTTCATTTTCGGTCCGTTTTTCTCGGATGGGATGATATCTCGCGAAGCTGTCAGTTGTAAAGTGACATCTGCACGCAGCAGGCACCTCCTTGTGCAACAAGCGATTCCAGAATTTCAAGAACGCAACCGCGTCCACGCCTCTTTTTTCGTGTAAGATTAAGCGGCACCACATGCCGTTTTCCAGGTCAAAGATTTGCTTCATGTACATCTACATCTACATTGATACTCTGCAAATCACATTTAAGTGCCTCGCAGAGGGTTCATCGAAACACCTTCACAATTCATTATACACTCCTGGAAATTGAAATAAGAACACCGTGAATTCATTGTCCCAGGAAGGGGAAACTTTATTGACACATTCCTGGGGTCAGATACATCACACGATCACACTGACAGAACCACAGGAACATAGACACAGGCAACAGAGCATGCACAATGTCGGCACCAGTACTGTGTATATCCACCTTTCGCAGCAATGAAGGCTGCTATTCTCCCATGGAGACGATCGTAGAGATGCTGGATGTAGTCCTGTGGAACGGCTTGCCATGCCATTTCCACCTGGCGCCTCAGTTGGACCAGCGTTCGTGCTGGACGTGCAGACCGCGTGAGACGACGCTTCATCCAGTCCCAAACATGCTCAATGGGGGACAGATCCGGAGATCTTGCTGGCCAGGGTAGTTGACTTACACCTTCTAGAGCACGTTGGGTGGCACGGGATACATGCGGACGTGCATTGTCCTGTTGGAACAGCAAGTTCCCTTGCCGGTCTAGGAATGGTACAACGATGGGTTCGATGACGGTTTGGATGTACCGTGCACTATTCAGTGTCCCCTCGACGATCACCAGTGGTGTACGGCCAGTGTAGGAGATCGCTCCCCACACCATGATGCCGGGTGTTGGCCCTGTGTGCCTCGGTCGTATGCAGTCCTGATTGTGGCGCTCGCTCAAAGTCCGCCAACTGCACATTCGGTTCACGTCCACGCTGTCGCGGCATGCTACCAGTGTTAAAGACTGCGATGGAGCTCCGTATGCCACGGCAAACTGGCTGACACTGACGGCGGCGGTGCACAAATGCTGCGCAGCTAGCGCCATTCGACGGCCAACACCGCGGTTCCTGGTGTGTCCGCTGTGCCGTGCGTGTGATCATTGCTTGTACAGCCCTCTCGCAGTGTCCGGAGCAAGTATGGTGGGTCTGACACACCGGTGTCAATGTGTTCTTTTTTCCATTTCCAGGAGTGTACCAATCTTGTATAGCGCGCGGAAAGAATGAACACCTATATCTCTCCGTACGAACTCTGGTGTCAATTATTTTATCTTGGTGATCGTTCCTCCCTATGTAGGTCGGTGTCAACAATATATTTTCGCATTCGGAGGGGAAATATGGTGATATTTCGTGAGAAGATTCCGTCGCAACGAAAAACGCCTTTCTTTGAATGATGTCCTGCCCAAATCCTTTATCGTTTCTGTGACACTCTCTCCCATATTTCGCGATAATACAAAACGTGCTGCCCTTCTTTAAACTTTTTCGATGTACTTCGTCAGTCCTATCTGGTAAGGATCACACACAGCGCAGCAGTATTCTCACAGCAGACGGACAAGCGTAGTGTAGTTGATCTGTTACATTTTCAAAGTGTCCTGTCAATAAAACGCAGTCCTTGGCTAACCTTCCCCACAACATTTTCTATGTATTCCTTCCAATTTAAGTTCTTCGTAATTGTAATACCTAGGTATTTAGTTGAATTTATGGCTTTTAGATTAGACTGATTTATGGTGTAACCGAAGTTTGACGAATTCCTTTTAGTACTCATGTGGATGACCTCACACTTTTCCTTATTTAGGGTCAACTGCCACTTTTCGCATCATTCAGTTACCTTTTATAAACCGTTTCGCAGTTTGTTTTGATCTTCCGACGACTTTATTAGTCGATAAACGACAGCGTCATCTGCAAGAACCGAAGACGGCTGCTCAGATTGTCTCCAAAATTGTTTCTATAGATAAGGAACAGCAAAGGGCCTATAACAGTACCTTGGAGAACGCCAGATATAACTTCTGTTTTACTCGATGACTTTCTGTCAATTGCTACGAACTGTGACCTCTCTGACACGAAATCACAAATCCATTCACATAACTGAGACGATATTCCAAAAGCACGCAATTTCACTACGAGCCGCTTGCGTGGTACAGTGTCGAAAGCCTTCCGGAAATCCAGAAATACGAAATCGATCTGAAATCCCTTGTCAATAGCACTCAGCACTTCATGTGAATATAGAGATAGTTGTTTTTCACAGGAACGATGTTTTCTGTACCCATATTGACTGTGTGTAAATAGACCGTTTTCTTCGAGGTAATTCATATTGTTCGAACACAATATACGTTCTAAAATCCTGCTGCATATCGTCGTTAACGATATGGGCCCGTAATTTAGTGGATTACTCCTACTACCTTTCTTGAATATTGGTGTGACCTGTGCAACTTTCCAGTCTTTGGGTACGGATCTTTCGTCGAGAAACGGTTACATATGATTGTTAAGTATGGAGCTAATGCATCAGCATACTCCGAAAGGAACCTAACTGGTATACAGTCTGGACCAGAAGACTTGCTTTTATTAAGTGATTTAAGTTGCTTCACTACTCTGAGGATATTGACTTCTACGTTACTCATGTTGGCAGCTGATCTCGATTCGAATACTCGAATATTTACTTCGTCTTCTTTTGTCATGGCATTTCGATTGCATCATCTCTAGATTTGTGACCATATCCCGACAAACGTGCCACAGACACCGTTATCGTGTGTTCGATCGTTCTTCCGATTTTCCTGTACCCACACCACATTCTGGCTGCTTGCAGTTCAATATTTCCACCTGGTGGCTGAAAGCGCAACTATTTTTATCAGCACAGTACAAGAGCACACCGATTAATGAACATACCTTCGATGTTTCAGCGTCTTGAAATGTATACAGCACACATGGTCGCACTCGCAACACCATCAGTTTAATTATAACAAGCCAGTACTAATCTTTTCTCCATGAATTACTTATTATTTCTTCGAAATGATTTGTATCAATCTTCCGCTTTTGGCATCGCCACGATACAGGTGTAGGTATGTTCGTTGAAAAACTTTTGCCGATAATACTTGGACCATTTTGTTTAAAAAATGTATTTTATTTTTTGAAATTGTCAGTCTTGTACTAATTTTATGAAGCAAATGATTCTGAGGCATGTAACGTAAGGCTGAAGTGACTCGCTTGGTGACACAACGATCAAGCCCCATAACGGCTCTATCGTTAGTTACTTCATCTTTTAGAAGCCGAACCTGCATGTGTATACGAAGTACGAGTAACTCATTACAGAGTGATTTCCTCCATATGAATAGTAACTACGTACACGGTTAAGTGTCACATAGGCGCGTTAATCAGCAATAACTGTTTTAGCCTGACTCGAGTTCCTTTTCAGGTAGAACAATTTAATGAGTACGATTTTATTCAAAATTTATGTAACCGGAATTTATAATACACTACCGGCCGCTAAAATTGCTACACCACGAATATGACATCCTACAGACGCGAAATTAAACGGGCAGGAAGGAGATGCTGTGATGGCTCTGAGCACTATGGGACTTAACATCTATGGTCATCAGTCCCCTAGAACTTAGAACTACTTAAACCTAACTAACCTAAGGACAGCACACAACACCCAGCCATCACGAGGCAGAGAAAATCCCTGACCCCGCCGGGAATCGAACCCGGGAACCCGGGCGTGGGAAGCGAGAACGCTACCGCACGACCACGAGATGCGGGCTGATGCTGTGATACGCAAATGATTAGCTAATGAGAGCATTCACACAAGGTTGGCGCCGCTGGCGACACCTAAAACGAGCTGCCATGAAGAAAGTGTTCAACCGATTTCTCATACACAAACAGCAGTTGACCGGCGTTGCATGGTGAAATGTTGTTGTGATGCCTCGTGTAAGGAGGAGAAATGCGTACCATCAGGTTTCCGACTTTGATAAAGGTCGGAATGTAGCCTATCGCGATTGCGGCTTATCGTATCGCGACATTGCTGCTCGCGTAGGTCGACATCCAATGACTGTTAGCAGAATATGGAATCGGTGGGTTCAGGAGGATAATACGGAACGCCATGTTGGATCCCAACGGCCTAGTATCACTAGCAGTCGAGATGACAGGCATCTTATCCGCCTGGCTGTAACGGATCGTGCAGCCATGTCTCCATCCCTGAGTCAACAGATGGGGACGTTTGAAAGACAACAACAATCTGCACGAATAGTTCGACGACGTTTGCAGCAGCATGCACAATCAGCTTGGAGACCATGGCTGCGGTTACCCTTGACGCTGCATCACAGACAGGAGCACCTGCGATGGTGTACTCAACGACAAACCTAGGTGCACGAATGGCAAAACGTCATTTTTTCGGAGGAATCCAGGTTCTGTTTACAGCATCATGATGGTCGCATCCGTGTTTGGCGACATCGCAGTGACTCACAATGGAGGCGTGTATTAGTCATCGCCATACTGGTATGGAGTGCCATTGGTTACACGTCTCGGTCACCTCTTGTTCGCATTGGCACTTTGTGCTACGACCCGTGGCTCTATCCTTCATTCGATCCCTGCGAAACCCTAGATTTCAGCAGGATAATGCACGACCGCATGTTGCAGGTCCTGTATGGGCTTTTCTGGATACAGAAAATGTTCGACTGCTGCCCTGGCCAGCACATTCTACAGATCTCTCACCAACTGAAAACGTCTGGTCAATGGTGCCCGAACAACTGGCTCGTCACAAAACGCCAGTCACTACTCTTGATGAACTGTGGTATTGTGTTGAAGCTGCATTAGCAGCTGCACCTGTACACGCCATCCAAGCTCTGTTTGACTCAATTCCCAGGCGTATCAAGGCCGTTATTACGGCCAGAGGTGGTTGTTCTGGGCACTGATTTCTCAGGATATATGCACCCACATTGCGTGAAAGTGTAATCACATGTCAGTTCTAGTATAATATATTTGTCCAATGAATACCAATTTAACATCTGCATTTCTTCTTCGTATAGCAATATTAGTGGCCAGTAGTGTAACTTTAATTGTAAATGAAATGAGGCGTGTCCTAGCCCTTTAACCGCCTTTGTTTATCCGCCCTATTCTGGAGTATTGCTGCGCGGTGTGAGATCCGCATCAGGTGGGACTGATGGATGACATCGAAAAAGTACAAAGAAGGGCAGCTCTTTTGTATTATCGCGAAATAGGGGAGATAGTGTCACAGACATGATACGTGAATTGGAGTGGCCATCATTAAAACAATGGCATTTTTCGTTGCGACGGATCTTCTCATGAAATTTCAATCACCAGTTTTCTCCTCCGATTGCCAAAACATTCTGTTGGCACCGACCTACATAGGGAGAAATGATCATCACGATAAGATAAGAGAAATCAGGGCTCGCACAGAAAAATTTACGTGCTCGTTTTTCCCGCGTGGCGTTCGAGAGTAAAACGGTAGAGAGACCGCATGAAGGTGGTTCATTGAACCCTCTGCCAGGCACTTTATTGTGAATAGCAGAGTAATCACGTAGATGTTGATATAGAACCTATTCGCATCACTCAAGGCAGCAGAACGCTCTTCGACACTCCAGTAGCTAGTCCAGTGGTTACCACACTGGACTCGCATTCGGGAGGACGACGGTTCAAATCTGATTTAGGTTTTCCGTGATTTCCCTAAATAGCTTCAGGCAAATCCTGCGATGGTTCCTTTGAAATGGCACACCCAACTTCCTTCCCCGTCCTTCCCTAATCCGATAGGACCAATGACCTCGCTGTTTGGCCCCTTCCCACCAATCAACCAACCAGTCAATCAACCATCCAACCCCTCTCCAGTCGAGTCTTTCACGACACCAGAAAAGCCGAGCTTGGCGGTGCCGTGGTGTCAGTAGTAGCCTGGCCTGAGGCGCACGCATTCGTAAATCTGCATCAAATAGAACGCACCCAATGGTCCTTTATGACAGTTTAGCTTCAACATTGGCTCAAATTAGGCGCTGATTTGGACATACGTCTGTACTACACTGACGTTCCGAAACTGGTCTAAGGGTAGTGGAGTTCCCCACAGCCCACCGCTAACAGCAACGACACTCTACATATTCACGGTGCCCAACATGTGCAGCAACCTGTCGATACGTCCATCCGGAGACTCGCAGGCCAACATTGCGCCCCTCTTCAAATGGCTGATATTATTTGACATGAGCACGTACATGTCATCAGGTGATGGCGGTACTCTAGAGTCAATACTGCACATACTGTTCGCCTCTAAACTCAGCCAATGCCTGCAGAGTCAAAGTTGAGGGAGCAAAGCCAAGTGCCCAGGGCGCCTTCTGATCGCCAATGACTGTAACAAATTAATCACTAACACTAGAACCCAGTTACACCCTCGCGACATGAACGCACTACTTGAGCGTGTTTCATTTTAGTTTTGGCAGTGTTTTAGGAATGAATATACTTACGCATTCTTAGGAACGTAATTTTATTTCAGTTGCTCATATATCTCCACCTGTGTTCACTCAAGAATTACATTGCCGAATGTGTTACATTCGATTTAGCGACATTTAAAGCGACGGGGGAATCAACTACCTTCAGCATGGAGGTTGGTGTGGGTTGTTTTGGGGGAGGAGACCAGACAGCGAGGTCATCGGTCTCATCGGATTAGGGAAGGAAATGGGCCGTGCCCTTTGAGAGGAACCATCCCGGCATTTGCCTGGAGAGATTTAGGGAAATCACGGAAAACCTAAATCAGGATGGCCGGACACGGGATTGAACGGTCGTCCTCCCGAATAGCAGGGACGAGATTCCAATTTTGAATAAAATTTTGGCTGTGCCAGTAAGTTCGTGATGCTGTTGAACTTCGAAACATGTCCTTGCGGAGACGGAGGTTTAGATATCATATTCTGCCATCACCTTACCACATACCATTGCAGTTTATTGGGTATTGTAGGCACAGATAAAAAATAATTTGCATCATACGAATTGCTGCGTTCGCTAGTAGATTATCACATGGATAATGATTAGCTGCTTCAGATCTATTGTACGGATTACGGTTTCAGCTTTTGGTTAAGATTAACTCTTAATTATTATGCTGGACTATCGGAATGTTCATCTTACTACATAACATAAAAGCAAAGTCAAATAACCTGTACTCACATATGGGTCATATTTTATATAAAGCGGTGATGCTTCAGGACATTAAAAATGGTGGTCACAATATTCTCTTATGAACTCGCAGTTTAGGTATACAGTAACAGGAAGCCTTTCGCCGTGTCAGGTCATGTTTACGGGCGCCAGATGGCTCCCGTCCGACAAACAGTTTAGGGAAGGTGCGTTACGGGAGTAAATATGCAAGTATTGGCATTTTGTGGGAGGAGGGAAGAGCAAAGGGTGGTACCTTTCCTGCAATATTGGAGATGCAAAGTTTCAGAGTAATAACTTGGAATATAACGGAATTATTTCGTGCTCTTAATACGAAATATTAGGACCAAAGACGGCGATAGTATTAAAACTTTAAAATTAAAGCGACAAAGGGGAGGTCATTAAAATTCTCCCGCTGATTCATAATACAAGCAGGTAGTTAAGGTTCTACGAAGTTACAGACGGCTATTGCGTCTCCGCCGCATAGGAGCGAAACATCTTGTATCTGAAAGAAACCGAAATGAGGCGTTACTCTACAGGGTGGTTATTATTAAACTTTGGCTACTTGAGCCATCGTAGACGGAAAACCATTTACAACGTGACTACCAAGCTTTGTAGGAACGGTGTTCAGGCTGTGCACTGTAAGATTTACATTGTTAACAGTGTTGCCATTGTGCGCCGGAACCGGAAAGGCGTAGTGAGGTGGAGACACAAGCATCACTGTGCCTTACAGTTGCAGGCTGTAAACAAGTGTCTGGAAAAAGTGAGCACGGCTTTACTAGTCAAACTATTTTACCAAAACTGCAGAAATAGTGTTGCTACTCTTCGCGTGTATCGACGCGTTAAAGGAATTCGGAGAGAGCCCCTTTTTGAAGAACATGATTCAGAAGGTCAAATTAACTGGCGATTAGGGAATGGCTCTTGAGAGAGGCCGTAGGCCAATTGCGCCACAAACTGTTGAAGAAGTTACAGGTGCAAGATTGAGAATCCTAGGTGCTATGTGTGATCTTCAAGTAATCTGTGTCGAGATAGACGAACATTCAGTTGAACGACTGAGGAATGGTATCTCTAGTGCGGTTGAAGGCTATCGAGGATACAGGTGGTAGTGACGGAGAGAAACTGTTGTAACCTCAAGCGCCGGCCGGAGTGGCCGTGCGGTTCTAGGCGCTACGGTCTGGAACCGCACGGCCGCTACGGTCGCAGGTTCGAATCCTGCCCCGGGCATGGATGTGTGTGGTGTCCTTAGGTTAGCTAGGTTTATGTAGTTATAAGTGCTAGGGGACTGATGACCTCAGATGTGAAGTCCCATAGTGCTCAGAGCCGTTTGAACCAGTTTTTTAACCTGAAGCGTAAACATGGTACACGTTAGCATATGTTGTTCTCTCACGTAGAAATTAACGTATCATTTCAGTCGTTTATTCGCTAGCTTTCTTCCGCATGCCCTTGCAAATGTTTGCACAAAGCTTGATCATCCTACGATCATTCGTTTTGTGGCCATCACAAGTAGAAAAAGTTTAATCACGACCACTATGCATATGGCAGACAATACAGCACCAAATCAGCTTTGGTTCCCCTTGCTACACTTTATGTCGATTGTGGTGTCACCGCCAGACACCACACTTGCTAGGTGGTAGCCTTTAAATCGGCCGCGGTCCATTAGTATACGTCGGACCCGCGTGTCGCCACTGTCAGTGATTGCAGACCGAGCGCCGCCACACTGCAGGTCTAGAGAGACTTCCTAGCACTCGCCCCAGTTGTACAGCCGACTTTGCCAGAGATGGATCAATGACAAATACGCTCTCATTTGCCGAGACGATAGTTAGCATAGCCTTCAGCTACGTCATTTGATACGATCTAGCAAGGCGCCATTACCAGTTTATATTGAGATTATAATTAACGTATAATCAAGAGCGATGTTCTCCAATTATGGATTAAAGTGAAGTATTCCAGAAGCTATGTACTATTTTTGGCTACTACAACTCCTTTAATTGTTCCAGACCTCACGCCAGTCTGCGTGAGCTTAAAAGCGTGCATTTCGGCCTCCTCTAGCAACACGGTGTTGGCTCTTCTGCCAACACATCATCGATCTCAAGCAGTTCGGTAAGAGTGGCGCAACAAACGTAATGATGGGCTGTTTTTAAGAACAACTGAACATTTAATCTCCCTTATTGTTGCAGTTTCATTTGCTGTAGATGCATCAGGAGGTAACGCATACCAAGAAAGTTGGTGCTATATTTATAAATCTCTTATGTTGGAAATTAAAGCATATCGTCAGTTTTACCTTAAACATATACAGTGCAACACCTGTTATCTGTTTTTTTTTCTTTTTTTCTTTTTCTCTTTCTCATGGGTACAGTTCTTGTCACGTAGCTACAAACAAATTTACTAGTCGCTAATTACTTTAAACACTAACTAACGTTCCACAGGGTGACGAAGCTAGGACAGGCTACTTATTAAACAGTAATGCCAAGAAAATATTTCAAACGGCTCTAAGCACTATGGGACTTAACATCTGAAGTCATCAGTCCCCTAGACTTAGAACTACGTAAACCTAACCAGCCTAAGGACATCATACACCTCATTTCCCGATGCAGGATTCGAACCAGCGACCGTAGCAGCTGCCCGGTTCCGGACTGAAGCGTCTAGAGCCGCTCTGCCACAGCGGCCGGTAGCAGTGCCAAGAGGCCATCGCCCTACCTGAGTCCTAATTTCGAACTGTTCTGAGAGCTCTCCACAGAATTTCACGTTAGACGTTTTTGTCGGTGTTTGCTGAATTACGGTTAGTGTCTTCCCATCTACTCTGTATTCTTTCGGCAGGATTTTAATGAGGGTCTCTCTCTCTCTCTCTCTCTCTCCACACACACACGCACACACACACACACACACACAATATATATATATATATATATATATATATATATATATATATATATATATATATATATATATATATATATATATATTGGGCTTGGCGATGCTTCAGACAGCAAGGTATCGATACTTGCGCAAAAAAGGCCATAGTTGATAAGTTCATTTGAGCTGTAAAGTGTGTTAATGCCGTCGCATTAGCCTCAAATTTCACCACACTTCTGCCCAACGCTACCGTGGACATGTCACGCGATGAGAAGGTAGTCGCAGCCCCTCTTTCCCACATTTCACCTGTTCTTTTGAAGTTTCTACACTGGAGATCAGAAGCGTGGGACCAAGCGTTGAAATCACGCCTTTTTCTTATAGGTGGCCGAGGAAAGCATTTCGGACACACGGCCACTGAGAATCGACAGGATAGGGCCTCAGGAACTGGCATACAGGCCGTCAATGGCACCATCCATTTCCCTAGGGCGTTGATTCCCTTATATTTCAGGGTCGAAAACGACAGTCCACCGGAAGATGTTCTTGACAACCTTCGACACAGCTGACATCCTCGGACAGTTCCGCTATTCTCTAAAGACACCGTGAGGCTGGAAACATTTGCAGTGCAATGCGACCGATATTATTATTCTCGTGTACATGTTGAAACAGTACGCACCGTTAAAAACCATTCGACGACATTTGGGTGTCATCCGAAGCGTCAAAGATTGGCCCATGTCAGCGAAATTGCCAAGCTGTTTACTGTAGCTTGGGGCTAACTGTGACTCATTCTCAATATACAGGGTGGTCCATTGATAGTGACCGGGCCAAATATCTCACGAAATAAGCATCAAACGAAAAACCTACAAAGAACGAAACTCGTCTAGCTTGAAGGGGGAAACCAGATGGCGCTGTGGTTGGGCCGCTAGATGGCGCTGCCATATGTCGAACGGATATCATCTGAAAAAAATGGTTCAAATGGCTCTGAACACTATGGGACTTAACAGCTGTGGTCATCAGTCCCCTAGAACTTAGTACTACTTAAACCTAACTAACCTAAGGACATCACACACATCCATGCCCGAGGCAGGATTCGAACCTGCGACCGTAGCAGTCGCGCGGTTCCGGACTGCGTCTAGAACCGCGAGACCACCGCGGCCGGCGGATATCATCTGAGTTTCTTTTAATAGGAACCCACATTTCTTATCACATATTCGTGTAGAACGTAAAAAAATATGAATGTTTTAGTTGGACCACTTTTATCGCTTTGTGACAGATGGCGCTGTAATAGTCACAAACGTATAAGTACGTCGTATCTCGTAACATTCTGCTTGTGTGGACGGTATCTGCTTCATGATACATTACCCGTGTCAAAATGGAACGTTTACCAATTGCGAAAAAGGTCGATATCGTGCTGATGTATGGCTATTGTGATCAAAATGTCCAACGGGCGTGCGCTATATATACTGGTCGGTATCCTGGACGACATCATCCAAGTGTCCGGACCGTTCGCCGGGTAGTTACGTTATTTAAGGAAACTGGGAGTGTTCAGCCACATGTGAAACGTTAACCACGACCTGCAACAAATGATGATGCCCAAGTAAGTGTTTTAGCTGCTGTCGTGGCTAATCCGCACATCAGTAGCAGACAAACTGCGCGAGAATCGGGAATCTCAAAAACGTCGGTATTGAGAATGCTACATGTTGAGGATGCCACATCAACATCGATTGCACCCGTACCATATTTCTAAGCACTAGGAATTACAGGGCGGCGACTCTGAACGTCGTGTACAATTCTTCCACTGGGCACAAGAGAAATTATGGAACGATGACAGATTTTTTGCAGGAGTTCTGTTTAGCAATGAAGCGTCATTCACCAACAGCGGTAACGTAAACCGACATAATATGCACTATTGGGCAATAGAAAACCCACGATAGCTGCGACAAGTGGACATCAGCGACCTTGGCGGGTTAATGTATAGTGCGGCATTATGGGAGGAAGGATAATTGGCCCCCATTTTATCTATGGCAGTCTAAATTGTGCAATGTACGCTGATTTCCTACGTAATGTTCTACAGATGTTACAAGAAGATGTTTCATTGCATGACGGTATGGCGATGTACTTCCAACCTGATGGATATCCCGCACATAGCTTGCGTGCGGTTGAAGCGGTATTGAATAGCACATCTCATGACAGATGGATTGGTCCTCGAATGTCCCCGGATTTCTTTCTGTGGGGAAACTTGAAGGATATTTGCTATCGTGATCCACCGACAACGCCTGACAACATGCGTCAGCGCGTTGTCAATGCATGTGCTAACATTACGGAAGGCGAACTACTCGCTGTTCAGAGGAATGTCGTTACACGTTCTGCGAAATGCATTGAGGTTGACGGACATCATTTTGAGAATTTATTGCATTAATGTGGTATTTACAGGTAATCACGCTGTAACAGCATGCGTTCTCAGAAATGATAAGGTCACAAAGGTACTTGTATCACATTGGAACCACCGAAATAAAATGTTCAAACGTACCTACGTTCTGTAATGTAATTTAAAAAACCTGCCTATTACCAACTGTTCGTCTAAGATTGTGAGCCATATGTTTGTGACTATTACAGCGCCATCTATCAAAAAGCGAAAAAGGTGCTACAAGTAAAACATTCATATTTCTTTACGTACTACACGAATATGTAATAAAAAATGAGGGTTCCTATTTAAAAAATCAGCTGATATCCGTTTGACATATGGCAGCGCGATCTAGCGGGCCAACCATAGCGCCATCTGATTTCCCCCTTCAATCTAGACAAGTTTCGTTGTTCGTAGTTTTTCTGTTTACCGCTTTTTTCGTGATATATTTGGCCCGGTCACGATCAATGGACCACCCTGTATTTTGGATGGTCTGCCTGAGCCCTCTGACCCTTACTTTCTCTATTGGTCTTCTGCCCAATTTAATGCAACCACCACAAAATGCTCTGCCACGTGCCCTCTACGTCCTCTGCTCTTTGTGTTGGATGTATTCCAATTCCTGTCTTGCTCTACAATTGTCGCCCTCTGCACCTCCCACAGGTACAGCGAGTACCATGGAGGGTTTTCCATTATGTCTCCACAGATATTCCATCATCCAGTCCGTTCTTCTTGTCAGTGGTTTCCATTTGTTTCCTAATCAATTATACGGAGAAGCCCATTTCTTACTTAATTAATCTACCTGATACAAGCAGTCACGAAAGTGGCGTCCCGTAGAAAGACTTGCAATGGGCCACTAAGCTAAACGAAATTGTGACTACTTGCATCGTCTGCGGCCGAAATTCGACCAGTTAAGTCAATTGACCTGATCTATGAGAAAATATTTCCAGTATATTATAGTGAACACACTCCACGTAAAACAGTGAAATTTCAGCCTTATAGATTAAGAAAAGATAAACCTACGTTTCTAGCATTTGTAGGCTTAGAAAAAGCTTTTGACAATGTTGACTGGAATACTCTCCTTCAAATTCTGAAGGTGGTAACGGTAAAATACATGGAGCGAAATGCTATTTACAATTTGTACAGAAACCAGATGGCAGTTATAAGAGTCGAGGGACATGAGAGAGAAACAGTGGTTAGGAAGGGAGTGAGACAGGGTTGTAGCCTCTCCCCGATGTTATTCAATATGTATATTGAGCAAGCAGTAAAGGAAACAAAAGAAAAATTCGGAGTAGGTATTAAAATCCATGAAGAAGAAATAAAAACTTTAAGGTTCGCCGATGACGTTTTAATTCTGTCAGTGACAGCAAAGGACTTGGAAGAGCAGTTGAACGGAAAGGGTAGTGTCTTGAAAGGAGTATATAAGATGAACATCAACAAAAGCAAAACTAGGATAATGGAATGTAGTCGAGTTAAGTCGGGTGATGCTAATTAGGTTAGGAAATGAGACACTTAAAGTAGTAAAGGAGTTTTGCTATTTGGGGAGCAAAATAACTGATGATGGTCGAAGTAGAGAGGATATAAAATGTAGACTGGCAATGGCAAGGAAAGCTTTTCTGAAGAAGAGAAATTTGTTAACATCGAGTATAGTTTTAAGTTTCAAGAAGTCGTTTCTGAAAGTATTTGTATGGAGTGCAGCCATGTATGGAAGTGAAACGTGGACGATAAATAGTGTGGACAAGAAGAGAACAGCAATTTTCGAAATGTGGTGCTACAGACGAATGTTGAAGATTACATGGGTAGATCACATAACTAATGAGGTATTGAATAGAATTGGGAAGAAGAGGAGTTTGTGGCACAACTTGATTAGAAGAAGGGATCGGTTGGTAGGACGTGTTCTGAGGCATCAAGGGATCACCAATTTAGTATTGGAGGGCAGCATGGAGGGTAAAAATCGTAGAAGGAGACCAAGAGATGAAAACACTAAGCAGTTTCAGAAGGATGTAGGCTGCAGTACATACTGGGAGGTGTAGCAGCTTGCACAGGAAATAGCGGTATGGAGATCTGCATCAAACCAGTCTCGGGACTGAAGACCACAACAACAACAACAACAGATGGCCCATAGCGAAGGCTACATTATAGCCATGCATTGTAGCCAATAGTCTCCTTGAAATAACTCTTTGATTTCTCTTTAACTGCTTGATCATTTGAACTGAGTCTTTGATACAGTGCGTTTGAAAGTAAATTTTGTGTTAACGGCTGCAGATTAAACTACGACAAGCGCAATATGAATGTCGTTGTTTCGTGTCAAGTAACCGCAGATGCGAAGTGATTTGCATTACCAAATATCGACCGTAAACTCGTCAAACCGCAATTATAAGTCTCAAAATTATTTGGAATCACGTTGATTGCGCTTCTAAATGTTACTTTCAAAAGAAGGATAGGATTATCATTATCAACGTCCACATTATTCCTATTACTTTGTGTACCCCAAGATAATCTTCGTTTTTCAATTCGCCCCCTTAGTGTTCGTCTTTGAGGAAAGGCTTCAAACAACGTTAACGTATAATGTGGGAAGTCGGAAGTCATATTTATTCAAAGTCAAGAGATTAAAAATTGGGAACTTACATCAAATTTTCTGGTAACAACCGCAAATGACCAGAAAGTTACTCTCACACAAAAGGAAGAGGAATGACACTGGCAATATACAAAGCTATTTACAGACTTAGTTACTACAATTTTTTTTATTTCCACTGACGACATCATCAATCTATTAGCTGCCGCACTTTAGCTGCCAGGTATGTGTGTGTTACTGCAAATGAGCCAAATAAACATGAACGTCCATAGAACGCAGTTCCATGACATGTTGTTACTTCTGTGTGTTATTTCTAACGTGGTACCTGAGCGGTTCGCAGGGCAGAAATTGGCAGCATTTCAACTGTCAAGGTCCACGTGTTGGAGATTTTAATACGTGGCGGAAAAAGTATCGTCATAGATATGAATATAGAAAATCTTCTTCCCTTTATCACTGAACTAAATACACACATGACTTTTTCTTTTGCACATCTATGGTAAAGCCCCTTTGGAATTACATGAGTTTCATTGGCCTCCTTGTGTACTTGACATTGAAAATCGGTAACTCAGTTTTCGTATTCATGTATTGCTATTATAATTATTCCACCTAAACTGCAACATCATTTTGTAGTACCTAATATTCTCTACTTTACTGTGTTCCCACATTCTAGCCGGCCGAAGTGGCCGTGCGGTTAAAGGCGCTGCAGTCTGAAACCGCAAGACCGCTACGGTCGCAGGTTCGAATCCTGCCTCGGGCGTGGATGTTTGTGATGTCCTTAGGTTAGTTAGGTTTAACTAGTTCTAAGTTCTAGAGGACTAATGACCTCGGCAGTTGAGTCCCATAGTGCTCAGAGCCATTTGAACCATTTTGAACCCACATTCTATGATTCACTGCTATACAATGCTGTGCTCCAAACGTACATTCTTACAAACAGCTTCCTCAGATTAGAAGCAATGCTTGAACTAGCAGACTTCTTTTTGTCCAAGACTGCTTTCTTTGCTTGCGCTAGTCGCCTTCGTATGTCATCTTTACTTCGTCCGTCACCTGATATTTAGCTACACATGCAGAAAAATTCTTTCACTTCGTCCTCTTCATGCTCTCCAGTATAGATATTAACTCTTTCGCTAACCTCATCTCTCATGCTCCTGACTACCATCATCTTACTTCGGCTAATGTAAATTGCTATTGGTTATAAACTAAGACGCAACTTTTGTTGAAAGGGAAATGGGGGGACTTAACATCTGTGGTCATTAGTCCCCTAGAACTTAGAACTACTTAAACCTAACTAACCTAAGGAAATCACACACATCCATGCCCGAGGCAGGATTCGAACCAGCGACCGTAGCGGTCGCGCGGCTCCGGACTGAGCGCCTAGAACCGCTATTAACTTTTAATTCATATAAATTATTTTCAGTGCCGGTGAAGTTTAGATCTGGTATGTATTCTAAAACATGATAACAGTTCGGCTTTAGCTTACAATAAACTGTTTCAGCATAAAAAATAATAACGGCGATAGGTGTAAAATACCGCTTCTGCCACGACCAATCGGTACCAACTGAAATGAATGGAAAAAACTTCAAAGCCAGAAAAAGGTTAAGAAATACACTGTCCAGTCTCATTAATGTCACTGTCGCCTATATTCGACGTCAGTCTGCTATTACCACTCACAGAAGGTAGATGTCAGCACCAGCAGTGGATGGTACATGAAGCTTGTCGGGGAGACGCGGAAAACATTGCAGCCGTCGTAATTCAGAAATGGAGCGACATAGCTTACGTTGCAAAGTGCATGGTGGGTGGCTTTCTGGCCAAGGGTGAAAGCATTTCGGAAACGGCTAAGTCTGTAAACCCTAAGCGTGCTGCGGGTGGTTGAAGTATACCATGCATGGTAAAACGGCACTGTCCGAAATCGGCAACTGTGGTGGACCACTGGCCATAGATGACGTGGTCGAACAACGGCTTCGAAGATGTGTACGAGCGAATAGACGTGCAGCTGTTGACAACTACCCTTCCAGATGAACCAAAGAGCTACCACCAGTGTCCCCTATACGACGATTCAGCAAACGTTGCTGTGTTTGAATCTGCCTAACAGGCGCCTGGTTAATGAACCCATGCTGACTACTGTTCATTGGCGATGAGGCCTGGAATTTCCACGTCAGTACCGCAAGTGTACGACAGTTAAGTGGCGACAGGTGTCCTTTTCAGATTAATCAGCTTTTATACTCTGAAACATGCGAAAGCAAACATCCTGCAAGAATCGTCTATCGGTAATGCTGGAATGCTGTATGGTGTTGGCCCACTCTTAGCCTTGATGACAGCTTCCACTCTCACAGGCATACGTTCAATCAGGTGCTGGAGGGTTTCTTGGGGAATGGCAGCCCATTCTTCACGGAGTGCTGCAGTGAGGACAGGTATCGATGTCGGTCGGTGAGGCCTGGCACGAAGTCATCGTTCCAAAACATCCCAAAAGTTTTGTGTAGGATTCAGGTCAGGGTTTTGTGCAGGGCACCCCATTACGGCGATGCTATTGTCATGTAACCACAGCACCACAGGCCGTGCGCTATGAACAGGTTGCGGCGGCGCGGTTCTTTCCGTCCCTTTACAACGGACCTGAACCTACCTGTGAACATTGTCTCAACAGATCATCAGTAGGAAAGCCGAGTGAAACCTACTGTACTTCGACGTGAACCAGGCTGCAATTTAAGTCACTAATCTACGTTTCGGGAGAAACACGAATGAAAGGTTGGAAATTTGGTCCTCAATTAATATATTCTGAAACTTGGGTGAACAAATATCACTGCCAAGCCCGTGCTAGTGTTAACACAGTCACTCACAATCCCTTTCACTCACGTTAGCAAGTTTATGGTGTTGCATTTCCCGAAAACGTAATAGCTACAAAAAATAATGATTGTTTTTGATTGAGAATGCTCGCCAAATATTAAGTCTGTCGGCACCAAATGCAGTCACAGTTCTTAGCCACCGACCTGCTCAATACGCCACGCGGAATATATGTCTTTTCTCGTCTCAAAATTCACTTAAAATTTCCTCAATTTCTACACGCCCATCGGAATAATTTTGCCGTCACTTTACAACACTTTTGATGTATAAAACACTGCTAGATCCGGCAACTTACCGTTTCCATCGGAGCAACTACTACACACCTCCGAACTGTTTCATGGCTAGGCTTCGACTCTTCCTCTACCAGCAGAGAAAGGCGCGCGAAGAATATTGCTTTACAATTGCTCAGTTTACTCAACAGTCAATAGCAAAACAACACTCTCCCGCGTTAGTCCGCGCTTTTCATCCATAACCAATCGCAAAATAGTAAATCTCATGACTCCACTTTTTACCGACGTAATTATCTAATATGCTGAAGTTTTGCTTATGCATAAAATTATTTACTCTTGTTATTTATACTTTAATTAACTTTGCCTTTATCATAAACTTACTTTACAAAACTATTCTACAAAAATCCCCTTTGTCCATATCCATACTTCTTCGAAATGTTCCCACACTGTCCTACTACATAATTCCTTAAACGATTATCTCCATATTAACCTTAAACCACACTCACGCATCATTCATACTGGTAAAACACATTTACAACATTTTACATACATAAAAAGACATATAACACTTTATGAAAATACTAGAACAGTTTATGAAAAACTTGCAATTACTTTAGTGCACTCTAGTGGGCACAATCGAAACTAAAATCACAGTCCCCCTATCCAATATTGTCCTCTATCGGGTGATACATAAACTACGTACGCGTCCAGTTTCGCGTCACCATCTGTCACTATCCAGCTCTGAGACTCATCTCCCACTTAACCGCCCCGCGCCAGGGTTCCCGGGTTCGGTTCCCGGCGGGGTCAGGGATTTTCTCTGCCTCGTGATGGCTGGGTGTTGTGTGCTGTCCTTAGGTTAGTTAGGTTTAAGTAGTTCTAAGTTCTAGGGGACTGATGACCGCCGGCCGCGGTGGTCTCGCGGTTCTAGGCGCGCAGTCCGGAACCGTGCGACTGCTACGGTCGCAGGTTCGAATCCTGCCTCGGGCATGGATGTGTGTGATGTCCTTAGGTTAGTTAGGTTTAAGTAGTTCTAAGTTCTAGGGGACTGATGACCACAGCAGTTGAGTCCCATAGTGCTCAGAGCCATTTGAACCATTTTTGACTGATGACCATAGATGTTAAGTCCCATAGTGCTCAGAGCCATTTGAACCATTTGAACTTAACCGCCTCCAAGGCAGGATCGTTTTATGGCGCTACACCTCAAGGTGCTCGATAGTGCCGAAAGATGCAATGGCCATCCCCGAATTGCTCTTCAGTAGTGGGAAGCAAGAAGGTCCTTAAAACTCAATATAGGCCTACGATGTGACAGTGTCACGCAAACCCCTCCATGAAAAACACGACCACACCATAACACCACCGCCTCCGAATTTTACTGTTGGCGCTATACACGCTGCCAGATGACGTTCACCGGGCATTCACCTCACCCACACCCTGCCATCGGATCGCCAGATTGTGTACCGTGATTCGTCACTTCACACAACAGTTTTTCACTGTTCAATCGTCCAATATTTATGCGAGGCTTCGTTTGGCATTTATGAGCATTTATGACCATGAGATCTAAGTTTCCTCATCTCCCGCCTTTCGTAATACTTGCAGATGATCCTGATGCAGTTCGGAATTCCTGTGTGATGATCTGGATAGATGTCTGCCTATTACGACCCTCTTCAACTGTCGGCGGTCTCTGCCAGTCAACAGATGAGGTCGGCATGTACAATTTTGTGCTGTGAAAGTATCATTGATGGGATTGTTCTAAATTATTATTCAGCAAACCTGCATCTGACTCCGTCTGTGAACTTGTTTCTTGCACTCCTCCATTTGGTCAGAAATGCAACACGTATTTGACTCAGCAATAAAATTTAAGAGAATAATGCCGTTTGTGCAATGGCATTAAGATGGTACTGGAAAATTAACTTTTGGCCCTGATGTTTACTTGGTTCTTTCATTGGTGGGTAAGTGTACTCTACTACTCATTTTCATATTCAGTTTAAGCAAAGGATTTGGATTATGATTCAGGCTCTTAAATTGAAACACATTGTTGATATATTTATATATAGTTAAAATTTTAAGTTATACACAAAACCTACATTTCCAACATTTTTGTAGCACGAAGCAATCTTGCAAAAAAAATTTACCAAACGCTTACTGTGTCAAAACTTGGACATACAAATCCTCACTCTGAACATTATCTAATATCTAACAAAACCAATTTGAAATGAATATATATCTTCTCTCACTTACGTGATAAGGTTTGGTCTGTGGCAGCGAGCGCGACTACCTTACAGCTGTCACCACACGTCTGCTTCCTCCGGGAACCTAGCTGTGACTCTTCGGTTTTTTAATGCACGCGCCCGGCTCTCTTGACCATCAAAGAACCTCCTACTCAAAGATGTTATACTGGTTCCACATTGCGGTTGGCAACTACCGACTTTATTTTCTGGATCTACCCTGATCAGACCTTAGCACATACCTTTCAGCTGTACGTATACTTTCAAGTTTCCCCTTTTTCATCACATCGGAAACAGTGGACCTAGATGTTTAGGAATGTGGAAATCTCTCGTACAGACGTATGACACAAGTGACACCCGATCACCTGACCACGTCAGAAATCCGTGAGTTCCGCGAAGCGCCCCATTCTGCTCTCTCACGATGTCTAATGACTACTCAGGTCGCTGATACGGGGTACCTGGCAGCAGGTGGCAGCACAATGCACCTAAAATGAAAACTTATGTTTTTTTAAGTGTCCGGTTACTTTTGATCACATAGCGAATGTTGTGAAATTTGCAGTCAGTGTAATACCACTAACTCACCTTACACCTGACATGAACTTCTGGGGTCTTTGTCATATATATATATATATATATATATATATATATATATATATGTGTGTGTGTGTGTGTGTGTATCGACAAATTGCTGTCTGAAGTGCCATCTACATCTACATACATACTCCGCAATCCATCATACGGTGCGTGGCGGAGGGTACCTCGTACCACAACTTGCATCTTCTCTCCCTGTTACACTCCCAAATAGAACGAGGGAAAAATGACTGCCTATATGCCTCTGTACGAGCCCTAATCTCTCTTATATTTGTGGTCTTTCCGTGAAATGTAAGTTGGCGCCACTAAAATTGTACTGCAGTTAGTCTCAGATGCTGGTTCTCTAAATTTCCTCGGTAGCGATTCACGAAAAGAACGCCTCCTTTCCTCTAGAGACTCCCACCCGAGTTCCTGAAGCATTTCCGTAACACTCGCGTGATGATCAAATCTAACAGTAACAAATCTAGCAGCCCGCCTCTGAATTGCTTCCGACCTGATAGGGATCCCAAACGCTCGAGCAGTACTCAAGAATAGGTCGTATTAGTGTTTTATAAGCGGTCTCCTTTACAGATAAACAACGTCTTCCCAAAATTCTACCAATGAACCGAAGACGACTATCCGCCTTCCCCACAACCGCCATTACATGCTTGTCCCACTTCATATCGCTCTGCAATGTTACGCCCAAATACACTCCTGGAAATTGAAATAAGAACACCGTGAACTCATTGTCCCAGGAAGGGGAAACTTTATTGACACATTCCTGGGGTCAGATACATCACATGATAACACTGACAGAACCACAGGCACATAGACACAGGCAACAGAGCATGCACAATGTCGGCACTAGTACAGTGTATATCCACCTTTCGCAGCAATGCAGGCTGCTATTCTCCCATGGAGACGATCGTAGAGATGCTGGATGTAGTCCTGTGGAACGGCTTGCCATGCCATTTCCACCTGGCGCCTCAGTTGGACCAGCTTTCGTGCTGGACGTGCAGACCGCGTGAGACGACGCTTCATCCAGTCCCAAACATGCTCAATGGGGGACAGATCCGGAGATCTTGCTGGCCAGGGTAGTTGACTTACACCTTCTAGAGCACGTTGGGTGGCACGGGATACATGCGGACGTGCATTGTCCTGTTGGAACAGCAAGTCCCTTGCCGGTCTAGGAATGGTAGAACGATGGGTTTGATGACGGTTTGGATGTACCGTGCACTATTCAGTGTCCCCTCGACGATCACCAGTGGTGTACGGCCAGTGTAGGAGATCGCTCCCCACACCATGATGCCGGGTGTTGGCCCTGTGTGCCTCGGTCGCATGCAGTCCTGATTGTGGCGCTCACCTGCAATGCGCCAAACACGCATACGACCATCATTGGCACCAAGGCAGAAGCGACTCTCATCGCTGAAGACGACACGTCTCCATTCGTCCCTCCATTCACGCCTGTCGCGACACCACTGGAGGCGGGCTGCACGATGTTGGGGCGTGAGCGGAAGACGGCCTAACGGTGTGCGGGACCGTAGCCCAGCTTCATGGAGACGGTTGCGAATGGTCCTCGCCGATACCCCAGGAGCAACAGTGTCCCTAATTTGCTGGGAAGTGGCGGTGCGGTCCCCTACGGCACTGCGTAGGATCCTACGGTCTTGGCGTGTATCCGTGCGTCGCTGCGGTCCGGTCCCAGGTCGACGGGCACGTGCACCTTCCGCCGACCACTGGCGACAACATCGATGTACTGTGGAGACCTCACGCCCCACGTGTTGAGCAATTCGGCGGTACGTCCACCCGGCCTCCCGCATGCCCACTATACGCCCTCGCTCAAAGTCCGTCAACTGCACATACGGTTCACGTCCACGCTGTCGCGGCATGCTACCAGTGTTAAAGACTGCGATGGAGCTCCGTATGCCACGGCAAACTGGCTGACACTGACGGCGGCGGTGCACAAATGCTGCGCAGCTAGCGCCATTCGACGGCCAACACCGCGGTTCCTGGTGTGTCCGCTGTGCCGTGCGTGTGATCATTGCTTGTACAGCCCTCTCGCAGTGTCCGGAGCAAGTATTGTGGGTCTGACACACCGGTGTCAATGTGTTCTTTTTTCCATTTCCAGGAGTGTATTTAATCGACGTGACTGTGTCAAGCGCTACACTACTAATGGAGTATTCAACCATTACAGGATTCCTTTTCCTATTCATCTGCATTAATTTACATTTATCTATATTTAGAGTTATCTGCCATTCTTTACACCAATCACAAATCCTGTACAAGTCATCTTGTATCCTCCTACAGTCACTCAACGACGACACCTTCCCGTACACCACAGCATGATCAGCAAACAGCCACACATTGCCATCCACACTATCCAAAAGATCATTTATGTAGATAGTCAGAGTGTGAAGTAGCAGTTCTCCACGATATTGCACCGTGAAAGAGGAAGATTGTAGGCACATGAGAACCAAACTTATGCTTTGCGATGGGAGACAGTTTTCAGAAAAGCGACTCGTTAATTGGGTTGCACAATATACATTGCCGTACTGAAGAGCTTGCCAATCGTGCGAGTGATCACTCCGTCTCTTTGCACATTGACTTGAGCAGCCACGTAGAGCAACAGCTATATCTCTGGGATTTGCTACCTGCCGCGGACTGCCGGGAAAGCTCCTCTGGGACCAGAACGGTACGTGTCCCTTCACGTTTCCACTTCACTATCACATAGGAAACAGTGGACCTAGGGATGTTTAGGTGTGTGGAATTCTCGCGTACAGACGTATGACGCAAGTGACACCCGATCACCTGACCACGTTCGAAGTCCGTGAGTTCCGCGGAGCGCCCCATTCTGGTCTCTTACGATGTCAAATGACTACTAAGGTCGCTGATACGGGGTACCTGGTAATAGGTGACAGCACAATGCACGTAATATGAAAACCATATGTTTTTGGGGGTGCCTGTTTACTTTTGATCACATAGTGTATGTTGCGAAATTTGGTGTCAATGTGACATCACTAACTCGCCTTACACTTCGCATGAACATCTGAGCTCTGGCGTCTTTTCCGTGTGTGTGTGTGTGTGTGTGTGTGTGTGTGTGTGTATGTGTGTGTACACAGCTTGTTATGCAAGTCTGCAGGCTTTCGTGGCCGTTGTCACTGAAGTTAAAATCTTCTGGGTTATTAGGCCGCGTCTTCTAAAATGTTCGACGTTTCGACCCCTCTGCTGAGTATTCTAGCAGTTGTGGACACCAAAAGATCCTCAAGAAGATCCCAGCAGAGGGGTCGAAACGTCGAACATTTTAGAATAAACATGACGTGGCTAATAACCCAGAAGATTTTAACTTCAGTAGACAGCTTGTTGTTTGAAGTGCCACAGAGTCAGAGTGTGACGTTGAAGTTCGCCACGATATTGCACCATGACGAAGGTTGTTGGCACATTAGAACCAAACTTCTGTGTTGCAATGGGAGACAGTTACAGGGTTTCGGAAAAGTGACTCGTTAATTATATTGTACAGGATACAGGGTGCTACAAAAAGGTACAGCCAAACTTTCGGGAAACATTCCTCAGACACAAATAAAGAAAAGATGTTATGTGGACATTTGTCCGGAAACGCTTAATTTCCATGTTAGAGCTCATTTAATTTCGTCAGTATGTTCTTCCACCTACTCTCAATGGAGCACGTTATGATTTGTTACGGGATACTCTACCTGTGCTGCTAGAACATGTGCCTTTACAACTACGACGCAACATGTGGTTCATGCAGGATGGAGCTCCTGCTCATTTCAGTCGAAGTGTTCGTACGCTTCTCAACAACAGATTCGGTGACCGACGGATTGGTAGAGGCGGACCAATTCCATGGCCTCCACGCTCTCCTGACCTCAACCCTCTTGACTTTCATTTATGGGGGCATTTGAAAGCTCTTGTCTACGCAACCCCGGTACCAAATATAGAGACTCTTCGTGCTCGTATTGTGGACGGCTGTGATACAATATACCATTCTCCAGGGCTGCATCAGCGCATCAGGTATTCCATGCGACGGAGGGTGGATGCATGTATCCTCGCTAACGGAGGACATTTTGAACACTTCCTGTAACAAAGTGTTTGAAGTCACGCTGGTACGTTCCTTTGCTGTGTGTTTCCATCCCATGATTAATGTGATTTGAAGAGAAGTACGAGGGCAGTTCAATAAGTAATGCAACAAATTTTTTTTCTCGGCCAATTTTGGTTGAAAAATCCGGAAATTTCTTGCGGAATATTTTCAAACATTCCCGCTTCGTCTCGTATAGTTTCATTGACTTCCGACAGATGTCAGCGCTGTACGGAGCTGTTAAAATGGCGTCTGTAACGGATGTGCGTTGCAAACAACGGACAGTGATCGAGTTTCTTTTGGCGGAAAATCAGGGCATCTTAGATATTCATAGGCGCTTGCAGAATGTCTACGGTGATCTGCCAGTGGACAAAAGCACGGTGAGTCGTTGGGCAAAGCGTGTGTCATCAACGCCGCAAGGTCAAGCAAGACTGATCTCCCGCGTGCGGGCCGGCCGTGCACAGCTGTGACTCCTGCAATGGCGGAGCGTGCGAACACACTCGTTCGAGATGATCGACGGATCACCATCAAACAACTCAGTGCTCAACTTGACATCTCTGTTGGTAGTGCTGTCACAATTGTTCGCCAGTTGGGATATTCAAAGGTTTGTTCCCGCTGGGTCCCTCGTTGTCTAACCGAACACCATAAAGAGCAAAGGAGAACCATCTGTGCGGAATTGCTTGCTCGTCATGTGGCTGAGGGTGACAATTTCTTGTCAAAGATTGTTACAGGCGATGAAACATGGGTTCATCACTTCGAACCTGAAACAAAACGGCAATCAATGGAGTGGCGCTACACACACTCCCCTACCAAGAAAAAGTTTAAAGCCATACCCTCAGCCGGTAAAGTCATGGTTACAGTCTTCTGGGACGCTGAAGGGGTTATTCTGTTCGATGTCCTTCCACATGGTCAAACGATCAACTCTGAAGTGTATTGTGCTACTCTTCAGAAATTGAAGAAACGACTTCAGCGTGTTCGTAGGCACAAAAATCAGAACGAACTTCTCCTTCTTCATGACAACGCAATACCTCACACAAGTCTTCACACCCGAGAGGAGCTCACAAAACTTCAGTGGACTGTTCTTCATCATTCACCCTACAGCCCCGATCTCGCACCGTCGGATTTCCATATGTTTGGCCCAATGAAGGACGCAATCCGTGGGACGCACTACGCGGATGATGAAGAAGTTATTGATGCAGTACGACGTTGGCTCCGACATCGACCAGTGGAATGGTACCGTGCAGGCATACAGGCCCTCATTTCAAGGTGGCGTAAGGCCGTAGCATTGAATGGAGATTACGTTGAAAAATAGTGTTGTGTAGCTAAAAGATTGGGGAATAACCTGGTGTATTTCAATGCTGAATAAAACAACCCCTGTTTCAGAAAAAAAATGTGTTGCATTACTTATTGAACTGCGCTCGTAATAAAATGACCTCTAACATGGAAAGTAAGCGTTTCCGGACACACGTCCACATAACGTATTTTCTTTCTTTGTGTGTGAGGAATGTTTCCTGAAAGTTTGGCCGTATCTTTCTGTAACACCCTGTATACTGTCGTACTGAAGAGCTTGCAAATCGTGCGACTGATCACTCCGTCTCTTTGCACATTGACTTGAGCAGCCACGTAGAGCAACAGCTATATCTCTGGGATTTGCTACCTGCCGCGGACTGCCGGGAAAGCTCCTCTGGGCCCAGACCGTCACGCCCCGGCACGGGGACGTTCTGGCGCAATAACTCAGGGATATTTATCGCCGCCGGGAGAGCGTCTGGAAGAAGAGCGCCGGTTGGCGGCAACTCTTTGTGTATGCGCGGCGCCCGGCCTGTGACGCATCGGCCGGACGTGTCTGCGCCACGGCCGCCTCCACACTCCGCCGCCTCCGCGCTCCAGACGGACCGCGCCGGCTAGCCTAGAGCCACAGCTGGCCAGATAGCGACGCGGCCGCAGCGCGGGGTCCCGGACGCGACACCCGGAAAATTGCTCTGTCCCTGGAAGGAAAGAGTAACGCCAGTGCCGCCGCAAGGGGCGGCCGCGATCGGCGTCTACGAGTATAAATTGCGCTGGCATCGATGCTGTGTTTCTTACGGACTCTTACGCTGCACCCCGAGCTATCCACTGGCTTCGGCGATACATTCCAGATACTCCGAAATGAGATTGGCCGCAGCTTACGGAATACATAAAATGATTCACGAAATCGACGAGGCGGTACCCGGTGGACTTGAAGGAAAGCGCAGATCAGTTTACATTCTCAGCAAGAACCAACCTTCTTATTCGTGTCAAAGACATCAATTACTAAAGAGGTGACAAAATTACAATGAAATGAACACCCTTTGCTGCTTACAGGCGTTGAGGTACGTCAACGGGGATAGGGCTGCATCAGCGCATCAGGTATTCCATGCGACGGAGGGTGGATGCATGTATCCTCGCTAACGGAGGATATTTTGAACATTTCCTGTAACAAAGTGTTTGAAGTCACGCTGGTACGTTCTGTTGCTGTGTGTTTCCCCGACCGGGACTCGAACCCGGGATCTCCTGCTCACATGGCAGACGCTCTATCCATCTTTTTTTTAAAAAAACCTTTATTAAAAAAAACAATGTTACACATTCCAAATACATACTAAGTTATACATACATGAAGTTATTTAAACAAATCGGTTGATCATTTCAATTACGCTGACGTTAAGGAAAGACAACAGAAGATTGTGTTACTGACTAAATTACCAGAAAGAATTAAATTAAACATCAAGAAAAAAATTTTAAATACATTCAAACTTCAACCTGAAGAAGTAAAATCTGCACTTTGAATTATGAGCTGCAATCTTTACAGAAGCATAATTAGTTCTTTATGATGGATTTCAGCAAGTTGGTGGGATAATTTTAAATGTAAAGCAGTTCAATAATCATATTAGACAATTTCTGAAATACTTGAGAATGCTGGAAAGGGGATATATAATAAAGTTGACTAGCCTTCGAACTACACTTTCTGGACATTAATTGAATCTAAGTATCTGCAGTGATCAGATCTATATAACCAGTCTTTCACTGCAAAATTGAACTGGGCAATGTGCCAGCCATTGAATATTACATTTATCAGATAGAATCTTATGGTTTTAACCAATCGATAAGGATATTTCTATAAAAACTGTCTATTTCCAAATTTCTGTTATAAGCCAATAATGCACCTTTAATGTTTTGTGTTTGGCACTATTAGACACCCAATCTGAATGTCACATAAGTTCTGTACATTAGCTTATAAATTTCAAATAACTACTCTCTGAAGTAGAAAAAGCACACATCATAAATATACTGTAAAATCTTAAATAGTATCCTTAAGGTAACTACAATACATCACTGTCAACACAGTCTTCTTTTTTATGTTAACCAATGCCCATTCTTTCAAATACAATTTTTAGCATATTACCGAACTTTTTCTTGTGATTCGAATAGCTTCTAATTTTGTGAAACTCACACAGCATGTGTACCTTGAACTCTATGATGCTATCGGATCCTAATTTGTTAAGGTCGTAGTTAACAAAATTTCCCAGGAACCAGTACACATCCATCTGAGCCACCGAAGACACAGAGGATAGCGCCACTGCAGAGATTTATCTCTGGCTCGCCTCCCGCGAAACCCACATTCTCAACGTATTGTCCCGCAGTACATTCGTAGTGCCCCCCGCCCATTATACTCATTACTCGCGGCGCGTTGCCGATTCCCGTAAGAGTTCGGGCACTGTTTGTGCATTCGCACAGAAAAAGAAGTTGGTCAATTGCCCAGTGAATCTTAACTACATATATATACTAAGATGGTATCTGTTCTTTCGGACATATCCGAAAGAACAGATACCATCTTAGTATATACGTGACAAGAACGTTAACATCAACATAGGATTAAACAGCTAACCGGTTGCTTATAAATGGCAGGTACTGAAACGCCTGGTTAAATCCGCAGGACAGAACAGGTAGTTGGATTTGTGGAAAGGGGCCAAAAATAAGCGGCTGTCAGTTACACTCGAACGCATATAACTTTATTTAGTTGCCAAAACATTATAGCGCAAATTTCCGAACTTAACTATCCACTGAATATGTCACACGATCTTATGGCTTAAGAGCACAACTTATGTAACTTTGAAAACGGCTGAAGGCCCAAGATTTAAAACACAGATACAATAAATTTTCAGAAGGCAGAATGCACAAGGTTTTACGCTTAAATAATATTTCAAATGAGGCTGAAGGCCTAAGCAATCTAAGACTTGACAAGTACATCTACATCTGCATCTACATTTATACTCCGCAAGCCACACAACGGTGTGTGGCGGAGGGCACTTTATGTGCCACTGTCATTACCTCTCTTTCCTGTTCCAGTCGCGTATGGTTTGCGGGAAGAACGACTGCCGGAAAGCCTCCGTGCGCGTTCGAATCTCTTTAATTTTACATTCGTGGTCTCCTCGGGAGGTATAAGTAGGGGGAAGCAATATATTCGATACCTCATACAGAAACGCACCCTCTCGAAACCAGGACAGCAAGCTAAACCGCGATGCAGAGCGCCTCTCTTGCAGAGTCTGCCACTTTACTAAACATCTCCGTAACGCTATCACGCTTACCAAATAACCCTGTGACGAAACGCGCCGCTCTTCTTTGGATCTTCTCTATCTCCTCCGTCAACCCGACCTGGTACGGATCCCACACCGATGAGCAATACTCAAGTATAGGTCGAACGAGTGTTTTGTCAGCCACCTCATTTGTTGATGGACTACATTTTCTAAGGACTCTCCTAATGAATCTTAACCTGGTACCCGCCTTACTAACCATTAATTTTATATGGTCATTCCACTTCAAATCGTTCCGCACGCATACGCCCAGATATTTTACAGAAGTAACTGCTACCAGTGTTTGTTCCGCTATTTATATAATCATACAATAAAGGATCCTTCTTTCTATGTATTCGCAATACATTACATTTGTCTATGTTAAAGATCAGTTGCCACTACCTGCACCAACTGCCTATCCGCTGCAGATCTTCCTGCATTTCGCTACAATTTTCTAATGCTGCAACTTCTCTGTATACTACAGCATCATCCGCGAAAAGCCGCATGGAACTTCCGACACTATCTACTAGGTCATTTACATATATTGTGAAAAGCAATGATCCCATAACACTCCCCTGTGGCACGCCAGAGGTTACCTTAACGTCTGTAGACGTCTCTCCATTGATAACAACATGCTGTGTTCTGTTTGCTAAAAACTCTTCAATTCAGCCACACAGCTGGTGTGATATTCCGTAGGCTCTTACTTTGTTTATCAGGCGACAGTGCGGAACTGTATTGAACGCCTTCGGGAAGTCAAGGAAAATGGCATCTACCTGGGAGCCTATATCTACATCTACATCTATACTCCGCGAGCCACCTTACGGTGTGTGGCGGAGGGTACTTATTGTACCACTATCTGATCCCCCCTTCCCTGTTCCATTCACGAATTGTGCGTGGGAAGAACGACTGCTTGTAAGTCTCCGTATTTGCTCTAATTTCTCGGATCTTTTCGTTGTGATCATTACGCGAGATATATGTGGGCGGTAGTAATATGTTGCCCATCTCTTCCCGGAATGTGCTCTCTCGTAATTTCGATAATAAACCTCTCCGTATTGCGTAACGCCTTTCTTGAAGTGTCCTCCACTGGAGCTTGTTCAGCATCTCCGTAACGCTCTCGCGCTGACTAAATGTCCCCATGACGAATCGCGCTGCTTTTCGCTGGATCATGTCTATCTCTTCTATTAATCCAACCTGGTAAGGGTCCCATACTGATGAGCAATACTCAAGAATCGGACGAACAAGCGTTTTGTAAGCTACTTCTTTCGTCGATGAGTCACATTTTCTTAGAATTCTTCCTATGAATCTCCACCTGGCGCCTATATTTTCTGGGTCTCATGAACGAATAAAGCGAGTTGGGTCTCACACAATTTTAATTTCAAAACGGCTGAAGGCCCATGATTTAAGAACAAAACTACAATAACTTTTGAAAGGCAGAAGGCCCAAAGCTATATCCTTAAACATTTTTAAAAAAGGAGGCTGAAGGCCCAAAAAATCTAAGACTTAATAATAAGGAATTTTACTTTTAAGACTGCTGAAGGCCCATGATTGAAAAACACAACCACAACAAATTTTCAAAAGGCCCAAAGCTTTTCCAAAGTATTTTAAATGAGGCTGAAGTCCCAAACAATGCAAGACTTGACAAGTAAGGAACTTTCAATTTTAAAGCGGCTGAAGGCCCATTCTATCTATATCTACATCTACTTGGATACTCTGCAAATCACATTTAAGTGCCTGGCAGAGGGTTCATCGAACCACCTTCTCAATTCTCTATTATTTCAATCTCGTATAGCGCGCAGATAAAATGAACACCTATACCTTTCCGTACGAGCTCTGATTTCAATCATTTTATCGTGTTGATTGTTCCTCTCTATGTAGGTCGGTGTCAACAAAATATTCGGAGGAGAAAGTTGGCGATTGATTTTCGTGAGAAGATTCCGTCGCAACGAAAAACGCCTTTCTTTTAATGATTTCCAGCCCAAATCCTGTATCATTTCTGTGACACTGTCTCTCATACTTCACGATAATACAAAACGTGCTGCCTTTCTTTGAACTTTTTCGATGTACTCCGTCAGTCCTATCTGGTAAGGATCCCACAACGCGCAGCAATACTCTAACAGAGGACGAACGAGTGTAGTGTAGGCAGTCTCCTTAGTAGGTGTGTTACATTTTCTGACTGTCCTGCCAATAAAACGCAGCTTTTGGTTAGCCTTCACCATAACATTTTCTATGTGTTCTTTCCAATTTAAGCTGTTCGTAATTGTAATACCTGGGTATTTAGTTGAATTTACGGCTTTTAGATTAGACTGATTTATCGTGTAACCGAAATTTAACGAGTTCCTTTTAGCACTCATGTGGATGACCTCACATTTTGCGTTATTTAAGGTCAATTGCCACTTTTCACCCACTAAAAGTATACGAATTGAAACCATCGGCTATGAGCCACTAAAATACACAATCAAACACAACTAAGAAAAGGCAGTGCACCCAGCGGCGCTCAGAAGTTTCCGGGGGTCGGTCTGCTCTTGAAATATTAACGTTCTCTTAGGGGAGACAGGTAGTAGGCCCCACTATATCCGATCCACCGGCAATCCACCCAAGAGACAGTCAACGGACCCACCGACAAAACGACTTGCTTTCAACCCGACCAGTACACAAGGAACTCCAAAGCCAAAACGTAAAACCGAGCGAGGTGGCGCAGTGGTTAGACACTGGACTCGCATTCGGGAGGACGACGGTTCAATCCCGCGTCCGGCCATCCTGATTTAGGTTTTCCGTGATTTCCCTAAATCGCTCCAGGCAAATGCCGGGGTGGTTCCTTTCAAAGGGCACGGCCGACTTTCTTCCCCGTCCTTCCCTAATCCGATGAGACCGATGACCTCGCTGTCTGGTCTCCTTCCCCAAACCAACCAACCAACCAAAACGTAAAAGGCGTAGTCGTCTACAACCAAGTATGCACAACCTGTCAAAACTAAACACACGTGTTGGGCCGCGATAACACGGTGAGGAAAGGACACTGACTGAATTTTACGTCAGCGGCCAGGGCAGGTAACCGGAACGCTAGCGACAACAAGGCAGAAAATTCCGCTGCTGCACTTGGACTTCAAATAACCAAAATACAGTCAAACTCCACTGGATGGTGGCCAAACATTCGCCAACTCGGACGCTCGCTGCTGCTCACGGGAATACCCCCAACAGCTAACCATGAAAACCAACGGCACACTGTGAACAGACTGAGTTTGGTAATTTAATCACCACTCTACTTTGATGTCCTGGGTCGGTGAGCCACGAACCCCGTAGCAATCGAAATAGCTCCCACACACTCCGACACTGCGTAGAGACTGCGAGTGGGCCCGACCCACTGCGCCGCGCGGAGATTTCCTGGCTGATCCACATCAACTGACCGACTGCCGCACACCAGCTAGCCGGAAACTGTAACATAGTACAAGGTGCGAATATCGATACACACCGCTGCTGCCACACGTAGAAAGAGGAAGAACCACGGCATAACCGCAGTAACAGCTGGAAACCAAACGCAGAGTAACAATCAAGGTTTAAAACAACGCATAAGCTGGGGCCAGCACGGGTCAGGCACTTTTACCTAGATTTCGACACCTGCTAGGGGCGTCTTCTCAGACTGAAATGTTGCTAAATCATAAAATTACATTACTACAAAGCAATAGTCAGAATTTGAAGCAGCTATGATCAAGCCAAAAGTGAAAACGTTCTAGCCTTTGCCACATGTGCCCAGCTGGTTAGAATGTTTTATTTTATTTTTTACATGAGGGTAGCTGCTCAAAATTCCGAGTATTGCTTTTCAGCAATGTAATTTTACGATTTAACAACTTTTCATTCTTATGAGGATGCCTCTAGTTGGTGTCGAAACATAGGTCAACCATTTATGCTCACTCGGTTGGCTTTTTAATTCTG
Source organism: Schistocerca nitens (assembly GCF_023898315.1). Classification (NCBI taxonomy): domain Eukaryota; kingdom Metazoa; phylum Arthropoda; class Insecta; order Orthoptera; family Acrididae; genus Schistocerca; species Schistocerca nitens. The sequence continues at coordinate 43,296,476 of NC_064623.1, read as the reverse complement.
TATTGAAACTAGTATATGGTTGCTGAGTAACAGCCACGTTCAGAACTGGAAAACCATAGCAATTATAGTGCGGTTTTACCCCATGTTGTGTACATAGTTCCGCGTAGTCAGCGCGTACACAACTTTCCCACTAGAGCGCGCCCAACTAAGCACAACAGCACAGGCGCAGCGCTCGTCCGTCTCCGCACTACGAGATGGCGCTGCCATAGAGACGGACCAAATTCTGCTTCCGCCGATTCGCATATTAATATTTAACGCCGCCAATGATATTGCTGCTTATGAATAACTTTTTTTCCTCGTGGGTCACACTTGCACAGTCATACCTGAACGCGTGAGGTATTATAACGAGTGTACAGACCTCCAATTAGTGAGTCTGCATTTGTCTGCAACAGTCTGTACGAGATCTTCATTTGTCTTTACCAGTCTATACTCAAGTTTCAGTCTCCACCCAATAAGATTACCATATTCCTGTACATAGCCATGAAGATAAATGTATAGACATTTTTGGCTAATGGCTAATGGCTCTGAGCACTATGGGACTTAACTTCTGTGGTCATCAGTCCCCTAGAACTTAGAACTACTTAAACCTAACTAACCTAAGGACATCACACACATCCATGCCCGAGGCAGGATTCGAACCTGCGAGTGTAGCGGTCGCGCGGTTCCGGACTGAGCGCCTTAACCACGAGACCACCGCAGCCGGCTAGACATTTTTGTCAAGTATCAGAGATATATGTGAGAATAAGAGTAACGTACCAATACCAAAGGAACTTCAGATTGTCAATTGTAAATAGCATCCAGAGCCAAGTTAAGTAATTTTTATGCTCGTTATTATTTTAATAAATGTGTGTGAAAATTAATCAAGTTAAGTTGGTCACCGTCAATCTGCTACTCTAGGCGTGTAAGTGGCATTTCTATCGTCTGACCTAACGGCAGAAGATAAACATGCCACGATAAGACCACAAGACATATTGCTGACACTCACCGACTTCGTTAGAGCGACAAGTCAAATAATCTGATGGTGTGTGTACCGAAGGTCTTACAGTACGCACACCACACCCATCTCATATAGGGTGCCTAATTAATGCTGCGTTCTCGGAATGCTATACAACAATTCAAGCTAATAGTTTTCTTTCAATAAAGCAGATGGGTAATACGTAACTTAGTAGTGAAAAGAAGTGGCGCAAGCGATGGGCGACATGCGAACAGTAATGTTCTTCGCTATAGACAAAGTCCATCAAGCAATGGATATGAATCGCTAATAACTGTTCTCGTGGCACACTCTGCTATGCCGTGCTAATCATCTGTGAATGCCCGGCCGAGGCTGGGGGAGCGGCGCTTATGTTCTCTTCGGCTAGGGGGCGCTCCTGTCGTGAAGCTGTCCTAATCAGCGCACCATTTTCTGACGTCGTTTCACCGTCTCTTCTCCTGCGTTCTTCTTCTTAGTTCCGGCGCTTGTGGTTATGCCAGAACAGTTATAAACATGTGTGCATCGACCATAGACATCAACACATTTAAACATGGTAAGAGACAAACATGACTGTAGTCAAATCACTTTCACCCATTAAATCCCCTTCACGTGTTACAGTTAGGATACAACCGTAAGTGTTTGTACAACAGAATTCTGTTGTAGAGTCGCAGACACAGATGGGGATCACCCTAGCGAAGATATGAGCTGCAAACGGGGAATGCACTGAGAGAGGTGACTTTGAGAAAGGAAAGACTATTATTTGGCAGAGGCTGCGGACGAGTAGCTCGAAAACGGCGAAGCTGGTCGAATGTCCACATGCTACTGTCGTGAGCATCTACGGAAAGAGGTAGAGGGACCGTGAAACCACCACTAGGCGCTAAATGGCTGGACGTCCACTGCTCTTCACAAAACGTGGGTTTCGGAAGCTTATCTGCTCTGTAAAGTAGGATAGATTTTGATACATGATACCTCTGCTGAAAGAGCACAATGCTGATGAGCGCACAAGTGTTTGGGAGCACACCGATCATCGTACATTGTTGAACATGCGGTTTCGTAACAGACGGCACCAACGTGTTTATGTTGACCCAACGACAACGTCAGTTACGACTTCAGTGGACACCGGAGCATAGGGATTCGATTGTCGATCAATGGAAACGTGTTGGTTTTTCGATTAATCACGATTCTGCTACACTAGGTCGTCTGGGCGTCTCCACAAATGCCGACATCTAGGTGAACGGCGGATCGACGCGTGCAGCGCGGTGGGAGTAGTATTAAGGTATGGGTTTGCGTGGTACCCGTTGTAGCAATCGAAGACACGCTGAAAGCTGCGAACCACCTGCATCCGTTCTTGCTCTTCTCCAGGTATAATTGGCCGTATCTCGGAGACAAACTCGTGCTACAGCGCTTTGAGGACCATTATAGTGAACTCACGAAGATGTCTCAGCGACCAAATTCTCCTGATGTAAACCCTATGGAAACCATGTCGTTCGCTATGCGGCGCCAGCACCGCGTACTCATATCAGTGGTCCGTTATTTACGCGAATCACGTGACCTGTGCGTAGGAATCTAATGCCACATACCTCCACAAACCCACCAACAAACTGTCGGATCCGTGATGCACAGAATCAGTGATGCATCTCGTTCCAGAGACGGACTAACAATCTATTAAGCAGGTGGTCAAAAATTGCCATCACTTCTGTCTCTATGCCGTTCATTTTTGGAACACAACCTAAAACCAGCAGTCGATATTTCCTCACTTTTTCGAATATGCATCCACTATTAAGACCCATTTCGAGCTAAAAACGTTGATATATGCAAAACTAAGAATTTAAATAAGTTTGTGGTATGTTGTTGTTGTTGTGGTCTTCAGTCCTGAGACTGGTTTGATGCAGCTCTCCATGCTACTCTATCCTGTGCAAGCTTCTTCATCTCCCAGTACCTACTGCAGCCTACATCCTTCTGAATCTGCTTAGTGTATTCATCTCTTGGTCTCCCCCTACGATTTTTACCCTCCACGATGCCCTCCAATACTAAATTGGTGATCCCTTGATGCCTCAGAACATGTCCTACCAACCGATCCCTTCTTCTGGTCAAGTTGTGCCACAAACTCCTCTTCTCCCCAATCCTATTCAGTACCTCCTCATTAGTTATGTGATCTATCCATCTAATCTTCAGCATTCTTCTGTAGCACCACCTTTCGAAAGCTTCTATTCTCTTCTTGTCCAAACTATTTACCGTCCATGTTTCACTTCCATACATGGCTACACTCCATACAAATACTTTCAGAAATGACTTCCTGACACTTAAATCTATACTCGATGTTAACAAATTTCTCTTCTTCAGAAATGCTTTCCTTGCCATTGCCAGTCTACATTTTATATCCTCTCTATTTCGACCATCATCGGGTATTTTGCTCCCCAAATAGCAAAACTCCTTTACTACTTTAAGTGTCTCATTTCCTAATCTAATACCCTCAACATCACCCGACTTAATTCGACTACATTCCATTATCCTCGTTTTGCTTTTGTTGATGTTCATCTTATATCCTCCCTTCAATACACCATCCATTCCGTTCAACTGCTCTTCCAAGTCCTTTGCTGTCTCTGACAGAATTACAATGTCATCGGCGAACCTCAAAGTTTTTATTTCTTCTCCATGGATTTTAATACCTACTCCAAATTTTTCTTTTGTTTCCTTTACTGCTTGCTCAATATACAGATTGAATAACATCGGTGAGAGGCTACAACCCTGTCTTACTCCCTTCCCAACCGCTGCTTCCCTTTCATGTCCCTCGACTCTTATAACTGCCATCTGGTTTCTGTACAAATTGTAAATAGCCTTTCGCTCCCTGTATTTTACCCCTGCCACCTTTAGAATTTGAAAGAGAGTATTCCAGTCAACATTGTCAAAAGCGTTCTCTAAGTCTACAAATGCTAGAAACGTAGGTTTGCCTTTCCTTAATCTTTCTTCTAAGGTAAGTCGTAAGGTCAGTATTGCCTCACGTGTTCCAGTGTTTCTACGGAATCCAAACTGATCTTCCCCGAGGTTGGCTTCTACTAGTTTTTCCATTCGTCTGTAAAGAATTCGTGTTAGTATTTTGCAGCTGTGACTTATTAAACTGATAGTTCGGTAATTTTCACTTCTGTCAACACCTCCTTTCTTTGGGATTGGAATTATTATATTCTTCTTGAAGTCTGAGGGTATTTCACCTATTTCATACATCTTGCTCACCAGATGGTAGAGTTTTGTCAGGACTGGCTCTCCCAAGGCCGTCAGTAGTTCCAATGGAATGTTGTCTACTCCGGGGGCCTTGTTCCAACTCAGGTCTTTCAGTGCTCTGTCAAACTCTTCACGCAGTATCGTATCTCCCATTTCATCTTCATCTACATCCTCTTCCATTTCCATAATATTGTCCTCAAGTACATCGCCCTTGTATAGACCCTCTATATACTCCTTCCACCTTTCTGCTTTCCCTTCTTTGCTTAGAACTGGGTTTCTATCTGAGCTCTTGATGTTCATACAAGTGGTTCTCTTATCTCCAAAGGTCTCTTTAATTTTCCTGTAGGCAGTATCTATCTTACCCCTAGTGAGAAAAGCCTCTACATCCTTACATTTGTCCTCTAGCCATCCCTGCTTAGCCGTTTTGCACTTCCTGTCGATCTCATTTTTGAGACGTTTGTATTCCTTTTTGCCTGCTTCATTTACTGCATTTTTATATTTTCTCCTTTCATCAATTAAATTCAATATTTCTTCTGTTACCCAAGGATTTCTACTAGCCCTCGTCTTTTTAGCTATTTGATCCTCTGCTGCCTTCACTACTTCATCCCTCAAAGCTAATTCCTCTTCTACTGTATTTCTTTCCCCCATTCCTGTCAATTGTTCCCTTATGCTCTCCCTGAAACTCTGTATAACCTCTGGTTCTTTCAGTTTATCCAGGTCCCATATCCTTAAATTCCCACCTTTTTGCAGTTTCTTCAGTTTTAATCTACAGGTCATAACCAATAGATTGTGGTCAGAGTCCACGTCTGCCCCTGGAAATGTCTTACAATTTAAAACCTGGTTCCTAAAAACACTTTGTAAACAAAGCAACAAGCAAAGATAATCCTTCTCACAGTCTTCTAGACTCACCTACAACTCATTTCGATTGTGTGAATGAAAAATTAAAGCTCAAAACAATTTCCAGCGTAGAGGGGGTATGGATCACAGCTTAGAAAGAGGTGGCGAGGCAGGCGCAGACGTTTAAAAAAAGTTTTTAAAAACATATTTCTAATCAGAATTAGATTACGCTTGAGCATCGTGCTGCAAAATGATGGTCAGGTCCTGCAGAAAATGTCATCACTTCTGTCTCTCTCTTGTTCATTTTTAGAACACAACCTACGACCAGCTTAGAGACAGAAGTGGTGACACTTTCTGCAGGACCTGACCATCATTTTGCAGGACAATGCTCAAGCACGTACAGTGCAAGCTGTTACTGATTTCTTTGACTGATAGGGCTGCTAAGTGCTATACCACCTACTGCACTCCCATGACGTAGGGCCTCGTGAGTTTAACTCGATTTATAAACTTAAGAAAACACTTCAAGGCATTCGCTTTAGAACTGCTAAAAATTCGTCGGGCAATAGACCGCGCCGCTCGAACTGTCAACACAACTGGCACTGCTAAGAGTATCCTACGACATCGACATCGCTGGCAGCGGGTTATAGACAATGGTGGTGACTACTCTGAACGTCAGTAAAACTTTGACAGAAGTATCTATTTTGTACGAGCTGTAAATACACTACTGGCCATTAACATTGCTACACCAAGAAGAAATGCAGATGATAAACGGGTATTCATTGGACAAATATATTATACTAGAACTGACATGTGGTTACATTTTCACGCAATTTGGGTGCATAGATCCGGAGAAATCAGTACCCAGAACAACCACCTCTGGCCGTAATAACGGTCTTGGTACGCCTGGACATTGAGTCATACAGAGCTTGGATGGCGGGTACAGGTACAGCTGGCCATGCAGCTTCAACACGATACCACAGTTCATCAAGAGTAGTGACTGGCGTATTGTGACGAACCACTTGCTCGGCCACCATTCACCAGACGTCTTAAATTGGTGAGAGATCTGGAGAATCTGCTGGCCACCAGTCGAACATTTTCTGAAAGGCCCGTACAGACCTGCAACGTGCGGTCGTGCATTATCCTGCTGAAATGTAGGGTTTCACAGCGATCGAATGAAGGGTAGAGCCAAGGGTCGTAACACATCTGAAATGTAACGTCCACTGTTCAAAGTGCCGTCAATACGAACAAGAGGTGACCGAGACGTGTAACCAGTGGCACCCCATACCATCACGCCGGGTGATACGCCAGTATGGCGATGACGAATACACGCTTCCAATGTGCTTTCACCGCGATGTCGCTAAACACGGATGCGACCATCATGATGCTGTAAACAGAAACTGTATTCATCCGAAAAAATGACGTTTTGCCATTCGTGCACCCAGGTTATTCATTGAGTACACCATCGCAGGTGCCCCTGTCTGTGATGCAGCGTCAAGGGTAACCGCAGCCATGGTCTCCGAGCTGATAGTCCATGCTGCTGCAAACGTCGTCGAACTGTTCGTGCAGATGGTTGTTGTCTTGCAAACGCCCCCATCTGTTGACTCAGGGATCGAGACGTGGCTGCACGATCCGTTACAGCCATGCGGATAAGATGCCTGTCATCTCGACTGATAGTGATATGAGGCGGTTGGGATTCAGCACGGCGTTCCCTATTATCCTCCTGAACCCATCGATTCCATATTCTGCTAACAGTCATTGGATCTCGACCAACGCGAGCAGCAGTGTCGCGGTACGATAACAGCAATCGCGATAGGCTACAACCCGACCTTTATCAAAGTCGGAAACGTGATGGTACGCATTTCTCCTCCTTACACGAGGCATCACAACAACGTTTCACCAGACAACGCCGGTCAACTGCTGTTTGTGTATGAGAAATCGGTTGGAAACTTTCCTCATGTCAGCACGTTGTAGGTGTCGCCAAGAGCGCCAACCTTGTGTGAATGCTCTGAAAAGCTAATCATTTCATATCACAGCATCTTCTTCCTGTCGGTTAAATTTCACGTCTGTCGCACGTCATCTTTGTGATGTAGCAATTTTAATGGCCAGTAGTGTAAATAGTTGCCACTATTGAAGTTCCAACCCCCGTAGTATCTAAGATGCTCATACTTGTTAAGATATTCAATTTAGAGCACTGGTTTGGTATTATTTTGTGTAAGAAACGTGTCCCTTACGTCTGTAAGTGTTTTTTGGGGGCACGCTTCATATACACGCAATGACTCGATTCCACAGAACTGTCCAAAAGATTGTTTTCTTAATAATCTCAATTCGGCCTGAGTTGTATTCAGGTGTACTAGTGCAGCTACATGCCCGCATCTCGTGGTCGTGCGGTAGCGTTCTCGCTTCCCACGCCCGGGTTCCCGGGTTCGATTCCCGGCGGGGTCAGGGATTTTCTCTGCCTCGTGACGGCTGGGTGTTGTGTGCTGTCCTTAGGTTAGTTAGGTTTAAGTAGTTCTAAGGTCTAGGGGACTTATGACCACAGCAGTTGTGTCCCATAGTGCTCAGAGCCATTTAAACCATTTTGCAGCTACATACTTGGGCATTCTTTCAGCAAATTTACCCTCTACTGGTTGAATAGTTACACGCTCAACACTTACACACTTTGATACAGGGGAGTACAAACAATGATGGATTGCCCCACTTGCTCTATATGTACAATATTGTCACGCAAATGCTCAAGAAATTCATAGTACGTCCATTTACGTATTAGCGCCAATGGCTCAATATATTTGTTGCAACACATAATACGGATCTTTAAAATTAACAATACTTGAAATTTTTAGATGTATATTCGTGTACCATGAAGTTAATTCTAGCATTGCCTCACAATGCATATCAACTATAGACAGTTCACGGCCCATCACGTTAATCACAATAGGATATATATCCGCCGCTTTCACGAGCGTTAAAAGACACACGTCTAAAATTCCGTCCAGTTTGTTGCCTCCCCTGTCTCTATATATTTCCCCTCCTCTTCCCCTCCATCTCCTGCTCCCCCTATCTACCCTATTTCCTCCTTCCCCCTCGCTGTCTGTTCATTTCCTCGTCTTTCCCTTCATCACAATCAGCCAATAGGAGGCCGGTGGGTCTTACCCCCACAGTGTCTCTTTCCAGATTGTAACTAATATATGTAACAATTAGACTGATATCGTTCCATGGGTTTAGGACGAGCTTTTTACCCGTATATGTTCGACACATGTATTGTGCGCATATTACACCCAATGGCTAGCAAAGTTCGCCCTGCAATTTCATTTTCTTGCAGCTCAATGTTTATGACGACGTATCTTATCAACTGGCTGCTGTACATTGATGCAAATACATCCAATGTCACATATGAGTACTGTCTGCGAAATGTGTCCTGAATAGAATTAGCAGTAAAGTATTAATAAATTAAAACGCTATGCATGAAGCGGCAGTTTGTCATTCATGTCAGTGTTTGTGACGTCGTTTCTCCTACATTAAGTGTCGGACAATGACGTATTTTTCTGCTTCATTCTGTGGTGTATGTGAATACTGTCTGCAAAAGTGCCACGAATACCGTTAGTATTAAAGAAGTGAAGCGTCATGCTTCATGTGGCAGTTTTACTCCTTGAACAGCAAAATGTAGTAAGCGGTAACCGTTTTTCCGTTAATCATTTTGTGAGGGGTTATCAGAGAGAAAAAGTTTACTGATGGTTTGAAATTATGAGCAAAGTTTGTTAAGGGTCTGTAAGTGCTCTCATTCTCAAATACTGGATAGCTAAATCATGGGTGTTCTCCCGTCGTGCGCTACACAGCTCGGTGGTTCTTACAACGACACTAATTCTCTTTAGACGGTAAAAGGTATGTTTTCCATCAGTCCTGTGGCTCAGGAGGAGATGTGCAATATGCACACATACACTCCTGGAAATTGAAATAAGAACACCGTGAATTCATTGTCCCACGAAGGGGAAACTTTATTGACACATTCCTGGGGTCAGATACATCACATGATCACACTGACAGAACCACAGGCACATAGACACAGGCAACAGAGCATGCACAATGTCGGCACTAGTACAGTGTATATCCACCTTTCGCAGCAATGCAGGCTGCTATTCTCCCATGGAGACGATCGTAGAGATGCTGGATGTAGTCCTGTGGAACGGCTTGCCATGCCATTTCCACCTGGCGCCTCAGTTGGACCAGCGTTCGTGCTGGACGTGCAGACCGCGTGAGACGACGCTTCATCCAGTCCCAAACATGCTCAATGGGGGACAGATCCGGAGATCTTGCTGGCCAGGGTAGTTGATTACACCTTCTAGAGCACGTTGGGTGGCACGGGATACATGCGGACGTGCATTGTCCTGTTGGAACAGCAAGTTCCCTTGCCGGTCTAGGAATGGTAGAACGATGGGTTCGATGACGGTTTGGATGTACCGTGCACTATTCAGTGTCCCCTCGACGATCACCAGTGGTGTACGGCCAGTGTAGGAGATCGCTCCCCACACCATGATGCCGGGTGTTGGCCCTGTGTGCCTCGGTCGTATGCAGTCCTGATTGTGGCGCTCACCTGCACGGCGCCAAACACGCATACGACCATCATTGGCACCAAGGCAGAAGCGACTCTCATCGCTGAAGACGACACGTCTCCATTCGTCCCTCCACTCACGCCTGTCACGACACCACTGGAGGCGGGCTGCACGATGTTGGGGCGTGAGCGTAAGACGGCCTAACGGTGTGCGGGACCGTAGCCCAGCTTCATGGAGACGGTTGCGAATGGTCCTCGCCGATACCCCAGGAGCAACAGTGTCCCTAATTTGCTGGGAAGTGGCGGTGCGGTCCCCTACGGCACTGCGTAGGATCCTACGGTCTTGGCGTGCATCCGTGCGTCGCTGCGGTCCGGTCCCAGGTCGACGGGCACGTGCACCTTCCGCCGACCACTGGCGACAACATCGATGTACTGTGGAGACCTCACGCCCCACGTGTTGAGCAATTCGGCGGTACGTCCACCCGGCCTCCCGCATGCCCACTATACGCCCTCGCTCAAAGTCCGTCAACTGCACATACGGTTCACGTCCACGCTGTCGCGGCATGCTACCAGTGTTAAAGACTGCGATGGAGCTCCGTATGCCACGGCAAACCGGCTGACACTGACGGCGTCGGTGCACAAATGCTGCGCATCTAGCGCCATTCGACGGCCAACACCGCGGTTCCTGGTGTGTCCGCTGTGCCGTGCGTGTGATCATTGCTTGTACAGCCCTCTCGCAGTGTCCGGAGCAAGTATGGTGGGTGTGACACACCGGTGTCAATGTGTTCTTTTTTCCATTTCCAGGAGTGTACATGCATACTTACGTACACCCATTACTACATTTTGTATGGATACAACACTTTGCGCCTCATTTCCATTTATTTGCAGTTTACGTAACGTAAAAACTAAAAATTAAAGGGATAAAAACGTGTCTTTTGAGGACCTCGAACCGACGACCCTAGGACTATCTGTCAAAAGCATTTCTGTTCAGCAACCGCTGCCTCAAAACTATTATAACATAAAGGGATCATTCCTCACCCGAGCCACACCACAACTGCCATTTTTTCTAAACATTTGGCGATCTGTAGTTCCCAATTCTGTCACATTCATTTCTGGCCAATACCTGCACGTAGTGTAAGTTTCGGCAGAATCGGAGATTCTACACTATAGTTCATGCTATAGTGACGAAGATGTAATTAAAATAGAAACTGCAACTTCCTGTCCCTTTGTCTGGTTTCAAGAAAACGGAAGGATGTGTGTCAGTAAAACAGGAAGCGAATACGTAAGTACTCTCACACTCACACACACACAAACACATTCACACAAACAAACACATATACATTGGAGCGCCAAAGAAACTGGTAGACCTGCCTAATGTCCTGCAGGGCCCTCGTGAGCACGCTGAAGTGCCGCAACACGACGTGGCATGAACTCGACTAATGTCTGAGGTAGTGCTGTAGAAACTGACACCACGCATCCCGCAGGGCTGTCCATAAACAGGTAAGAGTAAGGGGGGTTGGAGACCTCTTCTGAACAGCACGTTGCAAGGCATCCAAAATACGCTGAATAGTGTTCACGTTGGTGGCCTGCAGAAGTGTTTCAACTCGGAAGAGTGTTCCTGGAGCCACTATGTAGCAATTGTGGACGTGTGGGGTGTCGCTTTGTCCTGCTGGAATTGCCCACGTCCGTCGGTATGCACAATGGACACGATTCGATGCCGGTGATTAGACAGGATGCTTACGTACGTGTCGCCTGTCAGAGTCGTATCTAGATCTATTGGGGGTCTCATATCACTCCCACTGAACGCGCCCCACACTATTACAAAGCCTGCAAGGGATTGAACATTACCATGCTGACATGCAGGCTCCGTAGATTCATGAGGTACAATTTGGAAAGAGACTCGTCCGACCAGGCAACATGTTCCCAGTCATCAACAGTTCAATGTCGATGTTGACGGCTCCGGAAGTCCATATCGACGACCTTGAAGGCTCCGCACGCTGACACTTGTTGACGGCCCTCCATTGGAATCTGCAGCAATTTACGGAAGGGTTGCTCTTCTGTCAAGTTGAACGGTTCTCTTCAGTCGTCGATGGTCCCGTTCTTGCCGGAGATTTTTCTGGCCGCAGCGAAGTGGGAGATATGATGTTTTACCGGATTCCTGACATTCACGGTGCAGAATGAGATTTTAACTCTGCAGCGGAGTGTGCGCTGATATGAATCTTCCTGGCAGATTAAAACTGTGTGCCAGACCGAGGCTCGAACTCCGTAGCTCAGATTGCAGAGCACTTGCCCGCAAAAGGCAAAGGTCCCGAGTTCGAGTCTCGGTACGGCACACGGTTTTAATCTGCCAGGAAGTTTCATATCAGCGCACACTCCGTTGCAGAGTGAAAATCTCATTCAGGGAACATCCTTCCGACTGTGGCTAAGCCATGTCTCCGCAAAATCCTTTCTTCCAGGAGTGCTAGTTCTGCAAGTTTCGCAGGAGAGCTTCTATGCAGTTCGGAAATTAGGAGACGAGGTACTGGCGGAAGTAAAGCTATGAGGCCGGGGCGTGAGTGGTACTTGGGTAGCTCAGATGGCAGAGCACTTGTCCGCGAAAGGCAAAGGTCTCGGTCCGGCACACAGTTTTTATCGGCCAGGAAGTTCCAAACACGGTACACTCGTGAAGTGGCCGTACGGGAAAATCCACACTTCATCACTGCCTCGCAGATGCTGTGTCCCATCGTTCGTGCGCCGACTTTAGCACCACGTTCAGACTCATTTAACTCTTGATAACCCGCCATTGTAGAAGCAGTAACCTATCTAAGAACAGCGCCAGACACTTGTTGTGTTATATAGGCGTTGCCCACCGCAGCGCAGTATTCTCCTTGTTAACGTATCACTGTATTTGGATGTGCATGGCTATACCAGATTCTTTGGCGCTTCAGAGTATATACACTACTGGCCATTAAAATTGTTACACCAAGAAGACATGCAGATGATAAACTGGTATTCATTGGACAAATATATTATACTGGAACTGACATGTGATTACATTTTCACGCAATGTCGGTGCATAGATCCTGAGAAATCAGTACCCAGAACAACCACACTGTAGCCGTAATAACGGCCTTGATACGCCTGGGCATTGAGTCAAACAGAGCTTGGATGGCGTGTACAGGTACAGCTGCCCATGCAGCTTCAACAGGATAACACAGTTCATCAAGAGTAGTGACTGGCGTATTCAGCCAGTTGCTAGGCCATCACTGACCAGATATTTTCAATTGGTGAGAGATCTGGAGAATGTGCTGGCCAGGGCAGCAGTCGAACATTTTCTGTATCCAGAAAGGCCCATACAGGACCTGCAACATGCGGTCGCGCATTATCCTGTTGAAATGTAGGATTTCGCATGGATCGAATGAAGGGTAGAGCCACGGGTCGTAACACATCTGAAATGTAACGTACACTGTTAAAAGTGCCGTCAATGCGAACGACAAGTGACAGAGACGTGTAACCAATGGCACCCCATACCATCACGCCGGGTGATACGCCAGTATTGTGATGAGGAATACACGCTTCCAATGTGCGTTCACCGCGATGTCGCCAGATACGCATGCGACCATCATGATGCTGTAAACAGAACCTGGATTCTTCCGAAAAAATGACGTTTGCCATTCATGCACCCAGGTTCGTCGTTGAGTACACCATCACAGGCGCTCCTGTCTGTGATGCAGCGTCAAGGGTAACCGCAGCCACGGTCCCCGAGCTGATAGTCCAATCTGCTGGAAACGTCGTCGAACTGCTCCTGTAGATGGTTGTCGTCTTGCAAACGTCCACATCTGTTGACTCAGTGATCGCGACGTGGCTGCACAATCCGTTACAGCCATGTGGATAAGATGCTAGTGATAAGAGGCCGTTGGGATCCTGCACGGCGTTCCGTATTACCCTCCTGAACCCACCGATTCCATATTCTGCTAACAGTCATTGGATCTCGACCAACGCGAGCAGCAAAGTCGCGATACGATCAGCCGCAATCGCGATAGGCTAAAATGCGACCTTTATCAAAGTCAGAAACGTGATGGTCCGCATTTCTCCTCCTTACACGAGGCATCACAACAACGTTTCACCAGGCAACGCCGGTCAACTGCTGTTTGTGTGTGAGAAATCGGTTGGAAACATTTCTCACGGCAGCACGTTGTAGGTGTCGCCAACCTTGTGTGTATGCTCTGAGAAGCTAATCACTTGCCTATCACAGCATCTTCTTCCTGTCGGTTAAATTTCGCGTCTGTCGCACGTCACCTTCGTGGTGTAGCAATTTTAATGCTTGGAGTGCATGCAGACCCACACACATGCTACAGAGCCCACTGTCCAGTGAGCCCTATCGGCGTTGTGTAGGGCCCGCTCGCCAGCCCTAGTAGCGGCGTCGGCGGCGATAGGCGCTGCAGCGTGGTGCGTCATGAGCGGGGGCGCTGGTGATTCTTCACGGCGCGGGCGCCCACCGTGATAAGGTGGGGCTCGTCCGGCGCCCGGCAGCCTGCAGCCGACACCCCGGGCGGCCGTTATCTATCTGCAGGGGTCCTCCAGCATCCAGCAAAGGTCAAGAGGTGCTCCGCTAGATCGCGGGCCCCACCCACTCCGAGATGGTCTTCACTTCCAGCGAGGTGGGGTCCGCCACTATCTGGGGCGGCACCCACTTCATGGTGCCTGCCTGTCTCCTGTACAATTAACCTTAGCACACTGCCCGTAGTACAGTCTTGTGAGATGTTGTCTTTACGCATGCTTGGCAAAATAAAAGTGGTGCAGAAAATATCATGTACCCGTAAGATGGGCAACTCAACGTACACCATCTGCTCCCGTCGTTGCTTATCTTAAGGGGCTCCGGAACGCCCTATACTTGCAATGTTAAAATAACGCTTATAAATTACATCTTTCCTCACAAAGTATTTGAGGTACGAAGTTGAACTTTTTACAGATTATTTATTAGAACATGGGCTACAACTTAGCACAGGGATTTTACAAAATTTTTGTTCAGTTATTAAAGATGATTTTTTTAAATTGTAATGAAAATTCACAATATTTTTTTGCAATTTTTTATTTATATATTCAAAAATATACAGTTTTTTGGAAAAAGGCTGTGTTAAATTATGCAGAAGGTACTGTGTAACATTTACTGAAAGTTTGAAACAAATATGTTTGGAAGATCCTTAGAAAACATGTAATTAGTATGAGAAAATAAAAGTTTTGGGAATCGAGCGACTAAGATTGGATTAACTTTTTAGTGCATTCCAGGTCCATAGGATGGATTATCTTCATCCTCTGCAAACTCCTCCTCCAGCTTCCTCTTTTTCCTCCTCCTGTTTACTCTTGCTTGTATTTCTAGACTCTTTACAGCCCTGTCTGCAGCCCGAAGGCGTTCCTTGTCTAAAGCAAGCATCGCTCGTACCATGTTAGAACCTATCTTCATTCCCATATTTCTAAATACCTTGCACCTTACAATGTTGCCATCATTGAGGATTTCTAATAACTTTACTTTTACTCATTATTATACTTCAACAAAACAGAGACTCAAGAAACAGAATTAATTACGAATATTTTCGAGATAACGACAGAGTAAATAAACATGAAACAATCGACAATCACACCAGCGATATATATTGAACCATCACAGGTTAGCCACAACACATACTTTATCTCACATCACTAAAATGTACCTGATGAACACGGACGTTAATAATAACACCATTTGACAGCAGTTTAACAGCGCCACAGTGGGTCACGCCCATGTAGAACACATTTAAAAAAAAATTTAAAAATAGTTGTAGTCTTCGGAATTGAATAAATTATATATCTATTAAAAGGTAATAGTCTGCAGATTCAGAAAACGCAAAAAAGTAAAAATTGAACTTTTCATGATTTTGAGCCTTTCCGGAGCCCCTTAACTACCGTATAATATTTTCCGTGTGCTTTTTATTTTGTTCGCCCTCTTCTCTTTCATATGGTACAGTGCTGCTTCTCCTTCTTCTGTGTTACCATCATAGACTGTTTACTGCCTCTCACAATTGGTATCTTTCCTTCGATGTTTCATCACCTCCTTTTCCTTGTGATACGTTTCATATTGACGCTTGTAACCTTTAACGAATAAACCTCTACACTAGATTCAGTCCTCCTTCTCCGGTTTTCTTCCCAATGTTCTTATGTGCTACACTGGTTTGGTTTACTTCTATCGAAGTGTCCTGGAGACTGCGCTGCCTTCGTACCCAACTCATACAATTAAAGTTGGTGGTGACTGTAATTTACTCTGGATATGTTTTGCGGAAAGACACGTTTAAATCGGGAGGTGCGCATAAAATATCATCCGAAATTGTGGGTTCAGATGACTCTGAGCACTATGGGACTTAACTGCTGTGGTCATCAGTCCCCTAGAACTTAGAACTACCTAAATCTAACTAACCTAATGACATCGCACACATCTATGCCCGAGGCAGGATTCGAACCTGCGGCCGTAGTGGTCGCACGGTTCCAGACTGTAGCGCGTAGAACCACCCGGCTACAACGGCCAACTCCGAAATTGTGCTAAATGCTTTCTCTGAAAATTGTTCCGGGCAGTTAGTTCATGAGCCCACGCGAATGGTAAACGACTGTGAAAACACACTTGACGCCTTACCAACAGATACTCCTGAGCTAATAACAATCATCAAAACGGATACATGGATTACTGAACACAGTGTTGTCGTAGCGAGATTGAACATTGTAATTACCAAAACCTCCAAAAATACACCAAAAATGTATCTAAACCATAGCGCAGATAAAAATTCACTTGACGCCTTTCTGCGAGACAATCTCCAATCCTTCCAAATTAACAATGTAAGTGCAGACCAGATGTGGCTTGAATTCCGAGAAATGATATCGGCAGCAGTTGAGAGATTTATACCAAACAAATAAACGATGGAGTTGATCCTCCTCGGTACACGAAAAAGACAAGCCAAATTTAAGCTGACTCAAAATCTCCAAGGTTAGCGATCTTTTACAGAAGCTCGAAATTTACCGCGGACTTCAATGCGAGATGTTTATCATACGTTCCACAACGAAACTTTGTCCCGAAACCTGGCAGAAAATCCAAAGAGATTCTGGTCGTACGTGAAGTATGTTAGCGGCAAGAAACAATCAATGCCTTTTCTGAACGATAGCAGTGGACATACTATCGACGACAGTGCTGCCAAAGCGTACTCAACACAGCCTTCCGAAATGCCTTCACAAAACAAACGAAGTAAATATTCCAGAATCCAAATCAAGAACAGCTGCCAACATGAGTAACGTACAAGTAGATATCCTCGGAGCAGGGAAGCAGCTTAAATCACCTAACGAAAGTAAATATTCCGATCCAGATTGTGTAGCAGTTAGGTTCCTTTCAGAGTATGCTCATGCAATAGCTCCATACTTAACAATCATATACAACGGTTAGCTCGATGAAATATCCGATCTGAAAGAGTGGAATCTTGCACAGGTGATACCAATATTCGAGAAATGTAGGAGGAATAATTACAGGCCCATATCAGTCACGTCGATATGCGGCATCATTTTGGAACATATGCTGTGTTCCAACATTATGATTTCACTCGAAGAACATGATCTATTGGCACACAGCCAAGAAAGGGTTTAGAAAACATCGTTCTTCTGAAACACAACTAGCTCTTTACTCACATGAAGTGCTGAGAGCTATTGGCAAGGGATTTCAAATTGATTCCGTGTTTATAGATTTCCAGAAGGCTTTTGACACTGTACCACACAAGCGGCTTGTACTGAAATTGCGTGCTTATGGAATATTGTTTCCGTTATGTGACTGGATTCGTTATTTTCTGTCAGAGAGGTCACAGTTAGAAGTAACTGACGGAAACTCATCGAGTAAAACATAGCTGACTTCTGTCGATCCCCAGAGTAGTGCTATAGGCCCTTCGTTTGTGCCAGCCGATGTGACCGAGCGGTTCTAGACGGTTCAGTTTGCAACCGCGGGACCGCTCCGGTCGCAGGTTCGAATCCTGCCTCGGGCATGGATGTGTGTGATGTCCTTAGGTTAGTTAGGTTTAACAAGTTCTAAGTTCTAGAGGACTAATGACTTCAGATGTTAAGTCCCATAGTGCTCAGAGAGACTTGAACCATTCTTGAACCTTAGTTTGTCTGCAGATGATGCTGAGTTTATTATTAAACGTTATGGTTTGTCAAATGACACTGAGGGTGTCATACTGTCATACGAACAGTGTACAGCACCAGGTTGTCACCTGGAGGCTAAAAGTGGAACTAATTTTCTTACAGCGTAAACTGGTTCTGCCTTAATGTATTAATATATCTCCCTGCCAAACGATCGTTACAGCCCACACTTGCCCGCCGCGTCTAGCAGCAATTTAATTATAACCACGCAGTAAATTACAAAAAGCATCTGTTGATAGAAATTCTAGGTGAAGAAGAACTAATAATTTCACTTGTATTCATGTTTTCTGCTGTTCGACTGCTATTTGTAACAACTTTTCTTTCGTGAGCACCGAAGCGAGAAATCAAGACGGACGTGGCAGTCCATTGCTGAATCCCCCATTACCACTTACCTTTAGTGTTACGGTCCATGACCAAGCAATGCCCATTTCGTTGGTTGGCAAGTGCACTGTATGTTGGGGGTATGTGGACGCTGCACCAATTTCGCCAGTTGGTCTGCGTGTTTGTTGCCCCTAATAGAAAAATGCCTTCGCTGTCTTCTTGCGTTGGTCCAAACAGCGTGCGTATTGTTCACGAAAAATGTTGACATCTTATGCTCTTATTCGTTCCGGCATGACGTCACACTTCTGACTGCAAAAAGTGAGGTGACACCAAGAGAGAATCGTCCATTATCCCACGAACACACACACACACACACACACACACACACACACACACACACACACACACACATATATATATATATATATATACTCTTGGAAATTGAAATAAGAACACCGTGAATTCATTGTCCCAGGAAGGGGAAACTTTATTGACACATTCCTGGGGTCAGATACATCACATGATCACACTGACAGAACCACAGGCACATAGACACAGGCAACAGAGCATGCACAATGTCGGCACTAGTACAGTGTATATCCACCTTTCGCAGCAATGCAGGCTGCTATTCTCCCATGGAGACGATCGTAGAGATGCTGGATGTAGTCCTGTGGAACGGCTTGCCATGCCATTTCCACCTGGCGCCTCAGTTGGACCAGCGTTCGTGCTGGACGTGCAGACCGCGTGAGACGACGCTTCATCCAGTCCCAAACATGCTCAATGGGGGACAGATCCGGAGATCTTGCTGGCCAGGGTAGTTGACTTACACCTTCTAGAGCACGTTGGGTGGCACGGGATACATGCGGACGTGCATTGTCCTGTTGGAACAGCAAGTTCCCTTGCCGGTCTAGGAATGGTAGAACGATGGGTTCGATGACGGTTTGGATGTACCGTGCACTATTCAGTGTCCCCTCGACGATCACCAGTGGTGTACGGCCAGTGTAGGAGATCGCTCCCCACACCATGATGCCGGGTGTTGGCCCTGTGTGCCTCGGTCGTATGCAGTCCTGATTGTGGCGCTCACCTGCACGGCGCCAAACACGCATACGACCATCATTGGCACCAAGGCAGAAGCGACTCTCATCGCTGAAGACGAGACGTCTCCATTCGTCCCTCCACTCACGCCTGTCGCGACACCACTGGAGGCGGGCTGCACGATGTTGGGGCGTGAGCGGAAGACGGCCTAACGGTGTGCGGGACCGTAGCCCAGCTTCATGGAGACGGTTGCGAATGGTCCTCGCCGATACCCCAGGAGCAACAGTGTCCGTAATTTGCTGGGAAGTGGCGGTGCGGTCCCCTACGGCACTGCGTAGGATCCTACGGTCTTGGCGTGCATCCGTGCGTCGCTGCGGTTCGGTCCCAGGTCGACGGGCACGTGCACCTTCCGCCGACCACTGGCGACAACATCGATGTACTGTGGAGACCTCACGCCCCACGTGTTGAGCAATTCGGCGGTACATCCACCCGGCCTCCCGCATGCCTACTATACGCCCTCTATCAAAGTCCGTCAGCTGCACATACGGTTCACGTCCACGCTGTCGCGGCATGCTACCAGTGTTAAAGACTGCGATGGAGCTCCGTATGCCACGGCAAACTGGCTGACACTGACGGCGGCGGTGCACAAATGCTGCGCAGGTAGCGCCATTCGACGGCCAACACCGCGGTTCCTGGTGTGTCCGCTGTGCCGTGCGTGTGATCATTGCTTGTACAGCCCTCTCGCAGTGTCCGGAGCAAGTATGGTGGGTGTGACACACCGGTGTCAATGTGTTCTTTTTTCCATTTCCAGGAGTGTATATATAACTGGAAGGAACACACATAAATTGTTGTGGGGAAGGATAACCAAACACGGCACTTTATTGGCAGGACGCTGAGAAACTGTAATACATCTGGTAAACAGACAGCATACACTACGCTTCCGTCCCCTTTTAAAGTACTGCTCCGCACTGCGCGATCCTTACTATATAGGGTTGTCCGCCCCCGGTAGGTGAATAGTCAATCCTCTGGGCCCGGGTTCGATTCCCGGCTGGGTCGGGGAATTTTCTCCGCCCATGGACTGGGTGCTGTGATGTTCTCATCATCATCCTATCACCCTCATTGTCTGCAGTTCGCCGAAGCGGCGTGAAATTGAAAGACCGGCACCTGGCGAACGATGTGCCTGACTGGGAGCCCTATCCATTTGTTGTTGTTGTTGTGGTCTTCAGTATTGAGACTGGTTTTATGCAGCTCTCCATGCTAATCCATCCTGTGCAAGCTTCTTCATCTCCCAGTACCTACTGCAACCTACGTCCTTCTGAATCTGCTTAGTGTATTCAACTCTTGGTCTCCCTCTACGATTTTTACCCTCCACGCTGCCCTCCAATACTAAACTAGTGACCCCTTGATGCCTCAGAACATGTCCCTTCTTCTAGTCGTGCCACAAACTCCTCTTCTCCCCAACTCTATTCAATATCTCCTCATTAGTTATGTGATCTACCCATCTAATCTTCAGCATTCTTCTGTAGCACCACATTTCGAAAGCTTCTATTCTCTTCTTGTCCAAACTATTTACCATCCATGTTTCACTTCCATACATGGCTACACTCCATACAAATACTTTCAGAAACGACTTCCTGACATTCAAATCTATACCCGATGTTAACAAATTTTTCTTCTTCAGAAACGTGTTCCTTGCCATTGCCAGTCTACAATTTATATCCTCTCTACTTCGACCATCATCAGTTATTTTGCTCCCCACATAGCAAAACTCCTTTACTAATTTAAGTGTTTCATTTCCTAATGTAATTCCCTCAGCATCACCTGACTTAAGTCAACTACATTCCATTATCCTCGTTTTGCTTTTGTTGATGTTCATCTTATACCCTCCTTTCAAGGCAATGTCCATTCCGTTCAACTTTTCTTCCAAGTCCTTTGCTGTCTCTGACAAAATTACAATGTCATCGGCGAACCTCAAAGTCTTTATTTCTTCTCCATGGGTTTTAATACCTTCTCCGAACTTTTCTTTTGTTTCCTTTACTGCTTGCTCAATATACATATTGAATAACATCGGGGAGAGGCTACAACCCTGTCTCACTCCTTTCCCAACGACTTCTTCCCTTTCATGTCCCTCGACTCTTACAACTGCCATCTGCTTTCTATACAAATTGTAAGTAGACCTTCTCTCCCTGTATTTTACCCCTGCCACCTTCAGAATTTGAAAGAGAGTATTCCAGTCCACATTGTCAAATGCTTTCTCTAAGTCTAGAAGTGCTAGAAACGTATTTTTGCCTTTCCTTAATCTTTCTTCTACGATAAGTCGTAGGGCCAGTATTGCCTCGCTTGTTCCAATATTTCTACGGAATCCTAACTGATCTTCCCCGATGTCGGCTTCTACCAGTTTTTCCATTCGTCTGTAAAGAATTCGCGTTAGTATTTTGCAGCTCTGACTTATTAAACCGGCAATTTTCACATCTGTCAACGCCTGCTTTCTTTAGGATTGGAATTATTATATTCTTCTTGAAGTCTGAAAGGTATTTCGCCTGTCTCATATATCTTGCTCACTAGATGGTAGAGTTTTGTCAGGACTGGCTCCCCAATGCTGTCAGTAGTTCTAATGGAATGTTGTCTACTCCCGGGGCATTGTTTCGACTCAGGTTTTTCAGTGCTCTGTCAAACTCTTCACGCAGCCATACGAATAAATAAATAAAACCAAATAGGACTAACCGTGTAGATCGAAAAAGTTCAAAAAAGGGCAGCACGTTTTCTATTACCACGAAATCGGGGAGAGAGTGTTACTGAAATGATACACACTTTAGGGAGTACAGCATTGAAACAAATGCGTTTTTGTTGAGGGGATATCTTCTCAAGAAAATTTCTCCCTGAATGTGAAAATATTTTGTTGACACCAAACTACATAGGGAAAATCGATCCTCACATAAAAATAAGGGAAATCAGAGCTCGCACGGAAAGATATACGTCTCCGATTTTTCGCCCGCTGTACGACATTGGAATAATACAGAATTATTGTAAAGGTGATCCGATGAGCCTTCTGCCAGGCACTTACAAGTAGATGTAGACGTAGATGTAGATGTAGATGCAGAAGTTGGTGCCTCTGCTGCTCTTCACAACGAAAACCTCATGTGCTAATATTAATTGAAATGCCTGTAGCAGGACAGAATGGACCAAATCAGTACTGCTCCACGCAACCAGTAAAACGACCACAAGATGTCAAGAAATGACACACAGGATATTGGCGCCACAAAGACCAACAAAACCTCAGCTGCCGCGCCGGATTATCCGAGTGGTCTTAGGCGCTGCAGTCATGGACTGTGTGGCTGGTCCTGGCGGAGGTTCGAGTCCTCCTTCGGGCATGCGTGTGTGTGTTTGTCCTTAGGATAATTTAGGTTAAGTAGTGTGTAAGCTTAGGGACTGATGACCTTAGGAGTTAGGTCCCATTCGATTTCACACACATTTGAACATTTTTGAATACCTCACAAGGGAACCTCCCCATCGCACCTCCCTCAGATTTAGTTATAAGTTGGCAGAGTGGATAGGCCTTGAAAAACTGAACACAGATCAATCGAGAAAACAGGAAGAAGTTGTGTAGAACTATGAAAAAAATTAGAAAAATATACGAACTGAGTAGTCCACGTGAAACATATGCAACTTCAAGGGTGATGTGCAGTCAGGAGCGCCGTGGCCATGTGGTTAGCGTGAGCAGCTGTGGAGTGAGAGGTTCTCGGTTCAAGTCTTCCCTCGACTGAAAATTTTAATTATTTTATTTTCAGACAATTGTTATCTGTCCGTCCGATGCGATCACTTTTTTGGGAGTGATAATCACATCCACAAGAAAAACTAAATCGGGCAAGGTAGAAGAATCTTTTAACCCATTCGCCAAGTGTACAAGTTAGGTGGGTCGACAACATATTCATGTCATGTGACGCACATGCCGTCAACAGTATCGTATAGAATATATCAGACGTGTTTTCCTGTGCAGGAATCGGTTGACCTATGACCTTGCGATGATATGTTTTCAGTTTCCATTGGAGAGGCACGTCCTTTCGTCTACTAATCGCACGGTTTTGCGGTGCGGTCGCAAAACACAGACACTAAACTTATTATAGTGAACAGAGACGTCAATGAACGAACGGACAGATCATAACTTTGCGAAAATAAAGAAAGTAAATTTTTCACTCGGGGGAGGACTTCAACCATGGACCTCTCATTCCGCAGCTGCTCACGCTAACCACAGGACCACGGCGCTCCTGACTGCACAGCACCCTTGAAGTGACATATGTTGCACGTGGACTACTCAGTTCGTATATTTTGCTAATTTTTTTCATAGTTCCACACAACTTCTTCCTGTTTTCTCGATTGATCTGTGTTCAGTTTTTCAAGGCCTATCCACTGTTCCACCTTATAGCTAAATCTGAGGGGGGTGCAATGGGGAGATTCCCTTGTCAGCTGTCGAACTACACGCCGCACTGGACAGCAACAACACGACAAGGAAAATACACTGCCTTACATCACATCAACGACCAGGGCAGGTAATGGGAACGGCAACAGCCACAATGCAGAAGATACCACTTGTGAACTTCCATAACAGGGAATAAATTAAATTGCACAGGAAGGCGGCTGGAATCTTAGCCGACTTAAATACACACACGTTGTTGCTCGCGGGAATGTCCCAAAAGCGACAACCAGGATCAAACGAAGAAATGTAAACAGTTGAGGCTCGATAGTAATGTAAGTAAGGACTCAACGTTCATGTCTAACCAGGAAAGTACTTGGGCTCGAACAAACAGATCTGTATGAGCGTTTGGTTACAGGACCATCATGTAGCTCTGAATGTGCTGGTGGGTGGCGTTTTTCTGCAAAACTCTGCAGTCATGCTCTAGATATCACTGTAGATGTTATTGTAGACGCCATACGCTATGCAGCAATCTTAACTATAAATGTAAATGCGGAATGTCAATAAATGCTCCGAGCAATACGAATGACTGCAAAACGCACAGTGAAGAAATGCAAGTTGATCGCGTGGCGTATTTTCACATTCTATAATATCAGTGTAGAACGCCACGTCAATGACACTTTTGAAGTTGTTCACCGTTTCACCAATATCGCAGCCAGCCTTCTACCGCTCGTAACGAAGCATTGGTATGTATACTCCCGCAGATAACTGACTGTAAATGACAGAATGCATATTCATGATAAAGAATCTGTCGTGTAATTTTGGCTGCATATTACTGGAACGTAGTTTAATGAAGTCTGTTATTCTCTTGCCATATATTTTATACTGGCTGAAGAAATGCACATCCAGAGGTTGTGCTTATTTTGTAGTTTTAGGCGGAATGATTTTTAAATCTACATGTTTTCCGCCAGATGCTTCCAGTAGTACTCGTTCATCCTTATGTCCATACTAGGAGTCACAAAGTACTCATGACTTTCTTGACAAATGTGGATTCAAAACTGACAGAAAAAACGCCTTCAAATGTTGTTTCGTCATCTTCCCATTCACACTGGCATCAACGACGACATTTGGAGGGCACCGCATTTCTATTTCCCTTGTCACGCGTGGTCCAAACTTTCCACTGCATTCTTGGAAGCAAATATAGAGTTTGTCTGCCAATCGTCCGTCCATTGATATAGCAACATCGATCGTGTAACTATGTGTTGCTCAGTGAACTGATTGCAACATCGCGACAGTGTTTCTCTCCCCTTTCATGGATAGTGTTCTGTCACAAGAAAGTTCATAGTTGAACTGATTGTGATCACAGTTCCATACAGAACTAATATCGATGTTTTCTCTCGTGATATGCTCATTGACGTCAGCAACAAACGTTTGAGCTCCTTCAATCAGCTCTTCTTCGTGATCCTTATCTTTTCGTGCTCGGAGCATAGTGATACGGCGTGATGTTATCCTAAACTCCTTTTTCAAATTAGTAATAACTCCTAGTGAAGCTGTAAAGTTTGTACACCCGAGATATCTGGCTACGTCCAATGCACAATGTTGTAAATGCCAATAATGAACGGCGGAACCGCATTCTCGCGCTTCATCGAATTTCGCCATTACACGTTCCTCGATGGTCTTGAACAGCAGTGTACGATTTCCTTTGAAAACTGTATTTCCTTCTCTTTTCTTTGCCACGTAATTCAGTATGTTTTTAATATTGCTTTTAGACTTGAGTTTAGGGTATATTTTCAGAAGCTTGTCGTATGTGTCGAAACCTCTTACGTAATATCATCGTACATGTTCTCCAGTGTGTTGTCATCAAACGCCGTGATGATACTTGCGACTTTAACCTTCTTCTTGGGAGACGGTTGGTATTCTGTCACCGCTTCCATCGCCTCTTTCCGCACTTGCCGTAGCACTGCCGTCTGCAGTGAGTTGTTCGTCATTATCATCCCTATGATCATAATTGTGTGTTAGTGTTACAACAGCATCTGTTTCTAACTTATGCTCATATTTCTGCACTATAATAGATACCAGAAAACATGCGAATGATTCGTCTTCTACACCAACACCATCTTCACGAAGAAGGGTTCTTCGTAACTTCATCTCAACCAATAGCAGTACATTAGCAGGATTGATAACCAATCGCCGAGCCATCTGACGCTTCAATACACAAACAATGTCACAAAACGCAACTTCAGAGGCACACTGCACCGTCTCTACTGGTCCCGACTGGCGTACCGGCAGGTCAGTGCGCAATGCGGCATGGCATACGCAGAGGCCTCTAACGGACGACTGCAGAGTTTTGCAGATGCGGGAGTGTCACTAGTGCAATAAGCGACCTTTACATTGTTTCTCACACGATTTTGGTGTATTTGTGTTTGTTCGAGCCCAAGTACCTTCCTGGTAAGATATGTGGGCGACGAACTTCGTAGCACTCGCAAGCACCACCTCACACTCCAACCGTGTGTGCACGCCGCCAGCAACCCCAGCCCGACTCCGCACGACGGGGACTTCCTCGCTGCTCCATGCCAACCGACCGACTGCCCAGGCCCAGAAACGGTGAAAGGACCAAATATACGTCGGCCGATGAGACGACCAAGGGAACGACAAAACAACGGTCGTTCTGCTCCAATCTCCCTCTGTCAGACAGTTCGTGTGTGTCGCCAGCGGTCGGCGAGCACTGGCTGTCGGCGCCTCACCAGCGCACCGACTCCACTGCTGCTGCGTCCCGACTGCACGGCTGGTCCGCCCCGAACTGACTGCCAGACACACGACGGCCCGGAAGTACTCTCAGTCGCTCCAGAGATGGTACGGCAGTGGACTTATCGATACGCGCTGCTGCTGCCGCTCACGGGCAAGTAAGGCAGGCAGTTAGTGACGCCAGTGAATGGAATAAGAAAACGAGGCGGCAGTACCGTAATAGAAGATGACAAACAATAAATGGCATGAACACGAGCCATGAAGGGCTCATTAATGTTGTCAACGTGGTGCGTGCTGTCGCTACATTTTGCTGCAGAGATCCAAAGTCCAGATCACTGAGAAACCATCTGCAGAATGTCATATGCGAAAGTTTGTCTGGATGCGTTAACTCACGCAAAATAGCATATTTTGTAAGAGTCCAGGTGCTGCCCCGTTTTGATTATGTTCGTACACCATGAGCTCTTAACCCTTTGACTGCTGTGGACGAGTTAACGCATCATACTCCTCTCCTCCCCAGGAGTTAAAACAGGTTGGAACGCGGCCCTACGATTTTCCTTTAAGAGCTAATTACGTGTATTGTGGACGAGTTGCTTTCATATCTCAACAAATAAAAAGGTTTCATGTATTTATCATACAACATACATGCCTTTTTTGTGCTATGATTTGCAAGAAAATCTCATTTGATACCTTAATCCGTCTATAAATTACACTTGACATGACCATGTCCTTTCTAGTGTGAAGGAATGGAAATGGACTCACCGCTCGGGACCATCTTCAAGCTACAAAAATTAATAACACATGAATGACGTGAGATAGCCGCGCGGGATTAGCCGAGCGGTCTTGGGCGCTGCAGTCATGGACTGTGCGACTAGTCCCGGCGGAGGTTCGAGTCCTCTCTCGGGCATGGGTGTGTGTGTTTGTCCTTAGGATAATTTAGGTTAAGTAGTGTGTAAGCTTAGGGACTGATGACCATACCAGTTAAGTCCCATAAGATTTCACACACATGACTACTCTGCAATTCACATTTAAGTGCTTGGCAGAGGGTTCGTCGAACCACAATCATGCTCTCTCTCTCTACCATTCCACTCCCGAACAGCGCGCGGGAAAAACGAACACCTAAACCTTTCTGTTCGAGCTCTCATTTCTCTTATTTTATTTGGATGATCATTCCTACCTATGTAGGTTGGGCTCAACAAAATATTTTCGCATTCGGAAGAGAAAGTTGGTGACTGAAATTTCGTAAATAGATCTCGCCGCGACGAAAAACGTCTTTGCTGTAATGACTTCCATCCCAATTCGCGTATCATATCTGCCACACTCTCTCCCCTACTACGTGATAATACAAAACGAGCTGCCCTTTTTTGCACCCTTTCGATGTCCTCCGTCAATCCCACCTGGTAAGGATCCAACACCGCGCAGCAATATTCTAACAGAGGACGAATGAGTGTAGTGTGTCTCTTTAGTGGACTTGTTGCATCTTCTAAGTGTCCTGCCAATGAAACGCAACCTTTGGCTCGCCTTCCCCACAATATTGTCTATATGGTCTTTCCAACTGAAGTTGTTCGTAATTTTAACACCCAGGTACTTAGTTGAACTGACAGCCTTGAGAATTGTACTATTTATCGAGTAATCGAATTCCAACGGATTTCTTTTGGAACTCATGTGGATCACCTCACACTTCTCGTTATTTAGCGTCAACTGCCACCTGCCACACCATACAGCAATCTTTTGTAAATCTCTTTGCAACTGATACTGGTCTTCGGATGACCTTACTAGACGGTAAATTACAGCATCATCTGCGAACAACCTAAGAGATCTGCTCAGATTGTCACCCAGGTCATTTATATAGATCAGGAACAGCAGAGGTCCCAGGACGCTTCCCTGGGGAACACCTGATATCACTTCAGTTTTACTCGATGATTTGCCGTCTATTACTACGAACTGCGACCGACAGGAAATCACGAATCCAGTCGCACAACTGAGACGATACCCCATAGGCCCGCAGCTTGATTAGAAGTCGCTTGTGAGGAACGGTGTCAAAAGCTTTCCGAAAATCTAGATATACGGAATCAACTTGAGATCCCCTGTCGATAGCGGCCATTACTTCGTGCGAATAAAGAGCTAGCTGCGTTGCACAAGACCGATGTTTTCTGAAACCATGCTGATTACGTATCAATAGATCGTTCCCTTCGAGGTGATTCATAATGTTTGAATACAGTATATGCTCCAAAACCCTACTGCAAACCGACGTCAATGATATAGGTCTGTAGTTCGATGGATTACTCCTACTACCCTTCTTAAACACTGGTGCGACCTGCGCAATTTTCCAGTCTGTAGGTACAGATCTATCGGTGAGCGAGCGGTTGTATATGATTGCTATGTAGGGAGCTATTGTATCAGCGTAATCTGAAAGGAACCTAATCGGTATACAATCTGGACCTGAAGACGTGCCCGTATCAAGCCATTTGAGTTGCTTCGCAACCCCTAAAGTATCTACTTCTAAGAAACTCATGCTAGCAGCTGTTCGTGTTTCAAATTCTGGAATATTCCATTCATCTTCCCTGGTGACGGAATTTCGGAAAACTGCGTTCAATAACTCCGCTTTAGCGGCACAGTCGTCGGTAACAGTACCATCGGCACTGCGCAGCGAAGGTATTGACTGCGTCTTGCCGCTTGTGTACTTTACATACGACCAGAATTTCTTCGGATTTTCTACCAAATTTCGAGACAATGTTTCGTTGTGGAACCTATTAAAGGCATCTCGCATTGAAGTCCGTGCCAAATTTCACGCGTCTGTAAATTTTAGCCAATCTTCGGGCTGAACTTCGCATGCTTTTTCCGTTGCCTCTGCAACAGAGTTCGGACCTGTTTTGTGTACCACGGGGGATCAGTTCCATCTCTTACCAATTTATGAGGTATGAATCTCTCAATTGCTGTTGCTACTATATCTTTGAATTTGAGCCACATCTCGTCTACATTTGCATAGTCAGTTCGGAAGGAATGGAGATTGTCTCTTAGGAAGGCTTCTAGTGACACTTTTATTTTACGTTTGTTTCTGGTGGATTTGGAAGAAACGGTATTGAGCCTAGCTATAACGACCTTGTGATCACTAATCCCTGCATCAGTCATGAGGCTCTCTATCAGCTCTGGATTGTTTGTGGCTAAGAGGTCAAGTGTGTTTTCGCAACCATTTACAATTCGCGTGGGTTCGTGGACTAACTGCTCGACATAATTTTCGGAGAAAGCATTTAGGACAATCTCGGAAGATGTTTTCTGCCTACCACCGGTTTTGAACAGGTATTTTTGCCAACATAGGCAAAAGGTTGAAGTCCCCACCAACTATAACCGCATGAGTGGGGTATTTATTTGTTACGAGACTCAAATTTTCTCTGAACTGTTCCGCAACTATATCATCGGAGTCTGGGGGTCGGTAGAAGGAGCCGATTATTAACTTAGTTCGGCTGTGAAGTATAACCTCCACCCATATCCAATTCGCACGGAGTATCTACTTCGACTTCACTACAAGATAAACCACTACTGACAGACACAAACGCTCCACCACCAATTCTGCCTACTCTATCTTTCCTGAACGCCGTCTGAGACTTCGTAAAAATTTGTGCAGAACTTATTTCAGGCTTTAGCCAGCTTTCTGTACCTATAACTATTTCAGCTTCTGTGCTTTCTATTAGCGCTTGAAGCTCAGGGACTTTCCCAGCACAACTACAACAATTTACAACTACAATTCCGACTGTTCCTTGATCCAAGCACGTCCTGTATTTGCCATGCACCCTTTGAGATTGCAACCCACCCCGTACTTTCCCGAGGCCTTCTAACCTAAAAAACCGCCCAGTCCACGCCACACAGCCTCCGCTACCCGTGTAGCCGCCAGCTGAGTGTAGTGAACTCCTGACCTATTCAGCGGAACCCGAAACCCCACCACCCTATGGCGCAAGCCAAGGAATCTGCAGCCAACACGGTCGCAAAACCGTCTGAGCCTCTGATTCAGACCCTCCACACGGCTTTGCACCATTGTTTTGACATGAGATAGCGTCCTGCTCTCAGTTTTAAATACGATTTCGATATCTTATCTACACTTGATACACAGTAAGTGTGAGCTAAAATCAACGATAAGAAAAGTTTACACCGTGTATTTTCATCTCTGCAAACAGTAAATATTTTGAGCAGTAATTCTCTGAATTTCATGCAACAAAAGAAATTCAATCCTTCATTGAGCGAAAATGTCAGGCTGTAGGATATGTAAAAATCAAATTTGTTCAACGAATATTTTTCTTAAAGTCGGATTCCATAGTAACTGTAATACTGTCTCCCAACATAAGGAGCACGATTTGATGGAGAGCAAATCTTTAGCAGTGAAAGGGATTATCCCTTCACAGATAAACGAGATTATATCGGATTTAGATCCAAGCTTTCCCTTATTCAAGCAACTCTTTTTAATTGTTTTAACTCTTTTCAGGTAGTTACGGCTTTTATTCCGTACAGAGCTATTTTGCCACTAAGCTCTGTAATGAGGACTTCCCTGGGAGATAAACTAAAAGTCTACCAGTCCTGAATTCTTCCCCCAACCTTATCGGAAACATTCTCCACGAATTGTTCTTCGCATAAGACTCGACAATGGGCACGCACTGTTTTATCGTGAACACCATTTTGCATCGCATTCAGTTGATCGCTAAAGACATCTGCACCTCTCACTCAGACGTAATGACACAATCAAGTGGGAGGTGCTGTAGTACGCAAAATGGCACACCAGCCTAATATCGTGTAACGCCCCCGCGAGCACGCAGAAGTGCCATAACATAGACTCGACTAAAATCTGAAGTAGTGCTGGAGGGAACTGACACCATGAATCCTAAAGAGCAGTCCATCAATCGGTAAGCGTCCGAGGGGGTGGAGATCTCTTCTGAACAGCACTTTGCAAGGCGTCCCAAACACGCTCAATACTGTTCATGTCTGAGGAGTTTGATGGCCAGCGGAGGTGTTTAAACTCAGAAGAGTGTTCCTGGAGCCACTCCGTAGTAATTCTAGTCGCGTTTGGTGTCGCAGTATCCTGCTGGAATTGTCCACGCCCGTTGTAATGCACGATGGACATGAATGGATGAAGGTGAGCAGACAGGATGCTTACGTACATGTCACCAGTCAGAATCTTATCTACAGCACTTCAACTGCACAGTTTCCACCACTACAGAGCCGTCACCAGTTTGGACAGTCCCCTGCTGACATGCAGGGTTCATGAATTCATCAAGTGGTCTCCATACCTGTACACTGCATCCGCTCGAAACAATCTGAAACGAGACTCTTCCTACCAAACAACTTATTTCCAGTCATCAACGGTGCAGTGTCGATGTTGACGGGCGTAGGTGAGGCGTAAAGCTTTGTGTTGTACAGTCATCAAGGGTACACGACTGGGCCTTCGGTTCCGGAAGCCCATATCGATGATGTTTCGTTGAATGGTTCGTACGCTGACACTTATTGATGGCCTAGGATTGAAGTCTGGAGTGATTTACGGTTGGGTTGGATATCCGCCATGTTGAACGATTCCATTGAGATGTCGTTGGTCCCGTTCTTGCAGGATCTTCTTCCGACTGCTTCTATGTGGATTTGAAATTTTACGGGATTATTGATATTCATGGTACACTCGTGAAATGGTAGTACGGAAAACTCTCCACTTCATCGCTACCTCGGAGATGCTGTGTTGCATCGCTCGTGCGCCGACTATAACACCACGTTCAAATTACTTTAATCTTGATAAACTGCCATTGTAGCAGCAGTTACCAATCAACAATCGCGCGAGAGACTTGTTTTATATAGACATTGTCGACCGCAGCGCCGTATTCTGCTTGTTTACATATAGTATAGCATTCTTAATGTGTATGATAATGGCGTTGAATGTGAAAAGCAAATACGCCTGTAATGAAATGTATCTTCAAACACATTAGTGTGTGGTCGAAAAACTCTACAGCACGAAAAATGGTTCAAATGGCTCTGAGCACTATAGGACCTAACATGTGAGGTCATCAGTCCCCTAGAACTTAGAACTACTTACACCTAACTAACCTAAGGACATCTCACACATCCAGGCCCGAGGCAGGATTCGAACTTGCAACAGTAGCGGTCACACGGTTCCAGACTGAAGCACCTAGAACGCTCGACCACAGCGGCCGGCTCTACAGGGCCACTATGTAGCTTTTATATGAGCTCCAAGGGCTATGCGTTTATTCTTTCATTATTGTGACTTTTTAGCTTCATCTCATTGGGTACTGAATCTCCAAGCTGGGTTACATTAATACCATATTGAAGAAAGGGGATCGCAAAATTTGTTCAAACTATCGAGGAATTTGTGTTACAAACACATTAATGAGAATTTTTGCGAAAGTAATTAAAAAGCAAACTGGAAAAAATTTTAGAACCCAAGAAGAACAATGTGGAATCACGGCTGGGAAATCATGTGTAGACCATATTTTCACATTGCGACAGATTTTGGAGCAACTTAGGGAAAAATCAAAAAATATAGGATTAATTTTCATAGATCTAGAAAAAGCGTATGATACTGTTCCAAGAAAAATATGGTAAACACAAACCCTTCCTTGATTAAAATAATCCAACAGATGTATAAAAATAACATTTGCCAAGTGAAAGTTGGTAATAAACTTTCACAGAAATTTAGAACAATCAAAGGCCTTTTACAGGGCTGTCCAATGACAACATCATTATTTAAAACCTATATAGATATTAGCCTTAGAACATGGTCTCGTAAGTGTAATACTACGGGATTAGAAATAAGAGATGGAGTTTACGTACATCATTTATTGTTTGGTGATGATCATGTAGTCGTAGCACAAGATGGGGAGGAATCTCCAGGAAAGAAAAGACAAGGAACACCGAAATAATAAGGAGAATGGAAATAAAAGAAAGGATGGATAGGTTCAAAATGGTTCTGAGCACTATGGGACTTAACTTCTGAGGTCATCAGTCCCCTAGGACTTAGAACTACTTAAACCCAACTAACCTAAGGACATCCATGCCCGAGGCAGTATTTGAACCTGCGACCGTAGCGGTCGCGCGGTTCCAGACTGTAGCGCTAATGGATAGGAAGAAATGCCAGTGGTACGGGCATGTACGACGAATGGAGAAAGACAGAATACCAAAATTGATACCGGAGTGGGAACCGGAGGGGATAAGAAGAAGAGGACGACCTATGACCAACTAGCTCCAAAGTGTACAGCACACAACAAGGAGAATGGGCGCAGAGGAAGAGGACACGTAAGATCGAAACACCTGAAGAAATATTTTGATAATATAGTTTAAGAAGGTGTATTCTTTGTATTGTAAGTACGCTGTTTAAGTTTTTATGTTGGTAACGACATGTAGCGCTCTATATGAAAATCACTGACTTTGATGTTTGCAGTCTGTGGCCGGTTTGTATTGTTGTTTTCTATTCTAGTGTTGGGCAGCTGGATGTTAACAGCGCGTAGTGTTGCGCAGTTGGAGGTGAGCCGCCAGCAGTGGTGGATGTGGGGAGAGAAATTGCGGAGTTTTGAGAGCGGATGATCTGGACGTGTGTCCATCAGAGACAGTAAATTTGTAAAACTGGATGTCATGAACTGATTGTATATATAGACTTTTGAACACTATTAAGGTAAATACATTGTTTGTTCTCTATCGACATCTTTCATTTGCTAACTATGCCTATCAGTAGTTAGTGACTTCAGTAGTTAGATTCTTTTATTTGGCTGGCAGTATTGGCGCTCGCTGTATTGCAGTAGTTCGAGTAATGAAGATTTTTGTGAGGTAAGTGATTCATCAAAGGTATAGGTTATTGCTAGTCAGGGCCATCCTTTTGTAGGGATTTTTGAAAGTCAGATTGCGTTGCGCTAAATATATTGGCTGTCAGTTTAGTGTTGATCAGAATAGGTAAAGAGCGAAATGTCTGAGTACGTTCAGTTCTGCTCACCTGTTTGAAAATCAAATAATGTAAGAGGTTTATCAGCACAGTAATTCATTAATTTTTCTAAGGGGACGTTTCAGTATTATATTTTCTGAGTTAATTAATGTTGGAGATAAACCTCTGTAATGAGGAAAAGCTCAAAAAAAAAAAGTTGAAATTTGTAAACAAGTATTCCTAGGATTGTGTTTTGGAGAGCGTAAAGATGTGACCTAAACGAGTCTCTGGTGTAGATATATGATTAATAAATTTACAATTATGGAGAAGAATCATAAACTGATTAGCAAGGACGTCATTACCACCGACCTACCTTCGACATAAACATGTCTACGCGATAGCAGCGCCACCTGGCGGTCCCTAGTATTTTCTCTGACAGACACTTGCAAATTTTTCTGCAGGCCAGTTTCATTTTTGTCACCCTCTACCACACTTCGCGACAATTTGACGTTTGCTGCGTGCCTTCTTGTACGGTACTGAAATTTTAATGGTCAGCACTGTACGATAGAACATTCCCTCAGAGCTGAAAATTAGCAAACCGCGGAAATGAACCTCACTGCTGCTGCTAAAACATGGATGGGCCGCCGACGATAGCCGGGCTGTCGCGCGGACAAATCCCAGAGCGTGCCGCGTCCGACTGCCGCCTGTTTGATTCGCGTGCCGGCGGTGTTTGACGCGGTCACGCACCGGCAGTCGGCGCGAGCGGCCTGCCCACCCCCGCGGGAGAAACCAACAAAGGTCCGGCGGGCCTCGATGTGGGCACAGCGAAATTGTTTCCCTGATCGGTTAAACACTGTGCGAGGGCCAAAAGCGCCGCGCTCAGCTAAAACCCGCGCCCCACGCTCGGTACACACTACAGCTCCCATTCCGAACGCGGCGTTAGTGCTTTAAATAGGCTCTTACTGCCGACCAGTAACAACGTGGTACCCGCCCTTTGCTTCTGACACCGCTAGGGGCGACGGTGCATGTCGGAGGGTACCTAGTACAGACTATAACTGGTTTGTTATACCAACTGCGACATAGTCACGTATACAAACAGTGATCCAATACTGTCAAATGTTTTGTATTCCACTCTTTGATCACAATAACAATTCTTTTGACGATGACCGGTTTCAGTCAATAAAGACCATCCTCATATCTTTTTTTACACCATGTCGTAAAGTGATAAGGCCATAATGGCATCGTCAAAACATATA
Source organism: Schistocerca nitens (assembly GCF_023898315.1). Lineage (NCBI taxonomy): Eukaryota > Metazoa > Arthropoda > Insecta > Orthoptera > Acrididae > Schistocerca > Schistocerca nitens. The sequence goes on along the minus strand of NC_064623.1, from coordinate 43,261,055 downwards.
AATATAATCAGCACAGATCTGAGGATGGTCATTACGGACTGAAACCGGTCATCGTCTAAAGAATTGATATTGTGATTAAAGACTGCAATAAACATTTAGTTTGTGATACTCATTGTTCTTTAGTACAGGGTTATTACAAATGATTGAAGCGATTTCACAGCTCTACAATAACTTTATTATTAGAGATATTTTCACAATGCTTTGCACACACATACAAAAACTCAAAAAGTTTTTCTAACCATTCACAAATGTTCGATATGTACCCCTTTAGTGATTCGGCAGACATCAAGCCGATAATCAAGTTCCTCCCACACTCGGCCCAGCATGTGCCCATCAATGAGTTCGAAAGCATCGTTGATGAGAGCTCGCAGTTCTGGCACGTTTCTTGGTAGAGGAGGTTTAAACACTGAATCTTTCATATAACCACACAGAAAGAAATCGCATGGGTTTAAGTCGGAAGAGCGTGGAGGCCATGGCATGAATTGCTGATCATGATCTCCACCACGAACGATCCATCGGTTTTCCAATCTCCTGTTTAAGAAATGCCGAACATCATGAGGGAAGTGCGGTGGAGCACCATCCTGTTGAAAGACGAAGTCGGCGCTGTCGGTCTCCAGTTGTGGCATGAGTCAATTTTCCAGCATGTCCAGATACACGTGTCCTGTAACGTTTTTTTCGCAGAAGCAAAAGGGGCCGTAAACTTTAAACCGTGAGATTGCACAAAACACGTTAACTTTGGGTGAATTGCGAATTTGCCGCACGAATGCGTGAGGATTCTCTACCGCCCAGATTCGCCCATTGTGTCTGTTCACTTCACCATTAAGGAAAAATGTTGCTTCATCACTGAAAACAAGTTTCGCACTGAACGCATCCTCTTCCATGAGCTGTTGCAACCGCGCCGAAAATTCAAAGCGTTTGACTTTGCCGTCGGGTGTCAGGGCTTGTAGCAATTGTAAACGGTAAGGCTTCTGCTTTAGCCTTTTCCGTAAGATTTTCCAAACCGTCGGCTATGGTACGTTTAGCTCCCTGCTTGCTTTATTCGTCGACTTCCGCGGGCTACGCGTGAAACTTGCCCGCACGCGTTCAACCGTTTCTTTGCTCACTGCAGGCCGATCCGTTGATTTCCCCTTACAGAGGCTTCCAGAAGCTTTAAACTGCGCATACCATCGCCGAATGGAGTTAGCAGTTGGTGGATCTTTGTTGAACTTCCTGAAATGTCGTTGCACTGTTATGACTGACTCATGTGAGTGCATTTCAAGCACGACATACGCTTTCTCGGCTCCTGTCGCCATTTTGTATCACTGCGCTCTCGAGCACTCTGGCGGCACAAACCTGAAGTGCGGCTTCAGCCGAACAAAACTTTATTAGTTTTTCTACGTATCTGTAGTGTGTCGTGACCATATGTCAATGAATGGAGCTACAGTGAATTTATGAAATCGCTTCAATCATTTGTAATAGCCCTGTATACAACGCGATACATTCAACATCTGATCCAGTAAAGTTATTCATACGAAATGATTTCGGCTCCAGTTAAGCCTAAACAAATGAGTAAGTTTATTTGCACTCAAACAAATAGACATGTAACGAGAAATTGTTTCACACTGAGGACGGTACTACTAAAAATTAAACCATTAAGATAATATGGGGCAGCAGACATTACATATATCTGAGGATGTACCTGCATGGCACGAAACCGTTTCTTGCAGTGTCTGAGCGACTACAATGAAACATCTGAATTATCAACCACTTTTACTAGCATTTAAGGAGAGGTTTACTATCTTTTGCCCAAAAAAAATCATGTTTTTTGAGAATTTTTTTTTCTCGGGATGTGTAGTAGATATCAATGTCAAATTTGGTCAAAATGTTTATTGATATTTCCGCTAAAAACTGGAATTTTGTCGACCGGAAATGTCAAAGAGCAAAGGCGAAAGTGCCGTCGGAACGAAACAAAATTTCGATGTAGACCTCTACGCGCGGTATGTCACAGGTCAGCCGGCTCGTCTGAAATAAAAATTGAGATGACGTTAGCGAAGTATAAAAAATTCTTTAGGAGTAGTACATCGCTTAAGTTATTTGGACTATAGGAAACAAAATGGCGGCCATCTGAAGAAAATAGGCCAAGTAAAAATATTAATAGTGGATAGATCGGAATAAAAGTGGTACAACTCCTAGACAATTCAGTTAGCTTCGTCCAAAACAAAGAATCATGCCAATCGGTTAAGTAGATTTGAAGTTACCATACCACGCGATAAAAAAAGTCACTTCGAGAAAAACGAGTTTGAAGTTTTGACAACATGTAAATGCAATATTATGCAACTCACGTTCAATCTGCTATTCCGGGTCCATAAACTAGTCCTTCCTCTTCCTCATAGAGGGCGTTCTGCTCGGTCTGGGCCATCCTGCGCTGCTCCAGAGCCGCTCGTACGGCCTGTGTCAAGCGAATTTCGCCCTTGAATCCGGTGGTCGTCCGAATGCTTGGCGAACTGCGTCGAATGGAGTCCTAGGGTGACGTCCATCGCAGTCATGGTCTTCAGAATTTTGAATACCCTTCGTTGAAGCTGCTCACTGCCAGGAAAGTCTGTCTCCACAGTCTTCGCACCAGAATGCAAATGCTTGGGGGCTAACTTCCAAATACACGCGTTGAAACTTTCATTTGAATTTTGTGTGTTACCTGCCAAGCAGCGATATAATAACTCGTCCTCCGAAAGAAAAAAACTAGTCCGTGAAAAAGGTCGATTTCAGGCAGGTACATTTTTTTGTTCAACCGCGAATAACAAACATTTCCGTTCCGTATTCGGAAAAACCGTTTCAGTGGTGGATTCTAAACACTTTTATGGATCCAAAAATGCAGTTGAAAAAAATCGATTTTTTGAACCAAAAGGTAGTAAACCTCCCCTTTAGGGGCTCCGGAAAGGCTCAAAATCATGAAAAGTTCAATTTTTACTTTTTTGCGTTTTCTGAATCTGCAGACTATTACCTTTTAATAGATATATAATTTATTCAATTCCGAACACTACAACTATTTTTAATTTTTTTTTAAATGTGTTGTACATGGGCGTGACCCACTGTGGCGCTGTTAAACTGCTGTCAAATGGTGTTATTATGCAATATTATGCAATAATGGAGGTGATAAAACCTATTTTCAGGGACTTAGCAGCACCTGAACTGTTGAAAAAGTGTATTCACGGAAAAACTCAAAACCCCAATGAAAGTTTAAATAGTGTTATATGGTCGAGAATCCCCAAGACTGTATTTGTTGGAATAGAAACACTTCACTTTGGTGTGTATGATGCTGTTGCGACTTTCAATGATGGCAACATTGTAAGGTGCAAGGTATTTAGAAATATGGGAATGAAGATAGGTTCTAACATGGTACGAGCGATGCTTGCTTTAGAGAAGGAACGCCTTCGGGCTGCAGACGGGGCTGTAAAGAGTCTAGAAATACAAGCAAGAGTAAACAGGAGGAACAAGAGGAAGCTGGAGGAGGAGTTTGCAGAGGATGAAGATAATCCATCCTATGGACCTGGAATGCACTAAAAAGTTAATCCAATCTTTGTCGCTCGATTCCCAAAACTTTTATTTTCTCATACTAATTACATGTTTTCTAAGGATCTTCCAAACATATTTGTTTCAAACTTTCAGTAAATGTTACTCAGTACCTTCTGCATAATTTAACACAGCCTTTTTCCAAAAAACTGTATATTTTTGAATATATAAATAAAAAATTGCAAAAAAGGTGTGAATTTTCAGTACAATTGAAAAAAAATCATCTTTAATTACTGAACTAAAATTTTGTAAAATCCCTGTGTTAAGTTGTAGCCCATATTCCAATAAATAATCTGTAAAAAGTTCAACTTCCTACCTCAAATACTTTGTGAGGAAAGATGTAATTTATAAGCGTTATTTTAACATTGCAAGTATAGGGCGTTCCGGACCCCCTTAAATGTCTCAATATATATTGTGTTAATTTTAGCAGAAGACATCCAAATATCTGGAAAACTACACATCGGATCAAAAAGACGTTACAATTACGATCCTACGGCAAAATCTACGCAGGTTTTAGCGGAAGCATTTTCATCGTTTCGCCACAGATTGCACTGTAATCGGAGGTTCAGAAATGGACACACAGTCGTAATTTACATGCTACTGAATGGCCCTAGAAAATCCAGTGGCGCATGGGACCCCACCACCATGTGGCGAGGATAGGCCAGGCTTATTGGCGAACGTTGTATTCCTCCGACATATCGAGTAGGGGACATCTCGACTCTCTATACTGGCCGTGTAGTGAACTACGACGTATCAAAACATGGAGTACACAAATGATCCTGACTTCCGGACAATTTCGGTGAAATGATGAGGCTGCTGTTGCCTTGTATGCCGAACTTTTACCTAGAAAGCTCGCTCAAAAATGGTTCAAATGGCTCTAAGCACTATGAGGCTTCATATCTGAGATCATCAGTCCCCTAGACTTAGAACTACGTAAACCTAACTAACTTAAGGACAGCACAAACATCTATGCCCGAGGCAGGAGTCGAACCTGCGATCGTAGCAGCCACGTGGACTTACGCGCTTAGAACAGCTCGGCCCTCAGCGGCTGGCGCAATCTCGCCCTCGTTCGTTCACTTACAAGGTTGTGAACCCCCTTTATGTCTGATGCCAGCTTACAGTCCAGCAAAAGGAAACGAAGCGAACGTGTTACAGGAGAAACTAATGAAATAGCTGTACTAGCGGAAACCCACGGATAAGCGCCAGGCAAATACGGGGCGATTCCGTTTTGTCCGTAGGTAGTATTGTCGCAACAGTCCATTGTCATAAATATCATCCATACCCCATATCAGTGCATCAAGAGCTTCATGGTACCGATATCCATGACCGTGTAGTTTTCTGTGAACGAGCACATCGACAAATGCTAACGACAATCTCGTTCTTTAGCGAGGTACTGTTTTCCGATGAGGCTACACTGACAAACCATGTAGAGCTAACCGGCATAACCTGCATTATTGGGGTGCAGACATTTACCAACTGGTGACGGCGAGCTGACCATCATCGTCCTTGGTCGGTTTACGTATAGTGTGGCATAATGGGGAACAAACTCGTTAGTCCGTATTTTATCGACGGCACGTTGAATGGACCTAAGCGTCGAACGTTTTTGGAACAAGGACTACCACAACTTCTGCAGGATGTTGACCCCGACGTTCGACAACATATGTAGTAACTTCCTGGCAGATTAAAACTGTGTGCCCGACCGAGACTCGAACTCGGGACCTTTGCCTTTCGCGGGCAAGTGCTCTACCAACTGAGCTGCCGAAGCACGACTCACGCCCGGTCCTCACAGCTTTCTTTCAGGAGTGCTAGTTCTGCAAGGTTCGCAGGAGAGCTTCTGTAAAGTTTGGAAGGTAGGAGACGAGATACTGGCAGAAGTAAAGCTGTGAGTACCGGGCGTGAGTCGTGCTTCGGTAGCTCAGTTGGTAGAGCACTTGCCCGCGAAAGGCAAAGTTCCCGAGTTCGAGTCTCGGTCGGGCACACAGTTTTAATCTGCCAGGAAGTTTCATGTCAGCGCACACTCCGCTGCAGAGTGAAAATCTCATTCTGGGAACATATGTAGTTTCAGCATAACGGTTCCCCTGCGCATTACGCATTTGGACGGGGTGTATTAGACCTTCTTTATACTAGTTGGTGGATCGACATAGGTGGCCCCATTAACTGGCCCGCTCGACCGCCGGATTTGTAGTCACCAGATTTCCTTCGGTGTGGACGTTTAAAAGTAAAGATGAACTAGCAGCTGCCTACAGGCCGTGAAGACACGGTCGACCACATCAGAAACGCCTGTGCTGACATTAAAGCAGACATATTTATGCCCTGCGTACGGCCATTTGAAAAGCAGATCAATAAGTGTAGTGAAGTTGCCTGTACTATGTTTGAACACTAATAGGAAAAGTAGGGCAGCGTTTGCCTCAGCCACGGCCACAGTGGCAAATCGAATAGTTCCCTTTCCGAAATGCCAGAGGAATACAATGTTGCCAATGGGGGTTTCCAATTACAAGTTATGATATACTGGCGTGTCCTACCCTCGCAACATGGAGGTGGAGTCGCACTTGCCATTGGATATCTAAGGGCCATTGAGGAGCATGTCGTAAATTACATTGAGCACCCATTTCTAATCCTCCGATTACAGAGCCATCTGTGGCGAAATGAAGAAAACGCTTCATATAAAACATATGTAATTTTTGCCGTAGAATTGTAATCTGCAATAAAAAAAAGAGGGGTTCCCATGGAATATTTCAAAGTTGCCCCCGCCAGCCATTCACGGGGTGGGGTGGCGGGTCGAGTGTGGTATCACTGGATATCTCCCTCCGTGAGGAACAAGTTGGAACTATAACTGTTTTTTTGATCGGATGTTTAGTTTTCGAGATATATCAATGTCTTCAGGTAAAATAAACACACTATATTTGAATTTGTTTAAGTTTTCCTTCCATTCGGTCTACTAAAACTCAGTCAGACAAATTTTAAAATCTTAAAAAATTTTCTTAACGATATTCCTGGAGGTTTGAGATTGCAGTCGAATTACATCGACTTCTTGCCACGATATTTCGACTGGCAGTCATTCAGCCATCTTCAGGTGCGTGACTTGCAGACATATAACGTCCAATGGGTTAGGTATACTCGAATAACTCGAAAACCACGGCTTCCAGCGAGAACGTGTCACAGTACAAAGGTGAAGCCCTGCCGGACCCCGGCACGAAAGCTCCCGGCGGATTAGGAACGAGATCCGGTGTGCCGGCCAGTCTGTGGATGGTTTTTAGGCGGTTTTCCATCTGCCTCGGCGAATGTGGACTGGTTCCTCTTATTGCGCCTCAGTTACACTATGTCGGCGATTTCTGTGCAAATATTGTATTCACGTACGCGTACACATAATTACTCTATCACGCAAACATTTGGGATTACACTCGTCTGGTGTGAGACGTTCCCGGAGGGGGGAGGGACGAGGGGCAACGGAGGGGGGGGGATCACTGGGGGCCGAACCGCACAATAACCCTGGGTTCAGTGAGGGGCGGCGGTGGGGTGAGTGCACTGCTGTAGCATGATATGGGGCCGGCCAGGGTGGCCGAGTGGTTCTAGGCGCCTCAGTCTGGAACCGCGCGACCTCTACGGTCGCAGGTTCGATCCTGCCTCGGGCAAGGATGTGTGTGACGTCCTTACGTTAGTTAGGTTTAAGTAGTTCTAAATTCTAGGGGACTGATGACCTCTGCTGTTAAGTCCCATAGTGCTCAGATCCATTTGAACCTCTTGTGTGGTTCTGTACGGCGGGGACGAAGCCTCTCCGTCGTTTCTAGGTCCCCAGTTCAATACAGTACAATACAAACCTACATTACCTTTGTTCTGTTATAAATCTAGTCATGCTTGACACAAATTTTATTAATCAGGTAATTAATTTCTCGACAGCTATGACTATATACAGACGTGAGAGAATCCATTACATTACATGATTCCAGTCACCATGTGTGTACATGGTACAGTCACATTAATCAGCCATACGAGCTTCGTCATAAAATCGAGAAAATTTTTGAAGTTTGTGATGTATCATCTTCAAAAATGGAACTTACCTGCTAAGGTCATCAGTCCCTAAGCTTACACACTACTTAACCTAAATTATCCTAAGGAGAAACACACACACCCATGCCCGAGGGAGGACTCGAACCTCCGCCGGGACCAGCCGCACAGTCCATGACTGCAGCGCCCCAGACCGCTCAGCTAATCCCGCGCGGCGATGAATCTTGCTCCACTCGCATATGGAGCGAGTGAAAGGCGACTGACTCCACACCTCTGTACAAAGCCTGAATTCTCTTCTCTCGCCATCATGGCTCTTACGCGAGACGCATATCGGTGCCAGTTCGATTGTTCTGCAGTGTGTCGCAAATGTGGGTTGTCTAAACTTTCTTAACAGCATTTCGCGAAAACGACGTCTTCTTACCAGCAGGGATCCCCTTTTGAGTACATGGAGCATTTCCGTAATACTCGCACAATGACCGAACGTAGCGACAACAAATCCAGCTTGTTCCGATGCCCTCCTGTTATGCGACTGGAAGGGTATCCCAAACATTCGAGCAGTGCTCGAGAATGGGTCGGAAAAGAGTTGCATGTCTCCTTTTTAGACGAACTACAGTTGTCTAGAATTCTCCCAGTAAACCAGAGTCGATCATTGCATTCCCTACAACCGGTTATATGCGCTCTTTCCATTAGCTAAGGCCTTGCAGTGTTAGGCCTAGATAGTTAATCGTCGTGATTGTGTCGGGTAGCGTACAAGTAATAAGTCTTCTAACATTAGAGCGCAGTTTCTCCTATTCATCTACATTAACTTACAATTTCTCACACACCATAAGTGCCATTCACCACAGCACATATATATTCTATCCATTTCATCCTTAATCGTTCTACAGTCACCAAACGATGACACATTCACGTACACAATGCCGTCTTCAGGGAAGAACCACCGATTGCTGCTGACGCTGGACATCAAACCACTTACGTACTGCATATAGACAATGAGAGCGGTCTATCACACTTACCCCTCCTGACGACGGCTTTCTGTCTGATGAACACTCGCCACAGAAGAGAAGCTACTGTGTTCTATCCATACATACTATAAAAATAGATGTACGTATATATGTATGTGTGTAGGTATGTTCCGTATCTTTTCCTAAGCAAATAGACTGATTTCCCAAACTTGGTATAAATATTACTGTCTGGAGAGAACCGCTGTGGTATAAGAACCACCTACTTATCGAAGGGTTTGGGAAGGGGATAAAAAAATCATCGTCGCCCGTAACGCGAGAATCTCGCTAATTTATTCATCCAGTATTTGAGAATGAGGGCACTTAGTGAACTGCAAACCTAATTTAGAAGCTTTAGGAAACTTTTTCTCGCTAACGACCCCTACAAAGTCATGAAAAGAAAGTAAGTTTATCACTTACTACGTTTTCACACTTCAAGCAGTAAGACTGCCGCATGATGCATGGCGTTTTATTACTTCTTATCTGCTAACTGTAGTCGCGACGCATTTTACAGAAAGCTTTCACATATGGCACTGAATGTCCCAGCCAAATTATATCATAGTGCAGGAAATATCACGTCATGAACACTGACACGCGTGAAAAACTGCCTTGTCATGCATGATCTTTAAATTTATTACTTTTTTGCTACTAATTCTATTCACATCACATATCGCATACCGTATGCCTATAAAAATATATCACAATATGACATGTAGTTCAGAAGATATGACGTCAAATGCGTGAAAAATTGCTACATCAAGCTTATTAATTTATTAATTCTTTACTACTAAGTCTATTCACAACAAAAAAAATTTTTCAAATGGCTTTGAGCACTACGCGACTTAACTTCTGAGGTCATCAGTCGCCTAGAACTTAGAACTAAGTGAACATAACTGACGTAAGGACATCTCACACATCCATGCCCGAGGCAGGATTCGAATTTGCTACCGTCGCGGTCGCTCGGTTCCAGACTGCAGCGCCTAGAACCGCACGGCCACTCCGGCCGACTTATTCACAACACATTTAGGAGACACACGGATAGACATATAACAGCGGCTATACCTGCAAGATTATGTCATTGTACAGCACTAACTTCACGAGATAGGACGTCACAAACATTGAAGTGCGTGAAAATGAATCTTCAGGACGGAATTCGCTGTAGATTCAGGTGAAATCTATGTACTGAGACATGGAAAATACGTAAAATATACGTGACGTCTGTAGGTGGCACCGGCTGCTCTGGCCGAGCGGTTCTAGGCGCTTCAGTTCTGAAGCACGTGGCTGCTACGGTCGCAGGTTCGAATCCTACCTCGGGCATGGATGTGTCTGACGTAGTTCTAAGTCTAGGGGACTGATGACCTCAGATATTACGTCCCATCGTGCTTAGAGGCATTTGAAACATTCTTCTGTACGTGGCAATGCCATGCGTAAGATGCTCGTCCTAAGGCGCGGGAACAATTTAAACAAAATTTGGTACACAAATTAGCTATGATCTGGATGTAAATACTGTGGGTGTAGTAACCACCAGCCTCGTATTGGGGAGTGAGTGATAACATGAAAAGAGAAAGGGGGAGGATGTGATGGACAGACAGCGAGAAGGAAGGAGGACATGGAGACTGCTGGGAGGCTGCGGGGGAGATGCACAGAAAGAAGGGGCAAATGGGCAAATGGACAGAAACTAAGGAGAGGAGAAGGTGGAGAAAGAGAGGAAACAAGAGGCGGTTCACAGAGAAGGGAGGGAGGGAGACGCGGGAAGAAGAGACAGACAGGGAGAGGAGAAGGAGATGATTGACAGAGAGGGGGCAGGGGGAGGTGGATAAAGAGAGGGGAGGAGAAGATTGGAATAATAACATACCCGGTAAACGCTGTATACTCAACTAGTTACATTAAAAAAGGCTTCCAACCACATACAAATCTGTGAACCTCGCACGTTTGTTAATTGTCTTGAGTATGGCAGTGTGTCAAGTGCTCTTTCGCAAATGTATGAACGCGAGTAATCGTTTCGCCAATATATCCTGCGAGAAAAGGTCAAGCTGAATTTTCCATGAGCAGTGCTTACTGAGTTGTGTATAGAAGCTGTTATTCGTAAAGGAAATTCTCTATGCCAACTACTATGCTAATGACATTCAGAAGACTCCCACATCTGATCGCAACAAACACAGCCAACAGCCACTGCGACTTCTGCACATCGTCCGCAGCTCGTGGTCGTGCGGTAGCGTTCTCGCTTCCCGCGCCCGGGTTCCCGGGTTCGATTCCCGGCGGGGTCAGGGATTTTCTCTGCCTCGTGATGACTGGGTGTTGTGTGATGTCCTTAGATTAGTTAGGTTTAAGTAGTTCTAAGTTCTAGGGGACTGATGACCATAGCTGTTAAGTCCCATAGTGCTCAGAGCCATTTTTTTCTTATGCACCTCCTCTATAAACAAAACAGAATAACAGCCTAAATTTAAAAAGTAGAAAGATAGAAATACACCGATCAGCTAGAACATTGGTCGGCCGCTGTGACCGAGTGGTTCAAGGCGCTTCAGTCCGAAACCGCGCTGCTGCAACGGTCGCAGGTTCGAATCCTGCCTCGGGTATGGCTGTGTGTGATGTTCTTAGGTTAGTTAGGTTTAAGTAGTGCTAAGTCTAGGGGACTGATGACCTCAGAAGTGCTTAGTGCTTAGAGCCATTTGAACCATTTTTTAACCAGAAGTTCGGGACCACCGACCTACTATCGATATAAACCCCTCCAGGCAATAGCAGCGCCACTTGGCGAGGAACGACTGCTGATCAGACACACATATGATGAATATAGTAGGCCTATCAGTGAACGTGCTGTCTTGAAGGGGGAAGCCGTACGATCTATTCGAGTTTGACCAAGGGGAGATTGTGATGGCCCGGAGGCTCGGAACGAGGATTTCTAAAACTGCACGACTTGTAGCGTGTTCGAGGAGAGTTGTAGTGTGTGTCTTAGACGCGTGTCGAAACCAAGGTAAAACCACGTCCAGACGTATTGGGGTTGGGTGGATACTACTCATTACAGATTTGGACGTCGTAGGCTGGGCAGACTGGTCATACTAAATAGGCGGCGAACTGTGGAGGAACTTACATCAAACTTTAGTGCTGGGGAGAGTACAAGTGTCTGAACACACAATCCACCAAACACTCCAAACGATGGGCCTCTGCATCCGACGACCCATGCATATGCCAAAGTTAACACCACGACATCGACAACTATGGCTGAAACTGGCGAGTGACCATCGCCACTGGACGTTGACGCAGTGGCAGAACGTTGGATGGTCTGATGACTACCGGTACCTTCTTCATCACGCCAGTGGGAGGGGTCGAAACCTTGACACCTGTTCTGCGGAACGGAGACAGCTGGCGCAGGTTCCATTATGTTCTGCGCAACATGCACGTGTGCACCCATGCGTCCATGAGGCTCAAGAAGTATGGTACACTGGTTGCAGAATACGTACACCTTTTCATGACGGTCATGTTTGCCGACGGCAGTGGCATTTTTCAACAAGATAATGCCACAAGGCCGGGAGTGTGATGGAGTGGTTTGAGGAGCACAGTGACGATTTCCAGCTGATGTGCTGGCCCCACAAATTGCCAGATCTGAACGTGATCGAACAAATCTGGGGTGTGAATGAACAAGGTGTCAGAGCTTATCGCCCCCTCCTCGGAATTTACGGGAATTAGGTGACTTGTGTGGGCAGAAGTGGTGCCAAACCCCTCCAGAGACCTACCAAGCACTCATTGCTTCCATGCCACTACGCGCCGTCACTGTTATCCGTGCCAAAGGTGGACATACCGGCTGGTAGGTGGGTGGTCAAAATGTGATGGCTCACCAGTTTGTAATCACCACCACTTACCACTAGAAGGGAATTTAGTGTCTTCCGTAACACCTCGCAAAGCCCACCTAGCACCGAGCGAGGTGGAGCAGTGGTTAGCACAGTGGAGTCGCATTCGGGAGAGCGACGGTTCAAACCCGCGTCCGGCCATCATTATTTAGGTTTTCCGTGATTTCCTTAAATCGCTTTAGGCGAAGCGAACAGGACGGAAAAAGATGATTTGCTTCAAATGATGGTCAATCTTGTATACATCGCATTAAAACTCTAGCGCGGCAGCTCTCACGCTACAAATGACATATTAATATGCAGTATTTACTTAGATCAAAATGATCCTCACAGAAATAGACTCATATAGGGACGACGATCTCATTTGGATATCTACGAGCGGGTTGCTACCACATTTTATGCTTCCCCTCTTTCTTTGGAACACTTAAAAACAATTTTACACGAGTAAAATTTCTATAGTGTGGTGCTACACACCATTTGTAACCCGTTTCTCGAAACGTAAATTCCAAAATAAGGCATCACAGTGAATGAACTTTACGACAGCAGCTGCAGCGTGCTAATCGTTCATGTCACAGCGTCAAGTGACTCAAATCGAGCGTTTTTTTAATACTGAAATAATGATAAAAAGCCATGTGATCAGCGTATATTTCCAGGAAGCAGTCAAATACATCGAAGAAGCAATTGTGGAAATAAAAGAAAGGTTGAAAAGTGGAATTAAAATTGAAGGTGGGAAGAATTACACAGTATGCGAGGAGGACATCAAAAGCAAACTAGCTCTGGCCAAAAGAGCAGTTCTTGCCAAGAGAAGTCGTTGGTTCGTTCGTTGGTTTTTGGTGGAAGAGACCAAACAGCGAGGTCATCGGTCTCATCGGATTAGGGAAGGAAGTTGGCCGTGCCCTTTCAGAGGAACCATCCCGGCATTTGCCTGGAGCGATTTAGGGAAATCACGGAAAACCTAAATCAGGATGGCCGGACGCGGGATTGAACCGTCGTCCTCCCGAATGCGAGTCCAGTGTGCTAACCACTGCGCCACCTCGCTCGGTCCAAGAGAAGTCTACTAGTATTAAACAGAGGCCTTAATCTGAGGGGAAAAATCTCGGAGTGTACGTTTGGACCACAGTATTGTATGATACTGAAATATGGATTGTGGGAATATCGGAACAAAACAGAATTGGATGGAGTGATAAGGTAATGAATGAGAAAGCTCTGCACAGAATCGGAGAGGAAAGGAATATGGGGAAAACACTGAGAAAAAGGACAGAATAATCGGACATGACTTAAGATACCAGAGAATAACTTACCATGGTACTAAGGGAGCTGCGGACGGTAAATACTGTAAGGTCAGGCAGACTGGAATACATCCAGCAAGTACTGCTCTGAGAAAAAGAGTTTGTCACAAGAGCGGATTTCGTGGCAGGCCGCATCAAGCGAGTCAGAAGACGGATGGGGGGAAAAAAAAAATTACCAGAGCATTATCTTGTGGCTAGAGTCCGGAGCACAGAGGCGAGTGCAGCTGATGGGTGAGGAGGGGGAAAAAAATGGCTGTAACCGGACACTACTAGAGATAGGCAGTGGCCTCGTCAGATTCGAATCAGTTTTATGACGATACTGTTTTTGTTAACTTACACACTTCTCCAGGAAAGAGAAAAGCAGAGAAGACAAATAGTTCTAAGCTCATTGGGAACTACTTTTTTTCGTATTGTTTGAAAGTCATGCAAAGTGCTTAAGGGAAATTTGCAGGGCCTGTGTGGCCAACGTTAAATAAGCCAACTTTATGGATCTGTAACTGTGGAACGAAATAAGATAACAATCAAAAACTTTTACACGTAAAGTATCCATATTATTTGTGCCTACTGAAGAAGAATTGAGACATAAGATACAAAACAACCAGAGACATAATCTTTTTAACACATTTTTAATCATGCCATTTTTATTGTGAATACTTGTGCATGTAAGACCTTAGACCTATACCTACTCAAAAAACTACCAATTCTGTGCTGCAGTACATACTCTACGTTACAATAAAACAGGTTTCGTCCATTATATTTATCCGGGCTGTTATGCCATGGTCGGTTGATGAATTCTGTGTCAATTCCCAACGTTGACACAGAATTCATCAACCAACCACGGAATAACAGCCCGGATAATTATAATGAACATGACATTTCCGGCCGTGAAAGTCTACATTTGAATAAAACAGGTTACAAGGTTTCATATAGGTATCACAACTAGTTTTTGGTGTAAAGGTGCACAAACTATAAAAAAAACGACATTTTGAAAAATCGCGTTTAAAGTTTAAGCTCATGAAAACTTATATTTTCAAATGAAGTCTCAAAAGCACGTAGAATCTTAGTCAGAATCATCATCTTTGCCACCCTCGTTCTCTAAAAGATTCTTCCTTCTGACTGGCCCTGCTTCGCTGGTTGTGAGCTCGGTTGCATGCACTGCCTCTGTATGTCTTGACTCGTTTCATAATTTCAAACTCTTTACAGTATGTCAGCAACATTTTTGATAACATTTTGGGAAACGGCGATCTCGTAAACTATGTAAAATCAGTGATAAAACAGTCCGCGATCGTTATTTTATTGAAATGACCGGTTTCGGCCCAAAATTAGGCCACCTTCAGACAGCACCATCAGCTGAAATTGACGATGCGTAGAACAGCCCTCGACGTCAGTCACTGAAACTGCATGATTCAGGTCCAGGTGTGCAGAGTGGATGTATCGGTTTCCTGTCAGTTGACAGTTGGCCAAATTATGAGGCAAGACTGCATTCTTCATTCTCTCTGAATCATTTCCATTATTCCTGGTAGCCATTCCATAAAGCTGCTGAAGCGTATCTACTGTTTTGTCAGTCATTCGACCCCACAGTGGCTTACTATCTAACAGTGTGGTGGTGCAAAGAGTTTGTTTTAATTTTCTAATGCGTGTACCCATCCTGTTTTGTATGTGTCCATTGCATTCTCGTTTCATTATTTCCATATTTTCGTATACGTTTGGTTCAAATACACCATTAGGACTTCAGAATCACATATAAAGGAGTCAGGGGTGGGGGGGGAGGGTGGGGGGGGGGGAGGAATCTAGTAATCGTGCAAGGGAAATAACTGCAGTCGCTATGTTCCGCCATGGTTGCCAGAATGTTATTTGAAAAGACAGACAGTACTACAGAAGGTAATATATTGTACCTATGGTCGGAGTTTAAAGCAGACTACTCATTTAACCTAAGTGCAGTTCTTCAAAGGGTAGCTTGAAGTAATAAGAATACTATAAAATTACTTTAATGTACGTACAAATCATCTCGCTCTTGCGGTTGATTCTCACCATAGTAAATTGTACGTTAAGGATGTAGTGGCTGCTGAATCAGTTACTGGCCGAATGAGCGACATTCACCAATGGCAAAATGCAAATCATTCCCAAATCTCTGTAAGTCCCTCGATACATCAGATGCGGTGGTGTGGCTGGAAAGTGGAGAATACGTATACCGGTGAATGTTCCCGAAGATCGTGTCTCTTGAAGGAGCCTCATGATCAGGTTATTTCTGATCGGATGTTTACTAAAAAGAAACCTTCCATCGCAGCATTCTGTACCCCTTACTGTATTCCGACTGGCTCGAGTTTGTATCTTCCAAATGCCAGTAATAGGTGTTCTACAATTTAACACAGAAAACAATCTCTCTTCATTTCTCTCTGACACCAATGAAGAGGGATCTCTTTGGCACAGTGGCGTTTCTGTTTCTAAACGCTATTTGATTTATCCCTGCAATTCTTATGCTGTGTAAACATTCGCTTTTCTTGAAGTCGTCCAGCTGCATCTCAAATTTTCACGGACCCCAAAACTATTTTTTCTCACAATTTTCGAGCTGTCTATCTGCTGTGACCATTTCTCTCCAGAGAAAAACTCAGCTGTCTCCTCCTGTGGACAATAGTGCCACCTGCTAAAATGCGTTACTTCTCCTTCCACTTCAGGGTTGTATACCGGTTACGGCGGTATCCAGTGATCCAGTAGGTGGGGGGGGGGGTCATTGACGGCAAGGGGGGGGGGGCGCTTCCACCACATGAGATCCTGCGTTTGTTGTCGATACTCCGGGTATCCCAGTGTGGCATTACAGAGGGCTGTCGGGTGGCCTCCAAGGCTTTGACAGGCATCTCTCCCAGCGCATCATTCTGTGAAACCACTCCTAGGGGTGGCGACCTAATTTACTTCCCTGACGCCCAGGTGACGCAGTACATCTCAAATCTGCTTTCAGCATCATCTTATTTACCCTGAAGCGCCAAAGAAACTGGTACAAGCATGCGTATTCAAACACAGAAACGTGTAAACAGACAGAATATGGCGCTGCGTTCGGCAACGTCTATTTACCGGGTGATCAAAAAGTCAGAATAAATTTGAAAACTGAATAAATCACAGAATAATGTAGATAGAGAGGTACAAATTGACACACGTGCTTGGAATGACATAGGGTTTTATTAGAACCAAAGAAATACAAAAGTTCAACAAATGACCGACAGATGACGCTTCATCGGATCAGAATAGCAATAATTAGCATAACAAAGTAAGACAAAGCAAAGACGATGTTCTTTACAGGAAATGCTCAATATGTCCACAATCATTCCTCAACAATAGCTGTAGTCGAGGAATAATGTTGTGAACAGCACTGTAAAGCGTGTCCGGAGTTATGGTGAGGCATTGGCATCGGATGTTTTCTTTCAGCATTCCTATAGATGTCGGTCGATCACGATACACTTGCGACTTCAGGTAACCCCAAAGTCAATAATAGTACGGACTGAGGTCTGGGGACCTGGGAGGCCAAGCATGACGAAAGTGGCGGCTGAGCACACGATCATCACCAAACGATGCGCGCAAGAGATCTTTCACGCGTCTAGCAATATGGTGTCGTTCTAATAAAAACCCATATCATTCCAAGCATGTGTGTCAATTTTTACCTCTCTATCTACATTATTCCGTGGTTTATTAAGTTTTCAAATTTATACTGACTCTTTGATCACCCGGTAATAGAACAAGCGTCTGGCGCAGTTAGAGTTACTGCTGCTACAATGGCATGTTATTAAGATTTTAGTGAATTTGATCGTCGTGTTATCGTCGGTGCACGATTGATCGGATACAGCGTCTCCGATGTAGCGATGGAATGCGGATTTTCGCCGTACGATCATTTCACGAGTGTACCGTGAATATCAGTAATTCGGTAAAACATCAAACCACCTACACAGCTGCGGCCGGGAAAAGATCCTGCAAGAACTGGAAGTGCACTCCTTCCGCAAATTGCTGAATATTTCAATTTTGGGCCATCAATAAGACTCAGCGTGCGAACCATTCAACGGAACATTATTTATATGAGATTTCGGAGCCGAGGGCTTACTCGTCTACCCTGGATGACTGCACGACACGAAGCTTTACGCCTCGTCTGGGCCCGTCAACACCGACAATAGACTGTTGGCGATTGGAAACATGTTTCCTGGTCGGACGAGTCTTGTTTCAAAGTGTATCGATCGGATGGACGTGTACAGGTGTGGAGACAACGACATAAATCCATGGACCCTACATGTCAGGCTGGTGGAGGCTCTACAATGGTGTGAAGAGTGTGCAGTTGGAGTGATATGGGACTCCTGATAAGTGCAGATACGACTCTCACAGGTGGCACCCACGTATGCATCATGTATGATCACCTGCGTCCTTTGATGCCAATTGTGCATTCCGAAGGATTTGGGCTATTCCCACAGGACGATGCGACACCCTTCACGTCCAGAATTCCTACAGAGTGGCTCAAGGAACACTCTTCTGAAATTAAACATTTCCTCTGGTCACTAAACTCCCCAGACGAACACTATTGAGCATATCTGGGTTACCTTGAAACGTGTTCAGAGGAGATCTCCACCCTCGCATACGGTTACCTATTTATGGACAGCCCTGTGTGATTCACTGGCTTGAGGTCTTTATCAGGCTCGAGGCTTTGCTACCCGGTACAAGTGTGATGTCTCAGGAACGTGAGAAATTTTTTAGCCAGTGTGTTTTTACAGGGGCTGACGGCCTTGCCGCAGTGGTAACACCGGTTCCCGTCAGATCACCGAAGTTGAGCGCTGTCGTGCTTGGCTTGAACTTGCATGGGTGACTGTCCGGGTGTGACGAGTGCTGTTGGCAAGTGGGGTGCACTCAGCCATTCTGAGAGCAATTGAGGAGGTACTTCATTGAGAAGTCACTCACTGATCAGTCTGGCCTGGCAACGGAAGACAGCAAAACGAAAGCTGAAATTTTAAATTTAGCATTTGAGAAATCTTTCACGCAGGAGGATCGTACAATCATACCGCCGTTTGAGTCTCGTACAGATTCCCGTATGGAGGACATAGGCATCTCAGGGGTTGTGAAGTACGTGAATGGGTTGAAAATAAATAAATCGCCAGGTCCTGATGGGATTCCAATTCGGTTTTACAGAGAGTACTCTACTGCATTGGCTCCTTGCTTACCTTGCATTTATCGCGAATCTCTTGCCCAACGTAAAGTCCCGAGCGACTGGAAAAAAGCGCAGGTGACGCCTGTATATAAGAAGGGTAGAAGGACGGATCCTCAAAATTACAGAGCAATATCGGTTGCAGGATTCTCTAACATATTCTCAGTTTGAATATAAAGAATTTCCTTGAGACAGGGAAGTTGCTGTCCATGCATCAACACGGCTTTAGAAAGCATCGCTCCTGCGAAACGCTGCTCGCCCTTTTTTCACATGATATCTTGCGAACCATGGATGAAGGGTATCAGACGGATGCCATATTCCTTGACTTCCGGAAAGCGTTTGACTCGGTGCCCCACTGCAGACTCCTAAGGTATGAGCATACGGGATTGGTTCCCAAATATGTGAGTGCCTCGAAGACTTCTTAAGTAATAGAACCCAGTACGTTGTCCTCGATGGTGAGTGTTCATCGGAGGTGAGGGTATCATCTGCAGTGCCCCAGGGAAGTGTGGTAGATCCACTGTTGTTTTCTATCTACATAAATAGAATAGAGTGGATAGCAATGTGTGGCTGTTTGCTGATGGTGCTGTGGTGTACGGGAAGGTGTCGTCGTTGAGTGACTGTAGGAGGATACAAGATGACTTGGACAGGATTTGTGAGTGGTGTAAAGAATGACAGCTAACTCTAAATGTAGATAAATGTAAATTAATGCAGATGAATTGGAAAAAGAATCCCGTAATGTTTGAATACTCCATTAGTAGTGTAGCGCTTGACACAGTCACTTCGATTAAATATTTGGGCCTAACACTGCAGAGCGATATGAAGTTGGACAAGCATGTAATGGCAGTCGTGGGGAAGGCGGATAGTCGTCTTCGGTTCATTGGTAGAATTTTGGGTTCAAATGGCTCTGAGCACTATGGGACTCAACATCTTAGGTCATAAGTCCCCTAGAACTTAGAACTACTTAAACCTAACTAACCTAAGGACATCACACACACCCATGCCCGAGGCAGGATTCGAACCTGCGACCGTAGCAGTCCCGCGGTTCCGGACTGCAGCGCCAGAACCGCTAGACCACCGCGGCCGGCAGAATTTTGGGAACATGTGGTTCATCTGTAAAGGAGACCGCTTATAAAACACTAATACGACCTAATCTTGAGAACTGCTCGAGCGATTCGGATCCCTGTCAGGTCGGATTGAGGGAGGACATAGAAGCAATTTCAGAGGCGGGTTTGCTAGATTTGTTACTGGTAGGTTTGATCATCACGCGAGTGTCACGGAAATGCTTCAGGAACTCGGTTTGGAGTCTCTGGAGGAAAGGAGGCGTTCTTTTCGTTACTGAGGAAATGTATAGAACCCAGCATTTGAGGCTGACTGCAGTACAATTTCACTGCCGCCAACTTCGCGGAAGGACCTCAGAGATAAGATAAGAGGGATTAGGACTCGTACAGAGGCATATAGGCAGTCATTTTTCCCTCGTTCTGTTTGGGAGTGGAACAGGGAGAGAAGATGCTAGTTGTGGTACGAGGTACCCTCCGCCACGCACCGTATGGTGGATTGCGGAGTATGTATGTAGATGTAGATGTAGAAGTAGCGTCTCCGGTCACGAAAACCGACAACGCCCGGGATAGACCTGTGCTGACCACTTGCCCCTCCGTACCCGCATCCCGTGGTGCTCAAGGGCTGCGGATGACACGGCGGCCGGTGGGTACCGTGTTGTTTCTTCGTGGTTACAAGAGGACCACGCTTACTCGTTCTCATGGCCAATCTTGAGGGAAAAAATGTCTTTCGCGCTGGTCGGGCGAGGAATAGAAATGTGAAGGGCATCCGTTGATTCAGCCGCTCTTCTACATCCATATCTACATTTATACTCCGCAAGCCACACAACGGTGTGTGGCGGAGGGCACTTTACGTGCCACTGTCATTATCTCCCTTTCCTGTTCCAGTCGCGTATGGTTCGCGGGAAGAACGACTGCCGGGAAGCCTCCGTGCGCGCTCGAATCTCTCTAATTTTACACTCGTGATTTCCTCGCGAGGTTTAAGTAGGGGGAAGAAGTATATTCGATACCTCATCAAGAGACGCATCCTCTCGAAACCTGGACAGCAAGCTACACCGCGGTGCAGAGCGCCTCTCTTGAAGAGTCTGCCAGTTGAGTTTGCTAAACATCTCCGTAACGCTATCACGGTTACCAAATAACCCTGTGACGAAACGCGCAGCTCTTCTTTCGATCTTCTCTATCTCCTCCGTCAACCCGACCTGGTACGGATCCCACACTGATGAGCAATACTCAAGTATAGGTCGAACGATTTGTAAGCCACCTCCTTTGTTGGTGGACTACATTTTCTAAGGACTCTCCCAATGAATCTCTACCTGGTACCCGCCTTAGCAACAATTTATTTTAAATGATCATTGCACTTCAAGTCGTTCCGCACGCACACTCCCAGATATTTTACAGAAGTAACTGCTACTAGTGTTCGTTCCGCTATCATATAATCATACAAGAAAGGATCCTTCTTTCTATGTATTCGCAATACATTACATTTGTCTATGTTAAGGGCCAGTTGCCACTCCCTGCACCAAGTGCCTATCCGCTGCAGATCTTCCTGCATTTCGCTGCAATTTTGTAATGCTGCAACTTCTCTCTATACTACATCATCATCCGCGAAAAGCCGCATGGAACTTCCGACACTACCTACTAGGTCATTTATATATATTGTGAAAAGCAATGGTCCCATAACACTCCCCTGTGGCACGCCAGAGGTTACTTTAACGTCTGTAGACGTCTCACCATTGAGAACAACAATCTGTGTTCTGTTTGCTAAAAGCTCTTCAGTCCAGCCACACAACTGGTCTTCATTTGGATCACATGGTTTTCGCATCGAATACGGCTTAGCGATTTCCTTTTATTCACCGACTGCACGTTGATCGATTTTGTTATTTTTTTCTGCTACATTGGTAGTACTAAGTTATAGTTGTAGTCTCGGTAGATCAGCCAATAAACTTCTAGGGAGTGATCGTGACACGTGAGCAGATAGAATATGAAAGGAAGACGGAGAGACATGTGTACGGAACGAGTCATTAACTTTCGGTCAGACGCGAGCATTTCTCAGTTGTCCTGCCATGTAATGCAGAGCGTGTTGTTTCGAGTTAGCTAGTACTGAGCATTTTACATGTGAAGTGCCTGTTACCGTGAGTTTGTAGGAGCAGGCGGCGATGAACTGGAAGACCCAGTTTGCGAGTAGTTTGTAGCAGACAAACCGTGGTCTGACAATTCTGCTGCCACTCAGTACAAAAGAAGGGGTGCATGATACTGGAATTGGTATTGAGAGTTGTGGTATCGATAGCCACGATGCCACGGCGTAGGTACAAGTTCTTAGGTTGGCACTACGACACCGACACCGACGACAGCGCCCTCTAGCCGGCGTTGCGCTGCACTACGAACGCCGCTCCGGATTCTCTCCATTTGATAACGAGCAGACGACCAGCCAACATTGTTTCATTATCATAGTGGACGAACCACTACAGATTTTGCCTGTGTAACTTGTGTTAACTTTGATACAACCGGCTTCGCACCTACGTGCTCATCTCAGCTGAAGTTAAGTAACAATATATGTATTCATATTCTCCTACAGTAAAGATGCTTTAAATTTATACGCAGTACCGAAATACTTCACCTTTTCCTGCTCCTACTCGCGTCCTTCACTCTCGGCCTATTTTGCAGAAGCAGTTCACAGGAGCAGATCGACGCGCCGCCTATCCAGGTAGGATACAAAAAGAGTGGCTACAGTATTTAATTTCGGGAGAGCGAGTTACACTCCTGGAAATGGAAAAAAGAACACATTGACACCGGTGTGTCAGACCCACCATACTTGCTCCGGACACTGCGAGAGGGCTGTACAAGCAATGATCACACGCACGGCACAGCGGACACACCAGGAACCGCGGTGTTGGCCGTCGAATGGCGCTAGCTGCGCAGCATTTGTGCACCGCCGCCGTCAGTGTCAGCCAGTTTGCCGTGGCATACGGAGCTCCATCGCAGTCTTTAACACTGGTAGCATGCCGCGACAGTGTGGACGTGAACCGTATGTGCAGTTGACGGACTTTGAGCGGGGGCGTATAGTGGGCATGCGGGAGGCCGGGTGGACGTACCGCCGAATGGCTCAACACGTGGGGCGTGAGGTCTCCGCAGTACATCGATGTTGTCGCCAGTGGTCGGCGGAAGGTGCACGTGCCCGTCGACCTGAGACCGGACCGCAGCGACGCACGGATGCACGCCAAGACCGTAGGATCCTACGCAGTGCCGTAGGGGACCGCACCGCCACTTCCCAGCAAATTAGGGACACTGTTGCTCCTGGGGTATCGGCGAGGGCCATTCGCAACCGTCTCCATGAAGCTGGGCTACGGTCCCGCACACCGTTAGGCCGTCTTCCGCTCACGCCCCAACATCGTGCAGCCCGCCTCCAGTGGTGTCGCGACAGGCGTGAATGGAGGGACGAATGGAGACGTGTCGTCTTCAGCGATGAGAGTCGCTTCTGCCTTGGTGCCAATGATGGTCGTATGCGTGTTTGGCGCCGTGCAGGTGAGCGCCACAATCAGGACTGCATACGACCGAGGCACACAGGGCCAACACCCGGCATCATGGTGTGGGGAGCGATCTCCTACACTGGCTGTACACCACTGGTGATCGTCGAGGGGACACTGAATAGTGCACGGTACATCCAAACCGTCATCGAACCCATCGTTCTACTATTCCTAGACCGGCAAGGGAACTTGCTGTTCCAACAGGACAATGCACGTCCGCATGTATCCCGTGCCACCCAACGTGCTCTAGAAGGTGTAAGTCAACTACCCTGGCCAGCAAGATCTCCGGATCTGTCCCCCATTGAGCATGTTTGGGACTGGATGAAGCGTCGTCTCACGCGGTCTGCACGTCCAGCACGAACGCTGGTCCAACTGAGGCGCCAGGTGGAAATGGCATGGCAAGCCGTTCCACAGGACTACATCCAGCATCTCTACGATCGTCTCCATGGGAGAATAGCAGCCTGCATTGCTGCGAAAGGTGGATATACACTGTACTAGTGCCGACATTGTGCATGCTCTGTTGCCTGTGTCTATGTGCCTGTGGTTCTGTCAGTGTGATCATGTGATGTATCTGACCCCAGGAATGTGTCAATATAGTTTCCCCTTCCTGGGACAATGAATTCACGGTGTTCTTATTTCAATTTCCAGGAGTGTATATTTTTCGAAATGATTACGACAAGCACAAGTCGCTCCTCTATTCTTATCCTGCTCGGCGATAAGAGGTAAGTGTTACGTGGAGGCAGTCTGACTAAATGAGTCTTTCCTGTGAACCGTGTAGCAGAGTGACGATTGCAGTTAGATCAGTAAACAACACATTTTGAAGATATTCACGTTCCATATCCACTCCCGCGATCGGGAGTTAGTAAGTTGTTGTTTTATTCACCAAATAGATTGACAAAATTCATGCATTTCTTTTCTTTTTAGTGTTGCCGACTCAGCAATCGAGCAGAACTTCACTATATTAATTGCAGCAGATGGTTCGTGTTGTATCAGTCTATATGAAGATTTGCCTTAATAATTGTTCTAATAAATCAGAAGTTCCTTTGAAATTTCCATATTCATTACTTATCTCAGACTAACGTTCTCATCTCATGCTTTCTTGGGAAAAAGGTTTCAACAGCCAGGATCGCATTGATTAGTCTTTATTCATGACAACGCGTTTCGACAGTTATAATTGTCATCTTCTGGTCTTCAAAATAAATTTTGGTATCAAAATCGTGCCCCATTGTGAGTTCGTACCTCATGCCATGTTGTCATTACGGTGGATAAAATACAGCGCATTAATATGTATAATATGCTTTATTTCATCCACCGAAACGACAACGTGGTATGAGTTAAGATTTCACTATGAAATTATTTTGAAGCCCAGAAGTTGACAGTTACAACTGGCAAAACCGGTTGTCAACAATAAAGACTAATTTATACGATTGTGGCTATTGATAGTTTATTCCTAAGTAAAAGATTCATCGTTTACTTCTGAGTTCTCAGTATGAGAAAATGAGACATGCCTTCCTGAAGTAATATCAAGTAAACATTTTGTTACTAATGCCACTCCTCATTCTTCATTGCAGAAGTAAGATGTATGTGAAGAGATGCTATTGCATGACAGCAAAAAATTGTAGATGTTTTGTAAGTCACGCTGCAGAACGACAACTCGGTGCCTTAGTAGAATACCGAGTTTATTGGCTGAGCTACTCCAGAATATCTTCAAAGTAAAGATAGAATGTAGTGTTTGCATAATGTATGTACCGGTGTCTGTTTAAGAGTGCTTGAGTAAAGTCAGATGCACATCGATATAATTAGTAGACGAGAACACTAGCTTATTAACAGACGCCGTGCACCATTTACGATAACACCGTATCTATCCAGCTATTAGCGCATACTAAAGAATACAGAGTGGTAATCTGAGGATCGTGGGGTCGCGTCTCTCTGCAGAAACACTTCAAAAATGTGTTCAAATGTGTGTGAAATCTTATGGGACATAACTGCTAAGGTCATCAGTCCCTAAGCTTACACACTACTTAACCTAAATTATCCATAGGACAAACACACACATCCATGCCCGAGGGAGGACTCGAACCTCCGCCGGGACCAGCCGCACAGTCCATGACTCCAGTGCCTAAGACCGCTCGGCTAATCCGCGCGGTGCGGAAACACTTCCTTTCGATTCTTAATTTCAATTTATAGCTTATTCACGGTAAATGACAACAGCCAAACAGTTCCAGAATAAATATTTACTGAAATCCTTGACCACCGTTTCGGTATATCTATATGTACCTTCATCAGAAGCACAAATACTAAAATCACATCTTGCAGTGGAAATGCATAAAACAATGCAGGATTTGGCTTTAGTAATTGTGCTTCTGATGAAGGTATATTTACATATACCGAAACCTCGGTCAAGGATTTCAATAAATCTTTATTTTGCAACTGTTTTGCTGTTATTATTTACCGTGAATATTTTCAATATTGGCTGCTCAGCCATTTTTAAAATTTTGATTTATAGCTTACACCGCTAATAACCGAAACGAATGCTCATTATATTGTACTTATTAATAAAAGCCAAGAAGAGAGAATGTCAGCGAAAATTTCGTATTGCAAGTAAATTTCCAGCAAGGGGCAATGAGGTATACACATGAAATTCGTACATAACATTAGATATTTTTATTATTTTACAGTTGATGGTTTACACGTGCTGCAATGACATTCATCATAAAAACGCAGAAGCAGTTATTTTCATGGCATCTTGCACACGTTATAGACTCTGAATTTTTTCAGTTGTATCGTCCATTTAGAGTTTCTGTAAAAAGGCAAAATTGATTTACATTTAACAAACCACGTGTAACGCATCATTTCACCAAATATTGGCAATGGAATGTATTTTGAATCAGTCTTCTTGGGAGATGATTACTTTTCTCTATCGATCGGGGTTTATAATTCTACATGCCGACAATCATTCTTCATCGTGATAATTACTTTGAGTTTATTTGTCCTTCCCACGAGTGAACTAACAGATAGAAATTTGTGCCCCTGCACATATGGCATCCTCAAACAATGTAAAAAAAGTGACGAATAGATTGAAAACAATAATAAAATAGTATTCGCGTAAGTATTCGACTCTATGAATTCCGTACTCTTTCCGCTGCGCTAACAGCTGTGTGTAAACCACGTTTGCACAAAAGGCCCATGCCTAGCCCGGCCTGTGGCAAAAATGGACACTTTTGTAAATGCTCCGCCATCTGGAGCTCCCACTTCTGTTACTTCGACTTCTGGTGAAGACCTGCACAAACCATAGATTTGGACGATACCGGTGATGACGAACAGGCGCGGTCCCTTTGTTAGCTGTGTGCATCGGGCAGTGAGACTCCACGCGATACAGCAGTGTCATCTGGGTTGCCTATGCGGCAGGCGCTAAGCAGCGAGGTGGCGTACGCCATAAGCTGTGATGCGTCCGCCTGGTATTTGCGTGGATTACACGGCCTGATTTGACTGTAGGGGAAATCGGAGGATCTACCTCTGCAGCTGAGTTCCAGCCCTCTAGTTACGGCGGCTCCGCTCTTTGACGGCTGTCGATCGTCCACCAGTTCATCACTTCGCGATTTAACTTGGGAGAGGACCGAACCTACTGCTCGTCACCGACTTCACCCAAATTTGTGGTACATACTCAGGGCTTGGCAATAAATGAAAATGACAGAGTTCCAGAGGACCAAGCATTTAGGAAAAACAGAATTTTTGAGGAGATTCGTGCGAGGTATGAATCATCTATGGTAGCGTAATTTGCACGCAGCGGTTGGCACAGTGGAGAGAGTGCAGAACGGTAATATAAGGGTCATGGTGTCAAGTCCCTATGTGGAAACATTTTATTTTCCATTTTTACATTACGTACGTCACAAGTACAGCCAAATGATACGAAGCTGACTGGATTTATTAATATTTTCTTGAAAGAGTCAAGAAAAGAATGGCCGATGTGGAGCTCCACATGCGGAACAAATGTCTTCTGCAACTTTCTCGTCTGGAGAACAAACAAATCCTCATTTATACGTCGAGGTTTTTCACGACTACAAAAGGCTAACATCGTGCTGTATTAAAGTGATTCCCGCCAGATGCACGTCCCCGTTGTGATGGTGCAGTGTCTCTTTTTATTGCCACATAAATAATTTGATCAACAAGCTTTAAAACTCCTCTGATGTCGTCGACGAAGAAAACGAAATCACATGCTGATCAGACTGAATCAAAATACATTTCACTGTATATCGCCAGCTATTCTCGCCAATAACTGGTCAAATGACGCGTTAATAAGTTTTACTGCCAAACCGTACAATGAGAGAGCGATCCTCCGTGATTGTAAACCAAGTTTATTTTTCTATAGAGACTATAAAACAAGCACGTAAAAGTGTGACATTTATGGCATATTCAAGATGACGAGAAACTCAGTGCATCCCCTGTTTCTATGATATCCCCCCAGCATGTATAAATCATCAACTGTTAAATAGTATTGGTTAAAAACAGTCTTGGTTTCAAATTTTAGTTTTTTATTTTTCAGCGACGCGTTTCGCTTTATTTAGGCATCTTCAGGTTATCTTAATTTGGTATTTCTTAGAAGAATCCTTTAGTCAGTGTAGTCAAAGGCATCGTCTGATATATCAGGCCAACATCGCCTTCGTTAAACTCAGTAAAAACTTTTCTAGATGATAGCGAGTGACATCAAGATCTGCATTACGCGTTCCCGTTCACAGGAGCGAGTTACCTGAAGATGCCTAAATAAGGCAAAACGTGTAGTTGAAAAATAAAAAAATTAAAATTCGCAACCAAGACTGTTTTTAACCATTACTGTTAAGCACTGGTCTGCTGTATGCCACGTATGGATTGGAAGAATTTCAACTGTGAAATAATAAAAGTATCTAATATTAGAAACGAAGTTCTCGTGTTTGCGCTATAACCCCTTCCTGGAAATTTATTTACAATCCCATGTTTTCCGTTGCTGGTCCCTTTCATGCCTTTTATGAAAATTAATACAATATAGAGAACATTGCTTCGGTTTCTTTGCAGTGCAAGTACCGTAAAAGTATGATGTATTGAAATGTTTCCGCATTGGGATTCGACCACACTACTGTCGTATTACTGTTGTACACTCTCCCTGTGCTGCCAACAGCAGCGTAAAAACGACGGTAACACAAATAGCTCTTATCTCGCCCCACCCCGCCGAAAATGCTTTTTTTTTCCCTTCTAAGCTCTTGGCCACCTGGAGCTCCCACTTCCGTCACTGACATTTGTGGCCAAGTTCATCATATACCAGTAATTTGGACGAGATCGGTGGCGACGACTAGGTGCGATACCCTTGTTAGAAGAACTTCATGGAAGTGCTTAGAATACGAATTACGATATTCACCCTGAGGGCCAGTGAAGAGAAATCGAGACAGATGGAAGAAAGTAAATGTACTTGTTATTGTTTCAAAAGCAATCGCCACATGTGTTTATACACTACAGGCCATAACAATTGCTACACCAAGAAGAAATGCCGTAATAACGGCCTTGATACGCCTGGGCATTGAGTCAAACAGAGCTTGGATGTCGTGTACTGGTACAGCTGCCCATGCAGCTTCAACACGATACCACAATTCATCAAGACTTGTGACTGGCGTATTGTGAGGAGCCAGTTGCTCGGCCACCATTGACCAGACGTTTTCAATTGGTGAGAGATCTGAAGAATGTGCTGGCCAGGGCAGCAGTCGAATATTTTCTGTCCCCAGAAAGGCCCGCTCAGGACCTGCAACATGCGGTCGTGCATTATCCTGCTGAAAAGTATGGTTTCTCAGGGATCGAATGATGTTTTGCCACTCATGGACCCAGGTTCGTCGTTGAGTAGACCATCGCAGGCCCTCCTGTCTGTGATGCAGCGTCAAGGGTAACCGCAGCCATGGTCTCCGAGCTGATAGTGCATGCTGCTGCAAACGCCGTCGAACTGTTCGTGCAGATGGTTGTTGTCTTGCAAACGTCCCCATCTGTTGACTCAGGGATCGAGACGTGCCTGCACGATCCGTTACAGCCATGCGGATAAGATTCCTGTCATCTCGACTGATATGAGGCCGTTGGGATTCAGCACAGCGTTCCGTATTATCCTCCTGAACCCACCGATTCCATATTCTGCTAACAGTCATTGGATCTCGACCAAAGCGATCAGCAGTGTCGCGATACGATAAACCGCAATCGCGATAGGCTACAATCCGACCTTTATCGAAGTCGGAAACGTGATGGTACGCATTTCTCCTCCTTACACGAGGCATCACAACAACGTTTCACCAGGCAACGCCGGTCAACTGCTGTTTGTGTATGAGAAATCGGTTGGAATTGTTCCTCGTGTCAGCAAGTTGTAGGTGTCGCCACCGGCGCCAACATTCTGTGAATGCTCTGAAAAGCTAATCATTTGCATATCACAGCATCTTCTTCCTGTCGGTTAAATTTCGCGTCTGTAGCACGTCGTCTTCGTGGTGTAGCAATTTTAATGGCCAGTAGTGTACATTTATTCTAGCTCCTGAGACAATATCTTCCTGGAAAACTGTTTCAGTCTGCCTACAGAACAATGATCGTACCCAGGCGTGCACCTCATTATCCGAAGCAAACTGACAGCAACGGCTCCAAAACCAGGTAAACACCATCGGTAGAGATTGATACTGTATGGAGGATGTGTAAGAGCTTCTTTGCGAAACTTCTACATCTACATCTACATCTATACTCCGCGAGCCACCTTACGGTGTGTGGCGGAGGGTACTTATTGTACCACTATCTGATCCCCCCTTCCCTGTTCCATTCACGAATTGTGCGTGGGAAGAACGACTGCTTGTAAGTCTCCGTATTTGCTCTAATTTCTCGGATCTTTTCGTTGTGATCATTACGCGAGATATATGTGGGCGGTAGTAATATGTTGCCCATCTCTTCCCGGAATGTGCTCTCTCGTAATTTCGATAATAAACCTCTCCGTATTGCGTAACGCCTTTCTTGAAGTGTCCGCCATTGGAGCTTGTTCAGCATCTCCGTAACGCTCTCGCGCTGACTAAATGTCCCCATGACGAATCGCGCTGCTTTTCGCTGGATCATGTCTATCTCTTCTATTAATCCAACCTGGTAAGGGTCCCATACTGATGAGCAATACTCAAGAATCGGACGAACAAGCGTTTTGTAAGCTACTTCTTTCGTCGATGAGTCACATTTTCTTAGAATTCTTCCTATGAATCTCAACCTGGCGCCTGCTTTTCCCACTATTTGTTTTATGTGATCATTCCACTTCAGATCGCTCCGGATAGTAACTCCTAAGTATTTTACGGTCGTTACCGCTTCCAATGATTTACCACCTATGGCATAATCGTACTGGAATGGATTTCTGCCCCTATGTATGCGCATTATATTACATTTATCTACGTTTAGGGAAAGCTGCCAGCTGTCGCACCATTCATTAATCCTCTGCAGGTCTTCCTGGAGTACGTACGAGTCTTCTGATGTTGCTACTTTCTTGTAGACAACCGTGTCATCTGCAAATAGCCTCACGGAGCTACCGATGTTGTCAACTAAGTCATTTATGTATATTGTAAACAATAAAGGTCCTATCACGCTTCCTTGCGGTACTCCCGAAATTACCTCTACATCTGCAGATTTTGAACCGTTAAGAATGACATGTTGTGTTCTTTCTTCTAGGAAATCCTGAATCCAATCACAAACCTGGTCCGATATTCCGTAAGCTCGTATTTTTTTCACTAAACGTAAGTGCGGAACCGTATCAAATGCCTTCCTGAAGTCCAGGAATACGGCATCAATCTGCTCGCCAGTGTCTACGGCACTGTGAATTTCTTGGACAAATAGGGCGAGCTGAGTTTCACATGATCTCTGTTTGCGGAATCCATGTTGGTTATGATGAAGGAGATTTGTATTATCTAAGAACGTCATAATACGAGAACATAAAACATGTTCCATTATTCTACAACAGATTGACGTAAGCGAAATAGGCCTATAATTATTCGCATCTGATTTATGACCCTTCTTGAAAATGGGAACGACCTGCGCTTTCTTCCAGTCGCTAGGTACTTTACGTTCTTCCAGAGATCTACGATAAATTGCTGATAGAAAGGGGGCAAGTTCTTTAGCATAATCACTGTAGAATCTTACGGGTATCTCGTCTGGTCCGGATGCTTTTCCGCTACTAAGTGATAGCAGTTGTTTTTCAATTCCGATATCGTTTATTTCAATATTTTCCATTTTGGCGTCCGTGCGACGGCTGAAGTCAGGGACCGTGTTACGATTTTCCGCAGTGAAACAGTTTCGGAACACTGAATTCAGTATTTCTGCCTTTCTTCGGTCGTCCTCTGTTTCGGTGCCATCGTGGTCAACGAGTGACTGAATAGGGGATTTAGATCCGCTTACCGATTTTACATATGACCAAAACTTTTTAGGGTTCTTGTTTAGATTGT
This sequence comes from Schistocerca nitens, assembly GCF_023898315.1. Lineage (NCBI taxonomy): Eukaryota > Metazoa > Arthropoda > Insecta > Orthoptera > Acrididae > Schistocerca > Schistocerca nitens. The sequence continues at coordinate 43,229,161 of NC_064623.1, read as the reverse complement.
TTGCCAATGTTTTATGTTCGAATTCGTTGAATGCTTCTCTCATTGCTCTCTTTACGCTCTTTTTCGCTTCGTTCAGCTTTTCCTTATCAGCTACGATTCGACTACTCTTAAACCTATGATGAAGCTTTCTTTGTTTCCGTAGTACCTTTCGTACATGATTGTTATACCACGGTGGATCTTTCCCCTCGCTTTGGACCTTAGTCGGTACGAACTTATCTAAGGCGTACTGGACGACGTTTCTGAATTTTTTCCATTTTTGTTCCACATCCTCTTCCTCAGAAATGAACGTTTGATGGTGGTCACTCAGATATTCTGCGATTTGTGCCCTATCACTCTTGTTAAGCAAATATATTTTCCTTCCTTTCTTGGCATTTCTTATTACACTTGTAGTCATTGATGCAACCACTGACTTATGATCACTGATACCCTCTTCTACATTCACGGAGTCGAAAAGTTCCGGTCTATTTGTTGCTATGAGGTCTAAAACGTTAGCTTCACGAGTTGGTTCTCTAACTATCTGCTCGAAGTAATTCTCGGACAAGGCAGTCAGGATAATGTCACAAGAGTCTCTGTCCCTGGCTCCAGTTCTGATTGTGTGACTATCCCATTCTATACCTGGTAGATTGAAGTCTCCCCCTATTACAATAGTATGATCACGAAACTTCTTCACGACGTTCTGCAGGTTCTCTCTGAGGCGCTCAACTACTACGGTTGCTGATGCAGGTGGTCTATAGAAGCATCCGACTATCATATCTGACCCACCTTTGATACTTAACTTAACCCAGATTATTTCACATTCGCATTCGCTAATAACTTCACTGGATATTATTGAATTCTTTACTGCTATAAATACTCCTCCACCATTGGCGTTTATCCTATCCTTGCGGTATATATTCCATTCTGTGTCTAGGATTTCGTTACTGTTCACTTCCGGTTTTAACCAACTTTCCGTTCCTAATACTATATGCGCACTATTTCCTTCAATAAGAGATACTAATTCAGGAACCTTGCCCTGGATACTCCTGCAGTTTACCAATATTACGTTGACTTTTCCTGTTTTTGGTCTCTGAGGACGGACGTTATTTATCAACGATGATGATGTCCTCTCTGGTAAGCCGTCAGGTATTTTATCGTTTCGCCCAAGGGGGGATCCCTCTAACCTAAAAAACCCCCGTGTGCACGCCACACGTACTCTGCTACCCTAGTAGCTGCTTCCGGTGTGTCGTAATGGAAAGAACCGTGGGAACATGTCGGCGGGCATTCTCCTGCAACAGAATGATGCCTTCCACCAACATTCCTGGGCGTTTACGCTACGCTGCACAAGTTCTGTTTCGAAGTCCTTACACATCCTCCATACAATTCCGATCTCTCAAAGTGCAATTTAAATTCGTGGCCGTCGATTTGCTTCGGACGAATGCGTGCTTGTCTGGGTAGAATCACAGCTCTGTAGGCTAATGACAATATTTCTCCGTGAAGGCATTGACAGTCTTCACACTGAGGCGTAGCAACGTATATCGATCCTACCTTGGAGGCGGTTAAGTGGGAGATGTGTGTCAGAGCTGGATAGTGACAGATGGTGACGCGAGACTGGACGCGCACGTACTTTATGTATCAGCCGACAGAGGACAGTATTGGATAGGGGACCGTGATTTAGTTTCGATTGTGCCCACTACAGTGCACTAAAGTAATACACTCCTGGAAATTGAAATAAGAACACCGTGAATTCATTGTCCCAGGAAGGGGAAACTTTATTGACACATTCCTGGGGTCAGATACATCACATGATCACACTGACAGAACCACAGGCACATAGACACAGGCAACAGAGCATGCACAATGTCGGCACTAGTACAGTGTATATCCACCTTTCGCAGCAATGCAGGCTGCTATTCTCCCATGGAGACGATCGTAGAGATGCTGGATGTAGTCCTGTGGAACGGCTTGCCATGCCATTTCCACCTGGCGCCTCAGTTGGACCAGCGTTCGTGCTGGACGTGCAGACCGCGTGAGACGACGCTTCATCCAGTCCCAAACATGCTCAATGGGGGACAGATCCGGAGATCTTGCTGGCCAGGGTAGTAGACTTACACCTTCTAGAGCACGTTGGGTGGCACGGGATACATGCGGACGTGCATTGTCCTGTTGGAACAGCAAGTTCCCTTGCCGGTCTAGGAATGGTAGAACGATGGGTTCGATGACGGTTTGGATGTACCGTGCACTATTCAGTGCCCCCTCGACGATCACCAGTGGTGTACGGCCAGTGTAGGAGATCGCTCCCCACACCATGATGCCGGGTGTTGGCCCTGTGTGCCTCGGTCGTATGCAGTCCTGATTGTGGCGCTCACCTGCACGGCGCCAAACACGCATACGACCATCATTGGCACCAAGGCAGAAGCGACTCTCATCGCTGAAGACGACACGTCTCCATTCGTCCCTCCATTCACGCCTGTCGCGACACCACTGGAGGCGGGCTGCATGATGTTGGGGCGTGAGCGGAAGACGGCCTAACGGTGTGCGGGACCGTAGCCCAGCTTCATGGAGACGGTTGCGAATGGTCCTCGCCGATACCCCAGGAGCAACAGTGTCCCTAATTTTCTGGGAAGTGGCGGTGCGGTCCCCTACGGCACTGCGTAGGATCCTACGGTCTTGGCGTGCATCCGTGCGTCGCTGCGGTCCGGTCCCAGGTCGACGGGCACGTGCACCTTCCGCCGACCACTGGCGACAACATCGATGTACTGTGGAGACCTCACGCCCCACGTGTTGAACAATTCGGCGGTACGTCCACCCGGCCTCCCGCATGCCCACTATACGCCCTCGCTCAAAGTCCGTCAACTGCACATACGGTTCACGTCCACGCTGTCGCGGCATGCTACCAGTGTTAAAGACTGCGATGGAGCTCCGTATGCCACGGCAAACTGGCTGACACTGACGGCGGCGGTGCACAAATGCTGCGCAGCTAGCGCCATTCGACGGCCAACACCGCGAGTCCTGGTGTGTCCGCTGTGCCGTGCGTGTGATCATTGCTTGTACAGCCCTCTCGCAGTGTCCGGAGCAAGTATGGTGGGTCTGACACACCGGTGTCAATGTGTTCTTTTTTCCATTTCCAGGAGTGTAGAATGTTTTTCATAAACTGTTCTAGCATTTTCATAAAGTGTTATTATGTCTTTTTGTGTATGTAAACTGTTATAAATGTGTTTTAGCAGTATGGATTATGCGTGAGTGTGATTTAAGTTTAATATGAAGATAATTGTTTAACGACTTATGTAGTGGGATTTAGTGAGGGAACATTTCGAAGAAGTATGGATGTGAACAAACAGAATTTTTGTAGAATAGATTTGTAAAGTAAGTTTATGGTAAGGGAAAGTTAATTCAGGTATAAATAGCAATAGTAAATAACTTTATGCATAAACTAAAACTTCAGCATATTAGATAGTTACGTCGGTAAAAAGTGCAATCGTTAGGTTTACTGTTTTGCGATTGGTTATTGATGAAAAGCGCGGACTGGCGCGAGAGAATGTTGGTATGCTATAGGCTGTCGAGTAAACTGATCAATGGTAAAGCAATATTCTTCGCGCGCCATTCTCTGCTGGTAGAGAAGACTTAGAGTATTCTAGAGAGGAGTCGGAGCCTAGCCATGAAACAGTTCGGACGTGTGTAATAGTAGTTCCAATGGAAATGATAAGTTGCCGGATCTAGCAGTGTTTCATACATCAAATGTGTTGTAAAGTGACGGCATAATTATTCCGATGAGTGGAATAAGCAATGGAAATGGAGCGCAACAGCGGTATTTTCAATTTATTATGCAGACCAGTAGTTTAAACGATACATTAGCGTCATCGTCAGGTCCTGTTGCTAACCAAGTAAGTACTTCAGTCATTGGCGCACGTTTCATAGGACTCATACAATAAATAAGTGCCGTGGACCATTATTCGTCAGGAGTCTGTATTCCAAAATTCTAACAGTGACGCTGATAAATAATGATCCACATAGCTGGTTATTGTGTGATACACAGGCCAATGATTGTAAGTACTTACTTGGTTAATAGTAGACCCTTGAGATAACGTAAATGTGGCGCTGAAGCTAGTCGCTGATTAACAAATGCTTTGAAAATACCGATGCGGTGGTACGTAAATATATTAACAACTACGTCGATTACTTTTGAAATAAAAAGTAGTCTACTTTCTTTTTAGATTCTGTACCTCGATAGCCCCCCCCCCCCATGAACCATGGACCTTCGTGGGGAGGCTTGCGTGCCTCAGCGATACAGATAGCCGTACCGTAGGTACAATCACAACGGAGGGGTATCTGTTAAGAGGCCAGACAAACGTGTGGTTCCTGAAGAGGGGCAGCAGCCTTTTCAGTAGTTGCAGGGACAACAGTCTGGATGATTGATGATCTGGCCTTGTAACAATAACCGAAACGGCCTTGCTGTGCTGGTACTGCGAACGGCTGAAAGCAAGGGGAAACTACGGCCGTAATTTTTCCCGAGGGCATGCAGCTTTACTGTATGATTAAATGATGATGGCGTCCGCTTGGGTAAAATATTCCGGAGGTAAAATAGTCCCCCATTCGGATCTCCGGGCGGGGACTACTCAAGAGGATGTCGTTATCAGGAGAAAGAAAACTGGCGTTCTACGGATCGGAGCGTGGAATGTCAGATCACTTAATCGGGCAGGTAGGTTAGAAAATTTGAAAAGGGAAATGGATAGGTTAAAGTTAGATATAGTGGGAATTAGTGAAGTTCGGTGGCAGGAGGAACAAGACTTCTGGTCAGGTGACTACAGGGTTATAAATACAAAATCAAATAGGGGTAATGCAGGAGTAGGTTTAATAATGAACAGGAAAATAGGAACGCGGGTAAGCTACTACAAACAGCTTAGTGAACGCATTATTGTGGCCAAGATAGATACGAAGCCCACACCTACTACAGTAGTACAAGTTTATATGACAACTAGCTCTGTAGATGACGAAGAAATTGAAGACATGTATGATGAAATAAAAGAAATTATTCAGATAGTGAAGGGAGACGAAAATTTAATAGTCATGGGTGACTGGAATTCGAGTGTAGGAAAAGGGAGAAAAGGAAACGTAGTAGGTGAATATGGATTGGGGCTAAGAAATGAAAGAGGAAGCCGCCTGGTAGAATTTTGCACAGAGCACAACTTAATCATAGCTAACACTTGGTTTAAGAATCATGATAGAAGGTTGTATACATGGAAGAACCCTGGAGATACTAAAAGGTATCAGATAGATTATATAATGGTAAGACAGAGATTTAGGAACCAGGTTTTAAATTGTAGGACATATCCAGGGGCAGATGTGGACTCTGACCACAATCTATTGGTTATGACCTGTAGATTAAAACTGAAGAAACTGCTAAAAGGTGGGAATTTAAGGAGATGGGACCTGGATAAACTGAAAGAACCAGAGGTTGTACAGAGTTTCAGGGAGAGCATAAGGGAACAATTGACAGGAATGGGGGAAAGAAATACAGTAGAAGAAGAATGGGTAGCTTTGAGGGATGAAGTAGTGGACGCAGCAGAGGATCAAGTAGGTAAAAAGACGAGGGCTAATAGAAATCCTTGGGTAACACAACAAATATTGAATTTAATTGATGAAAGGAGAAAATATAAAAATGCAGTAAATGAAGCAGGCAAAAAGGAATACAAATGTCTCAAAAATGAGATCGATAGGAAGTGCAAAATGGCTAAGCAGGGATGGCTAGAGAAGAAATGTAAGGATGTAGAAGCTTATCTCACTAGGGGTAAGATAGATACTGCCTACAGGAAAATTAAAGAGACCTTTGGACATAAGAGAACCACTTGTATGAACATCAAGAGCTCAGATGGAAACCCAGTTCTGTGCAAAGAAGGGAAAGCAGAAAGGTGGAAGGAGTATATAGAGGGTCTATACAAGGGCGATGTACTTGAGGACAATATTATGGAAATGGAAGAGGATGTAGATGAAGATGAAATGGGGGATACGATACTGCATGAAGAGTTTGACAGAGCACTGAAAGACCTGAGTCGAAACAAGGCCCCCGGAGTAGACAACATTCCATTGGAACTACTGACGGCCTTGGGAGAGCCAGTCCTGACAAAACTCTACCATCTGGTGAATAAGATGTATGAAACAGGCGAAATACCCTCAGACTTCAAGAAGAATATAATAATTCCAATCCCAAAGAAAACAGGTGTTGACAGATGTGAGAATTACCGAACAATCAGTTTAATAAGCCACAGCTGCAAAATACTAACACGAATTCTTTACAGACGAATGGAAAAACTAGTAGAAGCCGACCTCGGGGAAGATCAGTTTGGATTCCGTAGAAATACTCGAACACGTGAGGCAATACTGACCTTACGACTTACCTTAGAAGAAAGATTAAGGAAAGGCAAACCTACGTTTCTAGCATTTGTAGACTTAGAGAAAGCTTTTGACAATGTTGACTGGAATACTCTCTTTCAAATTCTAAAGGTGGCAGGGGTAAAATACAGGGAACGAAAGGCTATTTACAATTTGTACAGAAACCAGATGGCAGTTATAAGAGTCCAGGGACATGAAAGGGAAGCAGTGGTTGGGAAGGGAGTAAGACAGGGTTGTAGCCTCTCCCCGATGTTATTCAATCTGTATATTGAGCAAGCAGTAAAGGAAACAAAAGAAAAATTCGGAGTAGGTATTAAAATCCATGGAGAAGAAATAAAAACTTTGAGGTTCGCCGATGACATTGTAATTCTGTCAGAGACAGCAAAGGACTTGGAAGATCAGTTGAACGGAATGGACAGTGTCTTGAAGGGAGGATATAAGATGAACATCAACAAAAGCAAAACGAGGATAATGGAATGTAGTCGAATTAAGTCGGGTGTTGTTGAGGGTATTAGATTAGGAAATGAGACACTTAAAGTAGTAAAGGAGTTTTGCTATTTGGGGAGCAAAATAACCGATGATGGTCGAAGTAGAGAGGATATAAAATGTAGACTGGCAATGGCAAGGAAAGCGTTTCTGAAGAAGAGAAATTTGTTAACATCGAGTATAGATTTAAGTGTCAGGAAGTCATTTCTGAAAGTATTTGTATGGAGTGTAGCCATGTATGGAAGTGAAACGTGGACGGTAAATAGTTTGGACAAGAAGAGAATAGAAGCTTTCGAAATGTGGTGCTACAGAAGAATGCTGAAGATTAGATGGGTAGATCACATAACTAATGTGGAGGTACCGAATAGGATTGGGGAGAAGAGGAGTTTGTGGCACAACTTGATCAGAAGATCGGTTGGTAGGGCATGTTCTGAGGCATCAAGGGGTCACCAATTTAGTATTGGAGGGCAGCGTGGAAGGTAAAAATCGTAGGGGGAGACCATGAGATGAATACACTAAGCAGGTTCAGAAGGATGTAGGTTGCAGTAGGTACTGGGAGATGAAGAAGCTTGCACAGGATAGAGTAGCATGGAGAGCTGCATCAAACCAGTCTCAGGACTGAAGACCATAACAACAACAACAACCTCGATCGATAAAAACGGAAGCCTTATAGGAGAACTTCATTGTCCGTATGTCTGAAATTTCAGTCACATGTTGTTATCTACGGTCTCTTGGTGATGTAAAATAGTGAAGCTTCTAACTCGATGAAATCAAAGGATTCGGTCATTTATGTCACATACTTTGAAACTTTCAGACTAATCAAACCACACAGTTTACCTATCGTTGACCTAGAACCATGAAATTTGCTGACAGGCAAGTACAACTAACAGTAAAGAATCCGAAAATTGTTAGTATGCAATTATATTGCAAGAAAAATGTGTTGTTGTTATTTGTTAACACTGTCTGTCCTTGAGTCTGTTAAGGTCCCGTTTCCTCAAGAACAGATAGACGTGCGAAACTGAAATTTATGTCAGATACTAACATCTGTGGTCCGTTGGCGATATAGCAAACGTTAGCTTCGAAGTCAGTGCAAGCAAAATATGCAGTCATTTATGTCACATATTTCGATACTTGCAAACTCGCTCGTTAAAACCTATAGGGTACATCTCGTTGAGCTGGAAGTATGAAATTTGGAAAGAAGGGAGGTTTCGCAGACGAAGAAAAGAAAAAAATCCGAAAATTATTAATTGCTGATCACATCATACGCAAAAATTATTTCTTATGTCGTTTGTTATCCTACTTGAAACGTGATATTAAAACATTCCCCAAAAGTCTTGGAATTCCTGAAACTGATATCTTGCCAGTATCAATCTCGGCAACAGGCAGAAATAGTCAGCACCCTGATTCCCGGAATGGACAAACTGTCTACGTACGTAAGTTTGTCCGGAGCCTTCTGTGTGCGGGGCCTGACCATTTTTTATAACTGTCTCGTTTACATTTGAGTTCCCCTTATGCCTGACGTCGAACTGCTTTCAAACGAGATGCCAGTACTGCATATACTCGATTCCGCAATAAATAACTTTGAAACGTCATTCAGTTATTCACATAGTCGTAGGTTGGTTGGTAGTACTGGCATAATAACGTATAGGCCTGTGAAGTGTTGCGGTACGCCGATGCGTAGAAAAACATCGTTGCTAAAACATACCCTACAACAGAACATAATACAGAAATTATTTGCATGGAATGAAAATAATAATAAAAAAAATCAAACACAGCTCGCTGTGCGTTTTCCACTGCAGAACGCTCGGGGTCGTTGCCAGTGCGAACTCTGGAGGAGCGCTAAAAGGCAACCCACGAGGCAACGAGGAAAGCGCACACACGTGTCAGCGTGTGTGGCATTAGAGGGGACCCCGGCGGCCCACTTAGGCAGATTAGCGCGGCGTAGAAGTGCGCCCAACTCAGAAGCCCCGCCCGCTTATCCGCTCGCCGGATTCCCACAGTCGCGACGACCAACCGTTGTGCGCAGCCACTCGAACGACTCTAGTGGATAGCTTCGAATATTACAATCAGCTCGGAGTGCGCGCTTTTCCGCACATTTGCTCGTCATACTGATGTCAGAAGGACGCACTGGGAGGCAGAGAGGGTGGTATGCGGCAGAGTCTCAATTCATCTACCTCTACATCTACAATAGGGCTCCTACGAATCTTGGGAGAAAGGTTTATTGAAAAAGGAAGAGACCTATATATGTGCTTCATCGATTTAGAAAAGGCGTTTGACAATGTGGTTTGGGACAAGCTGTCGACTATTATGAGGGAAAAGAGAGTGGACTGGAAAACCAGAAGACTTATAAACTCATTATACCTTAATCAAAAAGTTTCAGTTAAAGTTAGAGGAGAAAGTACAAACTGGATCAGACTAGGGAAAGGAGTAAGACAAGGATGCCGTTTATCACCTACTCTTTTGAACCTGTACTTGGAAAATATGATTGACCAATGCTCATTAGATGACAAAGGAGTAGAAATTGGAGGAAGAAGAGTAGGGTGCTTGAGATTTGCTGATGACATGGTCCTTCTAGCCACAGGGGAAAAAGAATTACAGGATTTGGTGGACACCATTGCAACTAATGGAAAACATATGGAACGAAAATTAACACAAATAAAACAAAACAACTGGCAATAGGAGGAAACAAGGAAATAAAAATTGTGCTGAATGGAGAAACACTAGAACAGGTTCAAAATTTTAAGTATCTTGGAAGCAGGATAGACACCGACTGGAAGTGCACCACAGAAATTAAAACAAGGATAGCAATGGCAAAAGAGGCGTTTTATAAGAAAAGGAGAATCTTCTGCAGCGGTCTGGGCAGAGAACTCAGAAAGAGACTCATAAAATGTCTTGTATGGAGTGTTCTTCTATATGGCGCTGAAACATGGACTATGAGGAAAAAAGACAGAGAAAGGCTGGAGGCTTTTGAGATCTGGACATGGCGGAAGACGGAAAGAATAAGTTGGATGGACAGAGTAAAAAATGAAGAGGTACTGAGAAGAGTAGGAGAGAAAAGACAGTTACTAGATGTAATAAAGAGAAGAAAAAGAAATTGGATTGGGCATATATTAAGAAAGAATGACGGACTGATAAAAACAGTTTTAGAAGGTTATGTAGAAGGGAAAAGGAAGCGAGGAAGGAAGAGATTCCAGATACTGGATGATATGATGGACGGTACAACATACAGAAGCCTTAAGAAGGAAGCAATGGATCAGAAAATGGAGAAGCAATGGACCTGCCAATATAGCAGATAACTGATGATGATGATATCTACATCCATATTCCTCAAGCCACCTGACGGTGTGTGGCGCAGGGTACGTTGAGCACCTCTATCGGTTCTCCCTTCTATTCCAGTCTCGTATTGTTCGTGGAAAGAAAGACTGTCGGTTGCCTCTGCGTGGGCTCTAATCTCTCTGATTTTATCTGATACGTGTTACAAACCGGACACAATCGGAAGGACAAAGCCCCTTTGCTTTTTTCCCCTTTGCTTTTTTCTTTTATCACTCGTTTATTACATCAGAGAAATACACATTTTAGGACAAACTTTAACTACATGAAATATTGCTCCCGGTAAAGGTTAACATAAGCAGTGACAAAACTTAGTTGCCATAAGGATTTCTGCTGGCAATAAATTTTAAGGATGCTATGTAAGGTTTATATCAATTTAGCTCAAACACGTAGCTAGTGATTGAATCACGTCAAAGACACTTCAACAATTTCGGTAACAAATAAATAGCGTGAATGTGTACTCACAGTAACCAACTAAGCAACAGCCTTGCCATTGCATAAGTAGTAGGCCATTTGGAACGAGTTAGCAACACCCCGCAACTAGGGGAGTTAATACCAACAGGCTTTAAATGTCTTGCTCCCCATTAAATAAACAAATTTACAGTAATTAAATGAATAACATATCAAACACACTACGCTCCACTCAAACTCTTCAGTGGAAGCCAAGCCAAAATGAAGTTTCCATTAACTGACTAGCACTGAAGTCTCTGTGTTTCCAGACACACATGAGGCAAACTTATACATGACAAGATTTTGAAGGGAGCACATCAGTAAAACCGGTAGTGGAGCTAACTCGTGCCACTGAAAATTAAGGTACTCGACCGGGGCACAAGGTGGTATACAATGATGTTGCCTTAGTGCTCTACTGCGCTCCAAAATATTAGTTCAAATGGCCAATTCAAAATTAAGTACACATAAACCAGCATTAATTAACGAGGAGTGACAGTAGGTCGCTCGATGCGATGACAACACTTAATTGAAAAGACAAATGCCGGAAGCGGCAATAACATCAAACACCTTCTCCGAGTTTTAACCAGGAGTCACTTCCCGCTATACAAGCAAACATTTAACCAAGCACAAGGAAGGAACCCCGAAGAGAAAATTCAAATAAAACCCCCAAAAAATTATAAAGGACAAGGAACCCCAACTATTTAAATTTAAAACAATTTGCTCTCCCCAAAGGCAGTGAAAACGCGAAGGCCACATTTAAGAGGCCACCGAAATTGGTTACAAAAGGTCTTATACATTTGCTCCTTTTCTTTAAAGAAACACAAGGCTGCTTAACTCTGCTGGCTTCTGCTGGACGTCCGGTATGGCTCGTGTAGGATACACCAGGCAGCAACCCAAGCTAGGCGGTCGCAAGGCACGGCGAGCAAAATCAGGAGAGCAGACAGGCAGGCAGCCAACACATATCCTCCATGCTGAACCGGCAGACCGCGTACAACCAACTTCACATATACGTTGTTGCTTCCACCTCGTACCTCGCGGCGTCTCCGCAGGTAGCCGGAGCAAACGTCAACTGCCACTCGCCCCGCGAATGCGGAAAACAACAAGGCAAGCAAAGATAAGAAACATCGAAGGATCGATAATGGACATCCAAGAGACTGGTGCGCCAGTAACGAGCGCCACGGCTCATTATCCTCATGGTCTCTTCGCGAGATATACGTAGGAAGAAGCCATATACTGCTTGACTCGTCGGTGTAGGTATGTTCTCGAAATTCCAACAAAAGCCCGTACCGAGCTACTGAGCGTCTCTCTTGCAGAGTCTTTCACTGGAGTTTATCTATCATCTCCGTAACGCTTTCGCGATTACTAAATGATCCTGTAACGAAGCGCGCTGCTCTCCGTTGGATCTTCTCTATCTCTTCTATCAACCCTATCTGGTACGGATCCCACACCGGTGAGCAGTATTCAAGCAGTGGGCGAACAAGTGTACTGTAACCTACTTCCTTTGTTATCGAACTGCATTTCCTTAGGATTCAGATAAACAGAGAGAGTACACGCCGGTCGATTTTAGGAGGATGAACCGGGCTCCAACATTATGAAATAGCTCAGTGGAGCCGACCGCTGTGGCCGTGTAGTTCTCGGCACTCCAGTCCGGATCCGCGCTGCTGCTGTTGCAGTCGCAGGTTCGAATCCTGCTTCGGGCATGGATGTGTGTGATGTCCTTAGGTTAGTTAGGTTTAAGTAGTTCTAAGTTCTAGGGGACTGATGACCTCAGATATTAAGTCCCATAGTGCTCAGAGCCATTTGAACCATGTTTTTGAACAGTGGAAACGACCTTTTGTTGTTGTCTTCAGTCGGAAGACTGGCTTGACGCAGCCCTCCACGCTCCAATGCAGCTCTCGTAATTGCGTAACTACTGCAACCTAAGTCCATTTGATCCCACTGTCAGTTGCCTGTTTCTCGGCGGAATCTGAATGTAACCTACAGCTTTTTAGAATAGATGCTTTCTACCAAGATACTTCGCTTGAAACAGTTCCTTACATTTGGTGGTAGGCCCTATCTTTATGTAACAATCCCCAATATATGTTTGCTGTTCTAATGAAAAACTGCCCGTTTCTGTAACAACTCAACAATACGAGCTTCTCACAACAACTGGTTCACGGCCACACAGGTGCAGTCAACTTTCTGATAAAGTGCAGTGCAACCAACTCTCAAGATTGTTGCCACTTCACAAACAATTTGACTAGAGATACTGGTTTTAAGTGGGACACATTGTACTAGGTGACTTCTTACTACAACAAGAGTAACTTGCAGTATGCAACATTATTGTACTCGAGCCTTGACCTTCCTCTATAATTTTTAAGCCCCGTCTCCTTCATACACACTTCCAAGCTATCATTCCCTTGACGAATCAGGATGGATGCTACTAATTAATCTATTCTTATAGTCACACTGTACCATAAATTTCCTTTTCCTAATTTCCATGCAGTACCACCTTCTTAGTTATAGTGTGTCGTAAGCAGCCTTACATATTGTGTTTTAATGTCGCAACCTTAACCCTACCTCCCTCCCTCCGCCACGCGCAGGCGGGAGCGAAACAGGAGGGCAGAAACAGCATTCCGTCGAACTGTTTTGATCCATGATTCCTTGTAGATCACAATGTACACCAGGGCAAAAATTGCGGCACTGGAATTGGGGTCGATGACTTCCGGTATACTTATTGGCCTTCAATATCCTTAAGCATATCGGTTAAGCCACTGGATTCGTGATTTACTGTCAGAAAGGTCACAGTTCGTAGTAACAGATGGAAAGTCATCGAGTAAAACGGAAGTAATATCGGGCGTTCCCCAAGGAACTGTTATAGGCGCTCTATTGTTCCTGATCTATATTAACGACGTAGGAGACAATCTCGGTAGCCGTCTTAGACTGTTTGCAGATGATGCCGTCATTTACCGTCTTGTAAAGTTATCAGATGATCATAACGACTTGCAAAATGATTTTGATATCTGTACGGTGGGAAAAGTGGCAATTGACCCTGAATAAGGAAAGGTGTGAAGTTATTCACATGAGTACTACACGAAATCAGCTAAATTTCGATTACGCGATAAGTCACACAAATCTGAAAGCGGTAAATTCAACTAAATACTTGGGGATTACTATTACAAGTAACGTAAATTGGAACGATCACACAGACAATATTGTGGGTAGAGCAAACCAAAGCCTGCGATTCGTTGGCAGAATACTTAGAAGGTGCAACAGGTCTGCTAAGGACGCTTATCCGCCGTATTCTGCAGTATCGCTGTGCGGTGTGGGATCCGCATCAGGTGGGACTGACGGATGACATCGAAGAAGTACAAAGAAGGGCAGCTCGTTTTGTATTATCGCGAAATACGGGAGATAGTGTCACAGACATGATACGTGAATTGGAGTGGCCATCATTAAAACAAAGGCCTTTTTCGTTGCGACGGGTTCTTCTCATGAAATTTTAATCACCAGTTTTCTCCTCCGATTGCGAAAACATTCTGTTGGCACCCATCTAAATAGGGAGAAATGATCATCACGATCAAATAACAGAAATCAAGGCTCGCACAGAAAAATTTAAGTGCTCGTTTTTCCCGGGCGCCGTTTGAGAGTGGAACGGTAGAGAGACAGCTTGAAGGTGGTTCATTGAACCCTCTGCCAGGCACTTTATTGTGAATAGCAATGTAGATGTAGATGAGAAGAGTTGAAACTTGCGGTGGCGTCAGCCGTGTCAAACAATGTCGAGAAAGTCGTCTGGTTTCTCGTCACACTTCGAAATATCTGGGAATAAGGGCACAAAGGGAACAGTTGGTTTTACTGACGCATTTATGCAACCCAATGTGGTCTTTTGGTGTCGATTTTGTGCAGCGGTGTGTCTGACATGCTTTACTCGGCCACATATAAGAAAACGCCGTCATTTCAGAGCTGTCGTTGTGGCCCTGCCTTCCATTGCAGAGGCGTCGAAGTGTGGGTAAGTCGGTGTTCCCATCGTCCGACACGTCGACGGTAGCCATGGGTAGGATTGTCGTGAATCTGATGCCAATCTGGCCTCACTAACCCACCCTACACTTGACATTAGCTCCGACCTTTCTTTCGCATATGCCGGCGATTCCTGCAGGAAGTGTCGCCAAGCCCGAGAGCGAAGTTCCAGAGTGCCACACTTGTGCCGGATTACAAACTTACACATCGCAATGGGAGATAATTCCGTCTTTCGAAAACGTGATCTTGTAATAGTGATCTGCAGGGAACATGAACGACCTTGAACGAAATTCGAGCAGGCCTCTTAGATTGTTTGCAGTTAATGCTGTGGTTTATCGCCTAGAAATGTCATCAAAGGATTTGTGAAACAATGTAGAGAAAATTTCTTCAAGATGAGAAATATAGTGTTAACCCTGGGAAATAAAATGTTTAGTTCCTCTCATGACAACTAAATACTGTTATACAATGAAGCACCAAATAAACTACTATAGGCATGCGTATTCAGAGATATGTAAACTGGCAGAATACGGCCCTGCGGTCGGCAACGCCTATATAAAACAATAAATGCCTGGCGCAGTTCTTAGATCGGTTACTGCTGCTAAAATGGCACGTTGTCAAGACTTAAGTGAGTTTGAACGTGATGCTACAGTCGGATTACGAGCTATGGGGCAAATCATCTCCGAGGTAGCGATGAAGTGGGAATTTTCCCGTACCACCATTTCAGGAGTGTACCGTGAATATCAGGAGTCCGGTGAAACATCAAAGCCGGCCGATGTGGCCGAGCGGTTCTAGGCACTTCAGTCTGGAACCGCGCGTCCGCTACGTCGCAGGTTCGAATCCCGCCTCGGGCATGGATGTTTGTGATGTCCTTAGGTTAGTTAGGTTTAAGTAGTTCTAAGTTCTAGGGGACTGCTGACCGCCCATAGTGCTCAGAGCCATTTCAACCATTTGAAAACATAAAATCTCCGATATCGCTTCGGCCCGAAAAAGATCCTGCAAGGACGGTCCAACGACGACTGAAAAGACACGTTCAACGTGACCCAAGTGCAGCCCTTCCACAAACTTAGAGATTTCAATGCTGGGCCGTCAACAAGTGTCAGCGTTGGAAACATTCAACGAAACGTCATTCATATGGGCTTTCGGAACCGAAGCTCCACTCATGTACCCTTGATCACTGCATTACTCTAAGCTTTAAGGGCCCTTCAACACCGACATTGGACTGTTTATGAACGGAAACATGTTGCGCGGTAGGGCGAGTCTGGTTTCACATTGCATCGAGCTGATTGTATGGAGACAATCTCATGAATACATAGACCCTGCATGTCAGCAGGGGACTGTTCAAGCTGGTGGAGGCTCTGTAAAAGTGAGGAGGATGGACAGTTGGAGTGATATGGGACCCCCGATATGTTTAAATACGACACTGACAGGTGATACTACGTAAGTATTCTGTCTGGCCGCCTGTATCCATTTATGTCCATTGTGCATTCCGACTGACTTCGGCAATTCCAGCACGACAATGCGGCAACCCACAAGTCCAGAATTGCTGTAGAGTTGCTCCAGGAACATTCTTCTGAGTTTAAACCCTTCCGCTGGCTACCAAACTCCCCAAACAGGTACATTATGGAGTATATCTGGAATGCCTTGCAACGTGCTGCTCAGAAGAGATCTCCGCTCCCTGGTCACGGATTTATCAACAGCCTTGCAGGATTCATGGTGTCTATTCGCTCCAGTTCTACTTCAAGCATTCAAAAATGGCTCTGAGCACTATAGGACTTAACATCTATGGTCATCAGTTCCCTAGAACTTACAACTACTTAAACCTAACTAACCTAAGGACATCACACAACACCCAGTCATCACGAGGCAGAGAAAATCCCTGACCCCGCCGGGAATCGAACCCGGGAACCCGGGCGCAGGAAGCGAGAACGCTACCGCACGACCACGAGCTACGGACACTTCAAGCATTCCAGAATGAAATTTTCACTCTGCAGCGGAGTGCGCGCTGATATGAAACTTCCTGGCAGATTGAAACTGTGTGCCCGACCGAGACTCGAACTCGGGACCTTTGCCTTTCGCGGGCAAGTGCTCTACCAACTGAGCTACCGAAGCACGACTCACGCCCGGTACTCACAGCTTTACTTCTGCCAGTATCTCGTCTCCTACCTTCCAAACTTTACAGAAGCTCCACACACTCCGCTGCAGAGTGAAAATCTCATTCTGGAAACATCCCCCAGCCTGTGGCTGAGCCATGTCTCCGCAATATCCTTTCTTTCAGGAGTGCTAGTTCTGCGAGGTTCGCAGGAGAGCTTCTGTACAGTTTGGAAGGTAGGAGACGAGATATTGGCAGAAATAAAGCTGTGAGTACCGGGGGTGAGTCGTACTTCGGTAGCTCAGTTGGTAGAGCACTTGCCCGCGAAAGGCAAAGGTCCCGAGTTCGAGTCTCGGTCGGGCACACAGTTTTAATCTGCCAGGTAGTTTCACTTCAAGCATTAGTCGAGTCCATGTCACGTCGTATTGCGGCTCATCTGAGTGCTCACGGGGCGCTATACGATGTTACGCAGGTGTACCAGTTTCTTCGGCTCTTCAGTGTATTTTTTAAATCTCAAATAGCACTCAATAGCTTATGATGGAATTATTTCCCCAAAACAATTTTCTCTAGCTAAAATTAGTTCTGTCTGAAACCGAGACATATATAGCAGTACATTATAGTTATATCTACACAATTGTGACTGTAACAAAGTCATTCAGTATAAACTAATTTTAACTAGAGGAAACGCGTCCCAATTATAAACCTAGTTTGACCGCAACATGGACACTCGCTCCAGTCGGTAGTGTTACTCGTACGACAGGAAATAACCACTCGTCATGGCGGCGCTGTGGAAACGCTGCATTGTGCTCCAGCACGTAGCAATGTAGCCCACTGCTGACGGTATAGCGGCCAAACTGCGCAATTATGTAAGCGACTGGACTGCATACCCCTTGCCTTAGACAGATGCCACAACAATGGTAAGCTAAACAAACGTAAGGAATGTCCATTCAATTACATGTCTGTTGCTTACAACTACGACCAACTTCTACTGGGAACATGACACAGAATATCTTGTGGGAATGACCAACCGAAATCTTCGTTCTAGCGACAGAACACTTAGTTGATGCAACAAATCTTCTAAAGATGCTGTGTAATCTACACGTGTCCATCCTCAGCTAGAGTACTACAGGTCGTTATAGGATTCTTACCAGATACGACTGGTAGGGAACATTTAAGAAGTGTAAAGTGCGCTGGAATGTTCTGTGCCCGGGGCGTGAGTGTCACGGATATTGTTCCCGAGGAACACTGTTGAGAAAGCCGGCAGCTGTGGCCGAGCGGTTCTAGGCGCTTCAGTTCGGAACCGCGCTGCTGCTACGATCGCAGGTTCGAATCCTACTTCGGACATGGATGTGTGTGCTGTCCTTAGGTTAGTTAGGTTTAAGCAGTTCTAAGTCTAGGGGACTGATGACCTCAGATGTTATGTTTCAAAGTGCTAGGAGCCATTTCAACCACTACTGACAAGGGAAGCTCCCCATCGCACCCCACTGAGATTTAGTTATAAGTTGGCACAGTGGATAGGCCTTGAAAAACTGAACACAGATCAATCGAGAAAACAGGAAGAAGTTATGTGGAACTACGAAAAAATAAGCAAAATATACAAACTGAGTAGTCCATGCATAATATAGGTAACGTCAAGGAACCTCCGAGCTGAGGAGTGCCGTGGTCCCGTGGATAGCGTGAACAGCCGCGGAGCGAGAGGTCCTTGGTTCAACTCTTCCATCGAGTGAAAATTTTAATTTTTTATTTTCAGTTTACGTGACAAACTCTTATGTTTTCATCACTTTTTTGGGAGTGATTATCACATCCACAAGAAAACCTTAATCGGGCAGGGTAGAAGAATCCTTTTACCCATTCGCCAAGTGTACAAGTTAGGTGGGTCGACAGCATATTCCTGTCATGTGACACACATGCCGTCACCAGTGTCGTATAGAATATATCAGACGTGTTTTCCTGTGAGGAATCGGTTGACCTATGACCTTGCGATCAAATGTTTTCGGTTCCCATTGGAGAGGCACGTCCTTTCGTCTACTAATCGCACGGTTTTGCGGTGCGGTCACAAAACACAGACATTAAACTTATTACAGCGAACAGAGACGTCAATGAACGAACGGACAGATCATAACTATGCGAAAATAAAGAAAGTAAACTTTTCACCCGAGGGAAGACTTGAACCAAAGACCTCTCGCTCCACAGCTGCTCACGCTAACCACGGGACCACGGCACTCCTGAGCTCACACTATCCATGATGTTGACCATCTTGCACATGGACTACTCAGTTTGTATATATATATGTATATTTTTTCATAGTTTCACACAACTTCTTCCTGTTTTCTCGATTGATCTGTGTTCAGTTTTTCAAGGCCTATCCACTATGCCAACTTATAACTAAATCTGAGGGGGGTGCGATGGAGAGGTTCCCTTGTGAGAAAACTTAGAGGCCGGCCGAAGTGGCCGCGCGGTTCTGGCGCTGCAGTCTGGAACCGCGAGACCGCTACGGTCGCAGGTTCGAATCCTGCCTCGGGCATGGATGTGTGTGATGTCCTTAGGTTAGTTAGGTTTAACTAGTTCTAAGTTCTAGGGGACTAATGACCTCAGCAGTTGAGTCCCATAGTGCTCAGAGCCATTTGAACCATTTGAAAACTTTGAGAACAAGCAGCTTCTACTGACGCCAACTTATATTTCGCTTAAGGACGACAAAGGTACGATAGATTAGAGCTAATATGCAGGCAATCGTTTTTCGCTTTTGCTGTTTGCGATTGTAAAGGGAAAATAATTGACTGGTAGTGGTACAAGTTACCTTCCACTATCGAATACACGGTGTCTTGCGGAAGATATATGTAAATGTAGATGGAGATAATGATATGTAAGTCGGGGCGTTTCCTGGTTGCAGAGAGATCTTTTTCACAAAATGCACCAAATTTCTCATGCGAATATGACAATATTTGTTGACTTGTAAGTACATTGCCGGCAGCTCGTGGTCTCGCGGTAGCGTTCGCGCTTTCCGAGCACGGGGTCCCGTGTTCGAGTCCCGACGGGGTCAGGTTCAAAATGGTTGAAATGGCTCTGAGCACTGTGGTCATCAGTCCCCTAGAACTTAGAACTACTTAAACATAACCAACCTAAGGACATCACACACATCCATGCCCGAGGCAGGATTCGAACCTCCGACCGTAGCGGTCGCGCGGTTCCAGACTGTAGCATCTAGAACCGCTCGGCCACATCGGCCGGCGACGGGGTCAGGGATTTTCACCTACCTCGAGATGACTGGGTGCTGTGTCATCATCATCATTATCATTCATCCCCATTACGGTCGGAGGAAGGCAATGGCAAACCACCTCCACTAGGACCTTGCCTAGTGCGGCACTGCGCGTCTCCCGCATCGTTCCCCTACGCTCTGTCACAGAGTATGGGACTTTATCATCATCATCAAGTACACTGCACCACACAATTAAACGGTTACATCATCGGATACTCGTAATTATCTCCCATTTTAAAGCAGTTTAGAATGTATTGAAAAGGTGCCCACAACTTGGCTTTGTAAAGGTGCAATAGTGTGGCGCCAAAGACGTCAGACGTCCTCGGCGAAGCTTATACCAGCGAAGTGTCCGCACATATGAAAAAGAGACTAAAGATCAGAAGTTCGTGTGGGAAGTTCGGTGGGTCAGTGATGTCACATTGGCACCAAAATCCACTACAATTCTGGCGAACGCCATTGCACACGAGTCATTCGATCGCGAATTCGTTTCGCCTCCCTCCCACCCTTCGCCATATTTTACACCATTTTTAACGCCTCAGAGATGGAGGTCAGAACCGCGATTTCCAGGCTTAAAATCGCGATGCTTTCTGATGGATGACCGAGGAAAACAT
This sequence comes from Schistocerca nitens, assembly GCF_023898315.1. NCBI lineage: Eukaryota > Metazoa > Arthropoda > Insecta > Orthoptera > Acrididae > Schistocerca > Schistocerca nitens. The sequence continues at coordinate 43,208,577 of NC_064623.1, read as the reverse complement.
TTCAGACGCATTTCCGCTATCGACACGAAAATGTGTCGGGGGTGGAGGGGGTGGAGGGCTGGGGGGGGGGTTGGAGAGGGGTAACGGATGGCGTCCATGGAACCACTCATTTCCTTGCGGTTTAATCCCACACATTCCGCGCTGGAAAACGTCAGCTCGCACTTCGATCAGCAACAGTACAACGTTCCTGCCAACCTTTGACATTGCTGACACCCTCTGGACTATTCAACTTTTGTCGAAGGACATCGCGGGCCTGCAACCCCACTGGGGCGATTGTAGTCACCATACTCGTCACGCTCTTCAGCGAAACCTGAAAACGCATTTGAGCCGTTTCAAACTTCTGCGTCATTTTGGGAGACACGTACTTAGTTTCCAAAAAGTGACCCTTTAATTGTATTGGTTAAAAACAGCCTTGGTTTTAATTTTAGTTTTTTATTTTTCAACAACGCGTTTCGCCTCATTTCGGCATCGTCAGGATATCTTTTATAGATGGACGCGAGAGGCACCAAGATCTGCATAACGCTCCTGTGAACGGGATCGCGTTGTGCAGATCTTGGTGGCTCTCGCGTCCATCTAGAAACGATAACCTGATGATGCCTAAATAAGGCGAAACGCGTCGTTGGAAAATAAAAAACTAAAATTGCAACCAAGACTGTTTTTAACCAATACTGTTAAGCACTGGTTTGCTGTATGCCACATAAGGTTTGGAAGAATTTTACCCTTTAATAGTGTTGCGCAGCTTATTCTGTGAGAAGTGATACGGGGGGCATCCAGTAAGTAATGCAACACTTTTTTTTCTCCGCAAAATTTTGGTTCAAAAAATGAAGGATTTGTTGTGGAATACTGCTGCTTTAGCCCCTGTAGTTTCATAAAGTTCTGGTTCGTGGCGGCGTAATGGGTAACTTTCAAAAAGGTGCGTTTCAAATGCTCTGAGCACTATGCGACTTAACTTCTGAGGTCATCACTCGCCTAGAACTTAGAACTACTTAAACCTAACTAATCTAAGGACATCACACACATCCATGCCCGAGGCAGGATTCGAACTTGAGACCGTAACGGTCGCCCGGTTCCAGACTGTAGCGCCTAGAACCTCACGGCCACTCCGGCCGGCAAACATGCGTTTCTAGCAGACAGCTGTCACTGAGTTTCTTTGCCGCAAAACCAAAGAATCGCAGATATTCGTAGGGCTTTGCAGAAGTCTACAGCAACACGGCAGTGACCAAAAGCACGGTGAGTGGTGATGCGAGGTGTCTGTCACAATCGCAACGAGGTCTCGCAAACCTGTCCTATTTCTCACGTGCAGATCGGCCGTACACAGCTGTGCCTCTTGCAGTGTTGGAACGTGCAGACACTCTCATTCGAGGTGATCAAGAGATCACAAAGGAACACTTCGCTGCTCAACTGGATGTGTCTGTTGCTACTGATGACACGCACGTCCACCAGTTGGGGTACTCAGAGGTTCTCTGAGTTCGTCAGCACCTAAAAAAGACTATAAAAGCTTCAATGAGTTTGGCCCAATGAAGAATCCACTCCACGGAAAGAAGGAGAGGATACTGATGATGCAAATCATTGGCTCCCACATCGATCAAGAGGGTGGCAGCATGCGGGTGTACAGGCTCTCCCAGTAAGGCCGCCGCACTGAGCGCAGATTATGTTGCAAAAATAGGGGTTGGAAAGCAAAAGAGAGGGAATAATGAGCTAAAAATAGAAATGAGCGTTTGACGTCATTGGCCGATAGGCACCTTAAGGGGCAGGTCAGTCCGCCTTGGTGCAGGTCTTATTACATTTATTTTTTTTTATTTATTTATTTATTTATTGTTCCGTGGGACCAAATTAAGGAGAAATCTCCATGGTCATGGAACGAGTCAATACATGAAATTATAACACGATATTAGAAACAGATAAAATGAAATATAGAAAAAAAAACATATTCAGGTGACAAATCATAAGTTTAAATGAAGACAATCAACAATGTAACACTGGAATTTGCTTAATTTTTTAGCTCTTCCAGGAGCTCCTCGACAGAATAGAAGGAGTGAGCCATGAGGAAACTCTTCAGTTTAGACTTAAAAGAGTTTGGGCTACTGCTAAGATTTTTGAGTTCTTGTGGTAGCTTATTGAAAATGGATGCAGCAGAATACTGCACTCCTTTCTGCACAAGAGTCAAGGAACTGCATTCTACATGCAGATTTGATTTCTGCCTAGTATTAACTGAGTGAAAGCTGCTAACTCTTGGGAATAGGCTAATATTGCTAACAACAAACGACATTAAAGAAAATATATACTGTGAGGGCAATGTCAGAATTCCCAGATTTTTGAATAGGGGTCGACAAGAGGTTCTCGAACTTACACCACATATAGCTCGAACAGCCCGTTTTTGAGCCAAAAATACCCTTTTTGAATCAGAAGAATTACCCCAAAAAATAATACCATACGACATAAGCGTATGAAAATATGCGGAGTAGACTACTTTTCGTGTTGAAGTGTCACTTATTTCAGATACTGTTCTAATGGTAAATAAAGCAGCATTTAGTTTCTGAACAAGATCCTGAACATGGGCTTTCCACAACAGCTTACTATCTATCCGTACGCCTAGGAACTTGAACTGTTCCGTCTCGCTTATAACATGCCCCTTCTGTCTGATTAAAATGTCAGTTCTTGTTGAATTGTGAGTTAGAAACTGTAAAAACTGAGTCTTACTGTGATTTAGCATCAAATTATTTTCCACAAGCCACGAACTTATTTCATGAACTAAATTATTTGTTACTGTTTCAATATTACACACAAGATCCTTCACTATCAAGCTGGTGTCATCAGCAAACAGAAATATTTTTGAATCACCTGTAATACTAGAAGGCATATCATTTATATAAATAAGAAACAGCAGTGGCCCCAGCACCGACCCTTGGGGAACGCCCCACTTAACAGTGCCCCATTGGGACTGAACATCACTACCACTCTCAATATTGCGGAGAATTACCCTCTGCTTTCTGTTCTTAAAGTAAGAGGCGAACCAATTGTAAGCTACTCCCCTTACTCCATAATGGTCCAACTTCTGCAGTAATATTTTGTGGTCAACACAGTCAAAAGCCTTCGTTAAATCAAAGAAAACACCTAGCGTTCGCAACCTTTTATTTAATCCGTCGAAAACCTCACAGAGAAAAGAGAATATAGCATTTTCAGTTGTTAAACCATTTCTAAAACCAAACTGAACATTTGACAGCAAATTATGTGAATTTAAATGCTCCAGTAACCTTGTATATACAACCTTCTCGATAACTTTAGCAAACACCGATGGCATAGAAATAGGTCTAAAATTGTCAACATTATCAATGTCTCCCTTTTTATAAAGTGGCTTCACTACCGAGTATTTTAATCGATCAGGAAACCGACCACTCCTAAAGGAAAAGTTACAGATATGGCTAAGTACTGGGCTAACATACATAGAACAATACTTCAGTATTCTGCTAGATACCCCGTCATATCCATGAGAGTTCTTGGTCTTTAGTGATTTAATTATTAACTCAATCTCCCTCTTGTCAGTATCATGGAGGAGCATTTCAGGTAACAGTCTCGGAACACTTTTTTCTAATTCGACGCCACATTGGGCGACGTGCTCGCCGGATGGTGAAATGATGTTGAAGACGGCACAACACCCAGTTCCTGAGCGCAGAAGTTCCCCAACGCAGCCGGGAATCGAACCAGGGCCCATGAGGACGGCAGTCCGTCACGCTGACCATTCAGCTATCAGAGCGGACAATACATCTACATCTACATTTATACTCCGCATGCCACCCAACGGTGTGTGGTGGAGGCCACTTTACGTGCCACTGTCATTACCTCCCTTTCCTGTTCCACTCGCGTATGGTTCGCGGGAAGAACGACTGCCGGAAAGCCTCCGTGCGAGCTCGAATCTCTGATTTTACATTCGTGACCTCCTCTGGAGGTATAAGTAGGGGGAAGCAATATATTCGATACCTCATCCAGAAACGCACCCTCTCGAAACCTGGACAGCAAGCTACACCGCGATGCACAGCGCCTCTCTTGAACACTCTGCCACTTGAGTTTGCTAAACATCTCCATAACGCTATCACGCTTACCAAATAACCCTGTGACGAAACGCGCCGCTCTTCTTTCGATCTTCTTTATCTCCTCTGTCAACCCGACCTGGTACGGATCCCACACTGATGAGCAATACTCAAGTATAGGTCGAATGAGTGTTTTGTAAGCCACCTCTTTTGTTGATGGACTGCATTTTCTAAGGACTCTCCCAATGAATCTCAACCTGGCATCTGCCTTACCAACAATTAATTTTATATGATCATTCCACTTCAAATCGTTCCGCAAGCATACTCCCAGATATTTTACAGAAGTGACTGCTGCCAGTGTTTGTTCCGCTATCATATAATCATACAAGAAAGGATCCTTCTTTCTATGTATTCGGAATATATTATATTTCTCTATGTTAAGGGTCAGTTGCCACTCCCTGCACCAAGTGGCTATCTGCTGCAGATCTTCCTGCATTTCGCTGCAATTTTCTAATGCTGCAACTTCTCTGTATACTACAGCATCATCCGCGAAAAGCCGCATGGAACTTCCGACACTATCTACTACGTCATTTCTATATATTGTGAAAAGCAATGGTCCCATAACAGTCCCCTGTGGCACGCGAGAGGTTACTTTAACGTCTGTAGTCGTGTCTCCATCGAGAACAACATGCTGTGTTCTGTTTCCTAAAAACTCTTCAATGCAGCCACACAGCTGGTCTGATATTCCGTAGGCTCTTACTTTGTTTATCATGCGACAGTGCGGAACTGTATCGAACGCCTTCCGGAAGTCAAGGAAAATGGCATTTACCTGGGAGCCTGTATCTAATATTTTCTGGGTCTCGTGAACAAACAAAGCGAGTTGGGTCTCACACGATCGCTGTTTCCGGAATCCATGTTGATTCCTACAGATTCTGGGTTTCCAGAAATGACATAACACGCGAGGAAGAAAATTTGTTCTAAAATTCTCTAACAGATCGATGTCAGAGATATAGGCCTATAGTTTTGGGCATCTGCTCGACTACCCTTCTTGAAAACTGGGACTACCTGCGATCTTTTCCAATCATTTGGAACCTTCCGTTCCTCTAGAGACTTGCGGTAAACGGCTGTTAGAAGGGGGCAAGTTCTTTCGCGTACTCTGTGTAGAATCGAACTGGTATCTTGTCAGGTACAGTGGACTTTCCTCTGCTGAGTGATTTCAGTTGCTTTTCTATGACGTGTAGTGGTGTTATGAATAAAACTAGCCTGCTTTCAGAAATTAAAATAAGTTTTTGATCACCGCTTGTAAAATAAGAACATCGAGGACTTGCACACAAATCTGAAGTGCTCATTCCCAAACAATCCTCACCACACAGACTTGCCTACTTCACGACTGTGTGGCACTGCTTGTTTGGTTAGAACACTGTTCCGTCTGATTAATTCCTTTCCACACAGTAACACATACGTTCCAACTGAGTGTGAGCGATCATACGACGGACCTAGAACATACATACGTGTCTTTCCTTTCTTTTTTTTTTTTTTTTTTTTCTCTCGAACAGAGCAAAATGAAAGGAAATCAATTTGAAACTTTTAATTACAACTTTAATCGGACACATGAGTGGCACAGTGGAGGTAAAGTTTGGAAAATAGTTCCGAATGTGGAGCGCTGTTCAAGTCAGGAACTCTGGCGGGTGTTGCGAAATTGCCGACGGGCCGTGGGACGAGAAGGAGAGAAGGCGGGGGAAGCGACGAAGTTGGGTCAGCTTAAGGTAGCAGACAGACGGGCTCGGCAGGCAGTAGAGTGTAGACGGCTACGGTAGCCACGTGGATGGAATCCCTCCCACCCTCCCTGCCTCGGACCTCGCTGGCCGCTATTGATTGCCGAGTTCGTTTCAATCCGCGGCGTGGGCTGGGACCGACGCCGACGCTAAATTGAATTCATCCGCGCTCGTTAATTCCGAGCCAGAAAGGCGCGCCAAGCTGCCGCCGCTGAGTTAATTGCGGACGGGCTTCCCTCGGGCTGCTCTTAAATGCCGCTCATTTTCGCTCCTGACGGCGCTGAACTCCGGAATTCCGAAACGTCTCCGTCAAAATTTTCCCGGGAGACGGATTTACGTTGCGAGTTAACGTGCCACCAGATTCGTTTTCCCTTCTCAATACAGCCCCCCTCCCCCCTAACACCTCAACACCCTTCGCTGCTCTCCCAACCCCGAACAAACCAACACAAAACTGCGACAATGTTAATTCCCACTAAGAGTAGACGTTTCAATTGCCGATCATGTTTCCACACGATCATTAACCGCTGTACATCTTCTTTTAAATAAAGGGGTCTGCTCTAATATTCTGAACACAAGGTAGCCAGCTATCGTAATCCATATTGGTGCTGCGTTGTTTCCGTTCTCATGTACCCACACCAGTTGCATGTTCCATCTGTATCTTTTTTTGTTTTCGGCCTCTTTTTCAGCAGTCGCATTTATACAAGACATACAGGTAACATCATGTTTTGTTTATTCTAATTTTTATAAAAATAAAAACGTACACACGCACGTACACACAAGCAAGCACGTACGAATGCACACACACACACACACACACACACACACACACAGAGAGAGAGAGAGAGAGAGAGAGAGAGATGGAGAGAGACAGAAAGATAAACAAGCCAGTCGAAAATATAAATATGCACACACTTCAACTAGCAACAAAACAACGCAACAGACGAGGGCATCCCGAAATATCGAAACGAAGTACAGGAATTGGTGGAACGGTAGTGGAGCTACACGACATTAAAACGTACATATATTTCGTGTTTGTGGCAGAGTAGTGTACAAAAATCTCACACATATATGTGGGAGAACGTGACGAATGACGTCAGAAAGAAGGCACCGTCAGTAATGATAATAATGTAATACCATTTATAATAATAAGGGAGGAGGACTGTTATGACCCCAGCAAGCAAAATCGTACAATAAAACCCATATTATGTAAGCCTGCAGTCTTTCATGGCCGTTGTCACTGAAGTTAAAATCTTCTTGGTTATTAGGCCGCGTCATATTTCTTCTAAAATGATCGACGTTTCAACCCCTCTGCTGGGATCTTCCTCATGATCTTCTGGTGTCCAGTACTGCTAGAACACTGTCAGAGACGACTGTCCCGTCCTTTTGGGTTTTTCTCGCGTTCGTGCTGGGGAAGTGATAGTATTGGTTAAAAGTCATACGGCTACCACTGATGGGCCATAGTCATAGGCTAATATTCCCGCTCTGATACAAAAGAGGGGGCGTTGTGGCCAATGGTATCCGCAGAAGATTAGCCAACAACGCCCTTCTTCTGCATCAGAACGGGAATATTAGCCGATGACTATGGCCCACCAGTGGTAGCAAAATGAATTTTAACCTATACCATCGCTTCTCCAGCACGAACGCGAGAAAACCTCCTTTTATAAGAGGACGCGACACCCGTCTCTGACAGTTGTGGACACCAGAAGATCCTGAGGAAGACCCCCATCAGAGGGTCCAAAACGTCGAGCATTTTAGAAGAAATACAACATGGCCTAATAACCCAGAAGATTTTAACTTTAAAACCACTTATTTTTGCAGAGATCACTGAAGATGAATTAAATTAATGTCGTAATGGTGCTTGTCTCTTATTATACTTATTAGTCTCAAAAGAGGATATTATAAATACTGAGGTGATAAAAGTCATGGAATATCTCCTAATATCGTGTCGGACATCCTTTTGGACGTCATAGCGCAGCAATTCGACGTGACACGGACTGAACAAGTTGTTGTAAATTCCTTGCAGAATGCTGAAGTATTGAGCCATACGGCCTCTTTAGCCGTCCATAATTGCGAAAGTGTTGCTGCTGCAGGATGTAGGGCACGAACTGACCTCTCCAATTAATTCTCGTGAGTATTCGATGAGATTCATGTCGGGCGACCCAGGTGGCCAAATCATTCGCTCGAGCTGTCCAGAATGTTCTCCAAACCAGTCGGAAGCAACTGTTGCCCGGTGACACGGCGCCTTTTTATCCAAAACAATTCCGTCCTTAGAATGAGATTTTCACTCTGCAGCGGAGTGTGCACTGATATGAAACTTACTGGCAGATTAAAACTGTGTGCCCGACCGAGACTCGAACTCGGGACCTTTGCCTTCCGCGGACAAGTGCTCTACCATCTGAGCTACCGAAGCACGACTCACGCCCGGTCCTCACAGCTTTACTTCTGCCAGTATCTCGTCTCCTATCTTCCAAACTTTACAGAAGCTCTCCTGCGAATCTAGCAGAACTAGCACTCCTGAAAGAAAGGATACTGCGGAGACATGGCTTAGCCACAGCCTGGGGGATGTTTCCAGAATGAGATTTTCACTCTGCAGCGGAGTGTGTGCTGATATGAAACTTCCTGGCAGATTAAAACTGTGTGCCCGACCGAGACTCGAACTCGGGACCTTTGCCTTTCCCGCGTTCGAGTCTCGGTCGGGCACACAGTTTTAATCTGCCAGGAAATTTCAATTCCGTCCTTCTTTGCTCACCAAGTAGCCTAACACAACCATTTTCAGTCAATGATCGGTTCAGGTGGACCAGTGGACCCACACCGTTATGGAGCCATCTTCAGCTTGCACAGTGCCTTGTGGACAAATCGAGTTCATGACGTCATGGTTTCTGCGCCACACTCGAACACTCGAATCCCACCAACTGAAATTGTGACTCATTTGACCAGGTCGCGGTTTTGTATTCGTCTAGGGTCCAACCAATTTGGCCACGAGAACAGAGGAGGCGCTGCAGGCGATGTCTTGTTGGAAGCAAATGCACTCGTTCGTCCGCTGCCATAGCCCTTTAACGTCCTATTTCGCCGTACTGTTCCAACAGATACATTCGTCATACGTCTCACATTGATTTCTGCGGTAATTTCAAGCAGTTTAGTTTGTTAGGACTCACAATTCTAGGCAAACAATGCTGTTCCAGGTCGTTCAGTGAATGCGTTGTTCGTGGTGAGTGGTAAAGCCTGAAATGTGTTATTCTCGGCACGCTATTTACTGTAGATGTCGTAATATTAAATTCCCTACGGATTTCCAAAAACGAATGTACAATTTGTGTAGCTAGAACTATCGTTCTACGATCAAAGTGCATGAAAATAAGAAACTACACATGGGTACATCTCTCTCTCTCTCTCTCTCTCTCTCTCTCTCTCTCACACACACACACACACACACACACACACACACACACACACACACACACACACACACACAGAGAGAGAGAGAGAGAGAGAGAGAGAGAGAGAGAGAGAGAGCAAAAGCTAGATCTTCCACTACCGGCAAAACATAGCTGAAAACGAGTGCATCCCGTAAAATCAAAACAAAGTACTGGAAATGGTGATATGGCAATCGACTTACGCAACAGAAAAACGTAAACATTTCTTGGGCCAGTGAAGGAGCCGTGTGAAATAATCTAACACGTATGTGTGCGAGAACTTTAAGAATGATGTTAGAAACATAAAACAGTCCAGTAATGATAAAAAATTAATATTATTGGACCAAAGCATCATTTATAATTTATTTTACATTTTTCTAGTATTGCAAGTATAAACGACCAAGTACTGTTCCAAATGTTCGGTAGTAAGATTGTGTCTTCTATAACTCAAAATATTTTTGTAAGCAGAAAAGGACCATTCCAAATCAACTGAGGTAACTGGGCAGTATTTGAATTTGAGTGCTATGCTGGCAATTCCTGTTTCTGGTAAAAGTTCACCCGTCCCATTAATAAAACTATCAATTTGGCACAAGGGTTTAAGGCCTGGGTTATTGTATAAAGTGTTTCCAAACATTTCTTAAAGTCTTCTTGGGAAAACCTCCGGCAATGAAGAGTTAACCAGAATAATTTTATTTATTAACTGAACAGATTCATTCAATGCCAAACCTTGAGTTTGAAGATTTTTAATACTTGCAGGTATATGTTGAAAATGAGTGCTAACCACAGCAATGTCTTTTTCAATACCAGTATCATTAAAAGCTTCCTTGCACTGGCAAACTGCCAAGTCCTCTGCACTATCGAAGTCGTTTACTACCCCTCTAATGGCCTCGAAATGATCGCTGTAAAACAACACAGATTCGACCCACGTAGCCCAACGAGTTACCACTGGTTCGGGAGGTAAAGGTACATTTGGTAGTTTTCGTTGTAGGTCTTGATGCGAGCAGGAGTCCTTAGAAACACTTCCTTTGTGGATGAAATCAATTTATTTACATTCACAAACATGGAACGTAGTTCTTCAGCAAGATAATGTCCTCCATGACCGAAGCACGTCACGTGATTCAAATGGGGATAAAATACATTTTCCTGCTTTCATCTATAGGTAGAATCATCATCTGAAATAAAGGCAAATACCGTTTTATCGGCAGAAGATTCAGGAAATATTTTTCTAATACCCTCACTCACAAATCTGGCAATCGTAGAATGATTTACTTTTTCTAGTTCTTTGCACGCCGCTAAACAGGAGAAAGAAGCCTCTTCTTTTAAAGCATCAGCAATTAAATATGGAAGTAACGGTCACAAATGTCTGTAGTTTCGTCAACTGAAATCCAGATATTGCTTTCCTTGAGTTCATTGAGAATTTCTTCCAGAATATTTACGTAAATTGTCGGCGTGTAATTTTTACGCAATGTTGATTAATATGGTACATTTTGATATAAGCAATATTAGCGCAGGAAGCCTTTGAGGAAAGGGTTTGTAAGTTTGTGAAGAGGAATATTGCTTGCAATGAATGCACCACATAGATTCATGTCAAACAGGCTCTTGTGGTTACCTTTGGACAAGTCCCTGGTACTGCAACTTGGTGTTGTCAGAAGTTGTTGTCGTGGCCCTTTCTCCTGTATTCCTGCGATATGAAGACTTGTCGTGACAAGCTGGTCTGTTTGAATCCCTTTTTGTTTGGAACGAAACGTTCTTCTCGCACACTCGACTATATAAAACAATTCCGTCACATGTAAATGTTCCAGGGTGGTCGACTACCAACGAAATGACGTTTCTTTTTTCTGGCGTCATGGCGTACAACGCGTTACACACTGCTCGTCGTAAACACGTTCAACTGCGTTAAGTAAACAGGAAGATAATCTGAAACAATGGACGTGCGAGTAAAAGCTTGCGATTAACCAGGGGCGCGCGCGCAGGAGCACTGACTACTTGTTTCTGTTTCTCTCCTGTAATGATGTCCCCTCGGTTAGTTCAAAAATGGCTGTGAGCACTATGGGACTTAACATCTGACGTCATCAGTCCCCAAGAACTTCTTAAACCGAATTAACCTAAGGACATTAAACACATCCATGCCCGAGGCAGGATTCGAACCTGCGACCGTAGCAGCAGCACGGTTCCAGGCTGAAGCGCCTAGAACCGCTCGGACACACCGCCCTGCCCTCGGTTAGTGATTGCACGCAGTTCTAGGTTGCAGTCAATCTGTGAGACATCGAAACTAAATCAAGCCAGAGACCTGCCGTCAAAATTTTTAAAATACTGTAGAGCGAAAATATGCATCGTCACTAGTTTTTAGTTGAAATATGCAAATGCATACGCAATATGCAAATCCTTGTAATCCGTTCTCTAGGCATGCTGGGTACAACGGAGTAATAATTATTCACGAGCCGAAACAGCTGAGAAGAACATCTGAAGGTGAAGTTGTGAAAGTCTGAATGCACTGGGAGAGCTGACAGCGAGGGAAAACCACGACACAAGATGTCATAGACATCCCCATCGATGTAGAGTGCGCGGGAAGCACCAGCAGAAATAATCTACCCTTTTTAACGAACGGCTGATTGCTCAGTGCTGGTTGCCGACTGCCGAGTGCGTTGTGTCAGCTGCAGTTATCGAATGAGGGAGAAAGCAATGGAGGCCGACCGTCGGCTGCCTTTGATCGACTATGGAACCACGAGTCCAGCTGGAAGGCAGCAGCTGGTGCTGCCAGTTGCCGTGCCAGCTTCCGAGGCAATGCTACACTGCTGGCCATTAAAATTGCTACACCACGAAGATCACGTGCTACAGACGCGATATTTAACCTACAGGAAGACGATGCTGTGGTGTGCCAATGATTAGCTTTTCAGAGCATTCACACAAGGTTGGCGCCGATGGCGACACATACAACGTGCTGAAATGAGGGAAGTTTCCTAGCGATTTCTGATACACAAACAGCAGTTGACCAGCGTTGCCTGGTGAAACGTTGTTGTGATGCCTCGTGTAAGGAGGAGAAATGCGTACCATCACGTTTCCGACTTTGATAAAGGTCGGATTGTAGCATATCGCGATTGCGGTTTATCATATCGCGACATTGCTGCTCGCCTTGATCGAAAGACAATGACTGTTAGCATAATGTGGAGTCGGTGGGTTCAGGAGGGTAATAAGGAACCCCGTGCTGGATCCCAACGGCCTCGTATCACTAGCAGTCGAGATGACAGGCATCTTATCCGCACGGCTGTAACGGATCGTGCAGCCACGTCTCGATCCCTGAGTCAGAAGATGTGGACGGTTGCAAGACAACAACCATCAGCACGAACAGTTCGATGACGTTTGCAGCAGCATGGACTATCAGCTCGGAGACCGTGGCTGCGGTTACTCTTGACGCTGCATCACAGACAGCAGCGCCTGCGAGCTTGTACTCAACGACGAACCTCGGTGCACGAATGGCAAAACGTCATTTTTTCGGATGAATGCAGGTTCTGTTAACAGCATTATGATGGTCGCATCCGTGTTTGGAGACATCGCGGTGAACGCACATTGGAAGCGTGTATTCGTCATCGCGATACTGGCGTATCACTCGGCGTGATGGTATGGGGTGCTATTAGTTACACGTCTCGGTCACCTCTTGTTCGCATAGACGGCACATTGAATAGTGGGCGTTTCATTTCAGATGTGTTACGACCCATGGCTCTACCCTTCTTTCGATCCCTTCGGAACCCTACATTTCAGCAGGATAATGCACGAACGCTTGCTGCATGTCCTGTACGGGCCTTTCTGGATACAGAAAACGTTCGAGTGCTGCCCTGGCCAGCACATTCTCCAGATCTCTCACCAACTGAAAACGTCTGGTCAATGGTGGCCGAGCGACTGGCTCGTCACAACACTTTAGCCACTACTCTTGATGAACTGTGGTATCGTGTCGAAGCTGCATGGGAAGCTATACCTGTACACGCCATCCGAGCTCTGTATTACTCAATGCCCAGGCGTATGAAGGCCGTTCTTACGGCCAGAGGTGGTTGTTCTGGGTACTGAGTTCTCAGGATCTATGCACCAGAACTGCGTGCAAATGTAATCACATGTTCTAGTATAATATATTTGTCCAATGAGTACCCATTTATCATCTGGATTTCTTCTTAGTGTAGCAATTTTAATGTCCAGTAGTGTAATAGGGACCGGAGGCCGTCATCGTCCTGCGGGTGTGCTGGAGGCTACACCTGCAGACCCTGGACGCTGTATGTCATCTGCCTTAGAGAAGGAGGTCCACGGATGCTGCTCATCCCGTTTCTGTAGCAGACACTGATACAGCCGGCACCTTTCTGCTAGAAGAGGGTTGAGAGCCGATCCCTGCAAGCCACCGAATACTTCAGATGGACATGGGACCTGACTCCAAACTTCGACGTCAACGAGCTCACTTTGGCGATCGATAGATGGAGCTGGACACTGAAGAAGTCTACTGTTTGGCGACCGCCCCGTGATGCAACAGCCACATCCGAGACTTCGCTGCAAGTCGAGCGCACATTGGCCTTCCGCTGCTGATGAGGTGCTGCTCTGATAGCTGGCGTTTTGACAATCCTGTTAAAAATGTTCAAATGTGTGTGAAATCTTATGGGACTCAACTGCTGAGGTCATCAGTCCCTAAGCTTAAACACTGCTTAACCTAAGTTATCCTAAGGACAAACATACACACCTATGCCCGAGGGAGGACTCGAACCTCCGCCGGGACCAGCCGCACAGTCGGTGACTGCAGCGCCTAGACCGCTCTGCTAATCCCGCCCTGATTCTACAGTCCTGGAGGTACCGGAAGATACCAGATGAATCGCATTGTGGTGACAAATTAGATATCGGGTTGTAAGGAGTACCGAGTACCACATAAGGACACTGATTATGAAGTAATAACGATGAATAGTTTCAAGATTAAGAAAATCGTCAGGAAGAGCGCGTGACGTAAGATGCTGGATACTAAAATATTGAGGACGGTGAAGAGCGTTTGAAATTCTTGAAGATTGTGCATAGTGCAACAATGAAAACTACAGCAAGTAACGTAATGGCGTGGGTATCACTGAAGAGACCAATCACGTAAGTTGGAAAAAGAAGTTAGGTACAAGGAAGGTACCTGAGAAGAAACCTTGGGGAACAAAAGAAATACAGCATCTGTACGACGAAATAAATAAATATAAATACTTTCAGAAAACTAAAGGCATATGGAATCATAACTCACTAAGGAACACAACCAATATGAAGAGCAGTAAATCTGAAGTGAAACGTCTAGACGAAAAATGTGTAAGTTTTGTGTATGAGATAGCCGTTGGGAACATAAATTTTGGAAAATTTAGAGACAAAGAGGTTCACATGAACAACGCAAAAAAAAAAAAAACCGTAACTAAGAGCAGAGCAGGATTTCAGATAAGTTGAAAGGGAATCCTGACGGCCGCTGTATGTGTCTGAAGTCATTACGGAAAAAGAAATAGTATTCGATTAGCAAGGCATAGGAAATCCAAGTTGGGAGAGTGTTGAAAGACTTGCAATCAGTCAAAGCCTCTATGGGGCAAACTACTTTCTTTCGGGATTTGCGAAATCGTTTCTGAAATGGCAATAGCTGAGTTGTTCAAAATATTGTGAATAATCTTTGAGATTTTAAACACTTCTTTACAGTTACGGAGGAATGTCATCCACACAATGAACACCAAAGCAGAATCAGGTAAATGGGAAACGTATCGCACAATAATTCGACGATTCATGCACCCATATTGCTAACCAAAATAATGAACACAAAAATGAAAAAATTGTATTGACGACCTGTTAGATGATAATCAGTTTGAGTTTAGCAAAGGTAAAGGCATCAGAGAAAATGTTCTGATTGTACTTGATAATGGAAGAAAGACTTAAGAAAAACCAAGGCACCTTTATGGCACCTAACATAGAAAATCTTCGATTATGAAGATATTGCGCCGGCCGCTGTGGCCAAGAGGTTCTAGGCGCTTCAGACTGGAACCAATCTGCTGCTACGGTCGCAGGTTCGAATCCTGCCTCGTGCATGTATGTGTGTGATCTCCTTAGGTTAGTTAGGTTCAAGTAGTTCTAAGTCCAGGGGACTGATGGCCACAGTAGTTAAGTGCCAAAGTGCTCAGAGCCATTTTGAGTATATTGCAGGATGTTCGAAATTCTCTGGAAAGTAAGTTAAGCAGCAGAGAAGAACGGGTAACGTACATTATATATAAACAAAAACGAAGATGAAAAGTAAGAATGGAAGAGCAAGAACAAAGCGTTCGGATTACAAAGGATGTAAGGGTGCACTCTTTCGCGCATGCCGTTCAATCTATATATTAAAGAAGAAATGAGTGAAATAAAAGAGAAATTAAGGAGTGTGATTAAACTTCAGGATAAGATTGTATCAATTATAAGGTTCGCCGGTAACGTTAGTAATGTCACTGAAAGTGAGGAAAAATTGCAGGAAATGAATGTCTGCTGATGATAAGAATGGACAGCGGGTAAACGAGAGAAAGATGAGATTAATGAAGAGGAGGAGAGAAAAGATTAGAGATATACCCTCGTACTTATCAATGTTTGGGATCAAGAAGCTGTTCAAGTATAGGGATTATGCAATCGTAATAGCAAAATAACACATGACGGACGACGGATGAAGCAAGGGGAACACAAAAAGCAGAGTAACATACGCAAAGTTATTATTCGCTAAAAGGTTACTGGTATCAAATATAAGCTTGTATTTGAGGAAGACATTTCTGGAAAAGCACGTTTGGCGAATAGCATTACATGTCACTTAATCTTGAATTGTGAGAGGAGCCGAACACGAGAGAACTGAAGCGGTTCAGATGTTGTTTTGTAGAAGTCTATTGTAAAGAAATTGAACTTAATAGGAGTGAGATTTTCCGCAGAATGGCGTGGAAAGGAACGTACGATGAACACTGCCAGGTGAAAGAGGCGGGATGGCCGGACATGCCTTAAGACGTCAGAGAAACGTTCTGTCGTACTAGACGAAGCTACGGATTGCAAATACTACAGAGATCGGCAGCTATTGGAATATGCTCAACAAATAATAGTGGATGTTGGGTGGAAGGGCTAGTATGAGATGAAGAGGGTGGCACTCGAGAACAATTCGTAACGGGCCGCATGAAAGAAAGTAGAAGTTCAGTGTTCCGAAAAGAAGGAAAAATCTCAGTATTCTGGTCAAGTAATTTCAACACGATTCCACTGATTTCTATAGGGAACTGTGGCGTATATTGACTGTTGCATTACCTCCTCTGTAAACAATTGTGATTGTGTGTCTTATAGAAATCACTTCATGGGTGTTTTAACTGTTTACATTTTACAGATTTAGAAACGATCGACAAAGTCCGCTACAAGTGAGTTTTCGCAAGAACAATATAGACCAAATTTTACAAATCTACATCTACATCCATACTCCGCAAGCCACCTGACGGTGTGTGACGGAGGGTACCTTGAGTACCTCTACAGGTTCTCCCTCCTATTTCAGTCTCGTATTGTTCGTGTAAAGAAAGATTGTCGGTATGCCTCTGAGTGGGCTCTAATCTCTCTGATTTTATCCTCGTGGTCTCTTCGCGAGATATACGTAGAAGGGAGCAATATGCTGCTTGACTCCTCGGTGAAGGTATGTTCTCGAAACTTCAACAAAAGCCCATACCGAGCTACTGAGCGTCTCTCTTGCAGAGTCTTCAACTGGAGTTTATCTACCATATCCGTAACGCTTTCGCGATTACTAAATGATCC
This sequence comes from Schistocerca nitens, assembly GCF_023898315.1. Taxonomy (NCBI): domain Eukaryota; kingdom Metazoa; phylum Arthropoda; class Insecta; order Orthoptera; family Acrididae; genus Schistocerca; species Schistocerca nitens. The sequence goes on along the minus strand of NC_064623.1, from coordinate 43,191,588 downwards.
TGTAACGAAGCGCGCTGCTCTGCGTTGGATCTTCTCTATCGCTTCTATCAACCCTATCTGGTACGTATCCCACACTGCTGAGCAGTATTCAAGCAGTGGGCCAACAAGTGTACTGTAACCTACTTCCTTTGTTTTCGGATTGCACTTCCCCAGGAGCCTTCCAATGAATCTCAGTCTGGCATCTGCTTTACGTCTAATCAGGTTGAACGAGGAATCACAGAAGGAGATTCTGTGTCACCAAAACTACTCTCACTGAAGGTTTTCACGACATTTCACTAGTAAACCGAAGAAGGAATTCATGTTCATTGGACATACCTAAACCAGCATCCCTTGGCTGGTAACATTGTGTTGTTTGATTCTATTGCAGATAAAATTAGCCAATGCGAAGACGAAAGTAGCACCGGCAGCCTGAATATGAAACATTACGCTCCTTGCCACCGGCGAGTGGTGTTGCAGATGCGTGGCGCTGGAAGGAAAGTACGTAAGTGGTTTAGAGTCAAACGCCGATCCTTTCGAGTGGCGGTACGAACTGCATATGAGGAAATTCAAGCACGTAAGCGACTTAGACAAAGGGCAAAACCTAACGTCGGGGCGCCTAGGAATGTGCACCAAGGTGTTGGACTTCCACGCCTCATCATGTAACTTAGAGAGCGGAGGCTTGGCAGCTCTGTAAAGCAAGACGGGCGCTAGTCTGTGGTGGATGTCACGACATCATACAGGTACAAGTTATTGGCAACAATCGTTTCGTGGGCATTAGCCCATGGTCGTACGCATAATTCTTTGTATAAAGTTTTCGTCTGCCAGTGGTGCAGACGTGACGAGGGGTTTTAGCGGCTCAGAAGAAGACTGACAATTTGTCTGATGTCAATCGTTATCCAGTTCTGTCAAAGTTCTTTTCGTTCTTTTCGAATTTCTATGGCCTCTCTCTACATCATACCATAGTAATGACTCGATCTTGATAAAACCATGGTATCGAGAAACAAATATGGTGGTTCCCTTCTAAACATGCTGCGTGGTGTCTGTTTGTTCTATATCGTGTCTCCCTACCACTTTCGCGAAACGACGCTTTGAGCGTGTTTTTCAGGGAATTGACTAGTTTGAACCTGGGACCTGTTGCTGGTAAGGAGACGCCAGACCACACATGACATGTAGAATTCAGAAGAGTTCAGTGAGACTAGCGATGATATAATCAAATACTTAATGATTTCAGCATCAGCTCCACTGCACTCCCTGTAAAAGAATCTTAATACTAACTAAATTTAGTGGAAGGGGTTCAAGGCTTTACTATTTTTAGTTAGCTGGTAAAATAACGTCGAAAAAGCAGTTAAGTTTACCATTGGAAATTTTATTCTACTCACAAAACATTGTTTATAAAATGTACTATTGATAAAAGGAAATGTTTTAATACAGGATGGTAAAAACCAACTGTGTTAAGCAAAAATGTGAACGAATATTCCCTGAATGGGTTTCCAACTCCTACAATGGATCGAAGGATGACCTATGCCATATCACATCTATGATCTAGGTTTAAATTAAGTTTCACAGAAGAGAAAACTATCAAAATGGTCTACAGTGACCCTCAATTATCTTTCATTACTTATCTAACTTGTCGTAAATTACAGTGGCTGATGTGGCTTCTCAATAACTATATAACAGAAAAATCAGCGGGTTTCAGATTTTAACTTACGTAGCAAATGTGAATACCATGAGCTTCAATTGACGATCGACGTATTAAGTAAAAAGGGGATGTAACAGATGAGACTTCTGCAGTTCTGAGTGAAGCCTTATGCGCTCAAAAATGCGGCATCGCGTGCGTTCATTACTTTGTCGGTGTTCGTCAGGTGGCGGCGGCCGGCGCAGCTCCGTCCAGCTCGCCCTCTCGGAAGCAACTCTCTTCTAACTTCTCCTTGCTACAATTTACCGAAGTTGGTTTAAAAAAACCTATCTGGCTGTGTTTTCATCTGACCAATCAGGGTCTCAATGTTAACCTTAAGCTCCGCCTACAAAAATTCTGTCTATCCAATGAGAAACGTTATACTTTTCGTGGTGGGGCAATGTTTTTAAAGTTTGCAACGTAACAGAGAAGCGAAAAAGTCTCACGCTAAAACTTGCAGCTGGTGTGGTCCTTTAGCGTTATCGTAAGATCTATACTGTTCTTCTGGAGGGCTCTATCTTTTAACATGGGCTGGGGGGTGGTCCTAATGTAACAGAGACGCGAAAAAGTCTCACGCTAAAACTTGCGGGTGGTGTGGTCCTAGCAGTTAGCTGGCGACGTGGGTGTCCGTCTGTCCCTTATCGTAGGGCCTTCCAGCTTAACACGGTTCTGCTCTCGGCTTCTGTTCTCGTTTCTCTCCTCAGAACTGCATCTGTCTCACGGTGGGAAGGTATGACATGCATTTAGGCATTCTTGTGTTAGTCTGTGGTATTGCATTTGCTCACTCGTTACTCGTATTACTTTGGTTAATTTAATGTCACGATTTATTCGGAGCTATGTGACATACTACTGGATTTGCTTATCATGTCCGGGTTTTCATGGAAGTTGTTGGATTTGCCTGACACCTTACACCCTGGTCCCAGTGGATGTTCTGCTACTGACGATTTATCAGCCTAGCCCAGACGACAATCGCTCGTGTGTTCCTTAACGCGGATATTGTTTCTTTTTATCGTTCCTCTTACACATGTCCGCAAGTGCGAAGAATATTATATTCTCGGCGGAGACAAGCGGCGGATGTAAGTTCTTAGAAGTGATCAAATATCGTGGCACTTTTCTTTTTGATCTCAATACCACGACGAAACACTGTCCTCTTGAGTATTATGCTGATGAAACCTTCTTCTGTAGGTTCCCTTCTGTAGGTTGTCTCTCATTAGAAGGCGCAGAACTTTTAGTGTACAGTGACCTATTCATATTATCTGCAGAGTTGCCGTTTAGTCTGAAGGCAGTTCTTAAATGATCGACGTCATCCTCAAAGTTCAGTGGCTCACAGCTTTGTGCCGTTATACCAATGCACCCTCCGCACGTATGATTTCACTTCCACTGAAACAGACAGAGTTTACACTTTTTATGTTTTGTTTTAGTTGGTTGCAAGTGTCGCTGACAGACTGACCACTCACTGCGGATGTCGCAACGCGAGCGACAACAGTGAAAATGTATGTCCAGCCTGTCATGCTAGGACGACAATCCAACGCGACAGCAGGAAGCGACATAAAAAGAATTTTTTCAACGGCGCACAGTGGGCTAACTCGTTTCAAAAGCTGGACAAAACAGAAAAATGCGTGTAAACTCTAAAGAAACTGTGTTCTTTTCATATTTTGGGGGTCGCTGATGACAAATACGAAGTCAGAATTACAAGATTCACAATAGAAGAGACAATTTGAGAGACCGAAATAATAAATTTAGCGGATTCAAGTTAGAGTTTCGGTATAAAATGTTTTGAGGTCGCTGATAAGGAACTAGAATCTAAATTGTTGTATTGAAATGTTTTATTCGGTATTTTAGGTTTACCAACCGAAATCGTTGTCACATTCGTCGCTTACGTCATTATCGATAGTAGAAGAATTACTGTCGAGTCGTCTACTGGACTGGAGGATGGTTCGAAAAGCAGACCTCTGATGTCAAAAAGAGAATAGAAGCTTTCGAAATGTGGTGCTACAGAAGAATGCTGAAGATTAGATGGCTAGATCACATTACTGATGAGGAGGTATTGAATAGAATTGGGGAGAAGAGGAGTTTGTGGCACAACTTGACTAGAAGAAGGGATCGGTTGGTAGGACATGTTCTGAGGCATCAAGGGATCACCAATTTAGTACTGGAGGACAGCGTGGAGGGTAAAAATCGTAGAGGGAGACCAAGAGAGGGAAACATTAAGCAGATTCAGAAGGATGTAGGCTGCAGTAGGTACTGGGAGATGAAGAAGCTTGCACAGTATAGAGTAGCATGGAGAGCTGCATCAAACCAGTCTCAGGACTGAAGACCACAACAACAACAATGTCAAGTGGCGTTCGTTTATCTTCTTCAATAGTCACTTTCTGGAAACTTCAGATGAGTGGAATCGAAGATGCCAGAAGTCGTTACAACGCGTTATGAATCGTTTCATCACGGAAATATTTGCGTGTTAAACGTCGGTGACGGCTTATATCCTTATTCTGATGTTCCGGCGCATGTTCGTATAACAGACCAATCGCCAAAGGAGTAGCATCTATTATAACACGTCCCTGCTAAAAACTTTGTGGACTAGTGTCGGCAACGGGTATTTCTTGCAGAATATTGTGATTTTTGCACAACAATTGTCTAACTTGTGATGCTGCGGCACGGTAGATACATGGCAGTCCACTAAAAACGCGCAAATCTGAGCACGTAAATATATTTCAGCTCATCATCCATACTATTAAGCTAGTTGGAGAGCCATTTATAAAAGAAGAGCCACGCAAAGGGCACTTTGTAGCCAACTGTTTTGGATAATATCGGTACTAGTTTCGTCTTAATATACGTCGTTACACCTTCTGCAGTGCTACCCGCCATATTTCCTCTTCACAGTTGCCCTGGATCGCTGTTATACGCTTAAGAAACTGGTACACCCGCCTGATATCGCGTAGGTCCCCCGAGAGCACACAGAAGTGCCACAGCACGACGTGGCTTGGACTCGAGTAATGTCTGAGCGTTAGAAGAAATTGACACCATGACTCCTGCAGGACTGTCCATAAACCCGTAAGATTACGAGGGGGTGGAGATCCTTTCTGAACAGCACCTTTAGATATGCTCAATAATGTTCACGTCTGGGGAGCTGGGTGACCAGCGGAAGTGTCTAAACTCAGAAGAGTGTTCCTGAAGCAACTCTGTAGCAATTCTGGACGCGTGGGGTGCGGCATTGTCCTGCTGGAATTGCCCAAGTCCGCCTGAATGCGCAATGGACGGTGTCCACAAAGACACACATGCACAAGAAATTACTTTTGCTCTGCATCTATCAGTAACTGAAGACATGTTTTATAGTATCTGGACTTACAGTTACTTCGTACTGATCCCTAGTGACAAATACCAATTCAAATACTCCTATAGCAGACATCACGTATGAGATCTAATCAGGAGACAGATCAGAAGCCAGATATGAGGTGAACAGTTTTCAGTCGCTTGGTAATACTGATTTTCCCTTGGTGTTAGGTAGCAACAACAAATAGCTCATGGAACACTAAAATACCTCTCTCTGTGGCACTAATAAAACAATTACTTCTGCAACATCATTTAAAGTTCGTGCAATCACGATCGCTGGAGGTAACGCCTCTTTTATGTCACACTAAAGCAGATGCCAGACTGAGATTCACTGGAAGAATCCTAAGGAAATGCAATCCGAAAACAAAGGAAGTAGGTTACAGTACGCTTGTTCGCCCACTGCTTGAATACTGCTCAGCAGTGTGGGATCCATACCAGATAGGGTTGATAGAAGAGACAGATAAGATCCAACGGAGAGCAGCGCGCTTCGTTACAGGATCATTTTGTAATCGCGAAAGCGTTACGGAGATGATAGATAAACTCCAGTGGAAGACTCTGCAGGAGAGACGCTCAGTAGTTCGGTACGGGCTATTGTTAACATACCTTCACCGAAGAGTCAAGCAGTGTATTGCTCCCTCCTACGTATATCTCGCGAGCAGTGTATTGCTCCCTCCTACGTATATCTCGCGAAGAGACCATGAGGATAAAATCAGAGAGATTAGAGCCCACACAGAAGCATACCGACAATCCTTCTTTCCACGAACAATACGAGACTGGAATAGAAGGGAGAACCGATAGAGGTATTTAGGGTACCCTTCGCCACACACCGTCAGGTGGCTTGCGGAGTATGGATGTAGATGTAGATGTAGCTGAGTGTCTGGTGTTGCCAAGGATGTCTTTATCTCAATCTTCTATTTGTACAGGTGGTCCTTCTCCTTTCTCTGTCCACTTCTTCCTCCCTCTCTTCCTGTCCTGTTCCTTCCCAGTCTCCTACCCCTCTCTGCCCATGTCCTGTTCCCTTCTTTGTGCACTTCCTCCTAGTTCTACCTCTGTCCATCGCTTGCTAACAAACCCTTCCTTCCCCATTTCACCTCCTCCACAAGCCCCTCTCTCTGTCCAGCTCATCCTGCCCCTTTCTCTGCCCATCTCTTATCTGTCGACCTCCCTCTGACCCCTCTCTCTGTTAATCTCCCTCTATCCATTCTTTCCACCCACGATTTCTCTGTCCATTCCTCCACCCCTTCTCTCTGTCCATCACCTCCTCTCCACTCCCTCTACCCATTTCCTCCTCCTCTTCCCACTCTCCATCTTCTCCTGACTCATCTCTCTGTCCCTCTCCTCCTCTCATCCTTTCTCCCAAACTCCTCCTCATCCATTTCTCTGTCCATCTCTTCCTCCACATCCACCTTTTCCCTACCTGTCTCGTCTTTCCCTCAACCATTCATTTCCTCTTCCGTCTCTCCTTGTCCCATACCACCAAAGTCCTTCCCTCCTATTTCAACCTCCTCTAGCCACTGCTCTTTGTATTCTCATGCCCCTTCACTGCCCATATTCTCCCCCTCTCTGTGTCATAATCTGCTAACATCTGTCGACCTCCTCCAGTGCCCTCGGTTAATCGGAACCCCATCCTCCATGCCCACCTCCACGGTCTCTGAAAGTAACAAATCTTTTATACCATACAGCTGAGCACTTGGCATAATACTTAGTACATTTGCTCTTTCCTTCTCTATCTATCTCCTCCTCCTCCACCTCTCTATGGCGATCTCCTCCTCTTTCTCACTCTGTCCATCTACTGCTCCTCCTCCACCATCTTCCTTCCACCTCTCTCAGATTCTACCAAGTTTTCCATTATTTTGTAAATAACTGGTGTCAATATTTTGCAACTACGTTTCATTAAACTGATACTTTGGTAATATTCAAGCCAGTCAGCACCTGCTTTCTTTGTAATTGGAACTGCTACATTCTTCCTGAACTCTGAGAGGATCCCTGATGTCTCATACATCTTGGATGTCCCAAGGATACCAGTAGTTCTGAGGACGTATCGTCTACCCCAGGGGTCTTTCAGTGTTCTGTCAAATTCTTCTCGCAGTATCATGTCTCATTGCTCATCTTCATCTACTTTCTCTTCCCTTCCTATAAAATTGTTTCTAGTTCATTTGTAAAGCCCCCATATATGTTCCTTCCACATTTCACCTTTCCCTTCCTTCCAAGAACTGGTTTTTCATCTGAGGCCTTGATATTCCTAAACCTGCTTCTCCTTTCTCTACAGCCTCTTTAGTTTTGGATTGGGCGATGTCTCTTTTTTCCCCTAATTACACACCCCTCTACAGTCTCTCATTTGTCCTCTAGCCATTCCTACTTAGCCATTTTCCAGTTTATCTCAGTCTCAATTTTTAGACGTCTGTATTGCCTATGGCCTGCTGATTTAGCTGCTTTTTTATATTTTTCTCTTTTTGTCAGTTACATTCAATACCTCATCTGGTACCCAAGGATATGTACTAGAACTTGTCTTTCCCGTATTTAATCCATTGCTGCCTTTTTCGTATTTCAAAGCTATGCATTCGTCTTCCACTGTATTCCTTTCGTCCGTTTCGGTCAGTAGGTGGCTAATGCTCCCTTTGAAACTCTCAACAAATTTTCGTTCTTTCTACTTATCCAAGGTCCCATGTTCTTAATTTCCTACCTTTTTGCAATTTATTCATTTAAATCTACAGTCCATAACCAGTCGTCTGTCTCTGGTCATCTCCTCCTCCTCTTCCTTTTCTCTGTCATTTCCCTTCTCACTCCCCCACGTCTCCACCACCCCTCTCTTTGTGAGTCACCTGTTCAAGACCTCCTACCCTACTATCTATGCAATCGTCTTCCCTCTCTCTCTCTCTCTCTTCTTATCGCCGTTGGATGTTAGTGGTTCTTATCCCACAGACATTGACATGTGTACAAAGTTTGGCTGAAATGATCCAGGCGTCTAGGGGCAGCTCTTTACTGCGGCGTCACCCATGCATGCACATGTCAAATATATTTTGTATGTACTGAACACATTTCGTACATATTTGTGCACAAATATCACCAGTATCTCCAGCAATTTCGCCGTGGAGTTTCGTCTTCACGCAGCTCGTATCTCCTGAATTATGTGTACTACGAGGGTTGACTGGAAAGTAATGCCTCCACTTTCGTAGCTCTTCAGCAGCTGGCAGCATTGGTATGCGGCAGGTACTGGAATGTTCCATAGACTCTTCTCTAGAGCTCCAGTAGGCGGGAAGCCTTAGCATTGAAATGTTGTGTTGTTACAGTGTAACGTATGGAACCCTGTGCAGACGGTCGGTCAATGCGATTTAAGCAACGTGCAGTCATTGAATTCTTGGCAACAGAAGGTGTCACCCCAAAGGAGATTCATGAGAGAATGGAAGTAGTTAGTGGTGATTGTGTTGATGTGAGTGCTTTGCGTCGATGGGCGAGTAAGTTTAAAGATGCTGAGGCGGAAACATCTGACCTGCGTGACAAACAAAGAGTTGGACGTCCTGTGACAGCAACCATCGAGTTTCACAAGCAAAATGTTAACAGATTGACTCAGGACGATTTTGGCTATCGGAAGATCTGTGCACGATGGGTACCCCGGATGCTGACTCCTGAAGTGAAAGTGCACAGATTTGAAATTTGCCAGGAACTCCTCTCCCGTTATGAGAATGAAGGTGACGCCTTTCTCCATTCAGTTGTGACAGGAGACGAAACGTGGGAACACCGTCTCTATGGAATATCGACACAAAGACTCGCCCCAGAAAAAGAAATTCAAACCCAGCCCTCAGCTGGAAAAATAATAGCCACAATGTTCTGTGACGGAGATGGTGTAATCCACATTGATTTCCTTGATCGTGGAATAACAATAAATTCAGAGCGTTACCTCACAAAGCTACGAACTCTGGGACGACGGCTAGCAAGGGCCCGAGAATGCTGTACGGTGGTGAGATTCAGTCTCTGATCTTCTGCTATGGTGCCACGTGAAGTGTTTGGTTTGGCATTGTCATGCCAAACCAAACACTTCACGTGGCACCATAGCAGAAGATCAGAGACTGAATCTCACCACCGTACAGCATCCTCCATACAGTCCAGATTTAGCACCGTCTAACTTCCATCTGTTCCAGAAAATGAAAGATAATCTGCGGGCACATGCTTTTGATGAAGACGTTTAGAGAACTTTGAGACTAAGGTTGCGGAAACACAGTGTCCACTTCTTTCGTGACGGCTTCAGAAAACTTGTTCAACGTTAGCAGAAATGTATCCAATTGGCTGGTGATTATGTGGATAAGTGAATATTGGTAGCTGAAGATCACATTCTAAGCATTATTTCTGCGTTGGATTTATTAAAATATTCCCATCCAAACCCTATTAACGAACATAGAGGCATTACTTTTCATTCAACCCTCGTGCAATTATACAATTTTGCACGTACTTTTAGAGATATATCGCCAATGAAGTTAATAGTAAAGATGTAATAAATGAAAATATTATGCCTGAAAAGGCAGTTTCATTGGATGAACAACGAAAATGTAGTAAAAGATTATTTTTTCCCTGTGAGAAATTTTTCTGTTAAAGTTCGCAACTAATTTTCTCATTCTAAAACAGTGGATGAATTAACTCAGTATTTTTGGGTTTGGGCTAAAAACCATTATCCCTTTGATATATTGGTGCTCCTTATTCACATAGGGCTTCTTTCCAGACAGTAAGTGGTACGTGTATCGAGATTGGTTCACATCTATCCAGTAGTTTATGGGTAGATGTGGAACATACATACAAACTTTATCCAGTACCTCCCAGGACAATAGCGTGTATTATGTATAACTGAGACAGTATAATTGTTTCATATCCATTTTGTCAGTTTCGTATGGAGACGTTCGTTATGGTTCCCTTTCCCCTGTGTGTAGTAAGAGCGAAGTAAAAGTTCAGTAATTAAATGCCATTTACCTACATTTTGATAGCCACTTAACCTCTATAATAGGTTCTACCACTCTTTCATTACGAATTAACCATGGCCATCGGCCATATAATCAGTTGCTCTAGACGAATACGATGGTGGTATTCGTCGAAAGCTTGACGTTTTACCTAGAACTGACGTTACAAGAAGTCAGACAACGTCAGAACGTGAGAATCTTGTTCTCATAAAATTAATTTACGCCTGCAGGAATTTCATTACAGGTTCAACAGGGCAGTCCCATATGAAGTGTTATGTGCCCAGCGGGAGGTCGAAGGAAGTGACTGCAGTGGCAAGGGGCATCCTTTAGCATTTGGCTCTGAAGATCCAATGTGCATGCTATTCTGTATGACGGGGAATAGATCTGCTATGTACCCAGTCACCAAACAACAGGCGCAGCGCTAAATGTACACTACACCACCCGATTCGCCGATCCCAAACTTTCGATTTGTGATCGCCAAACAATGCAGTTCGCCTGACGATCAGTATTTGTTCTCGGTGCAACGGTCGGACGCTGTTTGCGCGCAACCAACAGAAATATTTGTCCGGGATCGCCGCCCTCAGAACAAACACGCGGTCCCATTGTACGTTATGACAGTCTGACCGTTTTGTCGTCCTTCTACACCACACCCTTCCCAGCACTATTTGAGATTCAGCCAGCTATATTCCCACAGTGTATCTGTCGCAAGTGTTTTTTTCTCATTTCTGGCATACTTGGCATCTCACGGTTAATGGACTGCGTAATAAAACTGTCCAAGGAATAACTTACTTTAAAAAATATATATATATTTCCCTGGACACGTCATCGAACGAAAAATACTGAAATTTCACTCATGAGGACAGGCGTCCTCACAGGGGAGCAAGAGGTGACACTTGCCACAGCCCAACCCCTCGATATCGAAGGTAAAATGTTTTTGTTAATTCAGAATTTCCACACGCTTCTAGAAGTGAGTGAAAAACCATCAGTTTTCAGCGATATCTTTCACCTACAAAATTTAGTTCGAATAGCATGCCACTTCTGGAAACTGACAACTCATATAACCGGCGGTTCAGATGGCCCTACCACTGGGTTTTATAGAGCCCACAATGCCTTCAAATAAAAGGTGTAAGGTTTTCATATTCTCTCCTTTGCTGTGTGCTGGCCGGCCGCGGTGGTCTAACGGTTCTAGGCGCTCAGTCCGGAACCGCGCGACTGCTACGGTCACTGGTTCGAATCCTGCCTCGGGCATGGATGTATGTGACGTCCTTAGGTTGGTTAGGTTTAAGTAGTTCTAAGTTCTAGGGGACTGATGACCACAGATGTTAAGTCCCATAGTGCTCAGAGCCATTTGAACCATTTTTTTTGCTGTGTGCAAATGGTATGTCCTATCTTTGGTAGAAATTTTAATTTAGTTAAACTTTTTACTGGGATACGTTTTCGATGGTGGCTACATTTTTCCAGTTATTCGAGGAAAACGCTTTTGAATGTCATTTTTCTTGAATAATTCGAAAACTACGGTCTCTAGCGAAAATACATCCCAGCATAAAATTTAACTTCATTAAATTTAATACAAAAAGATTCTGTTCATTTCTCCAGTGTAACTTATAGCACTGAAAGACCTGAGTCGAAACAAGGCCCCGGGAGAAGACAACATTCAATTAGAACTACTGACGGTCCTGGGAGAGCCAGTCCTGACAAAACTCTACAATGTGGTGAGCAAGGAGACAGGGGAAATACCCTCAGACTTCAAGAAGAATATAATAATTCCAATCCCAAAGAAAGCAGGTGTTGACAGATGTGAAAATTGCCGAACTATCAGTTTAATAAGTCACGGATGCAAAATACCAACGCGAATTCTTTACAAATGAATGGAAAAACTGGTAGAAGCCAACCTCGGGGAAGATCAGTTTGGATTCCGTAAAAATATTGGAACACGTGAGGCATAACTGACCCTACGACTTATCTTAGAAGCTAGATTAAGGAAAGGAAAACCTTCGGTTCTAGCATTTGTAGACTTAGAGAAAGCCTTTGACGAAGTTGACTGGAATACTCTGTTTCAAATTCTGAAGGTGGCAGGGGTAAAATGCAGGGAGCGAAAGGCTACTTACAATTTGTGCAGAAACCAGATGGCAGTTACAAGAGTCGAGGGACATGAAAGGGAAGCGGTGGTTGGGAAGGGAGTGAGACAGGATTGTAGCCTCTCCCCGATGTTGTTAAATCTGTATATTGGGCAAGCAGTGAAGGAAACAAAAGAAAAATTCGGAGTAGGTATTAAAATCCATGGAGAAGAAATAAAATTTAGGTTCGCCGATGACATTGTAATTCTGTCAGAGACAGCAAAGGACTTGGAAGAGCAGTTGAAGGGAATGGATAGTGTCTTGAAAGGAGGATATAAGATGAACATCAACAAAAGCAAAACGAGGATTATGGAATGTAGACGAATTAAGTCGGGTGATGCGGAGGGAATTAGATTAGGAAATGAGACACTTAAAGTAGTAAAGGAGTTTTGCTAATTGGGGAGCAAAATAACTGATGATGGTCGATGTAGAGAGGATATATATTGTAGAGTGGCAATGGCAATGAAAGCGTTTCTGAAGAATAGAAATTTGTTAACATCGGGTATAGATGTGTCAGGAAGTCGTTTCTGAAAGTATTTGTATGGAGCGTTGCCATGTATGGAAGTGAAACGTGGACGATAACTAGTTTGGACAAGAAGAGAATAGAAGTTTCGAAATGTGGTGCTACAGGAGAATGCTGAAGATTAGATGGGTAGATCACATAACTAGAGATATTGAATAGAATTGGGGAGAAGAGGAGTTTGTGGCACAAAGTGACTAGAAGAAGGGATCGGTTTGTAGGACATGTTCTGAGGCATCAAGGGATCACCAATTTAGTATTGGAGGGCAGCGTGGTGGGTAAAAATTGTAGAGGGAGACCAAGAGATCAATACACTAAACAGATTCAGAAGGATGTAGGTTGCGTTAGGTACTGGGAGATGAAGAAGCTTGCACAGGATAGAGTAGTATGGAGAGCTGCATCAAACCAGTCTCAGGACTGAAGACCACAACAACAACAAATTTCATCCACAAAGATTGTGTTCATTTCTCCCGTAGATCTTATAGTTTGGACATCAGGAGCTGGAGAATAAGAAAACGTTTTGCATGGTGTATGAAGGCTTAGCACGTTGCATGAAATCCAACGGAAGGGATAGCTGAATCACCGTGTGTCACAATTAGCCATTTCAGTATGCCGTCCGTCTCGCCGCCCCCAGATAAATTGCTGCAGAGTCATAACCAGATAGTTACAATTAAAGTGCATAGAGGTCTAGTGTGGGAGGTACTTACTGTATTGCTGTGAAACTTGATAGAGATGCTAATGCAGTAATGTGGAACCAATTTACTCTGAAAAAACTATTAGTTCCAAGTTTGGCCACCTGGTCCAAATCTGGCGCTGTGAATGCAAGAAATGTGTCTGTGTATAATGGATTAGGTACGTAATAGGTATGGGCTTAGGAACATGATATTTGGGAGAAAAGGTGGAAGTGAGAGACACATGATGCTGAGTTTATTATTAAACGTTATGGTTTGTCAAATGACATTGAGGATGTCATACCGTCATAAAAACAGTGTACAGCACCAGATTGTCACCTGGAGGCTAAAAGTGGAACTAATTTTCATACAGTGTAAACTGGTTCTGCCTTAATGTATTAATATATCTCCTAACTTTCCCTGCCAAACAATCGTTACAGCCCACACTTGCCCGCCGTGTCTAGCAGCACTAATTATAACCACGCAGTAAATTACGAAAAGTATCTGTTCATAGGAATTCAAGGTGAAGAGGAACCAATGATTTTACTAGTCTGCTATTTGTAATAACTTTTCTTTCGTGAGCACCGAACCGAAAAATCAAGAGGGACGTGCAGTCGGTTGCTAAACTCCCCCATTACCACGTACCTTCAGTGTTACGGTCCATGACCAAGCAATGCCCATTTCGTTAGTTGTGTAGTGTACTGTATGTTTGGGATATGTTGACGCTGCACCACTTTCGCTGGTTGGTCTGCGTGTTTGTTTCCCCTAAGACCAAAGTGCCTTCCGACTGCAAACAGTGAGGTGACACGAAGAGAGAATCGTCCATTATGTCACGATCACACACACACACACACACACACAACCTTGCCTGTCTCCTGTAACACTCCGTTTGCATCCAGATACATGAAGGCTGAGAACTATTGAAGGTGCCTTTGAGCCTGAGAGAACGCAACAACAAATAATGACTGTTCTCTAGCTAAAGTTGATACATAAATTGTAGAAGAAACTGCGCATAATGTTAATCTTTACCTACACTCTAAGAAACACCGAGGAGCCACAACATTGCGATCACCTACTAAACAGCTTGTATGTCTCTCTTTGCCAGGAGATACACTACTGATTCTGCGTATCAGGTTTGTGAGAATATGTGGCGTTAGATATCTACACACAGGTCATGTAATTCGTTCAAATAACGGGCCGCTAATTTGCAAATGCGGTGATGGCTCCCAAGAGCGACCCAGATGGGTTCCACAGGATTTACATCAGGTGAATTTGGTCGCTGACACATCAACGTGAGTTCGCTGTAATGATCCTCAAACCAGTGTAAGACGGTTCTGGCTCCGAGACACGGACCATTTAACTGCAGAAAGGTGATATCGCCGTCGGGTAAGACATCAAGCATTAAGCGATGCAGGTGGTTTGCAGCTAACACCAGTCTCCCATAGCACAATACTGCTTCGACAATTCTGCGTCCTTGGAGCGCTGAAGGTTTTGAACCGCCGTTCCCTTTGATGACGCCGTTTGTGGGGACCATCTTCCACCGACCATTATCCGGAGAGCCGACACGTTTCCATTGACCGACTGTTGAATTCCAATGGCCCCTCGTGCACTGCAATCATAACTGACCATATCACTGAGTCAACATGTGAACACTCAAGGGTCTGCTTCGGAGCTCCACGCTCAGCAGTGCTGGATGAGCGAAGTGCGTCATACTCTTTCGGCGTCGCGGTGAACAGTGGACGTAATGGTTTGGCTTCTCAGTGTATAATCAAAAGTATGGCCTTAAATCTGAAAACTGGTTGGATGCAGCCCTCCATGCTTCTGTACATCGTTCGTGCCTCTTCATCTCTGAGTAACTACTGCACCTTGTAAGCATTTGGACCTGCTTACTGTATTCAAACCTTTGTTTGATATCAGGTGTTCCCCAGGGAAGCGTCCTGGGACCTCTGCTGTTCCTGATCTATATAAATGACCTGCGTGACAATCTGAGCAGTTCTCTTAGGTTGTTCGCAGATGATGCTGTAATTTACCGTCTAGTAAGGTCATCCGAAGACCAGTATCAGTTGCAAAGCGATTTAGAAAAGATTGCTGTATGGTGTGGCAGGTGGCAGTTGACGCTAAATAACGAAAGGTGTGAGGTGATCCAGATGAGTTCCGAAAGAAATCCGTTGGAATTCGATTACCCGATAAATAGTACAATTCTCAAGGCTGTCAATTCAACTAAGTAGCTGGGTGTTAAAATTACGAACAACTTCAGTTGGAAAGACCACATACATAATATTGTGGGGAAGGCGAGCCAAAGCTTGCGTTTCATTGGCAGAACACTTAGAAGATGCAACAAGTCCACTAAAGAGACAGCTTACACTACATTCGTTCGTCCTCTGTTAGAATATTGCTGCGCGGGGTGGGATCCTTACCAGGTGTGATTGACGGAGGACATCGAAAGGGTGCAAAAAAGGGCAGCTCGTTTTGCATTATCACGTAGTAGGGGAGAGAGCGTGGCAGATATGATACGCGAATTGGGATGGAAGTCATTACAGCAAAGACGTTTTTCGTCGCGGTGAGATCTATTTACAAAATTTCAGTCACCAACTTTCTCTTCCGAATGCGAAAATATTTTGTTGAGCCCAACCTACAGAGGTAGGGATGATCATCAAAATAAAATAAGAGAAATCAGAGATCGAACAGAAAGGTTTAGGTGTTCGTTTTTCCCGCGCGCTGTTCGGGAGTGGAATGGTAGAGAGATAGTATGATTGTGGTTCGACGAACCATCTGCCAAGCACTTAAATGTGAATTGCAGAGTAGTCATGTAGATGTAGATGTCTCCCTTTGCACTTACCCTCATCGCTAAACTGACGATTCATCAATGCCTCAGTTCTGTAACAAGGGTCAGCTAGTAATAGCGAATAACCTGTTCAAGAATCGCAAGAGGAGGAGGTATACTTGAAAAAGGCCGGCTGATACGGGAAGATTTCCCTTAGATTACATCATCGTCAAACAGATATTCCGAAATCAGATAATGGATTGTAAGGCGTACCCAGGAGCAGATACAGACTGAGATCACAATATAGTAGTGATGAAGAGTATACTGAAGCTTAAGACATTAGTCAGCAAAAATCAATACGCAAAGAAGTGGGATTCGGAAGTAATGAGGAATGACGAGATGCGCTGAAGTTCTCTAAGGCTATAGATACAGCAATAAGGAATAGCGCAGTAGGCAGTACAGTTGAAGAGGAATGGACATCTCTAAAAAGAGCCATCACAGAAGTTGGGAAGCAAAACATAGGTACAAAGAAGGTAACTGCGAAGAAACCATGGTCAACAGAAGAAATATTTCAGCTGATTGATGAAAGTACTAAGTACAAAAATGTTTCGGGAAACTCAAGAATACAGAAATACAAGTCGCTGAGGAATGAAATAAATAGAAAGTGCAGGGAAGCTAAGACCAAATGGCTGCAGCAAATATTTGAAGACATCGAAAGAGAAATGATTTTCGGAAGGACAGACTCAGCATACAGGAAAGTCAAAACAACCTTTGTTGACATTAAAAGCAAGGGTGGTAACATTAAACGTGCAACGGGAATTCCACTGCTAAATGCTGAGGAAAGAGCGGTTAGGTGGAAAAAATACACTGAAAATCTCTATGAGGCGGAAGATTTGTCTGATGTGATAGAAGAAGAAACAGGAGCGGATTTAGAAGAGATAGGGGATATAGTATTAGAATCAGAATTTGAAAGAGCTTTGGAGGACTTAAGGTCAAACAAGGCAGAAGGGATAGGTAACAAAGAATTTCTAAAATCATTGGGGGAAGTGGCAACAAAACGACCATTCACGTTGGTGTGTAGAATATATGAGTCTGGCGACATACCATCTGACTTTCGGAAAAGCATCATCCACACAATTCCGAAGACGGCAAGAGCTGACAAGTGCGGGAATTATCGCACAATCAGCTTAACAGCACATGCATCTAGATTGCTTACAAGAATAATATGCCGAAGAATGGACAAGAAAATTGAGGATGTGCTAGATGACGATCAGTTTGGCTTTAGGTAAAGTGAAGGCACGAGAGAGGCAATTCTGACGTTGCGATTAATAATGGAAGCAATACTAAAAAATCAAGACACGTTCATACCATTTGTCGTCCTGGAAAAACCGTTCGACAGTGTAAAATGGTGCAAGATGTTTGGAATTCTAAAATAAGTAGGGGTAAGCTATAGGGAGATTCGGGTCATATACGATATGTACAACATCCAAGACGGAACAATAAGAGTGGACGACCAAGAACGAAGTGCTCGTATTAAAAACAGTGTAAGACAATGATGTAGCCTTTCTCCCCTACTGATTAATCTGTACATCAAGGAAGCAATGACGGAAATGAAAGTTCAGGAGTGGAATTAAAATTCAATGTGAAATGATATCAATGGTACGATTCGCTGATGACATTGCTATCCTGAGTGAAAGTGGAGAAGAATTAAATGATCTGCTGAACGGAATGAACAGTCTAATGAGTACACAATCTGGATTGAGAGGTAATCGAAGAAAGACGAAGGTAGTAGAAGGAGAAGGAGATGTAGTAGAAGTGAGAAAAGCGAGAAACTTAACATGAGGATTGACTGTCACGAAGTAGATGAAGTTAAGGAATTCTGCTACCTAAGCAGTAAAATAACTAATGATGGACGAAGCAAGGAGGACTAGCTATGACAAAAAAAGGCATTCCTGGCTAAGAGAAGTCTACTTTTATCAAATATCCGCCTTAATTTTGGGAAGAAAGTTCTGAGAATGTACGTCTGGAGTACAGCATTGCATGGTAGTGAAACATGGACTGTTGGAAACCAGAAAGACGTGGTGTTACAGACGAATGTTGAAAATTAGTTGTACTGACATGGTAAGGAATGAGGAATTTCTACGCAGAATCGGAGAGGAAAGGAATATGTGGAAAACACTGATAAGGAGAAGGGACTTGATGATAGGACATCTGTTAAGACATGAGGGAGTGACTTCCATGGTACTAGAGGGAGCTGTAGAGGGTAAAAAGTGTAGAGGAAGACAGCAAATAATTGAGGGCGCAGGTTACAAGTGCTACTCTGAAATGAGGCGGTTACCACAGGAGAGGAATTTGTGACGGGTCGCATGAAACCAGTCGGAAGACTGATGACGAAAAGAATTAAATAAAAAAATAAAAATAAAAATAAAATGTATCCTATCAACCGATACCTACTTTTAGCCAAGTTCGGTCATAAATTTATGTTCTCCCAATCCGATTCAGTACACCCTCACTGATTACATCTACTCATCTAATCTTCAGCATTCTTGTTTTCACTTCTGTACATGGCAGCACTGAAAACATATGCCACCAGAAAGAACTTCCTGACACTTGACTGAATATTAAAAAATTCATCTATTTGAGAAATTAAACAATGGAGAATTGAGGATGGAATGACGACAGCATTATGAAAATAGTAGACTGCTACTAACCATTTCGATGAAATGTTGAATCTCAGACAGGCACACCAAAAGACTGCTAAGAAGGCTCACAGAACAAATGTACACCAATCTCTCTGTTATGCCTGTCAGCGACTCGACATCTCCTCTATATCCTGAATACTAGTCTATCTTTTTCATTATATTATCTTTTTCATAAAAGGTTCCTTTGATGTAGGCAGTTGGCATTCTGTACCTTTCTGTTTAGACCCTCATCTACGAGTGTGCAATTCATTGTTTTGTCAATAATTTTGGTAATTATTTCGGCGTTCTACTCTTCTCAATACCACTATGTTTTTCCAAACAAAAAACAACGTACTGCAGTGTGTGAATCAGCTGTAAAAATGTCTTTGAAGAAACACAAATGTTTGACTATCCTAAGGCGATCTTCCTGTGTCATTTGATGATTTCGTCCATTATGCTTACACTGTCGTCTTCTGCAGTGACATTGAAATTTAGGCTGTTCTGGGTGACAAAATCGAAGCCAATAAAAAACCGGAAGAAGTAGAAGAAGAGCCAGTTTCACCTGTCACCTGAAATGAAGCGAAGTCGATGGTTTAGCAGTAGCTGTTGCTCTGTTAGTAACAGAAAAATACTGCACCCTGAGACACCACAGGAGCCAACAGTAATATAAACAATTTCCCTTTGCAGTTCTTTCAGATTTATGGCCCAACTTTGAACACACCAGAACTGACAAAAAGTGATTCAAATGGTTCTGAGCAGTATGGGACTTAACATCTGAGG
This sequence comes from Schistocerca nitens, assembly GCF_023898315.1. Lineage (NCBI taxonomy): Eukaryota > Metazoa > Arthropoda > Insecta > Orthoptera > Acrididae > Schistocerca > Schistocerca nitens. The sequence goes on along the minus strand of NC_064623.1, from coordinate 43,172,125 downwards.
TTATAAGTCCCCTAGAACTTAGAACTACTTAAACCTAACTATCCTAAGGACGTCAAACACATCCATGCCGCAAGCAGGATTCGAACCTGCGACCGTAGCGGTCGCGCGGTTCCCGACTGTAGCGTCTAGATGCGCTCGACCACATCGGCCGGCGCAGAACTGACAGACACTCACCAGAACTCATATGGTAAATAAATGAAAAGCATTCACAGTTGCAAATACGAACAGCGATCAGCTCCATAAAGGAATGATTACAGTGAAAATATGTGCTGGTCGGGCAACTCGAACCCGGATTTCCCACTTTAAGCGAGCGGGCGCCCTAACCGCTTTATCCATCCCTATACCACTCACGGCGAGACGCAGACTCCCATATGTGGTCATTCCTACATGGCAGCCTCTACTCGTACGCAGATTTTGTAATTCCCGTACAGCGGAGGACGTTTACTAACAAAGTCACATTTTGGTACTGGCAGATAAATATGATACTTCAGTACCTCAGGTGTTAAGGAGAACGATGCATGCATGTCCGAAGGAAATATGCGTCGTTCTTCCTTACGACATAAGCACTGCAATATCACGTCTGGTAAGTATCTTATTCAATGTGAGCCGTAATAAATTACCTTTGAAAAGTGCGCCACAGCGCGTAGCGTGAAGCAGTCGCCATCCGTTTACTGGCGGTGGCGCCGTTGTCGCAATTGAAGGCTTCGGTGTCTCCCTCTAGCGGGAAAGGGGAAAAGTGGGCTGTTCGCGTGAGTTTAGGATGTGGCTGTATGGGCTCAGGTGGAGAATTGGCAGTCGGGGCATCGAGAAGCGACTTCTCTGCCGGTGCTAGAGGGACAGCACGCAGACCGCGGCATCAGCGTAAGCGACGCGAGCAGCGGCTCCGTGGTATGGGGCGTTAACTGCTCGTCGCGAGAGGAATCTTCCTGAGCGTGGGTCCGCGGGGGGCCTAACCTGCAGTTTGGCCGTATGCTGTCGACCGGCGAGCAGGTTCTGAAAATCGGCGCGCCTTCCTGCGTCCGTTGAAACGGCCGGCAGCGGGCGGCTCGGCAGAGCACTTGGAGGTGCTGCGTTGGTTCAGTCCTGGGAGTCGTAACGCACCGGAAGTTGAGTATTGATTGTTAACAGATGTTATGAAGTTTAATTGAATTCAGTATATTTATTCTTGTTAATTATACCAGCCGTATTTTGGGGGGGGGGGGGGGTTCCCGCCATTTATTCTCGTCTGCCCACCCGCGGGAAGGTGGTAATATTAGAAAGGGTGGTCCGTTTGTCACCTTTTGTGGACGAAAGGGGAGGGGGGAGTCAGAGTAAATCTGTGGTTCGGATTGCTTCTTTCCCCTCCCAGCTTACCTACGGGTTTATTCGACTGTTATCCTCTGCCATGTCTGTGAATAAGGCAGCAATGAATGTAGTGTTTAAAATGCAAGGCACTAAGACCTGATCCATTCTCTCGCCTGCCATAACTAATATTACTAGACTCACGTGTGGAAGGTACTCTATGGCAGAAGAAAATTTCCTTTTGCCTCGTGGTAGGAACTAGTGAATTGCATAACGAATTCCTGCTCATCTGGAAGCTGTAACTTACGTAAATTTGTGTTTATGTATATTTGGCTATAATCAAGCAAGGTTGGTAATGTACGCCATAGTGGATTTTTTATATTGTTTCTAGTCAGCAAAAACTGTTGTGTGTTTTTCCAATTCAGTACATTTTAAGGCTTTTACTCAACGTGCTTATGTGTTTTATACAAGTAGTTGGCTATTAGTGTGTTTTCTTGTCATGCAGAAGTTTGCCATTGCATTGTAGAAATTGTTGCCTTGAAAGGAGAATGTTCTAAAAGTTCGCAAGGGTTACCTGGCGAGCGTGTGTGTTTGCCGTAAGTTAACTGGCAGAAATATCAAAAATTTGTTTTTCATATACTCTCCTGGAAATGGAAAAAAGAACACATTGACACCGGTGTGTCAGACCCACCATACTTGCTCCGGACACTGCGAGAGGGCTGTACAAGCAATGATCACACGCACGGCACAGCGGACACACCAGGAACCGCGGTGTTGGCCGTCGAATGGCGCTAGCTGCGCAGCATTTGTGCACCGCCGCCGTCAGTGTCAGCCAGTTTGCCGTGGCATACGGAGCTCCATCGCAGTCTTTAACACTGGTAGCATGCCGCGACAGCGTGGACGTGAACCGTATGTGCAGTTGACGGACTTTGAGCGAGGGCGTATAGTGGGCATGCGGGAGGCCGGGTGGCCGTACCGCCGAATTGCTCAATACGTGGGGCGTGAGGTCTCCACAGTACATCGATGTTGTCGCCAGTGGTCGGCGGAAGGTGCACGTGCCCGTCGACCTGGGACAGGACCGCAGCGACGCACGGATGCACGCCAAGACCGTAGGATCCTACGCAGTGCCGTAGGGGACCGCACCGCCACTTCCCAGCAAATTAGGGACACTGTTGCTCCTGGGGTATCGGCGAGGACCATTCGCAACCGTCTCCATGAAGCTGGGCTACGGTCCCGCACACCGTTAGGCCGTCTTCCGCTCACGCCCCAACATCGTGCAGCCCGCCTCCAGTGGTGTCGCGACAGGCGTGAATGGAGGGACGAATGGAGACGTGTCGTCTTCAGCGATGAGAGTCGCTTCTGCCTTGGTGCCAATGATGGTCGTATGCGTGTTTGGCGCCGTGCAGGTGAGCGCCACAATCGGGACTGCATACGACCGAGGCACACAGGGCCAACACCCGGCATCATGGTGTGGGGAGCGATCTCCTACACTGGCCGTACACCACTGGTGATCGTCGAGGGGACACTGAATAGTGCACGGTACATCCAAACCGTCATCGAACCCATCGTTCTACCATTCCTAGACCGGCAAGGGAACTTGCTGTTCCAACAGGACAATGCACGTCCGCATGTATCCCGTGCCACCCAACGTGCTCTAGAAGGTGTAAGTCAACTACCCTGGCCAGCAAGATCTCCGGATCTGCCCCCATTGAGCATGTTTGGGACTGGATGAAGCGTCGTCTCACGCGGTCTGCACGTCCAGCACGAACGCTGGTCCAACTGAGGCGCCAGGTGGAAATGGCATGGCAAGCCGTTCCACAGGACTACATCCAGCATCTCTACAATCGACTCCATGGTAGAATAGCAGCCTGCATTGCTGCGAAAAGTGGATATAGACTGTACTAGTGCCGACATTGTGCATGCTCTGTTGCCTGTGTCTATGTGCCTGTGGTTCTGTCAGTGTGATCATGTGATCTATCTGACCCCAGGAATGTGTCAATAAAGTTTCCCCTTCCTGGGACAATGAATTCACGGTGTTCTTATTTCAATTTCCAGGAGTGTATTTTGGAAAAGTTAATGTTATTAAGTGTGAATGTCCCCCCGGGTACATGACTCGCGCGTTTTGGATTTTCTATTTTGAGAACTTTTGTAAACAGGATTGTCTTTATACGTTGCAGAAAAGTTAGATTCTGCGCCATTTAATGAATGGAGTGAAATTCACCTGTAATTTAACTGAGCTTGAAATATTATACAGCGTTGCGTTGTATACGTTAAACTGCTTCCCTGTACTTTCCTTTTACAGCCGTGAAATTTTTTTTTATAATTTAAAAGTTCTTTCCTCTAGTAAAATGTGACTTATTTGTTAAATGAGTGTTGGCTTTTTTAAAAAAAATATATAGTCTTGCACCAAATTTGAATAAAGAGTGTTGTTTAAAATTGTGTGTAATTTCACCATTTATTCCCTGGCACCTACTTCCACTTTACATTATGTGTACTGATTGAAATTAATAACCTTTGGGTTGAACCAGTAGTAATTTTACGGTTCACAATGCTATAAGGATCTCTACTGAGCACGATAGACGCAACCTGATTCCAAGAACACGAAAACGGCGACGGGCTGTATGTCAGTCGGTGGTGGTGGTGACTTCCGAGAAGGAATTGTAGTCGCCACAAAGACCTAGCATATATATATATACACCACTGGCGCATTATTAAAGCGAGGACAAAGCTCCGTTGAAATTGGCTCTATTTAAAAGTTAATAGCAATGAATTTTAATCGTTTAATTTCCGCAGGCTATAATTTTGAGTGCTATTTGCGGCGGAAAAATATCCGCTGAGCAGTCAGACCTCATGAAATTATCATTTGAATGTCTAAAGCAGAAAGTCGTAGATGATAGCTGCTGTGAAGGCTAGAACCGAACATCAGCCCTGCGGACGGCAAGTGAGATTGTAGGTAAATACGGACGCTGAGAGGCAGTTAAGGAGTGCCTTTGGGATTCTATCTTCAAGATTTAACTAGCTGAGAATCCATTGTGGCCTAGATATGTTTTTATTCCTCTTTCCTCACCCTCTGTCCATCTACTCCTTCCCCCTCTCACTCTGTCAGTCTCCTCCTCACCCCTCTAATTCCACCTCATCTTCCCCTCTATTTGTCCATCTCCTCGTCTCCCTCCCTCTATTCATCACTTTCTCTGTCTATTCCCCCCTTACGCCTCTCTACGTTCATTTGCTCCTCCTCCCATGCCCATTTGTTCCTTTCTCCGTCTCCTCCTTCCACTCTTTCTACATCTCTCCCTCTCCATGTTCATCTCCTTCTCTTTCCTTTCTCTGTTCATTGTCCATCTCCCCCTCACCCCTCTCTCTGTCCCACCTCCGCTCCTCTCTGCCCATCTCCTCCAATCCACTAAATGTGTCCAAAGAAGACTACGTAAATATTCCAGAGTTCGAACCAAGAACAGCTGCCGATATAACGACGAAGTAGATATCCTTAACAGAAACAAGTCTTCTGGTCCACACTGTATACCAATTAGGTTCCTTTCAGAGTATGTGATACAATAGCTCCATACTTAACAATCATATATGTTCACATGACGAAAGATCCGTACCTAACGTCTGGAAAGTTGCACAGGTCACACCAGTATTCAAGAAAGGTAGTAGGAGTAATCCTCTAAATTACAGGCCTATATCATTAACGTCGATTGCAGCAGGATTTTGGACATATACAGGGTGTATCATAATGAATGGCGTAAACGCATACAGTTGAAAGTACACTATACTAGAAGCAAAGAAGTCTCAGTAAAAATAGAGTCGAAAATGCATACCTTAAGACCTACGAGCAATTTTTCATCTTCGACACTGTGAAGCAAATTTCTTCTATTGCAAGCTCTCTGTTTTCCACATTTTGGAAAGCATTAGTATCGACTACAACAAGAAAAAATGTCTCGTAAACATTTGCTCTATAGTGCAGTCCTTAAAAATTATGAGCAATTGTTCATTAGAAGATTTGTGTTGCAAAGTAGCGCAGATGAGCACGTGCTCATAGCTCTTAAGGTATGCATCTTAGAGCACATGTTTACTGGGCTTTTATTCTTGTTTTGGTCCACATTACCATTTTCCAAAATATGGAAAGCAATGAGCTTTCAATAGAAGAGATTTGCTTCACAGTATCGAAGATGAAAAATTGCTCGTAGCACTTAAGATATGCATTTTCAACCCCATGTTTACTGAGACCTTTCTGCTTCTAGTTTCGTGTACTTTCAACTGCATACGTTTACGCTATTAATTATGATACACCCTGCATATCGTGTTCGAACATCATGAATTACCTCAAAGCGAACCGACTGTTGACACACAGTCAAAACGGATTTAAAACATCGTTCTGGTGAAACACAACTAGTTCTTTATTCACGTCAAATGTTGAGTGCTATTGACAAGGAATTTACAATTGATTCCGTATTTCTGGATTTCCAGAAGGATTTTGGCACTGAACCACACAAGGGGCTTGTAGTGAAATTGCTTGCTTATGGGATATCGTCTCGGGTATATGACTATATTCGTGATTTCCTACCAGTTTGGTCACAGTTCGTAGTAACTGACGGACAGTAATCTGGTAAAACACGTGTGATTTCTGTGCTCCCCATGGTAGTGTCATAGACCCTTTGCTGTTCCATGTCTATATAAACGATTTAGGAGACAATCTGAGCAGCAGTCTTAGATTTGTTACAATTGATGCTGTCCTTTATCGACTAGTGAATTCGTCAGAAGATCAAAACAAATTGCTAAACTATTTAGAAAAGGTATATGTATGGTGCAAAAACTGGCAATTCAACCTAAATAACGAGATCATCCACATGAGTGCTAAAAGGAATCCGTTACACTTCGGTTACACCACAAATCAGTCGAATCTAAAGGCCGTAAATTCAACTGAATATCCAGTAATTATAATTACGAACAACTTAAATCAGAGGGAACACACAGAAAATTATGTTGGGAATTCTAAGCATAAAGTGCGTTTTATTGGCAGGCCACTTAGAAAATGTAACATATCTACTAAAGACGCTGCCTACATAGTTTATGTGCACCGATGTAGAAAAACACATTCCACTCATTACTTCACCATCTTAGAGGTCGATTTTTTCATACGTTTCTAAAATAGCTGATGTTCTTCCTCAGGTTCAAACTACCCTCACATCAGATTTCATAGAAATGAGTTCAGCGGTTGGTTCGTTGGTTGATTTGGGGCACAGGATCAAACTGCGAAGTCATCGTCCCATCAGATTAGGTAAGAATGGGGAAGGAAGTCCTTTCAAAGGAACCATCCTGGCGTTTGCCTGAAGCGATTTAGGGAAATCATGGAAAACATAAATAAGTATGTGGGGAGGCGGGTTCGAACCGTCGTCCTCCTGAGTGCGAGTCCAGCTGTTTAGTTGTAAAATCGCAACAGACAGAATTACCTTCTCATTAATTATATTACTAAGGATTTTATGCAGTATAGGAAAAGAAAGAACGCTAAAAGCTTAGAAGTTATTATACCTTTTATTTAAATTATTTTCCGTACAATTATTTAGAAGGTTCGGGATACCAATAGCAAAAAGCGTAAACTATGTGCAAGCTTACACTCAAAATAGGAAACATGTGAAAAATGAAGTCAGCATGAAATAACGTAGATTACTAAATTTCACGACGAATATTCCGATGGGTGAAAACAGAAAAAATAACAAGACAGTTTGTGTGAGCATCACTCTACTGGTTGGTTTTACGCAGCCCGCCACCATTTAGTTCAAATGGCTCTGAGCACTATGGGACTCAACAGCTGAGGTCATCACTCTCCTAGAACTACTTAAACCTAACTGACTTAAGGACATCACACATAGCCATGCCCGAGGCAGGAGTCGAGCCTGCGACCGTAGCGGTCCCGCGGTCCATGACTGAAGAGCCGAGAACCGCTCGGCCACAACGGCCAGCTTACAACTTAGTCCCTTGTGCCAACCTCGTATCATAGTAGCATTCCTCAAGTTCCAACCTTCCTCTACAGTTTTTACCCTCTGCACTACAGTTGTAAGTAGGCTGTTTAGGTTTTTTTATTGGTAACGCCACGTAGCGCTCTGTATGAAAATCACTGGCTGTGCTGTGTGCAGTCTGTGGCTGCTTTGCATTATTGTAATACTGGCCATTGTAGTGTTGGGCTGTTGGCTGTTAACAGCGCGTAGCGTGGCGCAGTTGGAGGTGAGCCGCCAGCAGTGGTGCATGTGAGGAGAGAGATGGCGGAGTTTTGAAATTTGTAATACTGGATATTATGAACTGCTATATATTATGACTTTTGAACACTATTGAGGTAAATACATTGTTTGTTCTCTATTAAAATCTTTCATTTGCTAACTATGCCTATCAGTAGTTAGTGCCTTCCGTAGTTTGAATCTTTTATTTAGCTGGCAGTAGTAGCGCTCGCTGTATTGCAGTAGATCGAGTAACGAAGATTTTTGGTGAGGTAAGTGATTTGTGAAACGTATAGGTTAATGTTAGTCAGGGCCATTCTTTTGTAGGGATTTTTGAAAGTCAGATTGCGTTGCGCTAAAAATATCGTGTGTCAGTTTAAGCATAGTCTTGTATAATTTTTCTAAGGGGACGTTTCATATGTCGACCCTTAGCCGAGCATACCTCACTGGAATCTTCTGATTTTTTTCTTGTAGTTTGTGTAATTAGTGTAGCTATTGTATATTGCTAGCGCGTAATTGTAGAGAGAATCTCCTTTGTAGTTGCAGTCTTCCATTGTTGTACAGTAAAACAGTTGTGGCATGCATGTAGATTTGCACCAAGTATTTCGCAGCTGCGCTTGCAATTAACTAGATATTATTTTCAGTGCTATGTTAATGTGTTCTCTTATTTTTGCTCTTCAAATTGTGCTTTTCTGTGTTATCGTGTGAAATATTGTGACAATAATGGCGTGTAAAAAACGTAACACTAGGCTCCAAAGTAAAATGAGAAATAATAGTGACGACGAGCGTAGCTTATCAGCACCACTGTGTAGTGAATAAACAGACATTCGAAGTAGTAATTTGGTAACTGTGCGTAGGCAAATGGAGCGGGCGGCAAATAATGGTGTAGATAGTGAAACAGGAACAGGGAATCATTATTATCGATCGATCGGTCGGCAACAGCTCGCCTCAGGAATCCAAAATGACACAACACAATATTGCAAATACTGTAGACTTAGGTTTTGGGTCCTCACCGTTTTCTCAAATGAGTCAAGACACATTTTCTGCTTGTCAAAATGTGAATGTTGCCGGTGAAAATGCACTGCCAAAAAGCGTAGAGAAACACATTCCAGACACTAATACATTATTATTGCAATTAATGCAACAAATGGAACAAAATCAGAGACAAACACAGCAAAAGCTTCAAAAGTTAGACGCAATGGAACAAAATCTTCAAAAGTTAGACACAATGGAAGAAAATCTTCAAAAGTTAGACACAATGGAACAACACCAGAGACAAACACAGCAACAGTTAGACGCAATGGAACAAAAGCTTCAAAAGTTAGACTCAGTGGAACATAAGCTTGAACAAACACGTGAAGATTTAACTACTGAGTTATATAACATTGAATCGAAATGTCAAAAAGTCTGTAATGTCGTAAAAGCACAGATTTGTGAGCATTTTCAACCTATTTTTTCGCGGCATGAAAATGCATTACAGAATCACAAAGCAGCCATAAAAGAACTGCAAACCATTGTTCATGAAAATCATGAGACCTTGTGGGCTAAAATTGACTCAGTTGCATCTACCGATTCGATTACGCAACTTGCAAAAACTCAGGAAAACTTAAAGGACACAGTAGATTCGATTTCAACACAAATGGACACTCTGAAACTTGGTTCAGAAAAACACACTGACGAAATGTGTTCACTATCGGAGAAAGTAGCCGAACTTTCAGATCAGTTCACTAACTTATCTACAAAGGTAGACGATGATCAGAATGACACAAGACCCGTAGCCTTCACTGACACAGAAGAGTATGAACAACTTAGAAAATTCAAACAAAATCAAAATCAAATCAATACACAGTACAAAAGAGATATCCGGGAAGTACAAGATCAGTTGACGCAGGTAATACAAGAATTACATATTTCAGAGGACACTCGCGCTCCAATATGGGAAGATTGATTTAGAAATACGGAACTACCACAAAATAATAACACAGGACACTTCGGAATTTATGAAAGAAATTGGCAAGGCACACCGAATTTTGAGATGGAACCGCCGAAACGACGTAACAATGACCGACATGTGACTCGCCGACATGATGATTTCGACTATAAGCTGTTCATTACTACACGTAAATTCAAAACTTTTAAGAATTCTGACAACGACATTCATCCACAAGCATGGCTCCATCAATTCTCTCATTGTTTTCCTCCCAACTGGTCATTGCAGCACAGATTAGAATTTATGTGTGGCTACTTAGAGAATGAACCAGCTGTGAGAATGCGATCGGTCATTCACGATTGCCACAGTGAAGGAGAATTTTACCATGCATTCCTCTCAGCATATTGGTCTCAAGCTACACAAGACCGAGTAAAACATAGCATCATGATGATTAAACACTTTGAACAATCTGAATTTTCCAGTTTTGTCAAATATTTTGAAGACATGTTGCATAAGAATCAGTATCTTTCAAACCCATACAGCCCCTCAGAACTCATCCGCATTTGCTTAATCAAACTGCCTGAACATTTACGACATATTCTTTTAGCAGGACGTTGCAAAGACGACATTGAAGCTTTTCAGGGACTGTTACAAGAACTGGAAACTGACACTGACAATCGCGGAACGCGAAAACAGGAGCACAACAATTACAGGTCACATCCGTCACAATTCCGTGACGACAGAAATAATAACTGGACACAAGACTATTCTCACAACACAAATCGTGACCAAAACAGACACCACCCGTATGACAACCGTTGGCAGAGCAGTAATAATTACAGGGAAAGATCACCTCTCCGCGGTAGTGACTATCACAGAGACAATCAGAGAAACAGACAATATGGGAACCAAAATAATTATTATCAAGGGAGACAGAATAACTTCAGACGCAACAGTTCAGCTCGCAGTTACGATTCAGGAAGAAATTCCCCACCACGTGACCGGCAAGAAAGAAACTATGGAATCTACCGACATGACGACAGACGATATAATCGTAACGACAGACCTGAATTGCAACAGAACTGGCGAGCTTCAAACACGGCAGGGCCTTCTCGTCAAGGTGAATTTGTAGAAGTTAGGTCTCCTAATCCTAATAACGACGCGCGCCAATAAAGAAACAGACAATGACTCGCACCACAGGCAGCCACGTGCGCCGGCTGGGCTTGAGAAAAATAACATAAGCTAACCTTGAGAAAAGTTCCAGTGTTCCTTACCGACGTAACCACGTGATAATTGCGTTGAAACTGAAACTCTGCGTACTAGGAAGAGTAAAAGATTGCACCAAATTTCACATGTAAAACCGTTTATTGAGAGATATTCTGCTTTTTAACTTAGTCTTTGCTATAAAATTTTTCACTTTACATTGCTAGTATGCTTTGTCAGACTTAGAATCTGTTAACATGCAACAATGTTTGAAGTTAAATATCCAGTCAACAACCAAGAGAACTTATTTAAACAGAAATTACGAATGCATTGTTATTGCGAACAGACGACACAGTGTTATTGTGTGTGTACATTCTTGCTTGTTAGTTGCACGATTACGTAACGACTATAAGGCTTACATACTTAGAACATATACTGGTACTGCTAATGAGATTTTAATGCAGCATTTTGGTTTACTTGAAAATACATTCTGGATTTAAAGTACTTTTTGTGAGATACCAGACGACACAGTGGTTAGTTTATGTGACAACTACACGGTTTTATCACGACGCTACTAATGAGTGACAATTTACAATGTTGCTTTTGCGGTGTTTCTGTTTTATATCTGCACAATTTTTCTGAATTCTTCTGGAAAGTAAAACATGTTTTAGTAGTAACTTTTGTGGTATAGCAACAATGAGACAGCCTTTTTCGTGGTACAACAATACGTTACTGTACAGTACTTTCTTCATCACGCCAATAAGCATAATAACTACGATATCTATACGCAAAGCATTTCACTTTTGTTTATCATGAGGTAAGTACACTGACTTCTGCAGAACTTAGCTTTCGGAGGACGATAACTTTCGGAGGACGATAACTACGACACTTCCACAGACATTATGTTGCAACAAGACACACAGTTACGCGCTACAGTACACGTATTTGAGTGATTAAATTTGTACTTAAAACATTTATTTTTAAAGATTTTTTAATTACAAAGAAAGTTTTCCGTGATACATTTCATTCCATTGCTGTAATATGTAACACCTGAGGGTATAATTACATTAATCCTCAGGGGGGTACACGCTTACTTTGTGTACCATGTGTTTGGCAAGCACAAGGAGCCCTAGCTAATATGGTATTTGCTTATACAACTTTACACATCGATACCATATTCCTCTAACACATAAATTACAGAGCTATCTGATCATTTAACTGAGAGATAATCATTTTTTACTACATCAGTGACACATGTTTACACAATTACACAGTTGGATAATTTCATACCTATGAAATTATATTTTGTCTGCACTGTGTGAACTGTTCATATTTTTTCGGAACCATTGTGATACTACGAGAGCTTTGAATGATATATTTGGTATGGGATCATGATTTTTAAAGTACGTTGGAGGTAGATGACACTATTGAAATGAGCAGAGAATATTTTTTAGGGTTTGAAATTATTGCAGAAAGCTACGACGTTTTTGAGATTTGACTGAGGTGTTATGATGTTATTTTTACGATGACGACGTGTATTATGCTGTTGAGGTATGTTTATGATCAATAAGCTGATGCTATATGAGTTATTTGTTTATGCTTCGTATCTGTTATGATGAAATATTGAAGAAGTGTCGACGAATAAGGTAAGGAATAATGAGTAGTGGTTAGGGACTCTGGTTTGTGAAAAAGGTTGTTGGAAACCAAGAATCGTACTTTAAGAGTTATGAAATGTGTGTACATGTGTGAATGTATCCACGCCACTGAAAATTTTTTGGACACTGTTATATTCATAGGATTGTTCGACAAGATCGCCGTTTAACAATCAGAGCAGTGTCTGAGTTAACAGGAGTTGACAAGGAAAGTGTCGAACAAGTTTACCGATTTTTTCAATGTTTGCATCAGTTTTTGCTGACAATGGTCTGCCAGTGCGAGTGTCATCACTGGTGTCTTCACGGCCATCTTTAAATCGTTTAAACCACTCAAACACTTGTGTTCGCGATAAACAATCATCGCCGTACACTTGTTGTAACATTACAAACGTTTCACTTGCAGATTTTCCTAGTTTGAAACAAAATTTGATGTTAACACGCTGTTCTTTCTGTACACTCAACATTTTCCGACGCACAGACAAAACGTCAACTACTTAAAACAGACGCCACGGGCAGACTGAGTGCAGGAGGCAGATGAAACTCGAGCAGTAGGCGGAGCGAGAGTCACGTGACAGTCCACGCGACTTTCAGCCTTATTGCATTCGTTTTATTGTTTCACCAGTACTAGTCCGGTTTTTTTCTAGCCACACCTCGTATGTGAGACTTTCATTTTCTTCTTTCCTCGAATATCAACCCACGAAAAGCCATGTCATGCTTTGTGTCCACCTCCATCAAACATTTGGTGTAAATATAGGCAAGCTGAATTTTATGGCACCCTGCAAGAATTTACATAAACATTCTCTTCCTTTGGCAGTAATGGAGGCAATCAAACCTATTTACGGAGGTTTGACAAATCCTGAGGTACTAAAGAAGAGTTTACATGGGAATATCCAGAATGTGAATGAGTCCTTCAATAATGTTGTGTGGTGCCGTGTGCCTAAAAATGTATTTGTTGGCCTTATGACTCTACAGTTAGCAGTTTCTGATGCTGTATTAACTTTTAACGGTGGGAACTATGAAAGGCGTAAGGTTCTGCAGAAGTAAGGGGTAAGATTTGGACAGAAGGCAGCTAAAGGACTCGAACTGGATGAGCTTCGTGTACGTGAAGCAGAGTTAGCTGCTCAGCAAATGACAAAAGCAAGAAAGAAATGGAAGAGGCAAGCAGTGGACTGTAGTGACACTGGAGAAGACACAGACTATGGGTCAGGGCAATTCTAGTGCATAAAAGACGCAAAAATGTACGTCTGTATAAGAATTTGTAATAAAAAAATTTAGACCTCCATATCTCTGAACTACATTTTTTTCAATAAATGACCCGATTTTTTTTTTTAAAAAAGGTAGAGACATGAAATTTTCATAGCATGCCAAGTGTGTGATTCAACACATATGGAACTAGAATAATTAAAATATCCTAAGTTATTTTGTTTTTATGTTCAATTATTTACAAAATCCTGCCAAAAAATAGTGTGTTGGAAAAAAGAAAATATAGCATGCCCCACCATACAATGTTAGTAATTTCTAGTTCTGTTTATCTAGAAATGTGCTTTAAATAACTATGGAAAATTGTAAGTTGGTGTCTTGAAAAGTTTCCAACATAATGGGTCACAGAATTCGTTAGTTTAACATTGGGGGAATAGGGCATACAATGTCTGTCTTAATAGATAAGTACATAATACCTGGTGCAAGAAACGATAATTAGTTGTTACTTACCAGGCATCAGAGGAGTTTACGAATCCGCAACGAAAGTTCAGAGACGACAGATGGTATGTAGGCACTTACCTGAAATAAAGCAAAGTGACAATATGTTTCAAACACGAAGAGACAACAACAAGAAAAAACACGTTACTAGAACACCTCTTTAGCGGTCTCTGAAGACTGCAAAATAATTTTCGCTGCTTTTAATCCAAACAGTATGTTATGGGCTCATGCTTCGTTACAAGTTCAAAAAATTGCTCTGAACACTATGGGACTTAACATCTGACGTCATCAGTACCATAGAACTTAGAACTGCTTAAACGTAACTAATCTAAGGACATCACACACATCCATGTCCGAGGCAGGATTCGAACCAGCGACCGTAGTGGTCGCGCCGTTCCAGACTGTAGCGGGAAGAACCAGTCGGCCACCAAGGCCGGCATCGTTACAAGTAATGTGTGCTCCATTACCATTTTACATCGTTCTGAATAGGGGTCGTGGTGACTTGTTTGTGGAGAGTTCAGTGAGTTCGGGAATGTCTACTCAACAGATGCAGGAAAAATCAAAACGGTCGGTGGAACTTTACCATAGGCATTGCATCGACAGTATCGACTGCAAGTTGTCGTCCGTTGTCGTGTACTGTAATGAAGCAGCTCGTGAATCGGATATTTCAGTTCTAGCTTGTACGTTCAGTGGTCGGTATGTAAAAACCGTGTGTGAGAAAGTACACATCACGTTACTAGTGTTTATATTAATGCTCATAAAATTACATAACATTCCCTTAATATTCTCGCATATTGTTAAGCGAAATTAAAGTTTCTGCCTCTTAGTAATTAAATCTATTTGCAACCACTCACACATCTAAAGATAATATCTTGAGAAACGAAGTTAACCTCTTATAATATTTTGTTTATTACGACAATGGTGGCGTCGTGTAAAAAAAAATTAAAAAATTTACATGAAATACATAATTTGCTTAATGTGCTTTAATATTAAGGTTTTTTTTAAATATCGTTTTTACGCAATTTACATTTCAACGAAAAACTCAGACGACAGAGTAAAAGCAATGCATTTTGAAAATTGTTAAAACGTTTGAGCTGGAATAAATGTACGTAATACGTAAATTGGGTCCCATAATGAAATACAGAAACACGTCCAGTTCACGGAAATGCTAGTACTAACGTCATGTTTGGAACTTTGTAGCACTAAAACCACATTTAAAATGTGAAAAGTCGTATTCAAAAATAAACAACATTAATCTGTATTGTTGTATTTAAAGGTGTCAACGACAACCATCCTAATCGCATCACTTTGTTTGTTGGGAATAGAGATGATACGATTTCTTTATATAAAGTGTAATCATTATTCAGAAGTGGAGATAGTACCGTAAATTTACGGACATCTGTTTCATATTCAATTCACGTCTGAACAATCATCGATGTGTCTCATAAATACATATGTAAAAAAGTCCTGACTTTGGAAACGAAAGTCACGTCTGGCACAGAAAAACTGAGTTGATATTTTCCTGTCAAGTGTGTTAAGTGGTAGACGTGTTCTGTAAATTCATGTGTGTCAGAGAATTGCGCCCAAGTTTCAAATTTAATCTGTATGACACGTAAGTGCATCAGAATCATCTTAATTCACTTGGAGACATTCCTCTAAATTCTTCACGTAAAATCTCAGCAGAACTGCTATTGAGAACATAACTTCCCAGTCTATTATGCCCCTATTTTTCCTCGGCATAAAGGAATTTTTAGTGCGGGTCTCACGTCTTAAATGATGCCACGCGCGAACTGTACCGAGATTTCGCAAGGGAGGTCATAGTATTTCCTTCGTATTGTGTTTAGTAGGTAACGCATATTACTGTCTGTCTATCAAATCGTTATGTGTGAGACAATCGTTAAAATTTTCTCTCATTACAATGTAGTTAGAATTCATAAATGGTTCAAATGGCTCTGAGCACTATGGGACTCAGCATCTGAGGTCATCAGTCCCCTAGAACTTAGAACTACTTAAACCTAACTAACCTAAGGACATCACACACATCCATGCCTGAGGGAGGATTTGAATCTGCGACCGTAGCGGTGGTACGGTTCCAGACTGTAGCGCCTAGAACCGCTCGGCCACACCAGCCGGCTTGTTGGAAATAATCAGCACTAGTTTTAGTATTTTGTTCGTGAAGTATAGTTCACATCAATTGTTCGTAAGACCATCAGTTTCATAAAAGTTTTTTAACGTGGATAACATCATCATCACCTTGGTCATGCGGCCTCTTTGCGCTGGCGTGAAACATGAGATTCCTGAATCGTCTTCCATTTCTGCCCATCTTCAGCTTCTCGTCGCCAATTCATTCTAGGTGTGTTTTTAAGTCTCTGTCGCATCTGTTCGAGGGTCTTCCTACTGTTCTTTTCTGGTAAATTTGCCTCCAATATGACAGACGTACTTGTTTTGACCATCTGCCATATTTTCTTTGAGTGACATGACGCATTTCTGGGATCTGGGAAACAGAAGCATCCGATTCACCTAGACATAAGATATCAGTGACTTGACATTACAGATTACTATAAAAACTATCAATCTATCCATTATTCCTTTCTCATTATTGCCTCGGCCTAGATCTGTGTATAGCAGATGTTAGCTGACTCTTCCCAGGTATAATTTTTCGCTCGGCCATTCTTAAACTAGTTTTTTTTTTTCAAGAATGTCTTTTAGCGTAGCTTCTTCATACTTGCCGTGCGGTTCTAGGCGCTTCAGTCTGGAACCGCGTGACCACTACGGTCGCAGGCTCGAATCCTGCCTCGGGAATGGATGTGTGTGGTGTCCTTAGGTTAGTTAGGTATAAGTAGTTCTAAGTTCTAGGGGACTGATGACCACAGATGTTAAGTCCCATAGTGCTCAGAGCCATTTGAACCGTTTCTTCATACTTCTTGATGTCTTCTTTCAAGGTCTTTCTCTGAGCCTTGCACAGTTCTGTATGTTCTATCTTATCTTTGTCTGTTTCTATTGTGTCTTCTCATTTGCATCAAACTTACCGCTTTATTTGTCAGATTCCTTCACTGGTCGTAGGGTTTGCACAAACCTGTTTCTTCAGCTGTTCTGATTAGCACCTTGCTAACTTCCTCTGCTTCACAGTATTTTAATTTTTTCCTAATTCTTTCTTGAAATTCCTCTCTTCGAGATTCTTAAAATTTTAGATTCTTCTTTTTCTTTTCATTGGTCTTACACACTTTCCATTCAGTTCAAATCTAGCTCTTATTAACCGACGATCACTGTATTGAATCTGTTCAGCACAGGGACATCTCTAACGTTTTCAGGACTGTTAGTAGGGATGGAGTGGGTAACATATCATCAGATACTTAATGGCTGTGACGATGTGCAGTGATTTCTCGTCCATCGTGTAAATACAAAGCAACGTATATTTCCCGACTATTTTTTTGCGCAGTTCGGTACATTTCAATTAAACTTTGAAAGACTGTCTGCTTCTTGAGTGGAACAACAGTATTTAGTTACAGTATAACGTTTTGTGGTGCTGCTTCTATGCAAATCATCAATATCTCTCAGGGACGCATCATTAAACGCAAAGCGGATAGGGGTTGGGGAGAGCCGGTGTACTTACTCGTGGTTGTTTTACCTCCAGCATTTATGGTTCCAATTTCAGCCTCCCTTTAGCTCTGTGCAGCAGGCGCCGGCGCTGTGTATAAAGGATTCAGTTCGGCCGCTTTGATGGCGAGGCTGCGAGAGAACGTAACGGGAGATGCGCCTCGCAGGCAGAGTTTCAGCCTGTGAACACGAGAGCGGCCCGCCAGGGGGCAAAGAACCCCCCACTGGAGCCGCGATAAGTAGTGGGCGCCGCTAATAGCTATTTTAGGCTAGACTAGGCTAGGTTAGGCGACACTCGATGGACGCCACGTGCCATCGGCATGGCGTAATCGATAGGTACTGCTGGTTTACAGGTCACATTAATTTCTATAACTGAGTAATCGCAAACAAACAGGTACTAGTTCTTTTTGATGGATTTAATCCAAATGACGTTTCAGGCACGACCCATCATCATATTTCCTGGGATAAACAATATACAAATAACTAGCTACACATAAAAAAGCATATGTTAACAACAAAGCGCAAAATCCAACTATAAAAAAACTGAACGTTGAAATGTACACTCCCTTCCCTATGTACTATTCTGATCAGTGAATCAAGACAAGACAAAATTTTTCTGTAAGTGTGATAAATTATCTTTCAGTAAAAATAAATGTTTTAATATGTCGAAAGGTACAATCTGGTGCCCATGTACTACAGTGGTGTTTTTTTTATTGTGCTTTACACCTATTTTTGTTCTTGTGTTACACTATTTTAATGTGGTCTCGCGGTTCTAGGCGCGCAGTCCGGAACCGTGCCACTGCTGCGGTCGCAGGTTC
This sequence comes from Schistocerca nitens, assembly GCF_023898315.1. Taxonomy (NCBI): domain Eukaryota; kingdom Metazoa; phylum Arthropoda; class Insecta; order Orthoptera; family Acrididae; genus Schistocerca; species Schistocerca nitens. Next base: position 43,153,731 of record NC_064623.1, on the reverse strand, counting down.
CAATCCTGCCTCGGGCATGGATGTGTGTGATGTGCTTAGGTTAGTTAGGTTTAAGTAGTTCTAAGTTCTAGGGGACTGATGACCACAGAAGTTGAGTCCCATAGTGCTCAGAGCCATTTGAACCATTTTGAACCACTATTTTAATGGGTAGACGCAATAATAGACCACATGATGGGACAAATGTCGTAAGATTTTATGTTTGACGAATAGTCAAGAAATGTAACTGCTATTCCAAAGAGATCCCTTTGTAATGTTAAACAAGTCATGTCTGTCAATTTCAAAACATTTTTTTCTACAATTTTGTAATGTACTTTCTTGATCCTTGTACTGCTGCGACGTGTGTTGTAATGTGCCTATATGCAGACACACAACATGTACTTTTAGTTATTATTCGTTAATGTTTTATTTTTTATTAAAGAAAGCGGCATTTACACAACCGCAAAGCCTTAAGATGGTGCCATCTTGCACTGTGTGGTTTACCTAACAAGTGCTAGTGCACTGAAGTACCAGTTTCTTGTAGTCTTCCTCACGACTAACATTCCTGTTTTCCATATTTAAATTGGATGTCACGCCTTTTGGCTCGAGAACGTATAAGTAACTAACAAGCTGTCAGAGTTAGTTTCGCTACGAAATGGTATGTGTTGAGTCTGACACATAGTGCGATTTTGCACTATCTTCTTAACATAACAAACATTTGGTGATTAAAGCACACACACACACACACACACACACACACACACACACACACATATATATATATATATATATGTGTGTGTGTGTGTGTGTGTGTTATTTTGTTTACATCAAGAAATCTCATGGTGAGTAGAGCCCGAAACATGTCATTTAGGATAAATACACAAAACAGAACTGCTACCTGTTTGTTGACGACTACCCAGATTTTCTAAAACCCACTCTATTGTATTAATAATAATGGTCGCATACCTCTTCCGACAGTTTCAGGCCATCATACGTAAACTAATATCTTTTGCAGTGGTATGACATGCGTTTGTGTTACGATCATTATATTTTACGGATGAAAGCCATTGTCAATGGAACCTGGCACTGTCTAGAGATCCAATTTCAAAAATGGATTTTTATTCGCCGCTAGTTTGCAATTTCGGCATTGTAGGGTTATTCATTTTGCCAATTTTCCATCAGAAACGAAAACAAAATATGAACTGCGTTTTTAGTGTAATACCGAAAATGATTCATTTCCATGTATTCGGGAAAACAGCTTTGAAACTATCAACCAATTGTACAAATAAGTGTGCACGACCTACAACAGTCTAACTATGGTATCCGGCAGTTTTCAAGCAGCTCAGTGTTTATGGCGTCATATCTCCTTGTCTACGTGTCATGCAGTGTTATAATTTTGTAAGTACAATCTGCGCCATATGTGGATACTATCTGCAAAATGCGTTAGGAATAGCGTTAGTAGCAAAGAAATAACAAATTAAAACGTCATGCAGAACGTAGCAGTTAGTCACCCATCTCGCCGTGTTTATGACATGTCTCCTGAACCATGTGTGGTACCATGGTATAATTTTGTACCTGGATTCGGCCGCAGTTGTGGATTCTGTCTGCGAACAGAATTAGTAATACAGAATGAAGAAATTCAAACGTCAAGTAAGATGAAGCAGTTTCTCATGCATCTCATTGTTTATGGCAACCAGCACACACACACACACACACACACACACACACACACAAACACATACATACATAAATCAATTTTTATGTCCATTAACTTCATGAAATGTGGGTCTGCAGACTTTATAATTCTTTCAATTACATCATTTTCCTCTTGTGGCTCAAACGGATTTCCTGGTTCTGTTGCGATTTCGGCCTTTAAGTGGTTACTAAGCATAACATTGTACGACGTATTTTTTTTTTTTTTAAGTGACCCTGTCGAACGCTAGGCGGCTATTTGATTACCTTATTTTGTAGCAAGGTACTGATCCTGTGATCTGATATTTCATTGAAAACCATATAACTGTGACAAACCTGCAGTATGCAGTCATGGCAACTGTGAATCCATAACAAAGGCTATTCTAGGTTACTAAAACTCTGCCTTCTTCAACACACAAAGCAGAAGATGGTATAACTGGGGACTGGCTCGTTATGAATAGGAATGTAGGGTAAAGAGTGAGTTATTGTGAACTGTTCAATGAAACAGTTGTTCTCATCAGAGCGGACAGTAAATAACGACTGCAACAACAATGCTGTTATACACTGAAGAGACTAAAAACTGGTACACCTAGCGAATATCGTGTAGGGACTCCGCGAGCACGCAGAAGTCCCGCAACACGACATGGCATGGACTCGAATAATACTTGAAGTAGTGTTTGAGGGAACTGACATCATGAATCCTGCAGGGATGTCCACAGATCTCTTCTGAACAACACTTTGCAAGCATCCAAGATGTGCTCAATAATGTTCATGTCTAGGGAGTCGGCGGAAGTGTTTAAACTCAGAAGAGTGTACCTGGAGCCAATCTGTAGCAATTCTGGACGTGTGAGCTATCGCATTGTCCTGCTGGAATTGTCCAAGCCCGTCGGAATACACAATGGTCATAAATGTATGCAGGGGATCAGACAGGATGCTTACGTATTTGTCATCTGTCAAAGTCGCATCTAGATGCATCACGGGTCCTATACCAGTCTAACTGCACATCCCCCATGCCATTGCAGAGCCTCCACCAGCTTCAGCAGTCCCCTGCTGACATGCATGCCCCATGGATTCATGAGGCCGTCTGCATACCTGTACACGTTCATCCGCTCGATACAATTTAAAACGAGACTCGACCGGTCAGGCAACATGTTTCCAGTAATAAAAGTCCAATGTCGATGTTGAATGGTGTAGGCGAGGCGTAAATCTTTCAAATGGTTCAAATGGTTCAAATGGCTCTGAGCACTATGGGACTCAACATCTTAGGTCATAAGTCCCCTAGAACTTAGAACTACTTAAACCTAACTAACCTAAGGACATCACACACACCCATGCCCGAGGCAGGATTCGAACCTGCGACCGTAGCAGTCCCGCGGTTCCGGACTGCAGCGCCAGAACCGCTAGACCACCGCGGCCGGCGTAAATCTTTATGTCGTGCAGTCATCAAGGGTACAAGAGTGGGCCTTCTTCTCCGAAGGCCCAAATCAATGATGTTACGTCGTATGGTTCGCACACTGACACTTGCTGATGGACCAGCATTCAAATCTGCAGCCATTTCAGTAAGGGCTGCAGTTCTGTCACGTTGAACGATTCTCCTTAGTCGTCGTTAGCCCCGTTCTTGCAGCATCTTTTTCCGGCCGCAGAGATGTTGCAGATTTCATGTTTAGCGGATTCCTAAGATTCACGGTACACTCGTGAAATGGTCGTACGGCAAAATCCCCACTTCGTCGCTACCTCGAAGAGGCTGTGTCTCATCGTTAATGCGCCGACTGTAACACCACGTTCAAGCTCACTTAAATCTTGATAACCTGCCATTGTAGAAGCAGTAACTGATCTACGAACTGCTCCAGACACTTGTTGTTGATATAGGCGTCGTCGACTCTGCGCCGTATTCTCCCTGTTTATATATCTCTGTGTTTGAATACGCATACCTACAGCACTTTCTCTAGCTGTTCAGTGTATGTTTCGACGTCGGAAGCAAAATATGACGGGACAGAGAAAATATACGACAATATTGAACGTGTAATTCAGTCTATCAAGGGAACAGAAAATCAAATAGTCTTGGGGCATTGGAATGCACTTGTAGGGGAAGCAGTAGAATAAAGGATTATAGCGCAATATGGGCGTGGCAGAATTAATGAGAGACAAGAAACGCTAATTGAGATATGAAATAAATTTCAGGTAGTATTACAGAATTCGCTGTTGAAGAATCACAAGAGGACGGACTGTAAGATTCCACATGCATTGTATCGTGGACAGATAGGCATACCGAATTCAGTAATTGGCTTGTAGGACGTACGCGTGGTCTAGGGGTAGCGTCTTTGATTCATAATCATAACGTCTTCGGTCCCGTGTTCGATCCCCGCCACTCCCTAAATTTTGATAAATAATCAGCATTGGCGGCCGAAGACTTCCGGCATAAGAAGTCAGCCTCATTCTGCCAACGGCCTTGTCAAAGGGGGCGGAGGAGCGGATAGAGGTTCTGGGCACTCTCTTGTCCTAGGGGTAGGAAATTGCCCCTAAAGGCGGAAGAATCAGCAATGATCAACGACATGACGATGCAGAAGGCAATGGAAACCACTGCATTAAAGACACGTAACGTGTATCCACAGGACATGTGGCCTGTAATTGAAGAAGTATCATGATGATCTCTCCATTGGCAAAAGATTCCGGAATATTCGCCTATTCGGATCTCTGGGAGGGGACAGCCAAGGGGGAGGTTACCATGAGAAAAAGATTGAATAATCAACGAAAGGATAACGTTCTACGAGTCGGGGCGTGAAATGTCAGAAGCGTGAACGTGGTAGGGAAACTAGAAAATCTGAAGAGGGAAATGCAAAGGCTCAATCTAGATACAGTAGGGGTCAGTGAAGTGAAGTGGAAGGAAGACAAGGATTTCTGGTCAGATGAGTATCGGGTAATATCAACAGCAGCAGAAAATGGTATAACAGGTGTAGGATTCGTTATGAATAGGTAGGTAGAGCAGAGGGTGTGTTACTGTGAACAGTTCAGTGACCGGGTTGTTCTAATCAGAATCGACAGCAGACCAACAGCGACAACGATAGTTCAGGTATACACGCCGACGTCACAAGCTGAAGATGAACAGATAGAGAAGATGTATAAGGATATTGAAAGGGTAATGCAGTATGTAAAGGGGGACGAAAATCTAATAGTCATGGGCGACTGGAATGCAGTTGTAGGGGAAGGAGTAGAAGAAAAGGTTACAGGAGAATATGGGCTTGGGACAAGGAATAAAAGAGGAGAAAGACTAATTGAGTTCTGTAACAAGTTTCAGCTAGTAATAGCGAATACCCTGTTCAAGAATCACAAGAGGAGGAGGTATACTTGGAAACGGACGGGAGATACGGGAAGATTCCAATTAGATTACATCATGGTCAGACAGAGATTCCGAAATCAGATACTGGATTGTAAGGCGTACCCAGGAGCAGATATACTCAGATCACAATATAGTAGTGATGAAGAGTAGGCTGAAGTTCAAGACATTAGTCAGGAAGAATCAATACGCAAAGAAGTGGGATACGGAAGTACTAAGGAATGACGAGATACGTTTGAAGTTCTCTAACGCTATAGATACAGCAATAAGGAATAGCGCAGTATGCAGTACAGTTGAAGAGGAATGGACATCTCTAAAAAGGGCCATCACAGAAGTTGGGAAGGAAAACATAGGTACAAAGAAAGTAGCGAGGAAACCATGGGTAACAGAAGAAATACTTCAGTTGATTGATGAAAGTAGGAAGTACAAACATGCTCCGGGAAAATCAGGAATACAGAAATACAAGCCGCTGAGGAATGAAATAAATAGGAAGTGCAGGGAAACTAAGACGAAAAAAGCGTTCGACAATATAAAATGTTGCAAGCTGTTCGAGATTCTGAAAAATGTAGGGTAAGCTATAGGGAGAGACGGGTCATATACAACAACCAAGAGGGAATAATAAGAGTGAACGATCAAGAACGAAGTGCTCGTATTAAGAAGGGTGTAAGACAACGCTGTAGCCTTTCGCCCCTGCTCTTCAATCTGTACATCGAGGAAGCAATGATGGAAAAAAAAGAAAGGTTCAGGAGTGGAATTAAAATACAAGGTGAAAGGATATCAATGATACGATTCGCTGATGACATTGCTATCCTGAGTGAAAGTGAAGAAGAATTAATTGATCTGCTGAGCGGAATGAACAGCCTAATGAGTACACAGTATGGTTTGAGAGTAAATCGGAGAAAGACGAAGGTAATGAGAAGTACTAGAAATGAGAACAGCGAGAAGCTTAACATCTGGATTGATGGTCACGAAGTCAATGAAGTTAAGGAATTCTGCTACCTAGGCAGTAAAATAACCAATGACGGACGGAGCAAGGAGGACATCAAAAGAAGACTCGCTATGGCAAAAAAGGCATTTCTGGCCAAGAGAAGTCTACTAATATCAAAACCGGCCCTAATTTGAGGAAGAAATTTCTGAGGATGTACGTCTGGAGTACAGCATTGTATGGTAGTGAAACATGGACTGTGGGAAAACCGGAACAGAAGAGAATCGAAGCATTTTAGATGTGGTGCTATAGACGAATGTTGAAAATTAGGTGGACTGATAAGGTAAGGAATGAGGAGGTTCTACGCAGAATCGGAGAGGAAACGAATATATGGAAAACACTGATAAGGAGAAGGGACAGGATGATAGGACATCTGCTAAGACATGAGGGAATGACTTCCATGGTACTAGAGGGAGCTGTAGAGGGCATAAACTGTAGAGGAAGACAGAGATTTGAATACTTCAAGCAAATAATTAAGGACGTAGGTTGCAAGTGCTACTCTGAGATCAAGAGGTTAGCACAGGAAAGGAATTCGTGGCGGGTCGCATCAAAGTCAGTAGACTGATGACCAAGAAAAAAAAAAGGACGTACGCAGGAGCATATATCAACTCAGATCACAATGCACAAATGATGAAGTAAACTGAAGATAGGAAAGCGTACGGAAAAACCAGTGATAAAGGAAACACGATATTAAAGTACTGAGTAATCATGAGATGCGTTTGTAGTCATTACGGATGTGGATACTATGATAAGGAATACCAAAGGGAGCAGTTCAGTAGGGGAGGAATGGACACCTCTGAAAAGGGACTCTACAGATGCTGGACAAACATAGGTTCAAGGAAGGTAACTGCGAAAGAACTTTCAGCTACAGACGAAACAGATTCATCGACAAAAGAACGAAGTAGAAAAAAGTATTCTGTGAAAGAGGGGAATACAGAAATATAAATCTCATTTTTAGGAAGTGCAAGGAAGCCAAGGCGAAGTGGCTGCAGGAGAACTCTGAAGAAATCGAAGAAGAAATGACCGTCGGAAGGAATGATTCAGCATTCAGCCTCCGGTAACATGAGAAACAAGGGTTCCAACTTTAAGAGTGCTACGGAAATTGCATTATAACACCCAGAGGAGAAATGAAATGTGGGTGTGGCATTTGTCGCCGGGATTCCCCTTACGGATAATTTGGCCACCGAGTGCCAATCTTTTTAGTTGATGGCACTGCCCTGACTTGCCCGTCGACTATGATGAGAAAGACACACACACACACACACACACACACACACACACACATAGCCCGACCCACCAAGGAATCGAACTCGGATCCCCTACAGCGGGAGCCAGCTGCGCTCACACCACGGGAGTACGAGCTTCTGACACGCAGGGGAGAGAGTGGAGCAGGTAGGTAGAAAGAGTAAACTCAAGGCCGATATGAGGGTGAGAAATTGTCTGACGAAGTGATACAAGAAGAAACAGTAGGTGATAGGGAAGAGAGAGGTGATACCAGTATTTGAAGCAGAATTATGAAGACTTGACGCCAGTTAAGCAGAAGCTATATGTAACATTCCATTGGAATTTCTAATATGACTGGGGAAAATGGCAACGACATGACTATTAACGTTGTTGTGTTGAATATATGACACTGACGATACTCCATCACACTTTCTGAGTAACATCATCCACGCTAATCCGAAGGTTGCAAGAGCCGACATATTCGGGAATTATCGCACATTCAGTATGCACGCAAGTTACTGATAATACACAGAAGAATGGGAAACAAAAACTGAGGGAACATTAGATGACGATCAGTTTGGCTTTAGAAAAGATAAAGGCGTCAAATAAGCAGTTCTGATATTGCACGTGATAACGGAAGTAAGACTGACCAAAAAAAAAAAAAAAACGCGTTGGACAACGCAAAATGGTGAAGGATATTCGAAATTCTGAGAATAATAGGAGCGAGCTACAGGGAACGTCGGTTAATATACTCTAATGTGAATTATGTGAAATACACGTATTTGAAATGCAAATATAAAATGAAAAATACCTATTTTTGTTTTGGATTTGAAATAAATTTTTGTCAAAGAGAAATTTCTATTTTATTTAAAATACTTAAAATATAGACTTTTCGTATATGTAAAATGCAAAATACTTCTCTTGAAATTTTTTCATACTTCATAGTTTTCATTTATTTCAAGAGCCATATTTTTAAACAGATGTATCTCCACGACAGATAGAGATGGTGCAATAAGCGCGAAAGTTATATCTGTCAAGTGAATATGACCATGATCCCAATTACTGGAAACGGCATGAAGACTTGCTGATTCAAAAATGGTTCAAATGGCTCTGAGCACTATGAGACTTAACTTCTGAGGTTATCAGTCCCCTAGAACTTAGAACTACTTAAACCTGACTAACCTAAGGACATCACACACATCCATGCCCGAGGCAGGATTCGAACCTGCGACCGTAGCAGTCGCGCGGTTCCAGACTGTAGCGCCTAGAACCGCTCGGCCACTCCGGCCGGCACTTGCTGATTCATTATATGTTTATCATCAGTGTTTGTTTAATGTAAATCGTTCCGAAATGATCTGGTTAAATCAAAGATATTTAATTAAATGAAGGCGGCAGAGAGGTCACAGAGTTTAAATGTAACTTCAAGACATATGTATAAGGTCCGATCTCAAAGAAACTGATAAAAAACTTTCTTATGGACCTATGTTCAAATGTCAAGCACTTTGGAATCTGTGTTCCAGATCTCCTAAGGCTTGTGAAACCTGTTTAGAATCAGTTGGAAAATATTTAATTAACTAAGTCCATCACGTGGAATTCATACTACAATTCTATTGAAGATGTACTCACGGTCAAGGATACTCTAAATAAAACTTAAAGAAAATTCAGATTTGAGGCTTCAAAAATCTGGAATATAATTCCTTCATGAATACATATTTCAAAACCTACTGCTGACTGTATCACAGGTGGACAAAGGTACCTCCTGTGGATGTCTTCTGCCAGAGCTTATGAAAATGCAAAGAATACTAAGCAGCATGCAAATTGATATGCGTACATACTGTGACGTTTTGATAGAAATTATTAAGGAAAGTGTTAATGCGCATTATGAGGGATTCTACAAATAGGAACTAAGCAAAGGCTGGTATATTAGAATCCATATCTTAATTTTTTTCCGAATTGAAAAGCATACCAAAAGCTAGCCAGAGAATACGATGGATCAAATTACACGTTTATTGAGGACTCTGATTCTTCTGTAGTCAGTGATAGAGCCAACGGTACAACGTATGTCGAGATCTTACAATACTGGTATTTAAAAGATAATGAAAATAGTTTAGATTCCTTGAACAGATAGCCAACAATAAAAAAATTTTCTTTCAATATAATAGTTGTTTACAAGTCCTGCTCCTGTTGAATGACTGTTTCCCTTTCGTGGAACAATAAAGAGGGCACACAGGCACAACATGAAAGATAAAGTACTTCAACACCTACTTGTGTAAAAATCAATGAAATAAATGGAATGTACAAAGATCAGTAACTAGACATGTTTTATATGAATGAAGGCGTTTTGGAAATACGTATTTTGCATTTTGTATTTAAATTCTTTTGTGCTGGATACGATGAAGATGACGATTAGTGTTTTAGGGCGCACAACAAAGAGGTTATCAGCGCCCATTGTGCTGGATAAACTGACAGAACCAGACGTTGTAGAGCATTAGGGAACGACTCACAAGAACGGGGAAAAGAAATACAGTAGAAGAAGAATGGGTAGCTTTGATAGATGCAATACTGAAGCTTGTCCGCAAAAAGACAAGGGCTGGTATAAATCCTTGGATAACAGAAGAGATACTGAAATGAATTAGTGAAAAGCGAAAATATAAAAATGCCATAAATGAAGCAGGCAAAAAGGAATACAAACGTCTCATAAATGAGATCGACAGGAATTGCAAAATGGCACAGCAGGGATAGCTAGAGGACAAATGTAAGGATGTAGAGACGTATGTTCCTAGGGATAAGATAGTTACGGCCTACAAGGAAATTAAAGAGACGTTTGGATCAAGAGAACAAACTGTATGAATATCAAGAGCTCAGATGGAGTACCAGTTCTGAGCAAACAAAGGAAGGCAGAAAGGTCGAAGAAGTATATGGAGGGTCTATGCAAGGCACATTGTACTTGAGGGCAATATTAAGGAAATGCAAGAGGACATAGATGAAGACGATATGGGAGATACGATACTGCGAGAAGAGGTTGACAGAGCTTTGAAAGTTCTAAATCCAAATAAGGTCCCGGGAGTAGACAACATTCCATTAGAACAGCTTATACCCTTGGGAAAGCCAGCCATGGCAAAACTGTACCATCTGGTTTGGCTCTGAGCACTATGGGACTTAACAGCTGAGGTCATCAGTGCCCTAGAACTTAGAACTACTTAAACCTAACTAACATGAGGCCATCACACACACCCATGCCCGAGGCAGGATTCGAACCTGCGACCATAGCGGTCGCGCGGTTCCAGACTGCAGCGCCTAGAACCGCTCGGCTGTACCATCTGCTGAGCAAGATATATGGGACAGGCGAAATACCCTCGGACATCAAGAAGAATATAATAATTCCAATCCCAAATAAATAAAGTGTGGACAGGTGTGAAAATTACCGAACTATCAGTTTAATAAGTCACGGCTGAAATATTAACACGAATTCTTTACAAAAGAATAGAAAAACTGGTAGAAGCCGACCTCGGGGAAGATCATTTGGATTCCGTAGAAATGTTGGAACACGTGAGGCAATACTGACCCTACGACTTACCTTTGAACATAGATTAAGGAAAGTCAAACCTACGTTTCTAATACTTGTAGCCTAAGGGAAAACTTATCGCAATATTGGTTGGAATATTCTCTTACAAATTCTGAAGGTGGCAGCGGTCAAATATAGGGACCGAAAGGCTATTTACAATTTTTACAGACACCTGATGGCAGTTATCAGAGTCGAGGGGCATGAAAGGCAAGCAGTGGTTGTGAAGAGACTGAGACTGGGTTGCAGCCTATCCACGAAGTTATTCAATCTCTGTACTGAGCAAGCAGTAAAGGAAACAAAAGAAAAATCGGGAGTAGGAATTATAATCCATGGAGAAGAAATAGAAGATATAAAAGATTTGAGTTTTGCCGATGACATTGTAATTCTGTCAGAGACAGCAAAGAACTTAGAAGAGCAGTTGAACGGAATGGATAGAGTCTTGAAGGGAGGATATAAGACGAACCTCAATAAAAGGAAAACGAGGATCATGGAATGTAGTCGAATTAAATCAGATGATGCTGAGGGAATTAGATTAGGAAATTAGACACTTAAGGTAGTAGATGAGTTTTGCTATTTGGGGAGAAAAATGACTGATGATGGTCGGAGTAGAGAGGATATAAAATGTATACTGGCAATGGCAGGGAAAGCGTTTCTGAAGGAGGGAAATTTGTTAACCTAGAGCATAGATTTAACTATCAGGAAGTCGTTTCTGAAAGTATTTTTACGGAGTGTAGCCATGTATGGAAGTGAAACATGGACGATAAATAGTTTAGACAACAAGAGAATAGAAGCTTTCGAAATGAGGTGGTAAAGAATAATGCTGAAGATTAGATGGGTAGATAACATAAATAATGAGGAGGTACTGAATATAACTGGGGAGAAGAGGACTTTGCGGCAAAACTTGACTAGAAGGAGGGATCGGTTAGTAAGACATGTTCTGAGACATCAAGGGATCACCAGTTTAGTACTGGAGGGCAGCGGTGAGCGTAAAAATTGTAGAGCGAGACCAAGAGATGAATACACTATGCAGGAGGTTGCACAGGGTAGATTAGCATGGAAAGCTGCATCAAAGCAGTTTCTACAGTGAAGACCACAACAACAACAACAACTTTAAAATCACTTTGTATTTACCTTTGAAATGGAGATAATAACAACGTTTTTGCATTTGTAATTTAAATAATTTTATTAAACTATGTTCCCCATCTTAGTTAAAACACACTTTGTGATCAAAAGTATCCGGACACTCCTAAAAACATACGTTTCTCATAACAGATGCTGTTTACTGCCACCTACTGCCAGGTACTCCGTATCAGCGACCTCAGTCGCCATTAGATATCGTGAGAGAGCTGAATGGAGCGCTCCGCGGAACTCACGGACTTCGAAAGTGGTCAGGTGAATGGGTGCCAATTGTGTCATTCGTGTGTCTGTATGCGAGATTTCCACATTCCTAATCACCTCTAAGTTTTGTGTGGCACTATCACAGCACAGGCCTACATTGAAGTCTTAAGCACCTTCTTGCTTCCCACTGTTGAGGAGTAATTCTGGGATGGCGACTGCGTCTTTCAACACGATGGAGCACCTGTTCTGAATGCAAGGCCTGTGGCGGAATCGTTACACGACAATAACATCCCTGTCATGGCCTGCTCTGCACAGAGTCCTGACCTGAATCCTACAGAACACCTTAGGAATGTTTAGAAACGCCGACTTCGTCCCAGGCCTCCCCGACCGACATCGATACCTTTCCTCAGTGCAGCACTCCGTGAAGAATGGGGCTGTCATTCCCCAAGAAACCTGGAAGCTGTCATCAAGGCTAAGAGTTGGCCAACACCATACTGAATTCCAGCATTACCGGTGGAGGGTGTCACGAACTTGTAATCATTTTCAGCCGGGTGTCTGGATACTTTTTATTACATAGTGTATTATGAAATAATCGATTCAGTTTTCGACATTTACAGTAGACATACTCCAGTAATTGTTTTTGTTCCTTTTTGTCAAATTTTTGAATGATTTATGCTTTCTCATTAGAAAATATTGATGACAAAGGTCTATAATTTCCTGTGAGCAGACAGTTACTTGATTTAAATTGTATGTTCAAAGTACTATGGGAGCCCTTTGTACTCAAAATAAGTACAAAGTGTTAATTACTCTTTGAAAGTGAAACATCACGTCCTTTTGCATGTCGCTATCTATTTTTTTTAAAAAATCCGATGTACACTGTGATCACGAAGTCCCATTACCCCTTAAGCGTTACAAAGATGTGAATTAACTGTTGTTTCGCATTGCCTCTGGTGATGAGGCTAGTTACACCTTGAGGAACGGATCGTAATGAGCTCACGAATAATGTGTGTGAATTCCTAAGTGACGAAACTGCTGAGGGCACCGATCCCTAGAATTACACACTACTTAAACTAACTTATGCTAAGAAAAACACACACCCATGCCAGAAGGAGGTCTCGAACCTCGGACGAAGGGGCCGCGCAATCCGCGACATGACGTCTTACACCACGCTGCACTCGCAGCGGCGCTCGATAATGAACTCACACAGGAAATTAATGAGATATACTCAGCATAATTTAACTGTAAGAGCTATACTTCCCACGGGGAGGTGCTTGACCAGAAATAGTAAGGCAAGGACAAGGACTTATTACGACCAAAGTAGAAAGATTTAATAACAAAGGAAAAACTCTTAACGATAAAAAATAATGCAACCTCCCAGTCACTGACATGTATATGTCTGGCACACAGTCAATTAACGTAGTGGGACTTGAAGACCATGCCACTGCTTATAGCTAACAACAGAGGCTGAGAATTCGGCATAATTGGCCAAGAGGCCGGTCTCAGGGTATCTCTGGAAAGTCGTAGGTACTACACTGCTGGCCACTGTAAATGCAACACCAAGAAAGACAAGAGGTAGCACAACAAAATTTATTTTGTAGATAACATGTTGACCAAGTATCAAATGATTACGTTTACATACGTCTGTGACATGTGGTTCCTGCCAGAATCAGTAGCCAGAGTAGCCGCCATTGTTGGAGATCACCGCTGCCACACGTCTCGGCATTGAGTCAAAGAGACGTTGGATGTGTTCCTGGGGTACAGCAGCCCAAGCAGCTTCCACACGTTGCCAAAGATCATCTGGTGTGGCAGCTGGGGATGTAATCTGGGTCACTCGTTGAGCAACCATGGACCACATGTTTTCTATCGGCGAAAGATCCGGAGAGCGAGCCGGCCAGGGAAGCAATTCAATCTGGTTATTGACGAAGAACCTTTGGACAATGCGTGCCACGTGTGGTCGCGCATTATCCTGTTGAAATATGGCTGTGGCCGAGCCCTGAATCTAAGGAAGGACAACTGCCTCCAGCACCTCGGATATGTAGCGCCGGCTATTTAAAGTACCGGCAATGCGTACTAGAGGCGTGCGAGAGTAATATCCAATACCGCCCCATACCATAATACCCGGTGCAAGACCAGTGTGGCGGTGCATAATGCAGCTGTCCAGCATCCTCTCTCCACGGTGTCTCCACACTCGAATCCGACCATCGTGGTGCTGCAGACAGAAGCGTGCCTCGTCAGTAAAGACAACGTCATTCCATTCTGCCGGCCACATCCGTCTGTCATCACATCATTGGCGACGGAGACGTCTGTGGTTCTGCGTCAATCGTAGACGAAGCAATGGACGTCTTGCGGACAGACCATTCTGCTGTAAACGGCGTCGAATGGTATGCGCAGACACTGGATGATGCGTTACAGACGCAATGTGCTGTGCTATGGTTCGGGATGTCACTGTGCGATCCGTCACTGCCATGCGCACAATTTGCCTATCAGCACGTGCAGTGGTGCACCGAGGTGAATGCGATCGACCACGTCGGTCCGTCGTACCCTCCTGCATCCAACGGTCACATATCCGCATTACAATTGTTTGGTTTCGTCCAACACGACTAGCGATTTCTCTGTATGATAATCCACAATCTCGGTAAGCCACTATCCTTCCTCTGTCGAACTCGGATACTTGATCAAAAGATGTTCGCTGTTGTCTACGAGGCATAACTGATCGTCTTGTGAAACAACCACAAGGTAAACACACGTGCCGAACGTACACTCGTCGAAATCGCCAAGCCTTAAATGGCGCTATGAGGTGGCGCCACAGGCGCGCGTGATGTGCGTCTGCGCTGAAATTCTAATCAGTTGCATATCTCATCGCTGCAGACTCATGGTGTAAATTTCACTTGATTCGGATGCTTCCTTCAGGGTGTTGCATTTACGGTGGCCAGCAGTGTATTTGCGGCGGCCTCCGACCGGGCTCTGACTGACTGAGTCGGCGCATGAACTGACCCAGAGCTCCGGTGGAGCGAACTGACGACGTGTTGGCTTTTGCCGCTCTGTATAATCGGGTCGCAGAGGCGTTCGTGGCGATCCATGTCCACATACGTGACACGGTGGAGGAAATAGGTCCCTGACACGGAGGACCTCTGGTGGCGCTTGTCCTGCTGTCTATCACTCTCGTTGTGATTGATCCTGTCAAAAATGTTCAAATGTGTGTGAAATCTTATGGGACTTAACTGCTAAGTTCATCAGTCCCTAAGCTTACACACTACGTAACCTAAATTATCCTAAGGACAAACACACACACTCATGCCCGAGGGAGGACTCGAACCTCCGCCGGGACTAACCGCACAGTCTATGACTGTAGCGCCCCAGACCGCTCGGCTAATCCCGCACGGTGGCTGATGCTGTCCGGGGAGGCATCGTCAGAGTGTAAACTTTTAGATGGCAGACCTCTCCCTAGTCCTGAATCGGTAGAAGTCGGTAAACGTAGGGAGGCTTCGGTAGGCACGCAGTTTCGACTGTGTTGTACAAGGTAGCCATTGTCGTCTCCTTCGTTATTGTTTTGCACTGTACTGTTCTGGGTGTTTTTATTGTGCAGTTGTGCTAAACATTATCAAAATGAGTGAAGAGGCAGTTGCTGGCCCATCTCGGGAGTAGCCAACAACCCCTACCGGAAGGCCTACGGTTAGAAGGAAACCAGTATTACGTAGCGATGCTCGCAAAATTATATTGCGTGTAATTGAATGCTGCGAAAGGGAAAGCGAGCAGAAAAAATTGCTACACCCCATTTACAAATCTTCAGTGAGAGCTGCTACATACACAGGACAAAGCATGCGTAGCATTTGAAGATTCAGTTTTCCAAGAATCATCCTGGCGCATCACACAAACGCCTGGCAAGAAAAGGTGAGTTTCCATTTCAGATATTTTGTTCGCGATCACTTTGAAGGAGCCCCCTATTTCGTCCGAATTACCTTATATTTCATTTTTCCTTGCTACCATATTGCTCTGTATGGAAACACCACTGGTTACTGTATTATTTCGAAACACATTCATATTACAGTACATTTCCAAATTCAAAAAAATACATGCAGTGCAGAAGGCATTTTCTTCTAAATCTTTCTCTCTCTTTTAACTTAGGAATAGAAGTGGAGAAATCGAAGTAATGATCGATGATTTCAACCAGCGTGTCATTCGCGACACGATAGCGGAATTTTATTCGGTGCGGAAGATTGTGCCGAGCCTGCGAACACTGCTTCCAGTTTTTCGGCCAAGAACCTTCGCGGGCGTACGGAGAACAAATCACCAAAATTTCATCGCAATCGGATGGATGGTTCGGGAACGCACAGAGGGCAGACATACATACATTCATCTTAATATATAGAGATTGACAGTTACGTTATACTATATGACCTGTTTAAATATATTTAAACTTTATAATTAATAGTTTAACATTGCGGGAAATGACATAAAATGAAAAAAAAAAATCGCGAGCAGTGTGAATCGGACCCGGGTCCACTGCATAACAAGCCTTTACGTTATCAATTGCGCTACGCATTTTACAGTGACCCAACTGTTGAAACATTGTGCATTACTCTTTTCGGGCGTTCGGAGAACAACTCACCAAAGTTTCATTGCAATCGGATGAATGGTTTGTGAGCGCATAGTAGACAAACATACATACATTCGTTTATATATATACACTCCTGGAAATTGAAATAAGAACACCGTGAATTCATTGTCCCAGGAAGGGGAAACTTTATTGACACATTCCTGGGGTCAGATACATCACATGATCACACTGACAGAACCACAGGCACATAGACACAGGCAACAGAGCATGCACAATGTCGGCACTAGTACAGTGTATATCCACCTTTCGCAGCAATGCAGGCTGCTATTCTCCCATGGAGACGATCGTAGAGATGCTGGATGTAGTCCTGTGGAACGGCTTGCCATGCCATTTCCACCTGGCGCCTCAGTTGGACCAGCGTTCGTGCTGGACGTGCAGACCGCGTGAGACGACGCTTCATCCAGTCCCAAACATGCTCAATGGGGGACAGATCCGGAGATCTTGCTGGCCAGGGTAGTTGACTTACACCTTCTAGAGCACGTTGGGTGGCACGGGATACATGCGGACGTGCATTGTCCTGTTGCAACAGCAAGTTCCCTTGCCGGTCTAGGAATGGTAGAACGATGGGTTCGATGACGGTTTGGATGTACCGTGCACTATTCAGTGTCCCCTCGACGATCACCAGTGGTGTACGGCCAGTGTAGGAGATCGCTCCCCACACCATGATGCCGGGTGTTGGCCCTGTGTGCCTCGGTCGTATGCAGTCCTGATTGTGGCGCTCACCTGCACGGCGCCAAACACGCATACGACCATCATTGGCACCAAGGCAGAAGCGACTCTCATCGCTGAAGACGACACGTCTCCATTCGTCCCTCCATTCACGCCTGTCGCGACACCACTGGAGGCGGGCTGCACGATGTTGGGGCGTGAGCGGAAGACGGCCTAACGGTGTGCGGGACCGTAGCCCAGCTTCATGGAGACGGTTGCGAATGGTCCTCGCCGATACCCCAGAAGCAACAGTGTCCCTAATTTGCTGGGAAGTGGCGGTGCGGTCCCCTACGGCACTGCGTGGGATCCTACGGTCTTGGCGTGCATCCGTGCGTCGCTGCGGTCCGGTCCCAGGTCGACGGGCACGTGCACCTTCCGCCGACCACTGGCGACAACATCGATGTACTGTGGAGACCTCACGCCCCACGTGTTGAGCAATTCGGCGGTATGTCCACCCGGCCTCCCGCATGCCCACTATACGCCCTCGCTCAAAGTCCGTCAACTGCACATACGGTTCACGTCCACGCTGTCGCGGCATGCTACCAGTGTTAAAGACTGCGATGGAGCTCCGTATGCCACGGCAAACTGGCTGACACTGACGGTGGCGGTGCACAAATGCTGCGCAGCTAGCGCCATTCGACGGCCAACACCGCGGTTCCTGGTGTGTCCGCTGTGCCGTGCGTGTGATCATTGCTTGTACAGCCCTCTCGCAGTGTCCGGAGCAAGTATGGTGGGTCTGACACACCGGTGTCAATGTGTTCTTTTTTCCATTTCCAGGAGTATATATATATATATATATATATATATATATATATATATATATATATATATATATATATATATATATAGATTTTAATGTACATGACGATTTCAGTTTCGTTTACGAACAACAATTAAAGCGAGTTTTACTTCCAAGCCTTTCGTCTGCTTTCGTGTAAGCACGACGCGCAATTTGTAGTGCCAGCACTGCAACCGGTGGGCGTGCCCTGTCCCTCCCCCCCCCCCCCCAACGGCTCCTCACCCCTCTCCAGCCAATGCTTGCTTCCTCCCCTCACAGCACTTCACTCACAACTCTGCCGTCTTACAGTTAACACACTGTACATATGCCAGTGATGCTTTCGTGTTTAAGTGGTTGTCGATCCCTTTAGGCAACCGGGGGGTACGTGGCAGTCCGGTTTCAGAAACTTTCCACACTAAACCCAACAACTTTTCGGTGGAAGAACAAGCTCTTTGCAGCTGGTCGAATACAAGATAATCCTCGATCAAGACGACGTCCAATACAACTGAAAATCGTGTGTAGGGAACTGCGGCGTCTGTCGAACATTCGCCAGAGTAGTCCATTCGTAAGCGATCACAGGAATCGGAAGTTTCATAAATTTTAACATTCATTTGTAAACGGGTTGGGAGATAATGACATGCAACAACGTCACAGGAGTATAGGCGAAGGCTCATGTCTTTACGGATCTTCCTTCAAGGGGAAAGGGTATTTCTCGGGCGAGTGTGCAACACAAGCGAGAAACATATACTTCTCGTACAAAGAAAACCAACACATCGATTATTTCGTCTGAATGATGAGTCAGTTGTGTTTCATAAGGACGATGTCTTGTGAAACAGGTTGGATAGTTTAATTATTCATAATTGCACGGTTGAAAAACGAAGACAAAAGAGGAAAAACTGCTGGTGCCTGACCTCTGGTCATAAAGGATACTGGAAAATAGTACAAACACATACATATATTAAAGAAAGGAACACGGATATTTATTGCACTTGCAGGTTTAGAAAATGATTTTGTCATGGGCGACAGCACCTAACTCTTTGAAATTGCGAATGTATCCAAAGATTATCCAAAGGGTCTTGCAGTATCAAATGAGACACTAGAAGTGGTAGACGGTTTGCCATCTGGGCAGCGAAATAGATAATGTTAGCCAAAGTACAACTACAGTTTCGAATAACTCATATTGGAAAGAACACTTAGAAAAGTTGTTGGGAAGGTAAATCAAAGACTGCGTTTTATTGTCAGACCACTTAGAAGAAAGTGTCGGGCACATGGTACAGGATTTGGGGTGGAGATTCTTACGACAAAGGAGCTTTTCGTTGCGGCGGGATCTTCTCAAGAAGTTTCAATCACCAACTTTCTCCTCCGAATCCGAAAATATTTTGTTGACGTCGACCTACATAGGCAGAAACGCTCATCACCATGAAATAAGCATAATCAGAGCTCGCGCGGAAAGATATGTCTTTGTTTTTTCCACCCGCTGTTCGACAGTGGAATAACAGGGAAATTTTATGAAGGTGGTTCGATGAACCCTCTGCCAGGCACTTAAATATGATTTGCAGTGTAGCCATTTAGATTTAAATGTAGATGCAGAAAGTAGATAGAATGTACAGTGCAGACTGGCTGTAAGACCAAAAGCATTTCTAAAAAAGGGGAAATCAGTTAACATCGAAAATAAATTTAAGTGGTACGAGGTCTTTTGTGAAGGTATACCTGTGGAGTATTGCCTTGTGCGCAAGTGAATTGTGGACAATAAAGTAAGGCAGTAGGAGATTTTGAAATGTACGCTATGGAAGAGTATTGCAGATTAGGTAGGTAGATAGGATAATTAATGTGTTCCAGAATGAGCTGTGGCTAATCCGTGTCTCCGCAATTCCCTTTCTTTCAGGAGTGCTAGTTCTGCACGTTTCGCAGGAAAGCTTCTGTAAAGTTTGGAAGGTAGCAGACGAGATACTGGCAGACGTAAACCTGTGAGGAGCGAGCGTGAGTCGTTCTTGGGTAGCTCAGTTGGTAGAGCACTTTCCCGCAAAAGGCAAAGGTCCCGAGTTCGAGTCTCGGTCGGGCACACAGTTTTAATCTTCCAGGAAGTTTATTTAATGTGTTGGTTCTAAATCGAAACTGGTAAAAGAAAATTTATGGCCCATCGTGACCATAAGAACAGATTAATTTGAAGCACATATCCTGATTCATTAAGAAAATGTTAGTTTGGTAGTGAAGAAAGTCTGTGTATCAAGGAGTGGGAGAAGCAAAAATTATGGAGTGAGGCAGTCTCGAATACAGCAAGGTAGATCATATGGGTGAAGGTAGTTATGCAGAAATTATGAGAGCCGCACAGGAGTGTGGAGAGTTTTGTAACACCAGACTGAAGGCAGCAACATAAGGTAGTGTCCACTGAGCTATTCCATAATCTTGGAACACACTACATCTTCCTAAACTAACAGTGTGTACTCTGTGTCATCTGAATTCAAGCTCTGACCCGTATCTTCCTTCCAGCCTTCCAGTGCGTCCCTTGGCATCAATATGACAAGCCAATGTGCGATAAACCGCCGACCGGAGTTCATCGTAATATTCGAAGTTCTCCACTTGAGTCGTCTAGTCAGTTAAATCGTCAGTGGATGCGCACAGGTCATTGCGGCTGGAGGGAACTTAGCAAGCGGATAATCAGGGAGGGCCTGTTGGTCGGGAGCACTTTTACGCCGCGCTAATCCGCCAAAGTGGGCCGGCAGAGGCCCCGCTAATGCCTCACGCGCTGACACTTGCGGACGCCTTTTTGTTGCCTGCCCGCATCTCGTGGTCGTGCGGTAGCGTTCTCGCTTCCCACGCCCGGGTTCCCGGGTTCGATTCCCGGCGGGGTCAGGGATTTTCTCTGCCTCGTGATGGCTGGGTGTTGTGTGATGTCCTTAGGTTAGTTAGGTTTAAGTAGTTCTAAGTTCTAGGGGACTGATGACCATAGCTGTTAAGTCCCATAGTGCTCACAGCCATTTTTTTTTGTTGCCTCGTAGACTGCCTCCTGCCTCTCCCCCAGAATGCGCGTTGGCAGCGATGCAGAGCATTCAGTACGGAAAGGCGTAGCGCAGCGGGCTACAATTTAATTTTTCGTTTCCATTCGAGCAAGTAATGGATTTCTTGTGCTGTATCGTAGCGTACACTTTCGAAACTCGTAACAGGCATAAAGGTGATTATATCATCACAACGAGAAACTAGTCCAAAATGGCAAATTTCACTTTCTTTATTCGCTTAATTACTAGTGAGTCATAGAGTGAAGAAAAAAATGAAATTTGCAACGTTGGACTGGTTTTTCGTTCTACTAATTAACAGAGTAACTCACAGCCATTCCAGAACTCTAGAAGTTCACTGAATCAGTTTTAGGAAATTGACTACGACTAACGCAACTAATGAGGAATTTTAGAAGTTTCGCACAATTTATTACGGAATCGATTATATACAATATTCAACCCACATCTGGAAGAGAATCGACTCCATGTGTAAGGGGCCAGGAAATTGACTTTAAAGTCAAAGTCTAATCTATTTACTGAGCTGTGCAAACTCACACAAATAGCAGGCGGACGAAATTGTACTCATTGGAGCGCTATTTTCTCCAACGTGAAAGGCGACGCAAGGATGTCGCCGACTGTACGCCTCCGGCCGTCAGTCGCCTCGCCGCTCAACGCCTGCTGCTCAGGCAACCCAAATGACATATCTGTACTGCGTGCAGCCCTGTGGTAAACGCCAGTAATCTAACAAGGGGAACAAATATCATTTTTCGCTCGGGCCGGGTTGTGAGACTTCAGTGCTAACCTGGAGGCCGTGCAGGATTAGCCGAGCGGTCTAGCGCTGCAGTCATGGACTGTGTGGGTGGTCCCGGCGGAGGTTCGAGTCCCCCCTCGGCCATGGGTGTGTGTGTTTCTCCTTAGGATAATTTAGGTTAAGTAGTGTGTAAGCTTAGGGGCTGATGACCTTAGCAGTTAAGTCCCGTAAGATTTCTCACACATTTGAACTTTTTTTTTTTTTTTTTTTTTTTTTGCTAACTTGGAATCCAGAAGCGGGTGGCACAGCCGAATGAGTACGGAATGTTAATCCGATAATCGTAGGGTCGAGTGCTTATGCGAAAACATTTTTATTTTATTTATTTTTAATTTTTACCTTAATTCTAATGCAAATAAACCGCGTAATGCTCAATATATTGTATTTGTTAATACTTTCATGAAGGGTATGAAAAGGAACGTCAAAGAAAAATTTGGTGCATTAATACGTGGAATGTCATCAATTCATAAAAATCTGGGAAATTTACAGTAATCATAAAATTCTTTTTGATGTGATGAAGCCTTGCGTTCAGCAGAACAAATGTGTTTTTTTTTTTAATTGACTCGTGTACAGAGCAAACAAATCTACGATTATTGTTCATCGTGAAGAAGTGTTGGCATATGTACCATTAGATTCCTTTCCTCTCCTCCCCTCCCCTCCCCCTCCTGTCGCTTATAAATGCACACGCCAGTGCAACTCTGCGATGTCTAATTTTACCTCCAGGTAAATAACTTGATCGAAAAGCTCCAGAACTGTTCTTATCATACCGATAGGGAAAATGATATTCTAACCCCAGCCGCAGCAAGAGGTCTGCAATCAAATAATCGTAAACAAATAAAAAAAAGTTTTGCATCACCCCGGTTCCCAGAACTCATGCGGATAGACGTTGACTATTGCATCACAGACACAGTCCCTTTCACTGTTCAGAGATGTCACTAAACCCTAGCAAAGATTTAAACAACAATGCATGAGCACCGCCTATTAGACGAAGGGAGTCCGACGGCCGATCACTTCCAGACATTACACCGAGAAGGAGGTACACGACTCGTGTTGTCTGTAGTTCAACCATGCCTAGACAGTCAATACCGTGGTTCGATCGATTCCACATTGTTACTTTGTGGCAGGAAGGGCTCGCAACAAGGGAAGTGTTCAGTCGTCTCGGAGTGAACCAAAGCGATAGAGAGAGACAGGAATTGTCGATTATATGCCTCGCTCAGGCCTCTCAAGGGATACTGCTGCAGTGGATGACCGCTACCTCCGGGTCGTGGCTCGGAGGAACCCTGAAAGCTACGTCACCATTTTGAATGATGCTTTTCGTGCAGCCAGAGGACGTCGTGTTACGGCTCAAACTGTGGACAATAGGCTGCATGACGCGCAACTTGACGCCCGACGTCCGTGGTGAGGTCCATCTCTGCAACCACGACACCATTGCAGCGTGATACAGATGGGCCCAACAACATGCCGAACGGATCGCTCAGGATTGGCGGAAATGATGTTGATCTCTATTCCAATTTTCTCTACAGCTTCGGGAACTCTCGCAACCGAGGTGATGCAAAACTTCTTTTTTATGTGTTTACATTCCATTGCCAATATTTGGTAAAAATATGAGCTTTGTATGGTTTGTTGCGACAATCTGCCAAGAGAGAGTACATTTTACTAACGTTAACAAAGTCTGTTCTTCTACATAAACTTTATAACCACCATGTAATTGTAAAATTTTTGCGTGTACAACGAGTGCAAGATTACCCGAAAATTAATGCTTCTGCTGTTTTAACGGTTCATATCACCTCACTATACGTAAATCATCAACTTTAAAATGATAAATGTAGGTAATTTTAAATATGATGTTCTCTTGAATTACTTTCTACCCATTACTGAAAATTTATTTGCAATACCAAAGTTTCGTTGACATTCGTTTTTCTTGCCATTTATTACAATATAAGTAAGAATAATATACTAAGCA
Source organism: Schistocerca nitens (assembly GCF_023898315.1). NCBI lineage: Eukaryota > Metazoa > Arthropoda > Insecta > Orthoptera > Acrididae > Schistocerca > Schistocerca nitens. The sequence goes on along the minus strand of NC_064623.1, from coordinate 43,129,749 downwards.
TTACGGTGGCTTATTAGAACTGTAAGTAATGTATAAACTGAAAATAGAGAAATAAATATAAAGTTTCCCCAGCGTAATTCGACCCCACGGTCCTCGGTTTACTAGTCTGTACTTTTTTCCGTTGCCGCACCCCCTGATTGGATACTGTGTTAACCTAAAATGAGTACGGCGTTTGTTAACAGTCAAGCGTTGTCTTCTAGTAATCGAATAGATGTGCATCTGACCACACCCAAGCATATTTACACAGACGTTGGTAAATATATTGTGCATCGGTGCAATCTATCATTATTGGCTGGCTCTGAGCACTATGGGACTTAACATCTGTGGTCATCAGTCCCCTAGAACTTAGAACTGCTTAAACCTAACTAACCTAAGGACATCACACACATCCATGCCCGAGGCAGGATTCGAACCTGCGACCGTAGCAGTCGCGCGGTTCCGGACTGCGCGCCTAGAACCGCTAGACCACCGCGGCCGGCTATCATTATTGTGTAGATATTATGGAGTGGTTTAACCAATAGAACAGTAACGGCCAGTTCCTAAATTATATGGGAAAAAGAAGTAGAAGTCATAAATACGTTTACTCAGACATGAACTGACAATGCCGCACCATATAAAGGGAATAACATAAGGGCTCGCCAAGCAAAGCCTCGTCGTTCTGTAACGTGACTTACCATACAATTACAAAATTTATGATACAACACTGATTTCTCGTAGACATATTACTCAGGCAGCTTGACCAGCTGATGTCCTCTGTCCATGATGGATCAACAGATATTCTCCAGGCTGTCTGACTAACATGAAAGATGCACTGGGTTGTATTGTAAGGTGGGAAGTGATGCTTCAGAAGTACAAAGTCACTGTGATTTACAGAAGCAGATGATCATCCACGGATGCAAACTGTCTCCCAATGAATCTTTTGGTGAAACACAGTAGTATGGATGAAATCTCACTTATGGCTGCATTAAATGATATTTCTGCTGAATAGTGATAAAATACAGCACTGTTGGAAACCATAGAAGCATTGATGGAGAACAGAATAAAGTTAATTAATGGAGCATTGTATAAGAGGAACTATGATCGAATGGGGCAGTTCATCTACTGAGTTTCTCCACAATGCTCCAACATCCGATCACTTGCAGTTTGTAGATTCTAGACATAATAAGATGAGGGTATCACTGCTGAGGACTCCTCCGATCTGCTAGACACTGTATTAGCCTCTGTAAGGAATGTCAGGGATGGAAGTACTGAGGGAACTACCTGCAGCACATCCAGTGACATTCCGGAATGCATCAGAGTGAACGTATTGGAATCGACCTCCTGGGAATGTCCCAAAAGTCAACAAATGGGGAAGAGACGAATAAATAGGCTGTGCAACTACATCAATGGCTATGCTGCCACTTAAGCTGCGCCGACTGCCGAAGCTCCAGAAACTGCTCATATCCTTGTCTTACATTATTATTGTTTTAAGTCAGTCCTGTGGCTGGTATGAAGCCTGCTACGAATTCCTCTCCTATACCGACCTTTTCATCTTACAGAAGCATTTGCTACCTACATCTTTGTTGTGTACATAATTCCGCGAAGTCAGCGTGTACACAACTTTCCCACTAGAGCGCGCCCCGCTAAGCACAACAGCGCAGGCGCAGCGCTCGTCCGTCTCCGCACTACGAGATGGCGCTGCCATAGAGACGGACCAAATTCTGCTTCCGCCGATCCACGTATCAATACGTAACGCAGCCAATGAGACTGCTGCTTACGTAAAACCTTTTCTCCTTGCGGATCACACTCGCACAGTGATACATGAACGCGCGAGGTATTATAACGAGTGTAGAGACCTCCAATTAGTCAGTCTGCATTTGTGTGCACCAGTCTGTACGAGTTCTACATTTGTCTGTACCAGTCTGTAGTCAAGTTTCAGTCTGCGCCTAATAAGATTACCGTATTCCTGTACATAGCCATGAAGATAAATGTACAGACACTTTTGTCAAGTATCAGAGATATATGTGAGAATAAGATTAACGTACCAATACCCAATGAACTTCAGATTGTCAATTGTAAATAGCATCCAGAACCAAGTTCAGTAATTTTTATGCTTGTTATTATTTTAATAAATGTGTGTGAAAATTAATCAAGTTCTTTTTAAAGTTGGTCACCGTCAATCTGCTACTCCGTGCAAGTGGCATTTCTATCGTCTGACCTAACGGCAGAAGATAAACACGCCACAATAAGACCACGAGACATATTGCTGACACTCGCCTACTTTGTTAGAGCGACAAGTCAAATAATCTGGTGTTGAGTGTATTGAAGGTCTTACAGTACGCACACCACAATCTTCAATTACTTGCCAAATGTAACCCCATCTCGGTCTTCCTCTGCAGTCTTTCCATATTTTCTGTGTTTTGAATCAATGAGTGCCTTGTGTGAACACACCTGATAGTCGAAATGTTTTCCAGCCAACTCTAATATGAAGATAATTTCACTTTGTGACATCACCAACAGGATGTTAGCTGCCAACATCCACAGACGAATGACCTCACAGAACGCTTTAATAAGACAGTCGCAGATACACTCTGAATGTCCAGTGATGTCGAACAGGGTTACTGGGATAGAATACTTACAGTCGTGACATATGTGTACAACGGAACGAGGGAAGACACTACAAGCTTCATGCTGTTCTTTTTGGACTACTGCCATGCCCAAGCGACCATGGATACACTATACCGTTTCAGTTGGATGACTACGTCAGACACCTGACAGCCAGGACTGGGGATGCAAGACCACAGGGAAGCATACAGATATCCAACAGAAGGACCGAGACTGCTGCAGTGTGAAGCGCCGGCCAGTGAGGTACATGTCCAGACAGGTGGTCTGGTTTATCAAGCCTGTGCTCAAAGCACGACCAATAGAAAAATTACTGTAGTGCTACTTTGGGCCATGACGTATCCTTTGTCATTTATCGGATGTATGTAAAGTCGATAATTACGAGCCTTCATAAAGAAGAAAAAAAAGATCAGAGACGTAGTCCACAGTGGCGTAGCGTGAGGGCAGACTTTGAGACTTGGTCTCCCTTGTATTCGTGCTTTAAAAAGATGCAATAGTAATTCATAACAAAAATATAAACAACTTTCTACTAAGAGCACTAAATGTGCGAAGACATCAGCTTTGTAGCCCGCGCCGCCGCACCCTGAGTATTGGTGTATCTGCCTGCTTGAGACTCGATTGCTCTCAGTCTCTGCCTCCCTTCCCTTACCTTGCTCTGTGCGCCTGCGCCCCCTCCACTTTCCCTCTTCCACGAAGGCCGGTGTGCTGCACTTGCTAACAGGTATCGAGACTAGTCTCTGCCGCTTCTACGCTGGCTTTTAACATGGAAGTGAACAGTCGCGCGGTTTGTGTTCATAGTCATTCTTGGGTGATTTTAGTGCATATTTTCGTCGTGTAACCAACATGAGTGAGCCAGCAACTGTACACCTTATAGAATTTTTATTAAAAACGCCTTTTTCTACATTAACGTACGAAAAAAGTGCGAATTGAAGGACAAACGACCTACTCCTATACTCAGTGTAGTTTTAAGTGAATCCAAACAAAAACGCACTTTTCAGACAGCCTGGTACGAAAAGTATGCTTGGTTGACTGCGAATTCAGTTAATAACAGATTATATTGTTATATATGTGGTGTCACTGCCAGACACCACACTTGCTAGGTGGTAGCTTAAATCGGCCGCGGTCCATTAGTACATGTCGGACCCGCGTGTCGCCACTGTGTGATCGCAGACCGAGCGCCACCACACGGCAGGTCTCGAGAGACGTACTAGAACTCAGCCCCAGTTGTACGACGACGTTGCTAGCGACTATACGGACGAAGCCTTTGCTCTCATTTGCCGAGAGACAGTAGAATAGCCTTCAGCTAAGTTCATGTCTACGACCTAGCAAGGCGCCATTAGCCTTAGATAGCTTGTATCAAAAGAGTCTCACTTGTATCGCCACAATCTCCAGATGTCTCATCAAGAACGATGTATACAAAGGATGGATTAAAAGATAAGTACCAAAGGAGCTACGTACTTTTCTTTATAGCATTCATTAAGTCTCCTGTTTCAGACCTCACTCCATCCTTCGTGAGTTAGCGCGTGCATCTTGGCCGCCTCTTTCAGTTAGTGTGCGTAGTGTTGGCAAGTCTGCCGACACAACAATATATGTCTTGTGTTTGGTGGTGAAAAAAAATGATGCAATGAGGGCATTTACATAATAAAGACCATTGACAGGAAAGCACAAAAACATCAGACATCAAAACGTCACCTGCTGAACAAAGAATCATTTCAGTTATTGGGAAGAAGTAGAACTGAGCACGCCCTTTCTGAGGCAATAAAATACAACAAACAAGTTACATCCAGCAGAAGCGTATTGGCTCGTCTTATTCAGGCAATTGTATTTCTTTGTAAACAAGAACTAGCCTTTCGCGGTCATCGAGAAGACGAATCCTCCAGCAACAAAGGTAACTATCTGGAATTGTTGGATTTACTAGTCAAGGAGGACAGTTAATCCGAGACCATCTGTCATCATCCTCAACCTTTAAAGGAACGTCTCGAGATATACAGAATGATGTAATAGAAATGATAACTCTGGCAGTTAATGAGAAAATAGAATCTGAAATTCAGAACTGCAATTTCATTTCGATTCAGGCTGATGAAACATTAGACATATCATGTAAGAGTCAAATGAGTGTAATATTCAGGTATTGTATTGCAGACAAAATTGAGGAAAGATTCGTTGGATTTTACGATGTTTCTGGAGATAAAACTGCCGAAGGTTTGTCAAACATTATTCATGCAGTATTGAAAGAATGGAATGTGGAAGGAAAAGTGGTTAGTCAAACATATGATGGCGCTTCAGTAATGGAGGGCAGAGAAAGAGGACTACAACAATTGGTGAAGCAGTTCTGTCCCTATGCGCTGTTTCTTCATTGTTACGCACACCAACTGAATTTGGTACTGTTACATGCCTCCAAAATCATACGACAAGTACGCATGTTTGTATGTGAGCTTACTGTATTCCATTCGTTTTTCAGGAAATCATCAAAACGAACTATATTGCTAACTGAGACAGGATTTAAACAGCCATATGCAAGCAATACTCGCTGGAACTTTCGTTCCAGGGCAGTTTCAACATCTAGTCATTTCTCTGGAATATATAGTGTTTCTATATATATATTTGATGATACAGACTCTCAGTGGGACCCAGAATCTTTGAGCTGTGCTTTGGGAATGAAACGACGGATGGATGATCCTACGTTTGTCTACTTGCTTTGGATCTACAAAGGGTGCTTTGTTTATGCTGATCATCTCTTTAATGTTATTCAGTCAAAATCTGTCAGTATAACTGCTTGCCACGACGAAATATGAACTGTTTCAAAAACTTACGACAATTACGAACGGAAACGTTCGTTGATGAATGCATTAAATGCAGCTTGTGTTTGAATGGCAACTTATCATTCTGTGACAGTCAAAAGACATCACTCAGGTCGCTAACTTAGGAGATACTGGATTTGCAAACTGTTCAGATGGAAAGAAGGTTTCAAGACTTTCCCCAAATTCAGTTTGTTGAACTTTTGAACGCAGTGTTTCCCGAAGTATCAAAAAGAATTCCCAAAGTTGAAACTGCTTCAATTATTAGAACAGTACCCTTTTTTCAAACAAGAACAAGTTGAAAATGAGCTGTGTAACATATACGCTCATTAGAAAAAACACTTGTCTCCAAGAATCCTCTTAAAGTACACTGTCGACAATGATTGAGATTCCGTTTATGAAGAAACAACGAAGTTCCTGCGTTTGGTTTTGACCCTACCCGCAACTACAGCAAGCAGTGAACGAAGCATGAGTACTCTTAAAACGAGTGAAGAATTATTTAAGGAATTCAATGTCCAACATCCGGCTGTCGTGTTTGAGCACGTTAGCAATAGAAAAGTCACTACTTGGAGAGCTATCCAGTGATCAGATCTTTGTAGACCGAGTTATTCGTGGAAAGAAAAGACAGGCGCATTGCACTTGTGTACAAGAAAATATGTGCTTTTTCTCTTGCTGCTGGAGTTCTACAAATTTGTCATCGTTTCTTGAACAAGTTAGTTATTATTATTATTTCTTTACTTTCTCAGACGTTAAGTCTGGTTGAGAATGGAAAGTGACGCGGACCTTGATCAAGCGTCACTTCCTATTATTATTATTATTATTATTATTATTATTATTATTTGTGGCGGTGCTAGTGGTAGTAGTAGTAGTAGTTGTTGTTGTTGTTTTTGTTTTATTTGATGCGTTTTGTTTCATTTGTTTAAATTATTGTTTCCAGCCACGCTACGCCACTGGTAGTCCATAACCTCCAAATGAGGCCATACCACAGTCTAGATGCGCAGGTGGCTTAAGGGAGGTTCTGGGAAACGAAAGAGCACTTGACCATTACGAAGCTTCTACAGCAGGGACAATCTTCAGTACTCATCATAGTGGGGATGAGACAGCACCGCCACAGAAAGACCACTGGCAAGATCAAGATTTGGGGAGCTGCAATTGACTCCAAGAAAAGTTCTGAAACAGCGGGTTTCGGTGTCCCCGTGAGAGTGAGCAATGCTGTGAGCAACAGTGCACACTCTGGTTGGCGTGCAGTAGCTCGCAAGTTCAAACCCAACAACCTGTATTATTGGTGTTATCCACTTTTGGAAGGATCTTGAAATATCTGGATTTTGTAATGTTTCTGTATTCTGGGATATTCGATGTTTGTACTTGTTCCGGCCACATTAATGTGACCACCGCCCATTTTCGACGTCAACGTGCAATAACCACTCGCAGACGGCGGGTGGCCGCACAGGAAGTGGAGGGTATATAAAGCGTGACAGTGGGACGTGGGAACCAGAGCAGCTGTTATCGTAATGCTAAAACGGAGTGATTTCTAAGAAGTTCAAAAGGGCATGATCTTCGGTTTATAGGCCAAGTGCCGAAACAGTTGAATTTGGGAACAGTTCGTGTGCCACTTGGGTTGAAGTATACTTTGTATGGCAAAATGGAGCTATCGAAAATCGGCGCCGAGGGAACTGTGGCGCACCACGGGACGTAGACAAAAGTGGTGGACAATGGTAGCAGAGATGTGTCCTAACGAATAGAACTACTGAGCCATTGACTGCCTTGATGAACAGTGTGACCTCGACGACCGTTCAGCGAACATTGGTGTGTATGTGCGTCCGCAGCTGGAGCCTGGTTCATACAGCCCAGCTGATTGCCGATTATCGGTTGGGTTGGGGTTGGATTGTTTGGGGGAAGAGACCAAACAGCGAGGTCATCGGAATCATCGGATTAGGGAAGGACGGGGAAGGAAGTCGGCCGTGCCCTTTCAGAGGAACCATCCCTGCATTTGCCTGGAGCGATATAGGGAAATCACGGATACCTAAATCAGGATGGCCGGTCGCGGGATTGAACCGTCGTCCTCCCGAATGCTAACCACTAGAACGGATCATCCAGTGAGTGGTGACTAGCAGCCTTTTCAGATGACAGGTTGCGCTTGGCGTGTGCGGCGTGGAGTCTGAGAGACAAGAACCTGCAGCAATCATCTAAAGGGTCCAGACCGGAAAAGGGAGGGTTGTTGTCTAGAGAAGGTTTTCGTAGGACTCTCTCGGTGACCTCGTCGTTCTGGAAGGGCCGATGGGTCAACAAGTAGGCATCCAACCTTGGGGACCATCTCCACCCCTGCATGCAGTATGCTTTCTTCGACATGCGAACATCTACCAGGAGAACGATACAGTTTACTAGGATGGTTACAAGAGCACCTGGATGAGTTTACCGAAACTCCCTGGCCATCAGGCTCCCCGGATTTAAATGCAATCGAGAATCTGGGAACATTTCGATCAGGCTATTCGCACCATGAATCCTCAACCGAGAAGCCAGGCTAAGCAGAACCGGTCGCCACGTCTCCACATAGTTCTCGGTATCTTCCAGAACCCATTATCTCTTTTCCTGTTCGTCTCTCAGTTCACGCTCCGAAAGGAGTTTTTTTCAGGCTTCTCATTGGTGCTCACGTTAATGTGACTCGACAGAATTCTGGAATGTACGATGTTTTTTTTATAAATAGCTGCAATACAGTTCCCAAAACACAACTTTTTGTAGTCAGTAAAAAACGAGTTTTCAAAAGTGAGTGTTGTGCTTCATTGACAACTGTGCCATCGGATTTAGACCTCAATGCGAATTAGACGTGTTAATAGATGCACCTTCTATAAAGGAACTGACAACAGATATCATTAATTACGTATCTTCTCCACAACGTTTGCCACAAATCAAAAAACAAAAATTTAGAGCTTACTGTAATTACATTGAATGAAAAACAAGTAGTACTCACAAATGTTTCTCCGACTTCAATCAATCATTGTACACTCCTGGAAATTGAAATAAGAACACCGTGAATTCATTGTCCCAGGAAGGGGAAACTTTATTGACACATTCCTGGGGTCAGATACATCAGATGATCACACTGACAGAACCACAGGCACATAGACACAGGCAACAGAGCATGCACAATGTCGGCACTAGTACAGTGTATACCCACCTTTCGCAGCAATGCAGGCTGCTATTCTCCCATGGAGACGATCGTAGAGATGCTGGATGTAGTCCTGTGGAACGGCTTGCCATGCCATTTCCACCTGGCGCCTCAGTTGGACCAGCGTTCGTGCTGGACGTGCAGACCGCGTGAGACGACGCTTCATCCAGTCCCAAACATGCTCAATGGGGGACAGATCCGGAGATCTTGCTGGCCAGGGTAGTTGACTTACACCTTCTAGAGCACGTTGGGTGGCACGGGATACATGCGGACGTGCATTGTCCTGTTGGAACAGCAAGTTCCCTTGCCGGTCTAGGAATGGTAGAACGATGGGTTCGATGACGGTTTGGATGTACCGTGCACTATTCAGTGTCCCCTCGACGATCACCAGTGGTGTACGGCCAGTGTAGGAGATCGCTCCCCACACCATGATGCCGGGTGTTGGCCCTGTGTGCCTCGGTCGTATACAGTCCTGATTGTGGCGCTCACCTGCACGGCGCCAAACACGCATACGACCATCATTGGCACCAAGGCACAAGCGACTCTCATCGCTGAAGACGACACGTCTCCATTCGTCCCTCCATTCACGCCTGTCGCGACACCACTGGAGGCGGGCTGCACGATGTTGGGGCGTGAGCGTAAGACGGCCTAACGGTGTGCGGGACCGTAGCCCAGCTTCATGGAGACGGTTGCGAATGGTCCTCGCCGATACCCCAGGAGCAACAGTGTCCCTAATTTGCTGGGAAGTGGCGGTGCGGTCCCGTACAGCACTGCGTAGTATCCTACGGTCTTGGCGTGCATCCGTGCGTCGCTGCGGTCCGGTCCCAGGTCGACGGGCACGTGCACCTTCCGCCGACCACTGGCGACAACATCGATGTACTGTGGAGACCTCACGCCCCACGTGTTGAGCAATTCGGCGGTACGTCCACCCGGCCTCCCGCATGCCCACTATACGCCCTCGCTCAAAGTCTGTCAACTGCACATACGGTTCACGTCCACGCTGTCGCGGCATGCTACCAGTGTTAAAGACTGCGATGGAGCTCCGTATGCCACGGCAAACTGGCTGACACTGACGGCGGCGGTGCACAAATGCTGCGCAGCTAGCGCCATTCGACGGCCAACACCGCGGTTCCTGGTGTGTCCGCTGTGCCACGCGTGTGATCATTGCTTGTACAGCCCTCTCGCAGTGTCCGGAGCAAGTATGGTGGGTCTGACACACCGGTGTCAGTGTGTTCTTTTTTCCATTTCCAGGAGTGTAGTACCATAATTTAAAGCCCATCAAGTTAACTGTTTTAACTGCAAAGGACGTAATCAAGTATGACGTCTCTTAAGTCCTCTGAGCCGTGGCTGGCTCGTGTCATGCCTTGTTTTTTATCATTGGTTGCAGTCTAGTGGTGTCTTATTTCTTCTCTGATTACCGCCATAACGTTGCTGTCTTTTCTCCGTGAGTGGCAGCAACAGTGTGTATCGATACTAGTACTGCTGTACTATCGTTGGTGTGGTAGATGTATTTTCCGGGTGAGCTGTGTGTGGCAGTCGGTCGGTTGGGGCAGAGCAGCGAGGAAGTCTCCGTGGCGCGTTGTCAGGCGGGAGCCGCTGGCAGCGTGCACTCGCGGTTGGAGTTGTAAGGCGCTTCTTGTGAGGGTTACGAAGTTCGTCGCCCACCTATCCTGGACTCTAGAGTGCTCACTTAACCTACTATCAAGCGTCAACTGCTATCACATCTCTTCGTTTGATCCTGGTTGTCGCTTTCTGGGAGATTCCCGCGAGCTGAATTGCAGAATTGAAGTCAGCTAGAGTTGCACTCGTTTTCCTGTGTCGTGTTTAACATCATTTAATTCATTCCTTCATTAATGAAGTGTAACAGCCGTGTCTTCTGCCTTGTGGCCGTTGACGTTCCGGTTACCTGCCCTGGTCGTTGACGTAGTTTTCAGCAGTGTATTTTCCTCGTCGTGTTGATGCTGTCCAGCACGGCGTGTAGTTCGACAGCTGAGGTGTTGTTGGTAGTTTGGGGCGTTTATTCTGACGTGGCTGGATTAGTCACCAGTATCAAGAACGTTGTGCTATTGACGTCTTGTTGTCGTCTTGCCGGTTGGGTGGAGCAGAACTGATCTTGTTGGTTGGTTCGTCGGCTGGCTGCCTTCCGATTTAGAAGTTGTCGGTCTGGCTGCCTGTCTCACCTACACGTGTGTTAGTGTTACCTTCCCAGGTCGACCCCTGGAACCTTCCGACCGCCGCTCTTTATGTTTTAAATAGTGATTTCCTTTTCAGTCTCCAGTACTCTGTGGCCTTCAGCCGAGTTTTAGCTTATTAAAATTGCAAGGCTTTTCTTCTTAGGCCTTAAGCTGTAAGAAAAATAAATTGCTTCTTGTTGGGTATGTGGCCGTCTGCCGAGTTTCAGCCTTTCAAGATTAAAATTGAAAATTCCTTGTGTCATAAATTTGTTTCAAGTTCGTAATTGGCATTCAGCCGAGGTTTCAGCCTTTTCAAATAAAACGTTAAAAACTTTTGTCTACGCCTTGAGCCGTAAGAAATATTTTCTAATTTTTATGTTGCCTTCAGCCAAGTTTTCCAGCTTAGATTAAAAATTGGAAATTTTATTTGTCTGGGCTTTAAGCCGTGAGATTGTTTGGGTTTCATATGTGGCCTTCAGCCGATTTTTATGTGAAGCATTTTAGGATCAATCTTTTAGCCTATTTTAGTTGAAGTTTAGAAGCTGTTCCCTTTAGGCCTGTAGCCGTAAAATAGTTTTCTGCACCGTGTGTGGCCTTCAGCCAAGTTTTAATCTCACTTGAATGAAAAATTCAAAATTCTTGTCTTGCCCTTAAATCATAAGATTGTTGTTCTTTGGTATGAGGCCTACAGCCGAGTTTTACACGAAATATTTTAAGATGAGGACTTCAGCCTATTCAAATTAAAAGCTTATCCTCCTAGGCCTTAAGCAGTTAAATTCTTTTGTTGATATGCTGCCTCCAGTGGAGTTTCAGCCTATTTAAACGTTGAAAATCTTGATCTCGGCCTTAAACCGTAACAATGTTCTTGTTTAATGTGTGGCCTTCAGCCGAGTTCTATGGTAAAAATTTAAGCTACTGCTTTCAGCCTATTTATATTGAATATAAAAAAAATTCTTTCTAAAGAGGTGAAACCTCCAGAAGAACTCCAGTACCTCAGTTCCCTGCTTCGGCCTTGCACCTTGGATTTTCGATGTGGCCTCCAGCCGATCTGAATTAACTCAGAGGAGGTCTTTCGTTAAAACCTTGAGAGGTTTTGATTCTTGCTTGTGTGATTGTGTGTTGTAACAAATAAAGTTTATATGTTGAGCGCAGCTGACAGTAACTTATTTCGTCCTCTTTCCACAAATATCACCTCATCCGCTCTGTCCTGCTAGCCTAGGAATATCATCCTCCTTCCCCGAGTAGTGGAAATGTAACTATCCTAGTTGAGTTTTTTACGCTTCGGAATGTTCTCGAACGTCTTGTTCCACGTTGTGACGTCACGAGAATCGACTAGCTCTACGTCCACAAACGCTTTCGCTTTGCGTGTGTCGACAGCTTAAGGCAGCGACCACGGACTTCTGCTGCTGCTGCTGCTGCTGCTTCTAGCTAAGTGAATGGGTAGACGCGCCGTAGGGCCAGCCGCTACTAGCTGAAGAGCAATGTGCCACCTGTTGCTTGTATGCATATCGCGTGTAGGTGTGATGTGTGCTTTGGGAGAGTTTCCTTCAGAGGCGCACGAAGGTTCATACAGCTACACCGACAACTCACCGGAAAACAGGCGCCTAAAGGTTAAATTTACACTCCTGCTGGTCTCTACACAATTATAACTCGCACGGCAGGTGTCTACATAGTTTCGACAGGGTATCAAGTTTCCTCTTCAGAACAAGAATGACGAAAGCCTGATTTCTGCTTGCTGGCATGGGTGAAATTTTCGGCTTGTTCTACGATTTCTCCATGTATTCTTCTACATTTATATATCTCTGAAGTGTGTAACAGAGGGTCCTTAGCAGTTATTAGGAGTTGTGGCCGTCCCATTCTCGTATGCATTTCGTGAAGCAAAGTTACTTAGGCGTCTGTGTGCACGCTGTAATTAGTAACCTTCGCGATCCCTGTGGAAACGACGCGTAGAGGTCGGTCTAGTATATGCCAAGATTTGTTTCCAAAAGCTATTTTTAGGCTATTTGGTAGTTTCAGGTATTCTGCTCAAAACTCACCAGACGACACACAGGTAGCGAAATCAGATCTCGTTCGGAGTAAAGACACTTTGACTGTCTCAATTTGATCAGAAAATTTTCGAAGTATTCTTAACAATATTTCCGAATCGAGGAAATTATTCTCGGGTCCGAGAGCAGACTGAAACCCGATCTAGAAGGCTCTGAAATATTTATAGCGTCACGGAACGTGTGCCGAAAAGACAGATTAGATGCCATAGGAGGGGGGAGTGCTCATGGGATTATAAAACCCCTACGTGAAATGAGTTGCTGAATTGCCCACCCGAATACGCTGCGACAGTTCTAGACTCATCCAAAGAAAGCCTGCGGTCAGTAACGCGTAAACATCCAGATCATGCAATACTCAATGGAGGCAACTTTAACGTACCGAATACTGAGTGGAACGTCTATGGATTCATTGGAGATTATCTTCCCGAAAACTGTCTTGAGCAGTTAGTTCGACAGCTCACACGCAACGAAAATATTTTAGTCCCTATGGCTACAAAACATTCCGGACCTTATCTACGGCGTCAGTATAGAGACAGGGTTTTGTGGTCATGATGTTATCATAGCGAGGATGGTTAATAAAATTAACAATTCAGTCAAGAAGGCTGCGAGAGTGTGTCTGCTAGAAAGAACGGTTAATGAGTTGTTAGCATCGGACTTAGACAATGCATTGGCGTCATTTAGTTCCAGTACAATGGACGTTGAGGAATTAGGGGCAAATAAGCAGACTCCAAATCGTGCTCTAAGGAAGTATATGAACCGGAAGTGAATTAAGGACAGAAAATGCATACCATAGTTTATCAACGAAATGCAGTGATGCGAGGGAGGAAAGACTGTTGCGCTTTTGGTTCGAAAGCGAACGAGAAAATGAAGTCAGGCAGAAATAAGCAGAGATTCGTGCCTCTGTGATAAGATCGCTGCACCAAGAACACAACTTCTACCACCGTCATACGTCTTAAAAAGTTCTGGTCGACAACCCGAATAAATTCTGGTCCTACGTAAAATCGCTAAGTGGGTCGAAGGATTCTATTCTGTCACCCACTGACAGTCCGCCCCTGGTAGCTGAGTGGCGGAGTGACGGAGTGTCATACCTAACGGCCCGGGTTCTATTCCCGGCTGTGTCGGATTTTTCTCCGCTCAGGGACTAGGTGTTGTGTTGTGTTTATCATATTTCATCCACATTAACTCGAAAGACTTGCACCAGGCGAACGGTCTACCCGACGGGAGGCCCTACCCACAAGGCATTTCCACTTTCCCTCACTGACAAGTCTGGTGTGGCAGTAGAAGGTAGCAAAAGTAAAACCGAATTACTTAACTTTAGGTTTCACCAACGCCCAGACTCTCCTATGCACGACATAGCAATAGATATCCGTGAGACAGAGTTGAAATCAAGTAAGTTGCTAGGTTTGGGAAGAATCGTAATTTTGTTTTACGAATAGTACTTTACGCCACTGACCCTTGCTAAGCTTCAATGTTTCGTGAATCTCTAACACCTTCAGTCCTATGTGACCGAAAAAAAGCGCAGATGACTCCTACATATACACTACTGGCCATTAAAATTGCTAGACCAAGAAGAAATACAGATGATAGGTATTCATTGGACAAATATATTATACTAGAACTGACATGTGATTACATTTTCACGCAATTTGGATGCATAGATCCAGAGAAATCAGTACCCGGAACAACCACCTCCGGCTGTAATAACGGCCTTGATACGCCTGGGAATTGAGTCAAACAGAGCTTGGATGGCGTGTACAGGTACAGCTGCCCATGCAACTGCAACACGATACCACAGTTCATCAACAGTGCTGACTGACGTATTGGGACGAGCCAGTTGCTCGGCTACCATTGACCAGACGATTTCAATTGGTGAGAGATCTGGAGAATGTGCTAGCCAGGGCAGCAGTCGAACATTTTCTGTATCCAGAAAGGACCGTACAGGACCCGCAACATCCGGTCGTGCATTATCCTGCTGAAATGTAGGGTTAGGCAGGGATCGAATGAAGGGTAGAGCCACGGGTCACAACACATCTGAAATGTAACGCCCACTGTTCAAAGTGCCGTCAATGCGAACAAGAGGTGACCGAGACGTGTAACCAATGGCGCCCCATACCATCACGCCGGGTGATACGCCAGTATGGCGATGACGAATACGCGCTTCCAATGTGCGTTCACCGCGATGTCGCCAAACACGGATGTGACCATCATGATGCTGTAAACAGGACCTGGATTCATCCGAAAAAATGAGGTTTGCCATTCGTGCACCCAGGTTCGTCGTTGAGTACACCATCGCAGGCGTTCCTGTCTGTGATGCAGCGTCAAGGGTAACCGCAGCCACGGTTTCCGAGCTGATAGCCATGCTGCTGCAAACGTTGTGGAACTGTTCGTGCAGATGGTTGTTGTCTTGCAAACGTCCCCATCTGTTGACTCAGGGATCGAGACGTGGCTGCATGATCCGTTACAGCCAGGCGGATATGATGCCTGTCATCTCGACTGCTAGTGATACGAGGCCGTTGGAATCCAGCACGGCGTTCGCTATTACCCTCCTGAACTCACCGATTCCATATTCTGCTAACAATCATAGGATCTCGACCAACGCTAGCGGCAATGTCGCGATACGATAAACCGCAATCGCGATAGGCTACAATCCGACCTTTATCAAAGTTGGAAACATGATGGTACGCATTTCTGCCCCTTACACCGGGCATCACAACAACGTTTCACCAGGCAACGCCGGTCAACTGCTGTTTGTGTATGAGAAATCGGTTGGAAGCTTTCCTTCTGTCAGCACGTTGTAGGTGTCGCCACCGGCACCAACGTTGTGTGAATGCTCTGAAAGGCTATTCATTTGCGTATCACAGCCTCTTCTTCCTGTCGGTTAAATTTCGCATCTGTAGCACGTCATCTTCGTGGTGTAGCAATTTTAATGGCCAGTAGTGTAATAAAGGTACAAGAAAATACTTTCACATTTACAGAACAATATCCTTAATACCGGTTTGCTTCAGAGTTCTGAGTTCCAATATAGTAAATACCCTTGAGACGGAAAAGCTAAGAGTATGAGGTTGGAAAATAAGGGAACGGTGATTTATGATGTTTGTTTATCGAAGACTGGTTTCTTCCCGAGAGTAATGAATTTGAATAACACTGTTTATGATCAGATGGAAACGGAAATGCTTAATAAGGCTATGAAAACTGAATTTAATGAGAAAGTGGATCGCAGGACTATCAAAGACACAGTAGTCCTTAAGATCTTCCAAACGGTCGATTCTGGGATGTTCAGCTCTCAGACAGACGTCTTCCTCGACTTCGGTGCACTACGTGTGAATATCACCCCTAGGCGGACAACCAATTTCCTCACTCACTGCAAGCTGGCCCGTCTATTTCGCAATGCAGAGGCAGCCTGAAGCTTTAAAGTGTGAACACAACCACCCAATGGAGTTGCCAGTTGTTGGGTCTTTCTTGAAATTCGTTCTGAAGTGTCGTTGCACTGTTACGGCACGCTAATGTGGGTGCGTTTCAAGCTCTAAATACGCCGTCTAGGTGCTTCTCTACATCTTGCCAAAATGCACACGGCCGCGCTCTCCTAGTCGAAATATGAACTTTGGCTTGCACATTTCGAAAATTTTTTATTTCTGTATGAGTGTTGAATTTTGCGACAATGTGTCAGTTAATGTAGCTATAGTACAATATCCTACTTAAACCGCACTAACCTAAGGACTCACACACATCCATGCCCGAGGCAAGACTCGAACCAGCGACCGTAGCAGCCTCGAATAGACCATGAGGATAAAAGCTGAGAGATTAGAGCCCACACAGAGGCGTACCGATAATCCATCTTTCCACTAACAATATGAGACTGGAATAGAAGGGAGAACCGATAGAGGTCTCAAGGTACCCTCTGCCACTCACCGTCAGGTGGCTTGCGGAGTATGGATGTAGATGTAGATGTAGATGTAGATACAGTAATGAAATCGCCTGTATCATGTATAACAACCTTACACTGTTCCTTACCACGTTACATGTTCGCAGTGGTCCCAGATGGCCTTCGATCTCGCGATCGGCTTTGGTCATAATATGTTTTGGCAGATGACTGTAACGTAATACACTCATACAGCGACAGAAAGAGTTGTACAATTTTGAAGCAGTAAGGAATTAATACATTTAACGCAAAGCGTGGTAGGTTGCGACAAACGGAGGTGTACCAAAGCTGATTCGGATCAGCACAACGGACTATCGGTCTTTTGTCTAATACACCGGCCAGTTAGTGATTTTTAACTGGTTCAAAATGGTTCAAAAGGCTCTGAGCACTATGGGACATGACATCTGAGGTCATCAGTCCCCTAGAACTTAGAATTACTTAAACTAATGTAAAATTGCCACCTTCTGAAGAAGACAAATTTAAATTTGCTGAAACCTAGGTAAATAATTCTTTATCCATTGCAACTGGTCGGCTGTTTATAATTTTATTACGTGGAACCGTTGCTGTTGTGCAGCTATGTTTAAAATACTGAAATTACTTAAACCTAACTAAACTAAGGACATCACACACATCCATGCCCGAGGCAGGATTCGAACCTGCGACAGTAGCGGTCGCGCGGTTCCGGACTGAAGCGCCTAGAAACGCTCGGCCACAGCGGCCGGCCATTTTTAACTGGTTTTCCAAGCTCGTTGAGGCAAGTCTCGGTGTACGTACGGGAAACATTTAAAATACAGTAGCCCGGAACCGCGGGACTGTTACGGTCGCAGGTTCGAATCTGGCCTCGGGCATGGATGTGTCTGATGTCCTTATGTTAATTAGGTTTAAGTAGTTCTAAGTTCTAGGGGACTGATGACCTAAGATGTTAAGTCCCATAGTGCTGAGAGCCATTTGAACCATTTTTAAAATACAGTAATACTTATAATACCCAGGGTGCTCTAAAAAATGTAAGACTCGTTTACAACTCACAACTACAATACATTTACCCCGGGTGCTCTAAAAAATGTAAGACTCGTTTACAACTCACAACTACATTTACCCAGGGTGCTCTAAAAAATGTAAGACTCGTTTACAACTCACAACTACAATACATTTACCCAGGGTGCTCTAAAAATGTAAGACTCGTTTACAACTCACAACTACAATACATTTACCCAGGGTGCTCTAAAAATGTAAGACTCGTTTACAACTCACAACTACATTTACCCAGGGTGCTCTAAAAAATGTAAGACTCGTTTACAACTCACAACTACAATACATTTACCCAGGGTGCTCTAAAAAATGTAACACTCGTTTACAACTCACAACTACAATACATTTACCCAGGGTGCTTTAAAAAACGTAAGACTCGTTTACAACTCACAACTACAATACATTTACCCAGGGTGCTCTAAAAAATGTAAGACTCGTTTACAACTCACAACTACAATACATTTACCCAGGGTGCTCTAAAAAATGTAACACTCGTTTACAACTCACAACTACAATACATTTATTTTTCTCTACCGAGCGATTTGGCGCAGTGGACTCGCACTCTGGAGGACGGCCATTCTGATTAGATCTTCCATGCTATTCCTAAATCGCTTCAGACAAATGTTGCGATGGTTCCTTTGAAAGGACACGGCCGGTTTCCTTCCCTGCTATCCCTAATCCGATGGGACCGATAACCTGGCTGTTTGGTACCCTCCCCCCAGACCATTCAATCAGCAGTACTTTTTTTTCCTTTTTGCAGGTGTGACAGCTTGAAAACTGGCTGGAAGCAGGCTGAATCTTGAGCAACAAAAGTCCTTTCTGGAGTTCTACCCAAAAGGCTGAGGACGTAAGTGACATTACAGAATGAAATTTCAACAAGACAGAGCAATACAACTCACCGTGAGTCGTATGCGAGAAAAGTGTGAGGAAGAAGAAAACATCCCGAATGCCCACAAGAAATGTTCCGGAAGACCACGATCATCCACTGGCGCCACAAGTGAAAGAGAAGTCATGGAAAGGTTTCATCTATGTCCCAGAAGGTCTGTGCAATAAGGGGCTCATGAGACAAGAGTTCAAAAAAAAAAAAAAAAAGAAGCGACCATCACATTTTCAAACGCATCAGATGGAAAGGTTTTATCGCTATATTCCTTCGTGCTCTGAAGGAGTATGATCATGAATGGACAATTGAATGTTGTGACTAGTCTCCAGCAAGAAGAGCAGAGGACAAATAATTCCCATAGAAGGCTGTCTGGAGTAATAAAGGCACATTTAAGTTAAATGGTTCAGTTAATCTCCACATTCGTACCTAATGGGCAGCTGAGAATCCTCATTGACGTACCAAGAGTTAAAGTGCAGTGTATACTTGGAAGGATAGACAGCATTGGTCGTATATTTTTGTTTATTATGGCAAAATCGATTGTCGGTCACTTAGTGACCATCTTCAGTGCTGTAATATATAACTTAAATTAGTAAGCACTGGTGTCAATAAGCTTACGATTTTGCCATAATAAACAAAAATATACGACCAGTGCTGTCTATCCTTCCAAGTGTACCCATTATGTGGTCGTAGTGCACAGGACACTATGGAGTCGCCAATCAATAAAGTGCAGTGTGTTGTGTGGTTTACCAATATTTGTTTTGAATGGGTATTTCTTTTTCGAGCATACATTGGCTTGTGAAAATTACCTAAACTTACTACAGAAATACGTCATTCCACGCATCGAAGAGATATTTCTGCATGAAGAATTGAATTTCCAACAGGATGGAACACCTCCCCACTAGCATCGCGACGTAAGGGCATACCTTGACAAGCACTCACGCTGCGTATGGATAGGACGAAGAGGCAGTACCGTGCTACCTCCACACTCACCAGGTTTAACCACTATGAATTTTTTTTCTATAGGTGCATCGGACACACAATGTTTATAACACAAGACCAGCTATAATCAATGAAAGCTGCCATAGAAAACTAACTTAAAAACAATTTGGAAATTTGTGGTACGGGCTTATGGTCCCAAACTGCTGAGGTCATCGGTCCCTAAGCTTACACACTACTTAACCTAACCTAAACTAACTTACAGTAATGACGACACACACACACCCATGCCTGAGGGAGGACTCGAACCTCCGACGGAGGGAGGCACACGGACCGTGACAAGACCGAAAACGAACGTACCAAAAGCCTACTTTAGCGATTAGGAACGTTAAATAAAATTAAAAGGAAGGTCAGCGTTGGCGGTTATATTGATGGTTTATTGATAGCAAAATAGATTTTCAATCACATAGTGATCATCTTCAGTGCTGTTGTGTACAAATTAAACTCATAGTCACTGGTATCAAGTTATCAGTAACCAAAACCGACAAGCGATCACAATAACTCACATAACATATACGGTCGTTGTGCACACAGCACCCCATGGAGTCGCCCATCGATTAGGAATGTGTTGGGTTCCATCGGTCAGCGTTATAAGCTGCCTCTGGACCCCAGTGGCCAACCATTTGAACAGTTTTGATAAAGTTTGTTTCTGTTTTTGATCATATTAGTTTGAATTTTGAGATTATTCCGGATCTTAATAAATGTTAGTGTTACAGTCACAACAAGGCTGTACAACTTTTTTGGGACAGCCAGTATTTTACACGATTAAGATACAGAATTACTGCTTCCCTTCCCCTGGGATAATTGAGCAACAGAAACAGCATCCAGCATCCAGACAAGGTTTAAAATAAAATTTTCCGGAATCGTAATGAATTAGCCTGCGTGGAATAACCACAGAAATCAATGTGGGACGTACGACGAACATATCCATTAGGTCGGTGCCGCGAAATTTGGCTTTAATGGGCTATGGCAGCAAACGACCGACGCGTGTGTCTTTGCTAACAGCAAGATATCGACTGCAGCGCCTCTCCTAGGATCATGGCCGTATTAGTTTAGACAACTGGAGAATCGTAGTCTGATCAGATGAGTCCAGATTTCACTTGGTAAGAGTTGACTGTAGGGTTCGATTATGGTCCATATCCCACGAATTCATGGACCCAAGTTGTCAAGAAGGCACTGTGCAAGCTGGTGGTGACTCCAGAACCGTGTGGAATGTGTTTACATGGAATGGAATGAGTCCTCGGTTATGTTCGGCTACTTCCATACAGTTTTCAGCCATTTCTGGAATCAAGTTACCAAACAGGGATGAAATTCTTATGGCCGTCGGCGCGACATGTCACAGGGCCACAGTGGTTCGCGATTGGTTTCAAGAAGATTCTGGACAGTTCGAGCTGACGGTTTTGGCCATGCAGATCGTCCGACATGAATCCCTGCACCACCAACATTTTCGCAATTGTGGACAACTGTACAGTCAGCATGGCTCAACATTTCTGCAGCGGAGTTCCAACTACTCATGGAGTCCATGCCATGTCGAGTTGTTTCAGTACACCAGGCAAAAGGAGGTCCAACTCGATATTGGGGAGTATCCCATGAGTTCTGTCACTTCAGGGTACTGCCAGCCGGTGTGGCCGTGCGGTTCTAGGCACTTCAGTCTGGAACCGCGTGCCGCTACGGTCGCAGGTTCGAATCCTGCCTCGGGCATGGATGTGTGTGATGTCATTAGGTTAATACGTTTAAGTAGTTCTAAGTTCTAGGGGACTGATGACCTCAGTAGTTAAGTCCCATAGTGCTCAAAGCCATTTGAACTTCAGGGTACATTAATCCAGTACTATGGAAAGATAGTACTTGACGACTTCCAACCTACTTTACACATAATTAAAAAATTTTTCTAAACCTTTTTGGGTGAAACCCCACAAATTGTTTTGGAACAAAATAATAAAAGCAAAAAGTTTATCGGTTAGAACATGTTCACTATTCATTCTGTAATGAGACGTGACTTTTTACTAGTTCTCTGCCACTAACTCTATTAGTAATACTTTTTGTAGATATCTACTTGTACCTCTGAATGTGGCTGCATAATTGTATCACTGTAGCACACATAACTCAGGAGATACAGCGTCAAAAACATTGAGGTCCGAGAAAAATTAGCTTTTCTTAAATCTTAGCTCTATACACCCACACAATACCCTTTCAATATTTGATAATGAGAGCACTTGAAAACTTCCAACAAACTTAAAACTTTAGTTTAAACCTTTTT
Source organism: Schistocerca nitens (assembly GCF_023898315.1). Classification (NCBI taxonomy): domain Eukaryota; kingdom Metazoa; phylum Arthropoda; class Insecta; order Orthoptera; family Acrididae; genus Schistocerca; species Schistocerca nitens. The sequence continues at coordinate 43,107,887 of NC_064623.1, read as the reverse complement.
TAAATGCTTTCATTGGTCTTTGGGTGAAAAATCTGAAGAAAAGCCACATATTTGGGGTTATCCGCCATCAACCGTAAAGGTTTCACACACTTAACGCCAGGTCATTAACTCATTAACTTGTCTGTAAGGTAATCAAACGTCTGAAGCTCTGTTATTTAAGAAAACCGGGGTTTGTGGGTTAGCGGTTGATATCCTGTTTCCAGACCGTACAATATCTCACTTTTTGAAATGCTGACAGTACGGATATTCAATGGTTACATAACCTACATGCTACCGCATACGTAACAAGTGGGTGCTAAGTGTGTGTGTGTTACATAGCCTGTGAGACGAAATATAGAGCGCAGCAGGAAAAGCTGTTGCTGTGGGCGTTTGTGGAAATCCCGGGACTTTGGAAACCGCAGACTGGCTGCACCGGTTTTCCGGGACGTAAACTGCACGTGTGGCATGTTTGTGTGTGTGTGTGTGTGTGTGTGTGTGTGTGTGTGTGTGTGTGTGTGTGTGTGTGTAGATTTATGACGCTAAAATCGTATTCACCGGTAATACCTTCCCCACCCCTTACTTCTAACTTATCGGCAGACAGTAAACGATTCACCGTTTTATGGCACAATGTATGGCAAAAAAACTGTGCCGTGGTAATTTATAAGTAACTTTATGTCGCGAAGTTTCATAATAATTTGCAAATAAGGTAACTATCAAGCAGTAGCACGTGTAAGTGGGTACTTTTATTGAAAGGATAGAGTCTCACGAAGCATTTCTATATTTTTTTCTATATTTACTTATACAGGGCGCATAAAAACATGTATTAGAATTTTCAAGGATTTGTTCTTGTCATCTAAACATTAGAAAATGTTCCAAAAGTTCTTAGTTAGGAATTCCTTCCATTGACACTTGGTTGTGCAGTTCACCTCAAATGTACATTTTTACTCGCTTTCTTGTTTACAGCTGGCCGTGGCATTTGTTTGATTACCGATTGTTCTGTTTTAAACTTCCATCACAACGAATCAGAAAGATATATTTAGTGTCTGCAGTGGTGGATATGCACTACCTACATGACCTGGCAACACTAAACGTTATTTCATACTAAACGTTAGCCTCGCAGGCAGTTACGTTTGTACAGTTCCACCAACGCTTGCAAGAGGTAGACACGATTGAAGAGAAAGTTGCAAATAGTATGAAACTACGCGATTACGAACGCCTGAGGAATAGAATGGGTTCATCGTACTGTGGTGCTGTGGATGGAACTCCATCAACCAGTAGAAAGTTGCAAGAAGGGAAGACGTTAATCACGTGATCTGGTACGTGTGCCTGAAAATATTCTGTACCCTTATTCCCTCTAAAGCGTGCATGGGTGCCAGGATTAAATGAGGCTGAGTATCAAGTGAAGAATATCTTCCCGTAAATGCATGTTATCACAGTGTACTGTGCTTCGTAGTTCTTAACATCAGACTCTCTCACTTTCACAAGCTGCGACATCGTCGCGAAAAACAAAGTGACCCGTATATGTAATAAGTTTCCTTTAATTTACGTCTATGGTCACAATCTTTTCTGTTTAACAGATTACCGGTTTCGGTCTTTAATGACCATCATCAGATCTGTCTCATAGGACTTTGATTTTATGAGACAGATCTGATGATGGTCATTAAAGACTGAAACCGGTAATCTGTTAAACAGAAAAGATTGTGACCATAGACGTAAATTAAAGGAAACTTATGACTCACTCACTCCTGTGTCTAGCTTCTCCCTCGGTGAGATCATCAATTACAGTGGTCAATCAGATCAATGTGACAACCTGTCAGATGCCTGAATAGCTACAACATATGATCAAAAGTATCCGGACACCTGGCTGAAAATGACTTACAAGTTTGTGGCACCCTCCATCGGTAATGCTGGAATTCAGTATGATGTTGGCCCACCCTTAGCCTTGATGACAGCTTCTACTTTCGCAGGCATACGTTCAGTCAAGTGCTGGAAGGTTTCTTGTGGAATGGCAGCCGATTCTTCACTGAATGCTGCACAGAGGAGAGGTATCGATGTCAATCGATGAGGCCTGTCACAAAGTCGGCGCTCCAAAACATCCCAAAGTTGTTCTATAGAAATCAGGTCAAGGCTCTGCGCAGGCCAGTTTATAACGAGGACGTTATTGTCGTGTAACCACTCTGCCACAAGCCGTGCATTATGAAAAGGTGGTCTATCGTGCTGAAAGATGCAATCGTCATCCCCGAATTGCTGTTCACCAAATGGAAAGTAGCAAGGTGCTTAAAACATGAATGTATGCCTATGCTGTGATAGTGCAACGCAAAACAAGAGGAGCAAGAAACCTCCATGAAAAACGCGACCACACCATAGCACCACCGCCCCCGAATTTTACTGTTGGCACTAAACACGCTGGCAGATGACGTTCACTGGGGATTCGCCGTACCCACACCCTGCCATCGGATCGCCACATTGTGTGCCGTGATTCGTCACTCCACACAACGTTTTTATACTGTTCAATCGTCCAATGTTTACGCACCTTACACCAAGCGAGGCGTCGTTTGGCATTTACTGGCGTGGAGTGTGGCTTATGAGCAGCCGCTCAACCACGAAATTCAAGTTTTCTCACCTCCCGCCAACTGTCATCGTAATTGCAGTGGATCCTGATGCAATTTGGAATTCCTGTGTGATGGTCTGGATAGATGTCTGCCTATTACACATTACGACCCTCTTCAACTGTCGGTGTCGACCTGTACGCTTTTGTGCTCTACATATCACGTTTCCCCTACATTATCACATCGGAAAGAGTGACCTTAGGTATGTTTAGAATTGTGAACTCTCGCGTACTGGCATAAGACACAAGTGACACCCAATCACCTGAGTACCTTAGACCCAGTCACCTGACTACCTTCGAAGTCCATGAGTTCCCCTGAGCGCCCCAATCTGATCTCTCACGATGTCTAAAGACTACTGAGGTCACTGATATGGAGTACCTGGCAGTAGGTAGCAGCACAATGCACCTAATATGAAAAACGTATGTTTTTGGGGGTACCTGGATACCTTTTGAAACGTCATGCAAGAATCATTGAGGTTCTGGAAGGTAACCACAGGTATGTGAAGCCATGTCGACTCCGCCAGCTGTTCTAGGTTTCTCGGTTGAGGATCCATGGCGCGAAGAGGCTCACCAACGTTGTCCTAGAGGGTCTAGCTGGAGTTTACACCTGTGGAGTTTGGCGGCCAGAGGCGTTCGTTAAACTCATCCTGGTGCTCTTCGAATGACGCACCGTACACTGAAAGCTGTGGTATACGTTGCATTGTCCTACTGGTAGATGCCATTGTGCATGCATGTTGGCGTAGACTTGGTCTCCAGAATATATGCGTACTTCTGTTTGTCTTTTGTGCGTTCCAGAATGACGAGAGCATCTGGAAACGCCATCTGTCGCCTCTCCGTGGACGTCCAGTTGTGGTGTTGGCGTGCAAATTCAAGCCTTCGTCCCGATGAAAAGCAGTCAGAATGGTTTCGTGAACCAGGTGCCTGCTGCGGAGGGTCATACGCGGCTGCTTTCACTAAATGGTCGTCGAGGAGACGCCGTTGGTAGCCCATTAGTTCATCTGGGTGCTCAGATGCTCAACAGTTGCATGTATATCCGCCCATACACATCTCCGTACCCACCGTCCACTCCTTTCAGCTGTGGCCCGTTGTGTACCACAGTTTCCTCGGTGCCAAGTTTGGATAGCGGAATTTTGACATGCAAGTTAATCTTTAACCGTGAAGGCACATTATCAGTTCACTAACTTTCCTTTTAGGAAAGGGTTCCACCTTTGGCCCTTTTGGGCGCCAGATAAATCACTCCGTTTCCTCATCAGAACAACCACTGCACTATTTTTTCGCGTCCCTCCAACGGGCTTTAGACACTCTCCGCTGCTAGAGATGCCACCTGACACCTGTGAGTGGTTATTGCACGTTAAACATAGGCGATGGTCACAGTAATGTACGTCGACTGCCAAGTACTGGATGGGTTAAGCAAAAGGTTTCCAACTCTAGGCATATTTGTTTATTTAAGTAAGGCATTTGATTTTGTTTATCATAAAATCTTGCTCCAGCGGTTGGACCATTGCGGAATACGGGGAGTAGCTCACAATCGGTTCACCTCTTACTTTAGAAACAGACCTAAAAAGGTCATTATTCGAAATGTTGAGAATGGCTGCGATGTGGGGTCTCAGTGGGGTACAGTCAAGTGGGGGTACGCAAACGATTAGTGTTGGGGGCACTCCTGTTCTTTACGTATATGAATGATATGCCCTCTAGTGTTACGGGTAACTTTAAGATATTTCTGTTTGCTAATGACACTAGCTTGGTAGTAAAGGATGTTGTGTGTAACATTGGTTCGGTTTCAAATAGTGCAGCTCATGGCCTAAGTTCATGGCTTGAGGACAATAAACAAAGTGGACAGTAAGAATCATTTTTTTTTGAGTTTCTAACACACAATTCAACAAAACCTGACGTTTCAATTTCGCAGAATGGGCATATAATAGTTAAAACGAACAGTTTACATTTCTAGGTAGTCAGATAGATAGTAAGCTGTGGTGGAAAGCCCACCTTCATGATCTGCTTCAGTCTTAACGCTGCCGTTTTCACTATTCGAACAGTATCTGAAGTGAGTGACCGTTCGACACGAAAATTAGTCTGTTTATTTTCATTCTCCTATGTCGTACGGTATTATATTTTGGGGTAATTCTTCCCATTCTAAAAGGATACTTCGGCTCAATGGCAGTTCAATGAACTGTGGATGAAGCCCGACCAACAGGCATTACTTGAATGAGATTTTCACTCTGCAGCGGAGTATGTGCTGATATGAAACTTCCTGGCAGATTAAAACTGTGTGCCGGACCGAGACTCGATTTCGGGACCTTTGCCTTTCGCGGGCAAGTGCTCTGCCAAGTGAGCTACCCAAGCACGACTCACGCCCCGTCCTCACAGCTTTACTTCTGCCAGTACCTCGTCTCCTACCTTCCAAACTTTACAAAAGCTCTCCTGCGAACCTAGGATCAGCGTCGTCGTTTGTTGTAGGATCGGCACGTTCATTGTACAGGTGTACACAATTAAAGTTCCAGTTTCAAAATGCTGCAGGAAGGGACCTACTGCTCAGAATGACGTCAAATTTGAACAGTACAGTGTTGGCTCAAACGGAAATATCATGAGGTGCTGTAGGCGTCTTAACGTAAATGGAGTCGACTACAAACGACAGATGAATCGCAGTAAGACAATTATGGTTTGAGTGTCACATTACACTAACTGTACTGTTCAACACGCATGAATGCACAAGTTCGACCGTCAACAGTTCTGGCAGTTAGGTAAGCCTATCTACGAAGGGAAGGTTGTAGTACATAGGATGGGTAGAATCGGGTTTCAATCCTCCTGAGGCTAAAAAGCGTACAAAAAGGGAAATGACAGCCGTTTCTGATTTTCGTGAGACAGGCGCAAGACGTGTTCAGTATATTGTTCCCCGTCCTCTGTCACAAATTGAGAAACAGAATATTCCTCAATAGACTGGTGTGTCTCGGGGGTTACTTTCAAAATGGGTTGCGCAAATTGTGCTTTCAGTTAAGCTACATTCCTATTAGGAGCTCTGCACATAACATGTTTCATGTAAGCCTACAGCCAGAAGCCACACTGACTACGATCAGGTGATGTGGGAGGCCAGGCTATAGGGAAATGGCTCAAATGTGTGTGGATTGTTCAGGGACCAAACTGCTGACCTCATCGGCCGCTAGACTCACACACTACTTAAACTAACTTATGCTAAGAACAACACACACACACTCATGCCCGAGGGAGGACTCGAACCTCCGGCGGGAGGGGCTGCGCAATCCGTGACATGACGCCTCAAACAGCACGGCCACTCCACGCGGCTAAGAAAATGGCGGCTGATAATTCTACACTACTGGCCATTAAAACTGCTAAACCACGAAGATGACGTGCTACAGACCCGAAAACTAACCGACAGGAAGATGATGCTGTGATATGCAAATGATTAGCTTTTCAGAGCATTCACGCAATATGGCACCGCTGGGGAACCCTACAAAGTGCTGACACGGGGAAAGTTTCTCACCGGTTTCTCATACACAAACAGCAGTTGTGTAAGGAGCGGAAATGCGTACCATCACGTTTCCGACATTGATAAAGGTCGGATTGTAGCCCAGCGCGATTGCGGTTTATCGTATCGCGACATTGCTGCTGGCGTTGGTCAACATCCAATGACTTTTAGCAGAATATGGAATCGGTGGGTTCTGTAGGCTAATATGGAACACCGTGCTGGATCCCAACGGCCTCGTATCACTAGCAGTCGAGTTGACAGGCATCTTATCCGCATGGCTGTAGCGGATCGTGCAGCCACGCCTCGATCCTTGAGCCAACAGATGGGGACGTTTGCAAGACAACAACCATCGGCGCGATCAGTTCGACGACGTTTCCAGCAAGGAGACCATGGCTGCGGTTACTCTTGACGCTGCATCACAGACAGGAGCGCCTAAGATGGTGTACTCAACGACGAACCTGGTTGCGCGAATGGCAAAACGTCAGTTTTTCGCATGAATCCAGGTTCTGTTTACAGCATCATGATGGTCGTATCCATGTTTGGCGACATCGCAGTGAACGCACATTGAAAGCGTGTATTTGTCATCGCCATACTGGCGTATCACCCGGCGCGATGGTATGGGGTGCCATTGGTTACACGTATCGGTCACCTCTTGTTCAGATTGACGGTACTTGGAACAGTGGACGTTACATTTCAGATGTGTTACGACACGTGGCTCTACCCTTGATTCGATCCCTGCGGAACCCTACATTTCAGCAGGATAATACGCGACCGCATGTTGCAGGTCCGGTTCGGGCCTTTCTGGATACAGAAAAAGTTCGACTGCTGCCCTGGCCAGATCATTCTCCAGATCTCTCACCAACTGAGAACGTCTTCGTGTTAAAGCTGCATGGGCAGCTGTACATGTACACGTCATCCAAGCTCTGTTTGACTCATTACCCAGGCGTATCAAGGCCGTTATTACGGCCAGAGGATCTCGCTTCCCACGCCCGGGTTCCCGGGTTCGATTCCCGGCGGGGTCAGGGATTTTCTCTGCCTCGTGATGGCTGGGTGTTGTGTGCTGTCCTTAGGTTCGTTAGGTTTAAGTAGTTCTAAGTTCTCCGGGACTGATGACCTTAGATGTTATGTCCCATAGTGCTCAGAGCCATTTGAACCATTTGAACGGCCAGAGGTGGTTGTTCTGGGTATTGATTTCTCAGGATCTATGCACCCAAATTGCGTGAAAATGTAATCACATGTCAGTTCTAGTATAATACATCTGTCCAATGAATACCCGTTTATCATCTGCATTTCTTCTTGGTGTAGCAATTTTAATGACCAGTAGTGTTTGCCGCATTTTCAAAATGCCTCTCCAACAGCCGCATATCTGGCTGTGCAATGTGCGGAGGAGCGCCATGTTACGTAAAGTGATCGCACCCAATCATCCAGCCCGTTAAAGTGTTGGGATGATGTTGGTTCGCAGACTGTTATAACGTCTACAGGCAACAGGACCTACGGGGCTCATGTTTTCGAGAGAATACGGCTCTACGATAAACGATGCCGCCTACCCGCACCACAAATTCACATTTCCAGGGGCCGGCCGAAGTGGTCGTGCGGTTAAAGGCGCTGCAGTCTGGAACCGCGAGACCGCTACGGTCGCAGGTTCGAATCCTGCCTCGGGCATGGATGTTTGTGATGTCCTTAGGTTAGTTAGGTTTAACTAGTTCTAAGTTCTAGGGGACTAATGACCTCAGCAGTTGAGTCCCATAGTGCTCAGAGCCACTTGAACCACATTTCCAGAACGAAGTAGTGCTGGTTGAAGCGCGTACCGGTTATCTTCATTCTGCAATTCTAAGCGTTGATGTGACCTGGGAAATGGGCTCGGTCTGTCCATAGAATGTTCTGTGGCTTTGCATTGCCCATTTCCATCATCATCATCCGTGTTCTGCCAAAAGGCTGGTTTTCACGTGGTAGTTCTCCAGGCTGTCTGGTCTTCTGCCATCCTCTTCAGGTCTGCAGAAGTTGCTCTTCCCTTTATGTCGTCTATCATTTTGTATCTCCTTCTTCCTCTGAGTCTTCTCCCACAAACCAATCCTTCCAAAGCATCTACTAGCAAGCACTCCCTTCTCAATGAATGTCCCAACCAGTTCTTTTTCCTTTCTCTTACAACCTTCAGCAGACATCTTCTCTCACCAACCCTTTCCAGTACTCTTTCTATACTCATTCTTTCCATCCACCTTACCCTCTCCATTCTCCTCCACATCCACATCTCAAATGCTTCTAACCATTTTTCTCAGCGTCCATGTTTCAGCCCCATACAGAGCCACACTCCAGACAAAACATTTGCCAAGCCTTTTCCTTAGTCCTTTATCTAATTTGCCGTATTAGAGTCTCCTCTTTCTGTTGAAGCCTCCTTCGCTATGGCAATTCGAGTTTTAACCTCATGGTGACATCCCCGCTTCCATAGGGGCATGAAATTGCAGAGAGGAGGTTTATCTTACTGACAGGTCAGCAGGAAGAAACTTCAGAACATGGGTGATTTTTTACAGATAGCAATAATTCAGAATGTTTCGTAGCATTTTAAGCACAGTGCTTGCAGGTATGTCCAAAGTTGTTTACTGTTTGTTTGCACACCACTATTCGACGTTTCCTGCAATGCTGTAGGCGCATATTGGAATGAAGCCCTCCCGCTGCCACACAGCACTTCAAAGGAACCTGTCTTTTAGAATTCTAGAATCATTTTCTCTTTACCCTTAGCAGACATCGGACCAACGACTTTTTTCATACCCCTAAATGTCCGTCACTTCTGCAGGGATACTGGCGTGAAGTCACCGTTCTTGCGACAGAGCTGTACCAGCGGCATGCTATCCTTCATGGCGACAGTCATATTGTTCGTCTTGGACGCAAACTGAGGAATATCCGTGTACCGCGCGTCTGCTGGTGCGCTTATTCTGATGCTTACAGCGCCATATGTTTGTCAAATTTTCGTGTAATTTGTTTAGTTCCGTGGCACTTCTCCCTGCGTCAGTAATATGCTGTTCTAATTTGACATCATTCTGTTCAGTGGTTCTCTTTCTACAGTGTTCTGAAACTGGAATTTCAATTAGCGACATCCTGTAATTTCGTTGTTTTGTTTCCTTCCGATGACGTCCGATGATCGGCCAACATCGAATGCCATCGAACAGAGATAATTAGGGGGCCACTGTAGTAATAGCCTAAGACGCATTATTGTTCCATTACGACAATGCCGAGAATCGTTCTAGACGAGCGACAACTCAAAGATTACCACTGGCGAAAGAGGAAATACACCACCTCGCCCAAGCACATACGTACTCAACCCTTCGTACATCTTCATGCACAGTTACACCACTATACGCCGACATTCGCCGCGTAAACATGTCGGTGACTATGATATCCAACAAAAAATCGAGAGAATTACGTGGCCACTGTTGTAATAGTCTAAGGCGCATTGTTGTTCCACTACGACAATGCCGAGAATTGTCCTGTGCGACAACTCAAAGATTACCATCGGCGAAAGGGGAAATACACCACCTCGCCCAAGCACGTACGCACTCAACCTTTCGCATATATTGATGCACAGCTACAACACTATGCGCCGACATTCACAGCGTAATCATGTCGGTGAAGTTAATATCCAACAAAAAATCGAGAGAAATACGTGGCCACTGTTGTAATAGTCTAAGTCCCATTGTTGTTCCATTACGACAATGCCGAGAATCGTCCAATACGTGTAACAACTCAAAGATTACCACCGGCGAAAGAGGAAATACACCACCTCGCCTAAGCACATACGTACTCAACCTTTCGCATATCTTAATACACAACTAAAACAATATGTGCCGACATTAACAGCGTAAACCTTAAAAGCGGTGGCTCATTTTTTTTTTTTTCAGGTTACGCTTTCTTGCTGTAGGGGCTGTGATTTTTGATATTTTTTGTCTAAACCAGCAAGGCAAAACAGAGGCCACTACTTCCACCACATCAAGTGGATTTAGTGTTCACGTACTCACAGTGAGCCGCGAACACTTCCCAGTTTATCAATGGGGAATAGCTGAACATGATTACTACTGTTATCGGTGCCATGCGCGCAATTGTCGTGCCAGGCGCGTGATATTGAAACACTATACTATCGTTAGGGGCGCGAGTCCTGCACGACCTTATAGCAACCGTTATAGTTCCGCATTATTCTCTTACACTAGGGGTGAGTTCACGTAAGGAAAGAGAGAGAATGTAAGATTTCCGGACTCATTTATTAAACAGTTGAGAATCGAACAATAATATAACCAAATGTGGGTGGGGGGAAAGAAAGATTCGTGTTAATCAGCCTGCCCTAAACTACGTTCATAACACGCACGATAGCAGGTGGAATGGAATTTTAGTAACGCTCGCCGTATTATCAAACAGAATCGCATTTAGTAAAGGAAGGGGTTGCAGGCGTGCACGACGACCACCAGTAATTAGTCAAAGTCTAAGAAGATGCTACTTTGCGTGAATCGTTCGGTAGCCTCCCGTACTAAAGCAATAAAACCCGCAAGACGCGAAACTATTCACAATGACCTATCAGGTTCCCTCTGGGCCGCAGGGCGCGAATCTGCAGTGCACGTCGGCGCTCATGCTTTCCGAACCATCTCCTGGAAGCGGCGCCTCCGGTCCCCGGCACGGTCACATTAGAGCTGCCTCTACCGCCCCTTTGTCCACCACCCATCCGCGGAGGGCGGTTGGCGCCCGCCCGCGAAAAATGGGCGCGCACCTGAACTGACCAATCCTAGGGCCGGAACTTCACAGGGAGGCGACCTCGCGACGTTAAAGTCGAGAAGAAATAGCAGTTACAAGGTTGGTAAGGCAGGTTGGGGAACTGAAAACAGGAGAAACTTTGGCCAGTACTGAATGTTCAAACGACACCACGTGCTACCCTGGCGATCGGAAAAAAGATGTGAAACGGGAAGCCATTATGGCTGCTAGGAAGACTGCTGCCCTCGCCCACATACAAAGAAAATTTCTAGCGCCAAGCTCCTCTCACAGATCAGTGTGAGACAAGCTGTAAAAATCGTCAAATAAATCAGGCAACCCATAGAAATTACTACTATTACCTGTATTATTGAGCAAGCAGTGAAGGAAACAAAAGAAAAATTCGGAGTAGGTATTAAAATCCAAGGAGAAGAAATAAAAACTTTGAGGTTCGCCGATGACATTGTAATTCTGTCAGAGACAGCAAAGGACTTGGAAGAGCAGTTGAATGGAATGGACAGTGTCTTGAAAGGAGGATATAAGACGAACATCAACAAAAGCAAAACGAGGATAATGGAATGTAGTCGAATTAAATCGGGTGATGCTGAGGGAATTAGATTAGGAAATGAGACACTTAAAGTAGTAAAGGAGTTTTGCTATTTGGGGAGCAAAATAACTGATGATGGTCGAGGTAGAGAGGATATAAAATGTAGACTGGCAATGGCAAGGAAAGCGTTTCTGAAGAAGAGAAATTTGTTAACATCGAGTATAGATTTAAGTGTCAGGAAGTCATTTCTGAAAGTATTTGTATGGAGTGTAGCCATGTATGGAAGTGAAACATGGACGATAAATAGTTTGGACAAGAAGAGAATAGAAGCTTTCGAAATGTGGTGCTACAGAAGAATGCTGAAGATTAGATGTGTAGATCACATAACTAATGAGGAATTATTGAATAGGATTGGGGAGAAGAGAAGTTTGTGGCACAACTTGACCACAAGACGGGACCGGTTGGTAGGACACGTTCTGAGGCATCAGGGGATCACCAATTTAGTATTGGAGGGCAGCGTGGAGGGTAAAAATCGTAGAGGGAGACCAAGAGATGAATACACTAAGCAGATTCAGAAGGATGTAGGTTGCAGTAGGTACTGGGCGATGAAGAAGCTTGCACAGGATAGAGTAGCATGGAGAGCTGCATCAAACCAGTCTCAGGACTGAAGACCACAACAACAACAACCTGCAGTATTATTTAACCGAGTACCAGAATGCTGGGATTAGAAATATGAAATACCAGCACTGAATGGTCGGTCACGTCGATATCCAACAAAAACTCAATAAGTTGCAAACAACATTCCAGAATATTAGCATACCGATAGATATTCGAGTGCTTAGACAAAATGTGTATGGATGCACATTAGATGGGCGAATGGTCGAAACGCATCACGCATTTTGAGTTTCATAAGTAACTCAGCAATTAGTTGCGGTCTCGTAAGTACTTCACAGCTGACTGATTTGTCCCCCCTGTACCGGTCCACATTTATCAGGGGTAATCTACCGCATCCGATTTCGTTGCATTTCGTAGCATTTCGCGCCATTATTAACAGATTTGCATTTTTTAACGCAGGCTGGCGCCGCAACAGGTCATCTGTGAACACAATGGCCGACTTCCGATTCGAGAATGGTTCGCATTTCCCCTTCCGTTCTTCCCCTACTAGCGCCCTCTCCACAGTTCCAGGCAAAACAAAACGAAAAATATACAGATAAAGTAAAAAAAATTCATAACTGTTTTAAATTTTCCAGCCGTTGCTACGCAGCGGCTTTTTTTATTATGTTTGTTTTGTGCACTTGTATTTATTTGCCATTTCATTTGCTCCCCCAGAGTATTCGGTATGATGATTGCCCACTGCTTCGTGCTCACAGAAAACAGGCCACAGTAAGCACTAATGTCTCAAATAGTAGCTGCTCTTCAACGCCAAACTAGCAGACTCAGTATCAAATACCCTAACTATTGTACACATATCAAACACCCGAACTCCTGTACACATTGTAAAAGCTCGAATTTCTTTTCGCTTTTTATTTCCTGACTGCAAATTTCGTTAGCATTATAGTTATTGGAATAGAGGCGAATACATGTGGACTGAAGCTTATCAGATGTTTCTGTAGGGTGACCGAAAATAGAATGACCAGGAGGAACTGGGAACAGACTGAGAATGTGAAACCACTACGATATGTATGGAAGACGTTAGAAAACAGAGGTAACGGGACTAACTATGGAAGGTGAGACAGGCAAAGACATATACACAATAACACAAAATAATAATGTCAGTCACATAACAACAGGCTCTCAGAATTCTAACAAATCAGACGTGGTGTACCACAAAATTCGATTTTGCATCCTCTGCTGTCTGTGATAGACATAAATGACCTTCCACTTTCAGTTTCAGAAGATGTGGATTTTGTAATATTTGACGATGGTAGATGTACTAGAATAAAAAGTGTAATCGATCCACTTACGGGAAAGGCAGTTAATCAAATATTCCAAAACGTTAACCGACGTTTCAGAACAAGCGCAGTGTCATCGAATTTTGTAAAGAATCAGTACATACATTTCGGTACTCCACACAGACCTCCATAAGCTATTAAAAGAAGTTTCTCAGAAAATTTACAGCAAGAATTAGTGTTTGGACTGAAGATAAATCAGAACCTGAACTGAAATGCCCACTGCCTGGTTTTCATGAGGCTAATTGTTTCATCTATGTTCACAGCCCCCCCTCCCCCCCCCCCCCCCCCATGAACCTTGCCGTTGGTGGGGAGGCTTGCGTGCCTCAGCGATACAGATGGCCGTACGGTAGGTGCAACCACAACGGAGGGGGTATCTGTTGAGAGGCCAAACAAACGTGTGGTTCCTGAAGAAGCGCCGCAGCCTTTCCAGTAGTTGCAGGGGCAACAGTCTGGATGACTGACTGATCTGGCCTAGTAACACTGACCAAAACGGCCTTGCTGTGCTGGTACTGCGAACGGCTGAAAGCAAGGGGAAACTACAGCCGTAATTTTTCCCGAGGGCATGCAGCTTTACTGTATGGTTAAATGATGATGGCGTCATCTTGGGTAAAATAATCCGGAGGTAAAATAGTCCCCCATTCGGATCTCCGGGCGGGGACTAGTCAAGAGAATGTCATTATCAGGAGAAAGAAAACTGGCGTTCTACCGATCGGAGCGTGTAATGTCAGATCCCTTAATCGGGTAGGTAGTTTAGAAAATTTAAAAAAGGAAATGGATAGGTTAAAGTTAGATATAGTGGGAATTAGTGAAGTTCGGTGGCAGGAGGAATAAGACTTCTGGTCAGGTCACTACAGGGTTATAAACACAAAATCAAATAGGGGTAATGCAGGAGTAGGTTTAATAATGAATAGGAAAATAGGAATGCGGGTAAGCTACTACAAACAGCATAGTGAACGCATTATTGTGGCCAAGATAGATACGAAACCCACGCCCACCACAGTAGTACAAGTTTATATGCCGACTAGCTTTGCAGATGACGAATAAATTGAAGAAATGTATGATGAAATAAAAGAAATTATTCAGATAGTGAAGGGAGACGAAAATTTAATAGTCATGGGTGACATATTGCTTACCTCTCCGGTTCTACGCAGAACCACCTCGTTCCTTACCTTATCAGTTCACCTGATTTCCAACATTCATCTTTAGCACGACATTTCTAAAGTTTCGATTCTCTTCTGTTCCAGTTTCACTACCATACAATGTTCCAGACGTACATTCTCAGAAATTTCTTCTTCAAATTAAGGCTGATATTTGATATTAGTAGCCGCGCGGGGTTAGCCGAGAGGTCTGGGGCGCTGCAGCCATGGACTGCGTGGCTGGCCCCGGCGGAGGTTCGAGTCCTCCCTCGGGCATGGATGTGTGTGTGCGTCATTAGGATAATTTAGGTTAAGTAGTGTGTAAGCTTAGGGACTGATGACCTTAGCAGTTAAGTCCCATAAGATTTCACACACATTTGATATTAGTAGAATTCTCTTGGCGAGCAATGTCCTTTTTGCCATTGCTAGCTTCTTTTTGATTACCTCCTTGCTCCAATCGTCATTGGTAATTTTACTGCGTACGTAGTAGAATTCCTTAACTTTATCTACTTCGTGATCATCAATCCTGATCTTAAGTTTCCCGCTGTTCTACTACTTCTCATTACCTTCGTCTTTCTTCGATTTGCCGGCCGAAGTGGCCGTGCGGTTAAAGGCGCTGCAGTCTGGAACCGCAAGACCGCTACGGTCGCAGGTTCGAATCCTGCCTCGGGCATGAATGTTTGTGATGTCCTTAGGTTAGTTAGGTTTAACTAGTTCTAAGTTCTAGGGGACTAATGACCTCAGCAGTTGAGTCCCATAGTGCTCAGAGCCATTTGAACCATTTTTTCTTCGATTTACTCTGAATCCATACTCTGTATGCATTAAACTGTTCATTAACTTCAGCAGATCATGTAATACTTCTTCACTTCCAAACAGCATAGCAATGTCATCAGCGAATCGTATGATTTATAGCATTTCACCTTGAATTTTAATTCCACTCCAGAACCTTTCTTTTATTTCCGTCACTGCTTCCTCGATGTACAGATTGAACAGTAGGGGCGAAAGGCTGCATCCTTGTCTTACACCCTCTTTAATACCAGCACTTCGTTCTTGGTCGTCCATTCTTAATATTCCCTCTTGGCTGTTGTACATATTGTTTGTGACCCATCTGTCCCTGTTGCTTAGTTTTACTTTTCTCAGAATTTCGAACACCTTGTACCATTTTACATTGTCGTTCACTTTTTCCTGGTCGACAAATCCTATGAACGTGTCTTGAATTTTCTTTAGCCTTGCTTCCATTATTAGCCGTAACGTCAGAATTGCCTCTCTCGTGCCTTTACCTTTCCTAAGGCCAAACTGATCGCCATCCAGCACTTCCTAAATTTTCTTTTCAATTTTTCTGTTATTATTCTTATAAGCAGCTACGATGCATGAGCTGTTAAGCCGAATGTGCGGTAATTTTCGCACTTTTCAGCTCTTGCCGTCTTCGGAATTGTGGGGATGATGCTTTTCGGAGAGTCAGATGGTATGTCACCAGACTCATGCATTCTACATACCAACGTGAATAGTCGTTTTGTTGAAATTTCCCTCAATGATTTTAGAAATTCTGATGGAATGTAATCAATCGCTTCTGCCTTGTTTGTTGTTAAGTCCTCAGAAGCTCTGTTAAATTCTGATTCTAATGGTGGATCCCCTATCTCTTCCAAATCGACTCCTGTTTCTTCTTCTATCACATCAGAGAAATCATCCCACTCACAGAGGCTTTCAATGTATTCTTTCCATCTATCCGCTCTCTCCTCTCCATTTATCAGTGGAATTCCTGCTACAGTCCTAATGTTGTCACCCTTACTTTCAATGTCTCCGAAGGTTGTTTTGACTTCTTGTATGCTGAGTCTGTCCTTCCAACAGTCATTTCTCTTTAGATGTCTTCATATTTTTCGTGCGGCCATTTGATCTTAGCTTCCCTGAACTTCCTATCTATTTCATTCCTCAGTGACTTGTATCTCTCTGTTCCTGAGTTTCCCGGAACATTTTTGCACTTCCTCCTCTCATCGATCAGTAGAAGTATTTCTTCTGTTACCCACGGTCTTTTAGCAGTTACCTTCTTTGTACCTACGTTTTACTTCTCAACTTCTGTGATGGCCCTATTTAGAGAAGTCCATTCCTCTTCAATTGTACTGCCTACTGGGATATTCCTTATTGCTGTATCTATAGCCTTAGAGAATTTCAAGCGAATCACGTCATCTATTAGTACTTCCGTATCCCACTTCTTTGCGTATTGATTCTTCATGGCTAACGTCTTAAACTTGAGCCTACTCTTCATCACTACTATATTGTGATCTATGTCTGCTCCAGGGTACGCTTTACAATTCGGTATCTGATTTCGGAATTTCTGTCTGACCATGATCTAATCTAACTGAAATCTTTCCGTATCACCCTGCCTTTTCCAAGTATACCTCTTCCTCCTGTGATTCTGAACAGAGTATTCACTATTACTAGCTGAAACGTGTTACGGAGCTCAGGTAGTCTTTCTCCTCTCTCAATCCTGGTCCCAAGCCCATATTCTCCTGTAACTTTTTCTTCTACTCCTTCCCCCTAAAACTGCATTCCTGTCCCCCATGACTATTAGATTTTCATCTCCCTTTGCATTCTGAATTACCATTTGAATATCCTCATATACTTCCTCTATCTCTTCATCTTCAGCCTGCGACGACGGGGTGTATCCTTGAACTATCGTTGTCGGTGTTAATTAGCTGTCGATTCTGATAAGAAAAACATTATCGCTGAACTGTTCACAGTGACACCCTCTCTGCCCTACCTTCCTATTCCTAACGAATCCTACTCCCGTTATACCATTTTCTGCTGCTATTGATACCCTGTACGCATCTGACCACAAATCCTTGTCTTCGTTCCACTTCATAAACCACTACAGTATCTAGATTGAGCTTTTGAATTTCACTTTTCCGATTTTCTAGATTCCCTTCCACGTTCAAGCTTCTGACAATCTACGCCCCGACTTGTAGAACATTGCCCTTGTTGATGATTCAATCTTTTTCTCATAGTAATCTCTCCCTTGGTAGTCCCCTCATAGGGATCCGAATGGGGGACTATCCCGGAATCTTTTGCCAGTAGAGAGATCATCATGACACTTCTTCAATTACAGGCCACGTGTCCTGTGGATACACGTTACGTATCTTTAATGTAGTGGTTTCCATTACCAGCTGCATCGTCATGCCGTTGATCATTGCTGATTCTTCCGCCTTTAGGGGCAGTTTCCCACCCCTAGGACAAGAGAGTGCCCTGAACATCTGTCCCCTCCTCTGCCCTGTTTGACAAGGCCTTTGGCAGAATGAGTGGTGACTTCTTATGCCGGAAGTCTTTGGCCGCTACTGCTGATTATTAATCAGCATTTATGCAGCGGCAGGATTCGAACCCGGGACCGACGATGTTTTGATTATGAATCAAAGACGCTATCTCTAAATCAGAATCTGGTACTACATTTCACTACATTCGTCAAAGGTAGGTGGAGAAGTGGACGAGGCTCACGTAACCCATGCCATAATAAACTGAGACGGTCTGTCACACCTGACAGAGTACGACGTGTTACACTTTTCCACTGTTGCGCCAGAGCTGAAGAGCGGCACAGATCTGTCTCGCTATATCATGCAGATGGGTGATGCAACCTGACCCATCGTGTCGTATTTGTACGGCCTTTCGTGAACCATTCTGGAAGCACCCGTTCCTAGCCGGGTAACTTCGTCCCACTCGATCAGTAGTTTCAGAGATTCATGCATCACATTCTGTCATCCCAATAATGCGCCCTTTTTCCAACTCACCGTTTTGACGGTACGGTTCGCGTATACGGTCGACAGGCATCCTGCACATCAGCTGAAATCACACTCATCCGTTATCTTCGGTTTATAGCGACAACGAGAGCCGCAGGCATATTTTACCGGTAGGTCTTGATCCCCGATGTCGATGTCGACCTTGAACACACGGGCCGACATGATTCCTGTGCTAATAATTTATGCAGAACATAATACTCTACATGTCCAGTTAATATTGAGCTGGTGCGTTTCTGGCGCCACTTTCCATCGATCGTCATTTTGATCTTTGAGTCGACTTCGATACTTATTTGTGTTCTGCACATCTTTGGCGGGGCGGATTTAACCGCAGCGCGTGCGTCTGTTGATAAGGTGTGTCGGGATCGTCGGTGAGCGAAAGTCACGTGGGGCTGTGTACGTAGGCAGGACGGCAAGAGGACGAGTCGAACAACGGAGGAGCGGGGCCAGCGGCTACAGCGTGTTGAGTCATGAGGGCAGATCCACCACCCATGGTGGTTTGGTTTTCCTAGAAGTCGGAAGGACAGGCTCCTTCGAGTCTTTTATAAGCTACGCCGACCGATTGGAGTCGCCAAGTTGCTTCGGTGGGCTGCGTTCGGCTTAATTCAATATGTCAGTGTAGTAAAAATCCTTTGGAATTGTTTTAGTTGTTTATCACCTACCTCGGTGTCGTGACTATCTATCTTGACGGCAGTTGAGGAAGTGTGGCTACGCCCAACCAACCGGCATGAAGTGTGGTTAAAGACGTAGCTAGAAGTGCTACGAGTAGAGAGTAAGTCCGGCTCTGGCGTTTCAAGACACGCCGAGATACGTCCTCTATTCTACCTAGTAGTTCATTTGGTAGTTTGGCGTGTAAATGTGCGCCGAGATAATTCTTGTCATCTTAACTTTAGGGCATGATTAACCAAAGTTTAAGTGCTGGCACTGGCCAAGTAACTCACGGAGGCTAATTTGTTTCTATTCAGTTGTATTGATCACCTGTTCTCTAGATGAGATTGTGTAGTTTATGTCTCAGAATATTGTCTGCCGTTAACGTGTGTTGTGTTACAGATAGCCGGCCTGTGTGGCCGAGCGGTTCTAGGCACTACAGTCCGGAACCACGCGACGGCTACGTCAGAGGTTCGAATCCTGCCTCTGGCATGGATGTGTCTGATGTCATTAGGTTAGTTAGGTTTAAGTTGTTGTAGGTTCTAGGGGACTGATGACGTCAGAAGTTAATTCCCATGGTGCTCAGAGCCATTTGAACCATTTTGTGTTACAGATAATTGGTAGCGGTCGACCCGAGCATACTGCGAGCAGAGCACCACGGGGTCAGAGAGATATGTAAGGCCCTTTCGTCTCCTTTACATCTTGGGTTATGTTGTCAGTGTTGCGTGATTCCATCTTTCTGGTGGAGAATTACAGCATTTGAAGTTCAATTGCAGTGCAAATTTGAGTACACTTCTGTGCCATTTCCTGTCTCTCGGACATCTCCTTTTGATTTGAATCCTTGGTCTGCTCGCGTCTATCGCTAATTCACACACAGTATTGAAGCAACCTCATTTTAGGGGTATTGTCATATGGTCATTGATTTGGCCAAAATTAAAGCACCTCCTTAATTGTTTTAGACATTTGTATATAGTTTTGTGTAGGAAATCTGTTCCTCAGCTGATTGGAAGTAATGAGAGTTCTGATGGGAATTGTACGGACTTTTGTATTATTTAAGTAAAGCTTTACCTGAGTGTATTTACCTAGTCATATTCAAGTTTCAAGTTTTATAGGACTTGTTCCAGTTAAGAAATTGATTTGCTACTTGTTCAAGTGATCTGGCCTCATAAGGCAGTCTTCTGTATTATTGTCATTGTGACTTTATAATGCTTCTGATTGTAATAAAACATGTAGCAACCACAACGGATTACTATTGTGATTTTGGTGTGTCACTAACATTACACATTTCAAATATGAAGGTCCAATCTTTGCCTGGTTAAGCACGTACTTTATTTATGGACTTCAATGCTGTCTTCTTCGCACGTTTCTTCATATCTGTTGACAACCAAAAAATCGAGTGCGCTGTATGTTTCGATATGAAGTGAAATTGTTTTTCGTTTCTGAGATAATGTTACTTGTCACTGCAGCGGCGTCGTAATTTGAAGAAAGAAACAAGGTAGAGAGAGAAGCATTTAGAGACATGGGCAGATGTAGATGTGGTCAGGTCATATACGAAATATTCTCCGACCACGTTGTACAAAACAGACAATACTTCGGCAACACGTTGGCAACTACATGAAATAGCCCACTCCGTCAACAATACTGATCAGTAATATCGCAATATTGCAGTATATTGCAACCATATTGCAGCAATGTTGACGGGTACACTATTGCGGCCACAGGTTGCCGTAAAATATCGCTCTTGTAAACGCACTGTAAGTCCTCTGCGACAGGTCGCGGATGTCTTCTAACGTGCCTAGAGGTACGCGATGGCTCAGCGCCTTAGATTTCAGCCATTCTTGTCGGAGACTGCACTTGAGGAGTCGCCAAGTGTCGTCCGACCGCGCATGCGCATTTCGAACGACCATCAAGCATAGATAAAATTCCACAACACTGTACTATCAAGTAAGCTGTATTGGAGGGTACATCTCGCTGTTGTCGCCAATCTTACGTACTATAATATCGCTTATTTCATGAAAAACACGTTAACGCTGAGGAAATTTTCCATTCTTGGTGCGCAAGAGGCTGTTTAAGTAACAATTGTTTGGTAATTGGGAGGATCAGTCTCCCATCGATCGGCCGGGTTCTTCATCCTGGTGAGAACTCAATTCAATTGGATACACCAGATTTTGGTTGGACGGTGGCTCATACTACGATGACCAAACAGAAGAGGCAAAAATATGATGTTCATCTAATCTCTGGGGCTAGCTGTGGTGGTGCAGTCCCAGTCATGCCTAGGCGAGGCGCCGGCTCTGCCAATAAAAGCCCGAAGCAGACAGCAGCCTTATTTATGTGAAAACTGCCGAGCTGCCACGGGTCCTTCGCCCTCTCGTCACTGAACGCTTCCTTCAGACAGGAGGTCCCGGTAAAACGCTGGAAGAGCACCCTCCCAGTAAGAAAACTGCTAACTTGTCCGCCTAGAAAATGCGCCCTCTACCCTCTAAATAAAATTAACTACGGCAACGTGGCAAAAATGAGTATATATTGCATGACAACACGTGACATTAATTTCACAAAACGTTATAATCGTACTTCAGTCACAGCTTGTTACAATGTCTGCTTTCGAAAAGATACACACACAGATAAGCAGATAAAACATACAATACAATACAATACAATATGTAAGTAGGCCGTTTAGGTTTTTTTATTGGTAACGGCACCTCTGTATGAAAATCACTGGCTGTGCTGTGTGCAGTCTGTGGCTGCTTTGCATTGTTGTAATACTCGCCATTGTAGTGTTAGGCAGCTGGCTGTGAACAGCGCGTAGCGTTGCGCAGTTGGAGGTGAGCCGCCAGTAGTGGTGGATGTGGGGAGAGAGATGGCGGAGTTTTGAAATTTGTCATGAACAGCTATATATATTATGACTATTAAGGTAAATACATTGTTTGTTCTCTATTAAAATCTTTCATTTGCTAACTATGCCTATCAGTAGTTAGTGCCTTCCTTAGTTTGAATCTTTTATTTAGCTGGCAGTAGTGGCGCTCGCTATATTGCAGTAGTTCGAGTAACGAAGATTTTTGTGAGGTAAGTGATTTGTGAAAGGTATAGTTTAATGTTAGTCAGGGCCATTCTTTGTAGCGATTACTGAAAGTCAGATTGCGTTGCGCTAAAAAAAAATATTGTGTGTCAGTTAAAGCACAGTCTTATGTATAATTGTTCAAAAGGGGACGTTTCAAATACAAGGTTCATTTTCAGGATACTGCATGTGTTGATTTCTAAAAAATTCCGTTTGAAAATATCAAACTGCTGAATGACCTACATTCTTCAGCAAAATGTAAGGAAAAATTATTTTGTGGAGAACTAAACACGGCAAAGTTTTCAGTCCAGTTGAGAGTGAAAAATAAGTACCATGTGTAAGTAGCAATGATTTTCTGCCCTCGTTAATGACCTCATTATGTTGAAGTGGTCTATTGTGTTTGCATGTCACAACAATAAAATATACGACGGGGGATCACTGCTATCAGCTGCAGAGGAACAGTAAGCGGACTCAGCGGCGATGAGTGAAAAAGTGTACTGGACTGGGATTCGAAACCGTGACCTCCTGGTTAATGGACAGGTGCGGGGTAACCACCGTGTCACCCGGAACACAGCGTTATCGCAACAGCACGGACTCTCCCGGTGCGCCTCACTGCCGATCCACACTCCCATAGAGCGCCATCCAACCGCAGTTCCTGTCCATTATACTCCTGTTCGCTACTTAGACATTCAGCAGCAGGCGTACCCAGACAGTCACCGCAGTTGCGACAACGCTGTGTCACGGATGGCGCAGTGGTTACCGCACCTGCCTTGTAAGCAGAAGATCCCGGATTCGACTTTCGGTCTCGTACAAATCTTCACTCATCGCCGCTGATTGCGCTTAATCTCCCGCTGCAGCTCATAGCAGTGATCCCCCTTCACTTTACATATAGTGTTTCATAGCTGCAGGATCTGCGTGATGTCTCTTCTTTCGAAAGGTAACAAAATACACTCCTGGAAATTGAAATAAGAACACCGTGAATTCATTGTCCCAGGAAGGAGAAACTTTATTGACACATTCCTGGGGTCAGATACATCACATGATCACACTGACAGAACCACAGCCACATAGACACAGGCAACAGAGCATGCACAATGTCGGCACTAGTACAGTGTATATCCACATTTCGCAGCAATGCAGGCTGCTATTCTCCCATGGAGACGATCGTAGAGATGCTGGATGTAGTCCTGTGGAACGGCTTGCCATGCCTTTTCCACCTGGCGCCTCAGTTGGACCAGCGTTCGTGCTGGACGTGCAGACCGCGTGAGACGACGCTTCATCCAGTCCCAAACGTGCTCAATGGGGGACAGATCCGGAGATCTTGCTGGCCAGGGTAGTTGACTTACACCTTCTAGAGCACGTTGGGTGGCACGGGATACATGCGGACGTGCATTGTCCTGTTGGAACAGCAAGTTCCCTTGCCGGTCTAGGAATGGTAGAACGATGGGTTCGATCACGGTTTGGATGTACCGTGCACTATTCAGTGTCCCCTCGACGATCACCAGTGGTGTACGGCCAGTGTAGGAGATCGCTCCCCACACCATGATGCCGGGTGTTGGCCCTGTGTGCCTCGGTCGTATGCAGTCCTGATTGTGGCGCTCACCTGCACGGCGCCAAACACGCATACGACCATCATTGGCACCAAGGCAGAAGCGACTCTCATCGCTGAAGACGACACGTCTCCATTCGTCCCTCCATTCACGCCTGTCGCGACACCACTGGAGGCGGGCTGCACGATGTTGGGGCGTGAGCGGAAGACGGCCTAACGGTGTGCGGGACCGTAGCCCAGCTTCATGGAGACGGTTGCGAATGGTCCTCGCCGATACCCCAGGAGCAACAGTGTCCCTAATTTGCTGGGAAGTGGCGGTGCGGTCCCCTACGGCACTGCGTAGGATCCTACGGTCTTGGCGTGCATCCGTGCGTCGCTGCGGTCCGGTCCCAGGTCGACGGGCACGTGCACCTTCCGCCGACCACTGGCGACAACATCGATGTACTGTGGAGACCTCACGCCCCTCGTGTTGAGCAATTCGGCGGTACGTCCACCCGGCCTCCCGCATGCCCACTATACGCCCTCGCTCAAAGTCCGTCAACTGCACATACGGTTCACGTCCACGCTGTCGCGGCACGCTACCAGTGTTTGCGATGGAGCTCCGTATGCCACGGCAAACTGGGTGACACTGACGGCGGCGGTGCACAAATGCTGCGCAGCTAGCGCCATTCGACGGCCAACACCGCGGTTCCTGGTGTGTCCGCTGTGCCGTGCGTGTGATCATTGCTTGTACAGCCCTCTCACAGTGTCCGGAGCAAGTATGGTGGGTCTGACACACCGGTGTCAATATGTTCTTTTTTCCATTTCCAGGAGTGTATTTACCCGATTAATAATGCAATGTTATTTGATGTAGTCTTTAGTGCGACTTTTAACAAAATGATACGATGAACTACGTAGTTGTGGCATAAACCAGACCTAATATACCGAGTGGTCCATTGATAGTGACCGGGCCAAATATCTAACGAAATAAGCGTCAAACGAAAAAACTACAAAGAACGAAACTCGTCTAGCTTGAAGGGCGAAACCAGATGGCGCTATGGTTGGCCCGCTAGCTGGCGCTGCCATAGGTCAAATGGATATCAACTGCGTTTTTTTTTAAAGGAACCCCCATTTTTTATTTCATATTCGTGTAGTAGGTAAAAAAATATGAATGTTTTAGTTGGACCACTTTTTTCGCTTTGTGATAGATGGCGCTGTAATAGTCACAAACGTATGAGTACGTCGTATCGCGTTACATTCCGTCAGTGCGGACGGTATTTACTTCGTGATACATTACCCGTGTTAAAATGGATCCTATGCCAATTGCGGGAAAGGTCGATATCGTGTTTATGTATGGTTATTGTGACAAACATGCCCAACGGGCGTGTGCTATGTATGCTGCTCGGTATCATGGACGACATCATCCAAGTGTCCGGACCGTTCGCCGGATAGTTACGTTATTTAAGGAAACAGGAAGTGTTCAGCCACATGTGAAACGTCAACCACAACCTGCAACAAATGATGACGCCTAAGTAGGTGTTTTAGCTGCTTTAGCGGCTAATCCGCACATCAGTAGCAGACAAATTGCGCGAGAACCGAGGATCTCAAAAACGTCGGTGGTGAGAATGCTACATCAACTTTGGTACATCCGTACCATATTTCTATGCACCAGGAATTGCATGGCGGCGACTTTGAACGTCGTGTACAGTTCTGCCACTGGGCTATTTAGCGACGATGCGTCATTCACCAACAGCGGTAACGTAAACCGGCATAATATGCACTATCGGTCAATGGAAAATCCACGACGGCTGCGACAAATGGAACATCAGCGACCTTGGCTGGTTAATGTACGGTGCGGCATTATGGGAGGAAGGATAATTGGCCCCCATTTTATCGATGGCAATCTAAATGGTGCAATGTATTTCCTACGTAATGTTCTACCGATGTTACTACAAGATGTTTCACTGCATGACAGAATGGCGATGTAGTTCCAGCGTGATGGATGTCCGGCACATAGCTCGCGTGCGATTGAAGCGGTATTGAATAGCGTATTTTATGACAGGTGGATTGGTCGTCGAAGCACCATACCATGGCCCGCACGTTCACCGGATCTGACGTCCCCGGGGAAAGTTGAAGGATATTTGCTATAGTGATCCACCGACAACGCCTGACAACTTGCGTCAGTGCATTGTCAATGCATGTGCGAAAATTACGGAAGGTGTACTACTCGCTGTTGAAAGGAATGTCGTTACATGTATTGCCAAATCCTTTGTGGTTGACGGACATCATTTTGAGCATTTATTAGATTAATGTGGTATTTACAGGTAATCACGCTCTAACGGCTTACTTTCTCAGAAATGATAAGTTCACAATGGTATATGTATCATATTGGAACAACCGAAATAAAATGTTCAAACGTACTTACGTTCTGTATTTTAATTTAAAAAAACCTCTCTGTTACCAATTGTTCGTCTAAAATTGTGTGCCATATATTTGTGACTATTACAGCGCCATCTATCACAAAGCGGTGAAAGTGGTCCAACTAAAACATTCATATTTCTTTACATACTAGACGAATATGTAATAAAAAAAGGGGGTTCCTATTTCAAAAAACGCAGTTGATATCCGTTTGACCTCTGGCAGCACCATGTAGGGGGCCAACCATAGCGCCATCTGGTTTCCCCCCTTCAAGCTAGACAAGTTTCGTCGTTTGTAGTTCTTTCGTTTGATGCTTATTTCGTGAGACATTTGGCCCGGTCACGATAAATGGACCACCCGGTATAGGCATGGTATTAACAAAAGTGTACACAAAATGTTATTCATTTCAACTTTTAATATGGGTCCATGGTTTTATCTCGAAAATCCGGTCACGGTACTCTAGGTACGACAGTTTGAAAGTGGCAGGGAGACAATGGCGAGCCACGTATAGGTGCAAACTTTCACCGCTACTGTTATACGAGAGGTGCTCTCCCGGCAGCAGGTGATATTCGGGAGGTGTCGGCAGCTGACCAGGCGGCCGGCTGGTGTTCACGGCCTCTCTGAGGCCACGCGCAGCTGTCCCCTCCTGCCCGGCGCAGCCTAGTGGCCCGTAAAGTTTGCGAGGCGGTGATTCCCCGTCCAAACGGCCGCCGCAGTCTGTGCATGCGGGCATCCGGGAGGCACTTGCTGCCCCCTGGAGTGCAGTCTCCGATGTGAACGGCGGAAGTCTGCATGCGCTGACCGGTTGCCTAACTCTAAGTCAGCTTACGAGACATCCGCCTCCTGCCCCCAGAGGAATAACGGAGCGTTTACACGGGTGACGTTTTACGGCAACATGTGCTCAAAATGGTTCAAATGGCTCTGAGCACTATGGGACTTAACAGCTATAGTCATCAGTCCCCTAGAACTTAGAACTACTTAAACCTAACTATCCTAAGGGCATCACACAACATGTGCTCACAATAGTACAATCGTCAACGAGTTCTTCGTCTAAAAACAAGTGATTTGTATAGTCGCAGAATTGAAAAATTGCTGCTGCGTTGTCAGACTTTTGCAAATAGTGAATACTATTGGTGACGTAAGTCTCTGTTAATGTTTGTGTTGTGTATATGGGCCGGGCGGGATTAGCCGAACGATCTAGGGCGCTGAAGTCATCGACTGTGCGGCTGGTCCCGGCGGAGGTTCGAGTCCTCCCTCGGGCATGGGTGTGTTTGTCCTTAGGATAACTTAGGTTAAGTAGTGTGTAAGCTTAGGAACTGATGATCTTAGCAGTTAAGTTCCATAAGATTTCACAGACATTTTTTCGTGAACATTCTGATAATTGTAGCTGAAACACATGACAATACTGCGTTATAGCGGGACGATGTCGTTGATGGAACAGGCCGCTCGCGTAACTACTGTGAGTGTGAGAGTGCTATTCTGCCATTCTGCACAACGGATTGATCTGAGATGTACCCTTCACCCTGTGGCTCCTGCAAGATGCAATTTCCACCCCCACACTACTGCAGAAGTCAGACAGACGCTCCTAACGTTGTAAAGAGAAATGCTTGAGAAACTTTCAGCAATAAATATCTTCTGGAGTCGTCCGCTGTAAGGAAATGACACAAAAATTCACAACATTTATTACGTAACTAGTGGGATACTTGGGTACTGGAGTAGTGCTAGTTAGTGTAAGAAGAACGTGAAACAAACGAAAATTAATATATATTTAGCAAAAATTCTGAGAAATCACAATGGCACTTTTAGTTATGAACTGAATAAGTAATTTTCGGGTTCTTTTCGGAATGGGAAGTTACCTCTCAAGGATAGGATTCGCTAATGAAATTTCTATACAAAGTTTAAGATTGTTATTGACTTGGCAGAATGGCTGAGAGCCGCGCCTGCTCAACTTGAATAATTATCCATTAGAATGTTGATAGGTATGGTCGAGGCTGTCACGTGTGAAATGCAGTGAAATGTACTGTTGTGGAGGAAATATGGGGCTCGCAAGAGCTGTAGCTCACAATACCGTAAGCTGCGATGACTGCTGTCTGCGCCGGCTGGTGTGGCCGAGCGATTCTAGGCGCTTCAGTCTGGAACCGCGCTTCCGCTGCGGTCGCAGGTTCGAATCCTGCCTCGGGCATGGATGTGCGTGGTGTCCTTAGGTTGGGTGGGTTTAAGTAGTTCCAAGTTCTAGGGGACTGATGACCTTAGATGTTAAGTCCCATACTGCTCAGAGCCATTTGAACGGCTGTCTGCGCCGCTCGCTGCTGACAAATAAGATAACTCTCGTTCTATCTGGATTGACCTTTGTCAATCAAACTCTCCCTAAGCCTTGATGAAGTCAAGGACTCCTATTCGTCCCTAGTCTATCTATTGGCGTGGTACACCGATCAGATAACCAGTCCACCGCGATGCCACTCAAAAATTCGCTCACAGGCGTTGAACTATAACTCTGTCCGTTCACGCCGCACAGTAAGTGTGGCGGCCAACACAGTGAACAACACTTAATCGCAAGGACTCAGTATAGTGTCACACTCCGATTCGTTCTCGACAGAGGTGCTCTCCCAGTGAAGTACTGAGGAGTGACTTGTTCCTCGCTCTTCGAGTACACGTACGAGCGCGCACGCTCTCGTTACGTGTTCTCGCTCCAAAATCGACAACGGAACGGCCCCTCTCCACGCCAGACATGAAGGGGTATATCTTACAGTCTCTTCCGTTATTCCTTCAGCTCAAGGCGTCAGGAATATCGTTTGCCAATCAGCATTGCTCTTCTAAAATGGGAGTATGATGTTTCGTTTAAGGCGACCAATCCAGAAATCTGTAGCATAGGCATTTGGCGTTTTCTGTCTCCCTGTGAAAATCTTTGTGTGCTATATTTGAAAAGAATGCGTAGGCTGGGCCCTCCCACACAATGTAGTGGAATTTGGTTTTAAGCCGAAAACGGGGTCGTCCTTTCACACAGGCAAACGCTGTCTGCTTTACGGGCGGTCACCGGCCTCCTGGCGTGCGGTTGCTCTCCCAAACTGAAAGCCCCTGCGACCGTCGTGTCTTGAATGTGTGTGTTTGTCTACGCCAGCCTCGAGTATTTCAATCTCTGTGCGCATTAGCGATTTATTAGTTATTTGCATATCGTTTACATGAATTCATATAACATTGACTTTATCTTATCGAGGTTGGGTTCGAGTGAAGCGTTTTGATGTGCGGAATATGATTGTGAGAGCGGAATATGTAAGCAATGAAGGTCAGGAGATCACGACGTCTTACACTACCAACGTATTACCGAACTGATGGGGGTGTTGTACTACAAGGGCGGAGGATCTTTTGTACCCCTGGTCGATATGTAAATTTGACCTGATCTGTAAATGCTTCCCTGTCACACTCGGCCTTCTCTTCCTCACACCATCGCAGTGCCAAGCAACATAATCTCAAAAGAGAAACCACATTTGAAATGGTCAAAATGGCTCTGAGCACTATGGGACTTAACATCTATGGTCATCAGTCCCCTAGAACTTAGAACTACTTAAACCTAACTAACCTAAGGACATCACACAACACCCAGCCATCACGAGCACCACATTTCACTTCAGCGCCAAAGATAGTATGCATTCACTTCCATCGTTCTCTACAGCTTTGTAGATGTGGATGAAAAAGACAAACATGAATTCTATAAATACACAGAAGAGCCAAAGAAACTGGTACATCTGTCTAATATCGTGCAAGGCCATACTTCTATCTGTGGTTCAATAAGATAAGCCTCGTAGACGATTGCCCTGATTGTTAATGTATCGAATTAGTTATGACGCGTTTCTGTACAAATATGTAGTGGTGAACTTATGTGGACTGAAAGTTTACAGAAAATCCTGCGTTTTAGTTTCAACGTTTTTATTTCATGTGTCGCCTATAGTGCTGCAGAAAACCGCGTGGCAAGTGGCGCAGCTCTATCACCACTTTTAAGGCGAGAAATTATCATTTACTTAATTAACTGGTAGTATCATAATTATAATACTTGGAACTTCAAGTAAATGTCGTCTCTTAACTGAATCGTGTGCTGATTACGTCAGGAAAATATTTCGCAATTGCAAATGTATAGATATGTGAGTAGGAACTTTGCCTGAACATTGTGACTTGCTAAAACAGTAAATTTCCATTTATTGCCGTAGTTCCCGCATCCTGTTTGTTATAAATAAAGAGAACATTTTATTGCATTTTGACTAGAGGGACTGCTGACTTGTGGCTCGAGATAATACGCAGAAAGTTTCTCGATTGCTATCTGGCCGTCTGCGCAAATAATTTTCAGGCTCTTGTGAACGGCCGTCCGTCCGCTGTGGCCGAGCGGTTCTAGGCGCTTCAGTCCGGAACCGAGCTGCTTCTACGATTGCAGGCTCGAATCCTGCATCGGGCATGGATGTGCGAGATGTCCTTAGGTAAGTTAGGTTTAAGTAGTTCTAAATCTAGGGGACTGATGACCTCAGGCGTTAAATCTCATAGTGTTCAGAGCCGTTTGAACCATGTTTTTTTTTTTTTTTTTTTTTTTTGTCTTGTGAACGGCAGTGGCATTTAAAATCGCACAGACGCATAAAAAATGCACCAAAAACAAACTATACCTCATGAATCACTGACAAAAGTTTTAACCCACCGCTGTACATATGGTGGGTGGATTCAGAAAATTGAACAGTAAAGGAACAAGTAGAACACTGAAACGAACAGAGGCATGGTGCAATGAAAGAAACAGTGAGAACACTGTAATGATTTGTTCTCAAGCTTAAAGCCCATGCAGTGAATGCTACCTCGGCGATGATGAACGCGACGAGAGAGAAGAAGGCGATTCGCGTCGTGGTCTCCCCCAGTGCTAATTGTTTTGGGAGCCGATGCACCATTGCGCGGTGCTGTGTGGTACTACGAACTAGTAACGGTAGTTATCGCCAGTAACTCTCGTCTCCAGTATAATGTGACTTTTACAACAGATCGGTTCTTTTATTGCCATTACTTCCAGTAATAAACATAGATTTCGAATAGATATTGAAAACCTCTGATTAAGTTGAAGAAGGAGACGTCCACCGATATGGGGTTGAGGCTGCGGCAGAAATCGGTTTGTCTCCGGCAAAGGTGGTGAAGCTGAGGACTACAGCAAGAGTGAAAGGTCGTGAGTTGATGCCTTGCATCGTCATTTGTGGATGGTATTAATGTTTCGCCCCAGAACAACCACAGAGCAAAGGGTTCAGTTACTATCCCAAGTTCATAGCACGCCAACAAAATCGTAGATACCTCAATTAAATGTACCTTCTCTTCCAAGTGACATTGCGGACGTTTCCTCATTATTTGACGTCCCAAGTTTGTAGCGTCTCCCCCTGTTTTTTATCCTTGAAACCAATGGAGCACTGTACTTCATTGCTACCGCACTTTCTAAAATATTTGGAAACTGGGAATGGTACCATTTTGTAACACGGCAGGTGTCTGAGGTGACAACGAGAAGCTACCGAACAGGCCAGGTGGGGGCAAGAGCTGCACACTGCACGTAAACGCGTACTGTCCGAAAGATAATGCGACAAGGGAAAACAAGCAGATCATAGAAGTTAAAATCTTCTGGGTTATTAGGCCGCATCATGTTCCTTCTAAAATGATCGACGTTTCGACCCCTCCGCTGGGATCTTCCTCAGGATCTTCTGTTGTCCACTAGTGCCAGAACACTGTGAGAGACGTAAGCGAGGGATAGTGTCTTTCTATCCAATGACGATGGGCCACCAATGGCATCCACAGGAGATTAGATAACAACGCCCCTTCTTCTGAATAAGAGCGGGAATATTACCTTATGACTATGGCCCACCAATGGTAGCCAGATGAATTTTAACCAATATTATCACTTCTCCAGCACGCATGAAAACTCCCCCTTTATAAGAGGACGCGACACTCGTCTCTGACAGTGTTCTAGCAGTAGTCGACACCAGAAGATCCTGAGGAAGATCTCCCCAGAGGGGTCGAAATGTCGATCATTTTAGAAGAAACATGACGCCACCTAATAACCCAGAAGATTTTAATTCCAGCGATAATGGCCACGAAAGCCTGCAGACCTACATAAAAAGTAGATCATTGTCTCTGCAGTGCTGTACCGATTCTTAAGTCATGTGTTTGTCGCTAGTTTGTATCTGTAGTGTCGTTATTAGAATGGTGCTGACTTTTCCCGATGTCAAGGCGGCGGGCTTGCCGCCCGTGGATACACCGGTTCCCGTCAGATCACTGAAGTTAAGCGGTGTCGGTCGTGGGCGTCACTTGGATGGGTGACCATGCGCTGTTGCCATTTTTCGGGGTGCACTCAGCCTCTTGATGCCAACTGAGGAGCTACTCGACCGAATAGTGGCGGCTCCGGTCACAGAAAACCATCATAATAACCGGGAGAGCGGTGTGCGGACCACACGCCCCTCCTGTCCGCATCCTCATCTGAGGATGACGCGGCGGTCGGATGGTCCCTATGAGCCACTTGTGGCCTGACGACGGAGTGCTTTCCCAATGTCTATAACACCCCAATAGTTCAAAGCAACGGAAATTTGACGAGTACACGTCAATTGTTTCCAAAAAAGGGTTAATTCAAAAACTAAAAACTTTACCTCTTCTGCTAAGGCAAATTTTTGGCCCAGTCATTAGAAAAATGTGGGAAAAACCTGTTATAACTGAGACCAAACAAATACCGGTTAATCATGAACTAAAATACCGGTATCGGTTTTAACCGGTCGGTTTTTCCCATACCAGCTACCGCCAGCATCGCTCACCCATTTCAACCAAATGAGTGAAGAGTGCTGAAAGTAGCTTTTAATTGCTTCTAACCAATTATCGAAGCTGAGCTAAAATCCAGTAATAATGAACTGCAGAATGTAATTCAGTATTAATGAATTGCAAAATAAAACGGAGTCCAGTAATAGGGAATTAAAGAATAGTTCAGAACATGAATTTGTGTCAATTGAAAAAGAAATGAAGGAGGATATGAATTTAGAACTGGAAGGATAAAATTATGAAATTGTTTCCAGTCGTCTTGATTGGATAATCAAAGTAGGGCAGCGTTTACCCACACTGAGAACATTTTCGAAACCTAAATTGGTGAGCAGTGCTGATAAGATAAGGAATGGTTAGAAGAGGGGTTAACGGAAAGGTTAGTAAGGAATCCGATCTCTGTTCTAAACACGTTGCAGAATAGGAAATTCCGTCAAATAGAAACAAAAAGATAGAAACTGACTCTACCAAGATATGTTAACAATTCGACAACAAGACTATTGAAAAAGTAGAGAGGCAAGTAGTTGATTTCGACAGTATGATTGCTAACACATAAAGCAGGGTAACATCTGGTGGTTTGTGTGACACTGTTATGCTAGCACGTTCGTTCTGCTGACGTCGCTTATTTGGATGTCGGCCATTTTTAGATCCGATCAAGACAAGCAAACACACACATTAGAATTCTGTAATTAATTTGATGATGTGTTGCCGAATGGATTGTCTAAGCGCGAGAAATTTTCTTGCAGCGAATGCCACTTGTCGGGGGATGATTTGCATTGGTCAGATAATAGCCTACGTTGTTAAACACTTTTCAGGGCTGAGATCTGCTTTCCTGGTTGAGTCTGGTCCTAATAATAAAGATATGTATGTATTAAGTGAATATTGGAACGGTAAAAAGCACACTACTACTTGTGATTCTGTTGAAGAATTTCCAGGAATTCGGTTTCGCTCTGTCGCATTTGACTGAAAAGATAAAAACGAAAATGATAATAACCGGGTTAGAAGTTAAACTGCCTCGATATAGGCAGCAAAGGATCATTTCCGCATCTAGGGCTGATGTGGACTGTTTAAGTGGATATCTTGAACTAGTAGAGAGACTGGCTGCGAATGAGGAAAAAATGCGTCACAATAGTAGGCACTCTGATAAAAAAACAAGTGGAAACATGGATGTTAGGAGATTAAAAGTTCAAAATACTAAGTGTAACAATCGTGGCAAGGGTAACCGAAGATGGGGTTGACAGCCATCACGTTTTCAAATTTTTGACATACAAAAACACGTACAGAATGTACAGTTAAGACGAATGGACACCACAACGCTATCCAGTCTGAATCTATGAGTCACAGACTGCATGAGGGATAGTTATTCGATTTTTGAGGAAACAGGGAGGATCAATAATACATATAGTGATAGACAAACAGGCAAGAGCAGTGAATTAACACACATCCGCCGTAGACAGGTTTGATTTTTCGGTAGCAAACTACCATTAGTGATAATTTCTTCAATCGTACTCACTTTCTGACAATGTTCTGGACGTACAAGAAAGGTGGGATAAGCTCGATAATGAAAACAATTCAGAATATACGGGAGAGCCAAATAGCTTATTTGTAACAAATGGTAACGAAGATGAAGAAAACGCTTACATTTAGGACAGTAATGGGGATCTGAAGGCTAAAAGAAAGTAGATTCAGCATTGAAAAATTTAGAGGATGTGCAGATAGTAGATGAGGGATGTGGCAAATTGAGGAATCTATGAGATGTGCTACCTTGTCAAAAAAGTGGAAGCAGATGACGATATTTATAGCAATGATGCCAAAGAACGCTGTTGTTCGAAGGTAAATTGAACTAATGTGCAGTAAGGAAAAAGAAGTTAAATCCTTTGATTTGAAATTGTTGGACAGGGTAGGAAACACAGCAGAAAATGTGAATATTGATAAGCCTGTGAATCTAAGTGTAAATGTAATTGCTACTCAGAGTGACCGTTTAGCTAGAGAAAGATTAAAAAAGGATACCTTCATGAATTTCATGAGGCCCTTGTGCAAAGCGAAGTAACCTACTCGGTTCTACAGTTAAATATTTCAGGCATAATTGTGCACTACCTTATTGATAGTGACAGTGAAGGAAGTGCATTTCTCCATTCTCGTCGTTGGGATGTGGTCATCATACTGCTCTTAAGAAAACTCTAGTAACGGAAGAATATGAACACATTTTACGGCATTGTTCAGTAGTGGTACAGTTGGCAGAGGATGGTTGTATCAACATGACATTTCAGCCCATCATAAAACAGCTACATGACGCAATGTCTGTGGACAATAGCAATTCCCGAAATGGAAGGATTACCCACAGTCCTGGTGTGACCCTAATGCAACTCCTTTGGGAGGAGTTAGGAAGTTGAGTTTGCTCTAGCACCCGGTCTCTGACGTCACAAAGTTATGTAGGTTTGGCTCTGAGGGAGACTGGGCTACCAGTGCTCCACAGGCATTCTTTGGCACCTCACTGAAACAGCCGAGTTCATATCTGTCAACAAAGTGAAGGTGAAATGTCAGCTAATGGACGTCTGGGTACTTTTGATCGGATTCGGATAGTGTATGTACATTATATTTGTCCAACAGTGGTTTATTGCTCTCCCTACTGTAAGAAACTTAATAAAAGCCTACCATCAACATTTCAGCTCTCATGCTATGAGTGAATAGCGCACTGACCAATTGTGTTGCTGTTTACAAACATCAAACTACCAGTTTACAAGCACGGATTAGTCTCGGGGGACATCAGTTGTGCCTCTACTAAGGCGCAGGTGTAATTTTTTTCCAATCTACAATTTCAATGGTCTATTTAATCCAAGAATATTGTAATTAATCGGCAATTCCGTTATGAGGACATAGACGTGTGCATTGTTGCTCAAGAGCGCAAATTTGTATTTTCTTTCGTTATTTCTCCAGACGTAAGTCGCTAAATTAGCTTGACGCTCCCTCCAATATTCCATCAGTTCACTTTTTTATTTCTTTCTTCCGCAGCTCTTCCGTTCGATGACTTTGTGGAACTGTTCTCAGTTTGGTTCTTGTACTTTTATATGTCTTCTTTTCTCGTTTATTTACACCATTTTCTTCTAGATCTCCATGAACTTTAGTTGGTCACTTTGGTCTGCCTTATAATGTTCAGAATGTCGTATGACTTTTATTTTCACTGTGTCTGGACTCACTTTTTGCATGTGCGACTAGAACATTCACAAACTCACCTCTATGTTTTTATACATGTTTCTAATACGTAATCTTATATACAGGTTCTGATTTTCCAATTCCTGTCTATTATTGTCACTCGTTTGATGTGTCACTGATATAATATTACCGGAAAAGAACAGCAAAATGCATATTAAAGGACAATTTCCTATTAAATGGTGACCATGGTCGGTTGGTTGGGTGGTTCATTAGGGGGAAGGAACGAAACAGCGAGGTGGTCCTGTCGGATTAGGGAATGATGGGGAACGAAGTCGGCCGTGTCCTTTCAAGGGAACCAGCCATGAATTTTCCTGAGGCGATTTAGGGAAATCACGGAAAACCTAAATCAGGATGGCCGGACGCGGGCTTGAACCGTCATCCTCCCAAATGCGAGTCCAGCGCCCTAACCACGGCTCGGTGCGATGGCCATGGTGTCGATGGTAGGTCAAACAACAACTCTTTCTGTAACCTACTCAATTTTGTGGACTTGAGACAAACTGATCAGCAATAGCTTCTTCCTCTTTCCTACACTGCGGATATGTCTAAACTTGCATTTACACAGGCAATATATTATGCTAATGTGTGGTCGCAATAGTGTTGGCGTCAACGTCGTTGCCACGTGACTGCACTACACGACAATACTGCGGAATGTCGAGACAGTATTGTTGATGGGTTTGCTGTTGCGTGTATTTGCCGACGAACTACTGAGATGTTGATGTTGTAGACCATACAGTGTGGAGAACGTATTGTAGGGCAGTATTTATCTCCGTTGTTCGGTGTAAATCAACGACGGCCAAGAATTCTACATGCGTGCAGAGCTCGTGCACACATGTGGATAGCTACAGCCCCGCCTACCAACCAACGATGTCTGAGCGCGAGAAGCGAAAAGAGGAGGAAAGAGGGGCAAACTGGAACGCTCCGCCTGGTAATGTAGTCTAGCATGGAACTTAAATGGCTTGCATGTAGCTTGATTTGTCACGAGCGCAAAGCGCAATCAGAACCGTTCACTAGTATTTAATTAATGGCTAAGTACCCGGCCTCTGTTAGTCTGTCTTCTCCTTCTCCCTCTGTCTGTCGCGTTCCTCATCTGTCCATTCCTCCTCCCCTTCTCTCTGTATTGTTGCTCCTACCCCTCTATATCCATCTGCTCATCCTCCTACCTGATACCTCCACTTACTCCCTCTATCTCCTCAGTTCCTCTAAACCAATCTCCTCCTCCATCTCCATCATCCTTCCCCCCCCCCCTCTCTCTCTCTCTCTTTCTGTTTATCCCGTCCTTCACCCATCTCTCTCTCTGCCTATTACATCTTTCTACTCCTCTCTCTGTCCACTTTCTCATTCCACTGTCGGTGTTCAAATTCTACATCTCATCTCCTCCTCTTCACCTTCTCCCTCCAATTACCACCCCAGCTGCAGCCCAGAACATTTCTTTCCAGATAGTAAGTTAAATGTCTAAAGAGTTTGGTTGAAATCTATGGAGGGGTGTGTGAGGAACATTTTACCCGCAACTTTGCCAGAGTAAGTACGTGTCACATGTATTTCCGATACATTTAACACATTTACACGTATTTGTACACATATTTCATCTGAATCCGCAGCGAATTTCGCGCTGCAGTTCTGTTTTCACGCACCTCAATTTTTACGACAACCTATATCCTGACAATTGTTTCGAGCAATGATATAATTCTGCAGGTACATTCAGTGATATATTTCTATACTGACTGCGAAATGTATTGCGAAGTGATTTAGTAGTAAAGAAGTAATGAATTTAAACGTCATACACAGATGCGGCATTTGTGACGTATATGCCGAACTATGCCTCGTACAATGATATAATTTTGCAGCTACAGTCAATATTACATTTGAATATTGTCAGCAAAATGTTTCACAAACACAGTTAACAGCAAAGCAGTAATTAATTAAAACGCCATGCTCGAGGCGGTAGTTTTACTGCATGAGTAGCGGAAATGTAAGTGCGAATCGTTTTTTTCTCTCATCATTTTGTGTTATTAATCAGCTACAAAAATTTCGTAAAGGTTTGAACCTATAGTTTAGGTTTGTTGCAAGTCACTAGATGTTCTCATTCTCTAATACCGTCTCAATAAAATCCGGGCGTTCAAGGGTCGCGGGCTACAGTTGTCTTTCACCGCCATCCCCACCTCTGCCTTGCTGACTGGTTCTTATCCCCCCTCGATCCGCGATTTTTCCAAACTGTAAGTGATGTGTGTACCAAATGTGGTTAAAATCGGTCCTGTGGTTTAGGAGGAGCTATGGTCCGTGGACGACAGTATGCGGTACTAATACGTTCAAAAAGGCCGCTCACGAGAATTAGATTTTTTACGGGCTCACATCTCTGGTTCTATTGGTCGTAGAGATATTGGGTCATGTATTTTAGGAATCCGTTGCCATAACGATACATTTTTATACCTATCGGAAGAACGGGCGTACTGTAGCTATCCTGCAGTAAAGGTACCAAAATTAAACACTACACACTTCCTCCAACACATGCCAATTGAGCAAATCAGTTGATTCCTTTGAATTAGGTGTTGTCTACGATGGAGTTTAGGTGGCTTGTAAAAGTAAAATTTGTTCTGAGATAACTCAGAAGAGCCATTATTATGGGTACGAAAAGGACCAACTACGAGTGTCGTCGAAATTATCGTGTTTTCTTAAGATTACTTTCTCGGGGAACTTCGAAACATTTTTCGATACCGTTGTCTGTTACCGATACGCAAAGAGTTAAATTGCTTAAGCATAAAACCGCAAAAACTGGGTTTAAACCTCTTTTAACCTGGGATCATAATCATCTAGATAACTAAACACAGCAAATGGCTCAAATTTTAACTGTATATTCTTTACACATTAAGGTATGAATGCTGCTTTCCCATTTTCCAAAACCTGTATCAAGACACACCCAAGAAACCATAATGTTCGGGTATCAAATGTACCCATTGTGGGGATGGTCCCTTCTATAGTATCTGTTCAGGCAATTAATGGAAATTTTACGATATGCTCGTAAGATTATGTTCACGGGGAACTCTGAAACTCTTTTCGATATCAATATCCATTCCCGAGATCAAAAGTTTCGAAATTAGCGTACGTAAAACACGCGCTTCAGACCCCCTATAACTCGTAAATGTAATCCTAACTGATTTAGTGAACATATCGCAAGGACTTTTAGGTCACCAAACTATGCTTCAGTTAGTATTTTTTCATCAATAAAACATTATGACGCGTGGTCTCTGTATAATAGACACTTCACGCTCATAATAATATTGACAATTGCAGTGGAATGACGAAAATAGGCTAAAGAAAAGGTCGTGTATCGCCCAGAAGGAAAGATCGGAAAAGTATTCCTGTTGGAGCACAAAACAGGTGAAAATGTTCCTTTTCAAAAGACTAACAGGAAAACGGAGAACCAGCTGCCTCATTCCACCACCTTCCTCACCAAAAATTTTGGCATACTAACATATTTGCGGGTGAAAGAGAGTAGCTGAGAGGCGGTGATAGTATGGGATAGAAGAGACAGTGCTAGTGGGAGAGAAAGAGGGAAGAGAGACAGTGATGGTGGGAGATGAAGGTAGTAGCAGTTGGAAGGAACGACGAAAGGAGACAGTGTATGTGCGAGAGGAACAGTGGCCGTGGGAGATACTGTAAATCAATGGGAGAAAACTGGGACAGTGGGGAAGAGACACCTACAGACAGTGGCAGTAGGGTGGGGGGGGGGGGGGGGTGCTGGGTGAAAGGATCTGCTGCAGTGATTTGTGTAAGGTGAATATGTCCGCATGCCATAATTTTTCGTGAGGAACGGGGGTTGCGGATTGAGACAACAGGTTCCCCAATTTGTGGTCAGAGTCTTTTAAGGAAGTAAATGAATCATTCTCTGAAGTAAATGAATCATTCTCTGTGCTGCGACAGCAGAATTTTGCCGCTGGTTTTTTACAATGTGTATGTATTTATCGCGCGTTAAGAACACGACAAAAATTTATATCTGGTGCAAACTGTCAGTAAACAGACAATATCAGGAAATTTTGATTTTCGTCTCTCACAAGATCGAAAAAAGCCTTTCGCTCACGTGTATTGTTCGAGGCAATAGATCGCGTTTAAGCTTCAGTATGGAGACGCCGAAAACAACTTAGATCTTCTTGACATTTTTAACGTTGTCTTTTCAGCGGGAATTACATTGCGGATAGATCAGCTACATTTTTACATGCAAAGGAACACTCTCAAAAGACACAGCAAACGGTGTAGAAAACAATTAACAAAGCTGTAAGATTGGCAGTGTCCTCTAAACGTTTATAAAACTACTGTAATTATTTCAACGGCACAGATAATTATTCAAAACAAGCGTTTTCTTCAACTCCAGTGCACTTAGGAAAGTGGGCAGTATTCTTTATCAGAAGTTGCCGCTTCCATAATGCGATTTCCTTTTTAAATTCACCGTCATGGAAACAAAGTTGTCACTCACCTTGCAATATTTAGTGAGGGTAGTGTTCAGTGAAGTCCACTGGACACTCGTGGTCTGCAACCCATTCCAGACGTTCTACCTTTCGTTCCTGCTTTTCTCCCTAATTCAAAACTTCAGCAATAGAATATGTTAATTTGAAAAATCCTTCCGGGCATGCCGCTTCACTTAACCAACATCCTTCGCAACAAAGTGTAACGTCCCGTTACTCTTGATTGAAATCCATCAAAACCTGTTGCCAAATGATGGTATTTAATGTGTGTGGCCTTTGAAAATTTACTCTTTGTACCACCAATTTTGTCACGTGGTCCATACTCGCAATCTGAGCACAGAGTTCTCCTGATGTACAAAACAGTGAGTCCCAAACAAACCGTTGGTCGATCATTGCAATTATTTTCTCTTACGTTGTCAACTAAATTTTTAATTTCTTTCTGCGTGCTGTTATTATGCCGCTCCATATCAAATGAAATTGGGTTCGCTTTGAGAATTGTCATCCTTCTCTTGCGTGATACCCATTAATTTTTAAACGGTTGTAACGATGGATCGTTAGGTTGCCTAAAATTACCAACTGTCTTCTTGCTATTGCAGTCTTTGTATACATTGCTTCTGACGTCCCATAACTCTGGTCATGCGTGTAACGAATTAATAAAATACACACTTCTGTTACAGTAACGGTAACTACAATAACATATTAACATAAAGATAAGATTTTAATTGTAAACTTCCGGAATCAGTGTCTTGAGTCACTAACCAAAACGTTGCGAAGTCTTATTACCAAGAGGCATAGCAGTGAGAAATAAAGCAACAAATTGTAGGGGCATGTCAAACTTCTGTATGAATCACCTGCAGCTACAATTGAAGTTTCGTTGTAACTGGAATATTCGTATTGGTCTCAGTTTATCGGGCAAATTGTTTTCAAATGAACATTGTAAATCCTCTTTAACTGTTTTTCAAATGGTATGTACCCAGTTAAAGTTTCGGAAGCAGCGCACTCATTTAAGGAAGAACGCATCAACGAAGAACAGTTTTCCTTTTTAATGGCAACTTTTATTCTTGTGAGATGCAAATGCAGGAGTGCCGTATTCACACGACCACGCTTTCGTCCATTTCGTGGCCGAAGTGTGACCCACGTGGACACTTCTGGCCAAAAAATGTGCTGTCGGCCATCAGACGTCGGCAATGTTACCAAACATCTGGCTGCAATTGTTGTTGCTGGCAGTGTTACAGGGCTATATTAAGGAAAATATGCAATTTTTACCGCCCTCTTTGATAAACTGCTTTGCTGGCACCATAATCCAGAACCCATTCCTAACTCTCTCCCCTCCCCCTATCCTCCCCCCCCCCCCCCCACCCTCGGGCGTAGTCCATTAACTGAACTTCCTCGTTTCCTGACGCATCCATCGCTATCAATAATGAAAATCAGCACCGAATTTAGATAGGGGCAGACAGGTGCATCTCGTCTGGAACGTTTTTCGAAGAGTTCCCCCTTCACGACTCCCGCCCCTATCCCACAGAATCCCACTCCACACTGCCACACAATGCCTTTTTCTCCAAGCTGATAAAAAGAATCGGGCTGTTTCGCACCGGATACACCGCTGAGTGCTTGGAGAGAGAACAGTGCATCAGTTCAGGCACTGGTGTACACAGTAAGCATCAGTTTCGGACGACTGCAGGAAAGCACGCTCAGTGAACCTATTGAGTCAGAATTCATTTGACCTATGCTTAGGTGTTGTGGCCCATACAGTGTGAATTCAGCTCTGTGGAACGAACGTCTCACAATAAAGTAGAAAAAATTGTGGCAATTATGAATACATGTGAGGCGAAACAAGCGCTGTGTCATTGTAACAGATACAGAGGCGAGCGTGTGTGCTGGGCTTACCCCAGTTCTCTACTACCAGCGCCTGTGCTTAACATATAAAGCATTGCACCATCATCTACGACTGAAGTTAAAAATTAAAATAACTCTTCTAAATTTCATCAGTGCGTGCTTCAGTATAATTATGTCAATATTGGTAAGTCACAGAATCATCAAATGAATACGTAAGCTAAAAATTATTCAGAAATTCAAGTGTATGTCACAAAAGTTACAAGTTTCAACTTAATCAGTGCAATATTTTGGCGCTAAATATTAGATTCAGAGAGATGATAATTCGCATGTAGCCTCAGATTGACATGAAAATATTAATTACGTGATACCAACAACCCACCTCTATTAGTATTCAAGTTATATACTAAAAACCAATTTTGGAACGTAAGCGTCCTGATCGTGATCAAATATCATTTGTAATTGTAATAAAAACTTCACATTACAGTCTTCGATTACATTCATACAATAATACAGCTGTACAAGTTTTCAAGACTGTACTATAAATAACAATGATTACGGGTAATCTTAAAGAGGCAGTTCAGAGGTAATGTTCTACTGTAGGTTCAATTCTAAAACTTCTAGCCGGCAGCGTATAAATGTACTAGAGCTCAAACTTATTCAATAACTGATTCAAACTTAGCTCAATTTATGAAATAAATTATGAAATAAATTGTTAAACGATAGAGCTATTAGTTAATACGTGTCCGAGAATGGGGCCATTTCGATATTACTACCTGTGCCTAGGACGGTTCGTAGCAGCTGTGCCCAAATGAGAAGACCAATAATGTTGAAGAAACTGAGTGGCGAGATTATTTTCCACTTCTAAGACGAGCAATTAACTTTTGGTGATCAGAAGTTAGGGTGATAATCCATTTT
Source organism: Schistocerca nitens (assembly GCF_023898315.1). NCBI lineage: Eukaryota > Metazoa > Arthropoda > Insecta > Orthoptera > Acrididae > Schistocerca > Schistocerca nitens. Next base: position 43,064,797 of record NC_064623.1, on the reverse strand, counting down.
ACGTACAACTTCCGATAGAGGTCGCCTCTGTTGATAGCGCTATTCCCGATAGAATACTAAGACTTGTGGTTTGTGCGTCTGATCTTTTACTGAACATATCAAGCAGTTAAAACTCAAAGCTTTCATTTATAATCACAGTTCTTCATGCCGCTGAGTAAATAGCAAGTAGGAACGTATTCCATCAGTGAGTATAAAGAGTAGTATGGACTTGTAGGCTGGAAATTATGGTTAGTAAGTTCTGCATAGGTTTCTGGCTGACCGCAAAAATAGTTTCCAGGCTCTTGTAAACGGCGAAGGTTCGTATGTCCGAAGCACGCATAGGCTGTTTAACGGTCTTTTCATAACGACGTAACCAAAGCAATGACAATTCAGATAAATTACCCTTCACCCCACACAGATTTTCTTGGCGAGTGTCATTGAGGAACTCTTTTTCCAGTTATCAAACGAGTTCGGGGGTCGTGCTGTCGCAAAGTTTCGGCTAATTTCGTACTTATCATCTTCAGGCGAAGTGTCGACTTCTTGCCCTTTTTGCAAATTTATTGCGGCTGCAAAAGATACGTGTGAAGAAGACGAGTCCGCTCAGCCAACTGGCGTCGCTAGAGTGATGTCCAAGATAAGGAGATGATGCGCTGTTACTCACATCCCATCAACGTGACTACGAAAATTCTCCAGTTCTGCGACAGTGCTGGAACTCATCCGTGTCACTGGAGTACAACTGCGTAATACTGCTAGGACTGCTGACTTATAACCTGCACCTTGCGTTCAGTCTCTCACTCATCGGTTATCAAAGACATCAAAACAACACTTCATCTGGAGATTTGTTTTTTGATCAGCAGTATTTTGACTGGTTTGATACGGCCCGTTACTAATTCCTTTCCTCTCCTGTGCTAACCTCTTCAACTCAGAGTAACACTTGCAACCTACGTCCTCAGTTATTTGCTGGATGTATTCCAATCTCTGTCTTCCTCTATAGATTCTACCCTCTACAGCTCTCTCTAGTACCATAAAAGTCATTCCCTCATATGTTAACAGATGACCTATCATCCTGTCTCTTCTCCGTATCAGTGTTTTCCACATATTCCTTTCCTCTCCGATTTTGCACAGAACCTCCTCATTTCTCATCTCACCAGTTCACATAATTTCCAACGTTCCTCTGTAGCACAACATCTCAAATACTTCAATTCTTTTCTGTTCCGGTTTTTCAACAGTCCACGTTTCACTACCATACAATGCTGTGCTCCAGACGTAGAATCTAAGAAATTTCTTCCCCAAATTATGGTCGACATTTGATATTAGTACACTTCTCTTGGTCAGGAGTGCCTGGGTAGAAGAATTCCTTAACTTCATCTACTTCGAGAGCATCAATCCTGATGTTAAGCTTCTCGCTGTTGTCATTTCTACTACTTCTCATTACCATAGATTTTCTTAGTTTTACTCTCAGTCCATACTCTGTACTCATTAGACTGTTTACTCCGTTGAGAAGATCATTTAATTCTTCTTCATTTTCACTCAGGATAGCAATGTCATTAGCGAATCGTATCATATATATCCACTCACCTCGAATTTTACTTCTACTCCCGAAGCTTTCTTTTAGTTCCATCATTGCTTCCTCGATGTACAGATTGAACAGTAGGGGCGAAAGACTACATTCTTGTCTTACACCCTTTTTAATACAAGCACGTCGTTCTTTTTCATCCACTCTTATTATTCCCTCTTGGCTGTTGTACATATTGTATATGACCCGTCTCTCCCTATAGCTTACACGTAGTTTTCTCAGAATTTGGAACATCTTGCACCATTTTACACTGTCGAAAGCTTTTCCCAGGTCGATAAATCCTACAAACGTGTCTTTTCTTTCGTCTTGCTTCCATTAATAACCGTACCTTCAGAATTGCCTCTCTCGTGCCTTTACCTTTCCTAAAGCCAAACTGATCGTCATCTAGCGCATCCTCAAATTTATTTTCCATTCTTCTGTATATTACTCTTGTACGCAACTTGGATGCATTAGCTATTAAGCTGATTGTGCTGTAATTCTCGCTCTTGTCAGCTCTTGCCGTCTTCGGTATCGTGTGGTTGATGCTCCTCCGAAAGTCAGATGCTACGCGATAGACTCATAACTTCTACACAAAAACGTGAACAGTCGTTATGTTGCCACATCCCCCAATGATTTTAGTAATTATGATGTAATGTTATCTATCCCTTCTGCCTTATTAGATCTTAAGTCCTCCAAAGCTCTTAAATTCTGATTCTAATACTGGATCTCCTATCTCTTCTAAATCGACTCCTGTTTCTTCTTCTATCACGTCAGACAAATCTTCCCCCCTCATAGAGGCTATCAATGTATTCTTTCCACCTATCCGGTCTGTCTGCATTTACCAGTTAATTCCCGTGACACTCTTAATGTCACAGAAAGTTGTTCTGACTTTCCTGTATGCTGAGTCTGTCCTTCCGGAGATAATTTCTTTTTCGATGTCTTCAAATTTTTCCTGCAGCCCTTTCGTCTTTGCTTCCCTGCACTTCTCTATGCTGGTCATTTATGGAACACAACCTACCACCAGCTTAGAGACGGAAGTGATGACACTTTCTGCAGGTTCAAATGGCTCTGAGCACTATGGGACTTAACATCTGTAGTCATCAGTCCCCTAGAACTTAGAACTACTTAAACTAATCTAAGGACATCACACACATCCATGCCCGAGGCAGGATTCGAACCTGCGACCGTAGCGGTCACGCGGTTCCAGACTGAAGCGCCTAGAACCGCACGGCCACACCGCCCGGCCTTTCTTCAGGACCTGACCATCATTTTGCAGGACAAAGTTGAAGCATGTACAGTGCAATCTGTTACTGACTTGTTTGACCGATTGGGCTACTAAGTGCTGTACCACCTACTGCACTCCCCTGACTTAAGCCCTCGTGAGTTCAACTGCATCTCTAAACTGAAGGAAACACTTCACGGCGTTCGCTACAGAACTGCTACAAATTCGTCGGGCAATAGACCGCGTCGCTCGAACTTCAACACAACTGGCGCTGCTAACAGTATACTACGACTTCAATATCGCTGGCAAAGAGTTATAGACAATGCTGGTGACTACTTTGAAGGTCAGTAAAACTTTGAAACACATATTAATTGTGTACGAGCTGTAAATAAATAGTTGCCACTATTAAAGTTCCAACCCTAATAAGATGAACATCAATAAAAGCAAAACGAGGATAATGGAATGTAGTCGAGTTGCATCAGGTGATGCTGAGGGAATTAGATTGGGAAATGATATACTTAAAGTAGCAGATGAGTTTTGTTGTTTGGGAGCAAAATAACTGATGATGGTCGAAGTAGAGAGGATGTAAAATGTAGACTGGCAATGGCAAGGAAAGCGTTTCTGAAGAAGAGAAATTTGTTAACATCGAGAATAGATTTGAGTGGCAGGAAGTCTTTTCTGAAAATATTTGTATCGAGTGTAGGCTTGTATGGAGGTGAAACATGGACGATAAATAGTTTAGACAACAAGAGAATAGAAGCTTTCGAAAGGTGGTGCTACGGAAGAATGCTGAAGATTAGATGGGTAGATCACGTAACTAATGAGGAGGTACTGAATAGAATTAGGAAGAAAAGGAATTTGTGGCATAACTTGACTATAAGAAGGTAGGACACGTTCTGAGGCATCAAGGGATCACCAATTTAGTATTGGAGGGCAGTGTGGAGGGTAACAATCGTACAGGGAGACCAAGAGATGAGTACACTAAGCAGATTCAGAAGGATGTAGGCCGCAGTAGGTACTGGGAGATGAAGCTTTCACAGGATAGAGTAGCATGGAGAGCTGCATCAAACCAGTCTCAGGACTGAAGACCGCAACAACAGTTTGGAAGATAGGAGACTAGGCACTGGCCCAACTAACGCCTTGAGGACGACTCGTGCGGCGTGCTGGGAGTAGCTACGTTGGTACAGCAATGGCCCGTAGAAGGCAACAGTCTCGACTTCGGTTGTCAGACCGACACACAACTTTGATCTGTCTGGAAGCTAGACGTAATTTATTGGTGTCAGATGGCAGGCGAACGGCTTAAGATAAACATTTCCTGAAGGTCTACATCTACATCTACATTTATACTCCGCAAGCCACCCAACGGTGTGTGGCGGAGGGCACTTTACGTGCCACTGTCATTACCTCCCTTTCCTGTTCCAGTCGCGTATGGTTCGCGGGAAGAACGACTGTCTGAAAGCCTCCGTGCGCGCTCTAATTTTACATTCGTGATCTCCTCAGGAGGTATAAGTAGGGGGAAGCAATATATTCGATACCTCATCCAGAAACGCACCCTCTCGAAACCTGGCGAGCAAGCTACACCGCGATGCAGAGCGCCTCTCTTGCAGAGTATGCCACTTGAGTTTATTAAACATCTCCGTAACGCTATCACGGTTACCAAATAACCCTGTGATGAAACGCGCCGCTCTTCTTTGGATCTTCTCTATCTCCTCCGTCAACCCGATCTGGTACGGATCCCACACTGATGAGCAATACTCAAGTATAGGTCGAACGAGTGTTTTGTAAGCCACCTCCTTTGTTGATGGACTACATTTTCTAAGCACTCTCCCATGAATCTCAACCTGGTACCCGCCTTATCAACAATTAATTTTATATGATCATTCCACTTCAAATCGTTCCGCACGCATACTCCCAGATATTTTACAGAAGTAACTACTACCAGTGTTTGTCCCGCCATCATATAATCATACAATAAAGGATCCTTCTTTCTATGTATTCGCAATACATTACATTTGTCTATGTTAAGGGACAGTTGCCACTCCCTGCACCAAGTGCCTATCCGCTGCATATCTTCCTGCATTTCGCTACAATTTTCTAATGCTGCAACTTCTCTGTATACTACAGCATCATCCGCGAAAAGCCGCATGGAACTTCCGACACTATCTACTAGGTCATTTATATATATTGTGAAAAGCAATGGTCCCTTAACACTCCCCTGTGGCACGCCAGAGGTTACTTTAACGTCTGTAGACGTCTCTCCATTGATAACAACATGTTGTGTTCTGTTTGCTAAAAACTCTTCAATCCAGCCACACAGCTGGTCTGATATTCCGTAGGCTCTTACTTTGTTTATCAGGCGACAGTGTGGAACTGTATCGAACGCCTTCCGGAAGTCAAGAAAAATAGCATCTACCTGGGAGCCTGTATCTAATATTTTCTGGGTCTCATGAACAAATAACGCGAGTTGGGTCTCACACGATCGCTGTTTCCGGAATCCATGTTGATTCCTACATAGTAGATTCTGGGTTTCCAAAAACGACATGATACTCGAGCAAAAAACATGTTCTAAAATTCTACAACAGATCAACGTCAGAGATATAGGTCTATAGTTTTGCGCATCTGCTCGACGACCCTTCTTGAAGGCTGGAACTACCTGTGCTCTTTTCCAATCATTTGGAACCCTCCGTTCCTCTAGAGACTTGCGGTACACGGCTGTTAGAAGGGGGGCAAGTTCTTTCGCGTACTCTGTGTAGAATCGAATTGGTATCCCGTCAGGTCCAGTGGACTTTCCTCTGTTGAGTGATACCAGTTGCTTTTCTATTCCTTGGACACTTATTTCGATGTCAGCCATTTTTTCGTTTGTGCGAGGATTTAGAGAAGGAACTGCAGTGCGGTCTTCCTCTGTGAAACAGAGGTGTGTTCGTGTGGGTGGCGGGGGGGGGGGGGGGGGGGGGCAGGTGGGTGAGGAGTACTGCGTGAATGGGAAAACTATATGTTACATAGGGTACGATCGACCACAAAATGTATATCATCATTTCAAAGGAAAATCTAAATGGTATCGCAGAGAAATTAGGGCTGCAAGGAAAATAGATCATTCAATAGGGCAGCGACGGCTAGGATATGAGGATGTGGCTCTTATACAATAGAAGGAAACCACTCAGCACCCCATCAGGGCCCAGATATTAATAATACTGAATGCCTGTGGAAGCTGCTGGAAGAGAACATCAGAAACAGACAAATCTGTAACAAGAAATACTTGAAACAAGATCTTCTTGAGGAATGGGAGGAACGTAGTCGGCTCTACGCTCAGACGAGTAATAACTGCAAAGCGAAAACTTACTAAATCTTAATTTTTATAATTGAAACCATGTTTTCAGGCTGTAAAAGCAAAAAAAAAAAAAAAATGCGCCCGAGTCTGGCGGCGAGCGGAACTGGAGTGCTTAAGTAGTCTACGGTAAACATAGGCTCTGTTTAAGAGTCGTGTCTGTCTCAAATCCTGAGGATTTGCCCACTTCCCTTTGGTTGGCCACTATAAAAGAAACAATTTTGTGCCGCCAGACGGTGCTTTGGTATTAAATTTGTGTGCAGATTGTCTGGTCATTGTCACCGTGAACTAGTTGCGTTTTATAAATGTATCAAGTGAAATTTCACGTCATTGGAGATTGTGTAATGAACTATTGCTACAGTAGTAAATGCGGTTGACACACAGTAACGTTCAACATCTCTTCCTGCTTTTGGTGCTACCCAGTACTTGGCTGTCGGTTTTAGTGTGTGTTCTAGAAGCCGTTATTGATGTGCGCAGGCCCTCCAGCCTGTTGTTGTCGCTTGAGCTCATGAGCACGGATTTTAGACGCGCGGCCGATGTGAACGCCAAACGTCGAGAATGTGCTGATTTCCGTGTAGATCCTTCATAACATCATATTGCCGAATGTTTACCATAATAGTCAATTCACGTTTTTATGAGAGCTTGCTACTTCAGTATTTTCTGAAACCGAATACCTTTTCCAAACTGTTATTTTCCATATTCACAAGGCTTGATAATTGACTAGTGAGCTCAGATCTGTAGTTACATTATATTTGTAAAAAGCAATTTCTTTATTAATTTAAAATGGGGGGCACAAGGCTGTTTTCTAGTAAAAATTGTTTGAATTATTCTCTTTGCTTTTATACAGGTGAATAATCCATTTAGGTCACCGCCATTTGCAAATATTAATTAATCATTGTGTTATTACCAATTATCTGTTTCAATTAACGTGGCGAAAATAATTTTTTTATTCTCAAATGGGGTCAGCATCCCACTCCAGCAGCCCATGTGCCCTGCTTACCCATTCCAGATCTTACGAAAAACGAATGGATGAATACTTCTTGTACAAAATATTCCATTTTGTTAACTTTGTTATAGCTATAATGTATTCAGTACCTTGTTTCTCAGAAAAAGTATTTTACTGCAGTACTTTTCAAAGGACTGACTCCTCAAAATTTGTTATTTCGTTCTTTTCACATGCCACAGAATAATATTTTTTTGAAAAAAACTATACAGCTAGAGAAAACTTCGTGGACTCTGAGTTGAAAGCTATCTTTGACGTCAGGAACTATGAAGAGAATATCATGATATCTGCAAGATCGTTTAAATTTACTGCGAACGGCAGCTGTCTGCCTTTCTTCTTTCAGTTACGCCACATGATACTATCTGATCACAAATTTCCCATATCCTCCGTCTGAACTGTCGGCATAGATTTGTCTGTTGCTTTAGATAAAAACCATTCCATTCTTGCATTTGCCGTCATTATTTTACAGCCGCATTAAGTTCTCTGTTGCACTAATTGGAGTAAAATGTATACGGTGTCAGCAAAGCCGTAAATAATAACTAAAAATAGCAAAAGTAGTAAACTCACTTTGTGTGTTGATGAAAGCAGATGCGCAAGTCTGGAGCCATTAAGAGATTAGAAGCCTTTACCGATAACTCACAAGATAATTTGAACGCCATGAAATTTCATTCTTTGTTACGAAAAGGGATAGCGGCTGTTTTGATGTGAGCTCTACAGAGGACCACAAAGCGAGGAGTAGATCGTAACCAGCGTGCACTTTGATGTTCCACGTACACGAAACGCCGAATTGCAGAACTTTGCCCCCAGTATCGACCCTCAGCGGACAAGTTTTGTAGCAACTTGTGGGCGGTGTTTCTACGTCGTTTGCACTCTGGGAATGGGAACAGAAAATGAGAAGTGTGATACAGAGTGGCTGACCAAACTGGCTATAGAGGAGCGATGAAAGCATCAAAACGGTCCACCTGTGAAACGCGGGGTATTTTAATAAATGTAATTATTATTTCCTTAAATTATCATAACTCTTTCGCAACTCTGAACTGAAATACAATGAAGTGCCCAAAGTCCACAGCGATATGCACATATGCTGGCCGGGGTGGCCGAGTGGTTCTAGGAGCTACAGTCTGGAACCGCGCGACCGCTACGATCGCAGGTTCGAGTCCTGCCTCGGGCATGGATGTGTGTGATGTCCTTAGGTTGGTTAGGTTTAAGTAGTTCTAAGTTCTACGGGACTGATGGCCTCAGATGTTAAGTCCCTTAGTGCTCAGAGCCATTTGAACCATTTGATATGCACGTATACCGATGGCTGTAGTGCCGCTTACGTAACACGTAAGGGGGTGGGGCATTTGCAGAGCTGTCATTTGTACTCAGGTAATTCATGTGGAAAGGTTTCCTACGTGATTATGGATGCACGATGGGAATTAATATGCTTTGCCCTTCGAATGGTAACTGGAGCTAGACGCATGGGACATTACATTTCGAAAATCATTTGGGAATTCATTATCCTGCGATTCAGAATGTCAACAATGTGACGAAAATATCTATTTTCAGGCATTATCTTTCAATACGGACATGACAGACAGTGATTCCGAAATACGATACTGGATTGTAATGTGTACCCAGGAGCAGATACAGACTCACATTACAACATAGTAGGGATGAAGAGTAGGCTGAACTTTAAGAAATTAGTCAGGAAGAATGAATACGCAAAGATGAGGCATACGGAAGTACTAAGGAATCACGAGGGACGGTTGAAGCTCTCTAAGGCTATAGATACAGCAATAAGGAATAGCTCGGTAGACATCACAGTTGAAGAGGAATGGACATCTCTAAAAAAGGCCATCACAGAAGCTGGGAACGAAAATATAGGTACAAAGAAGGTAACTCGGAAGGACAGACTCAGCATACACGAACGTCAAAACAACCCTCGGTGAAAAAAGTGGCTCTGAGCACTATGCGACTTAACTTCTGAGGTCATCAGTCGCCTAGAACTTAGAACTAATTAAACCTAAGGACATCACACACATCCATGCCCGAGGCCACCTTCGGTGACATTAAAAGCAAGGCCGATGGTACTGTTACCGACGACTGTGCCGCTAAAGCGGAGTTATTGAACGCAGTTTTCCGAAATTCCTTCACCAGGGAAGATGAATGGAATATTCCAGAATTTGAAACACGAACAGCTGCTAGCATGAGTTTCTTAGTAGATATCTTAGGGGTTGCGAAGCAACTCAAATCGCTTGATACGGGCAAGTCTTCAGGTCCAGATTGTATACCGATTAGGTTCCTTTCAGATTACGCTGATACAATAGCTCCCTACTTAGCAAACATTTACAACCGGTCGCTCACCGATAGATCTGTACCTACAGATTGAAAAATTGCGCAGGTCGCACCAGTGTTTAAGAAGGGTAGTAGGAGTAATCCATCGGACTACATACCTATATCATTTACGTCTGTTTGCAGTAGGGTTTTGGAGCATATACTGTATTCAAACATTATGAATCACCTCGAAGGGAACGATCTATTGATACGTAATCAGCATGGTTTCAGAAAACATCCTTCTTGTGCAACGCAGCTAGCTCTTTATTCGCACGAAGTAATGGTCGCTATCGACAGGGCATCTCAAGTTGATTCCGTATTCCTAGATTTCCGGAAAGCTTTTGACACCGTTCCTCACAAGCGACTTCTAATGAAGCTGCGGGCTTATGGGGTATCGTCTCAGTTGTGCGACTGGATTCGTAATTTCCTGTCAGGTAGGTCGCAGTTCGTAGTAATAGACGGCAAATCATCGAGTAAAACTGAAGTGATATCAGGTGTTCCCCAGGGAAGCGTACTGGGACCTCTGCTGTTCCTGATCTATATAAATGACCTGGGTGACAATCTGAGCAGTTCTCTTAGGCTGTTCGCAGATGATGCTGTAATTTACCGTCTAGTAAGGTCATCCGAAGACCAGTATCAGTTGCAAAGCGATTTAGAAAAGATTGCTGTATGGTGATGTAGGTGGCAGTTGACGCTAAATAACGAAAAGTGTGAGGTGATTCACATGAGTTCCAAAAGAAATCCGTTGGAATTCGATTACTCGATAAATACACTCCTGGAAATGGAAAAAAGAACACATTGACACCGGTGTGTCAGACCCACCATACTTGCTCCGGACACTGCGAGAGGGCTGTACAAGCAATGATCACACGCACGGCACAGCGGACACACCAGGAAACGCGGTGTTGGCCGTCGAATGGCGCTAGCTGCGCAGCATTTGTGCACCGCCGCCGTCAGTGTCAGCCAGTTTGCCGTGGCGTACGGGGCTCCATCGCAGTCTTTAACACTGGTAGCATGCCGCGACAGCGTGGACGTGAACCGTATGTGCAGTTGACGGACTTTGAGCGAGGGCGTATAGTGGGCATGCGGGAGGCCGGGTGGACGTACCGCCGAATTGCTCAACACGTGGGGCGTGAGGTCTCCACAGTACATCGATGTTGTCGCCAGTGGTCGGCGGAAGGTGCACGTGCCCGTCGACCTGGGACCGGACCGCAGCGACGCACGGATGCACGCCAAGACCGTAGGATCCTACGCAGTGCCGTAGGGGACCGCACCGCCACTTCCCAGCAAATTAGGGACACTGTTGCTCCTGGGGTATCGGCGAGGACCATTCACAACCGTCTCCATGAAGCTGGGCTACGGTCCCGCACACCGTTAGGCCGTCTTCCGCTCACGCCCCAACATCGTGCAGCCCGCCTCCAGTGGTGTCGCGACAGGCGTGAATGGAGGGACGAATGGAGACGTGTCGTCTTCAGCGATGAGAGTCGCTTCTGCCTTGGTGCCAATGATGGTCGTATGCGTGTTTGGCGCCGTGCAGGTGAGCGCCACAATCAGGACTGCATACGACCGAGGCACACAGGGCCAACACCCGGCATCATGGTGTGGGGAGCGATCTCCTACACTGGCCGTACACCACTGGTGATCGTCGAGGGGACACTGAATAGTGCACGGTACATCCAAACCGTCATCGAACCCATCGTTCTACCATTCCTAGACCGGCAAGGGAACTTGCTGTTCCAACAGGACAATGCACGTCCGCATGTATCCCGTGCCACCCAACGTGCTCTAGAAGGTGTAAGTCAACTACCCTGGCCAGCAAGATCCCCGGATCTGTCCCCCATTGAGCATGTTTGGGATTGGATGAAGCGTCGTCTCACGCGGTCTGCACGTCCAGCACGAACGCTGGTCCAACTGAGGCGCCAGGTGGAAATGGCATGGCAAGCCGATCCACAGGACTACATCCAGCATCTCTACGATCGTCTCCATGGGAGAATAGCAGCCTGCATTGCTGCGAAAGGTGGATATACACTGTACTAGTGCCGACATCGTGCATGCTGTGTTGCCTGTGTCTATGTGCCTGTGGTTCTGTCTGTGTGATCATGTGATGTATCTGACCCCAGGAATGTGTCAATAAAGTTTCGCCTTCCTTGGACAATGAATTCACGGTGTTCTTATTTCAATTTCCAGGAGTGTAGTACAATTCTCAAGGCTGTCAACTCAACTAGGTACCTGGGTGTTACAATTACGAACAACTTCAGTTGGTAAGACCATATAGCTAATATTGTGGGGAAGGGGAGCCTAAGGTTGCGTTTCATTGGCAGGACACTTAGAAGATGCAACAAGTCCACTAAAGAGACAGCTTACACTACACTCGTTCGTCCTATGCTAGAATATTGCTGCGCTGTGTGGGATGCTTACCAGGTGGGATTGACGGAGGACATCGAAAGGGTGCAAAAAAGGGCAGCTCGTTTTGCATTATGACGTAATAGGGGAGAGAGTGTGGCAGATATGATACGCGAGTTGGAATGGGAGTCATTAGAGCAAAGACGTTTTTCGTCGCAGCGAAATCTATTTACGAAATTTCAGTCACCAAGTTTCTCTACCGAATGCGAAAATATTTTTTTGAGCCCATCCTACATAGGTAGGAATGATCATCAAAAGAAAATAAGAGAAATCAGAGCTCGAACTGAAAGGTTTAGGTCTTCGTTTTTCCCGCGCGCTCTTTGGGAGTGGAATGGTAGAGAGATAGTATGATTGTGGTTCGATGAACCCTCTGCCAAGCACTGAAATGTGAATTGCAGAGTAATCATGTACATGTAGATGTAGATGATAACATTAAGACTGCAACGACAATTCCACTGGTAAATACGAAGGAGCTGATACTTGGGAATACCCTGGAAGCCTCTATGAGGGGGAAGATTTGTCTGATGTGACAGAAGAAGAAACAGGAGTCGATTTAGAAGAGATAGGGGATCCAGTATTTGAGTCGGAATTTAAAAGAGATTTGGAGAAGATCAAATATGGAAGAAGAGATAGACAACATTCCATCAGAGTTACTAAAATCATTGAGGGATGTGGCAACAAAATGGCAATTCACGTCGGTCTGTAGAATGTAGGAGTCTCGCGGCATAGCCTCTGACTTTCGGGAAAGCATCATCCACGCAATTCCGAAGACGGCAAGAGTTGGTAATTGCGGGAATCACAGCACAATCAACTTAACAGCTCATGCATCCAAGTTGCTTACAGGGATAATATACAGAAGAATGGAAAAGAAAATTGAGGATTCGCTCAGTTTGGCTTTAAGAAAGGTAAAGGCACGACAGAGGCAATTCTGACGTTGCTGTTAATAGTGGAAGCAAGACTATAGAAAAATCAAGACACATTCATAGGACATTTTCATAGATGAAAGATGATGGAAATTCGGGAATAAGTAGGGGTAAGCAATAGGGAGAGACGCGTCATATACAATATGTACAACAGCCAAGATGGGATAATAAGAATGGACGACCAAGAACGAAGTGCTCATATTAAAAAGGGTGTAAGACGAGGATGTTGCCTTTCGCCCGTACTGTTCAACCTGTACATCGTGGAAGCAGTGATGGAAATAAAAGAAAGGTTCAGGAGTGGAATTAAAATTCAAAGTAAAAGGTTATCAATGACACGATTCGCTGATGACATTGCTATCCTGAGTGAACGTGAAGACGAATTACACAATGTACTGAACGGAATGAACAGTGTAATGAGTACACAGTATGGACTGAGAGTAAATCGAAGCAAGACGAAGGTAATGAGCAGTAGTAGAAATGAAACAGCGAGAAACTTAACATCAGGATTGATGAAGAAGATGAAGTTGAGGTATTCTGCTGCCTAACCTTAATTGGACGAAAAAATTTCCAAGAATGTACATCTTTACAACAGCATTTTATGGTAGTGAAACATGGACTGTAGGAAAACCGGAACAGAAGAGAAACGAAGCATTTCAGATCCAATGCTACAGACTGATGTCGAAACTTAGGTGGCCTGATAAGGTCAGGGTTGAGGAGGTTCTGCGCAGAATTAGAGAGGAAAGGAATATGTGGAAAACAGGACATCTGTTAAGATACGAGGGAATGACTTCCTTGGTACCAGAGGGAGCTGTAGAGGGCAATAACTGTAGAGGAAGACAGAGATTGGAATACATTCAGCAAATAATTGAGGACGTAGGTTGCTAGTGCTACTCTGAGATGAAAAAGTTAGAGCACAGGCTTGGCGCATCAAACCAGTCAGAAGACTAACGACCAAAAAAAAAAAAACACAGTAGCCGACGTCCTTGATGTCAGTGCCAACAGACAAGCAACACTGCGTGAACTAAAGGCAGAAATCAGTTTGGGACTTACAACGAATGATCGTTTGATCGTTATTACAGTGCGGTGAAATATGGCGTTAATGGGATATGGCGGCAGAGGACCGATTCAAGTGCCTTTGCTAATAGCATGACATCGCCTGAAATGCCTCTCCTGGGCTCATGATCCTCTGAGTTGGATCCTAGACGTCTGGAAAGCCGTGGTCTGGTCAAATGAGTCCCGATTTCAGTTGGTAGTAGCTGATGGTATGGTCCAAGTGTGGCGCAGACTCCATGAAGCCATTCATCGAGGTTTTCAACAAGGCACTGCGTAAGCTGGTAGCGGCTCCATAATGGTTTGGGGTGTGTTAACGTGGAATGGACAAGGTCCTCTGGTATAATTGATATTGTTATGTTCCGCTACTTGGAGACCATCTGCAGCCACTCATAGACTTCATGTTTCGAAATGTCATGTCACTGGGGTACATTTGTTCACCACTGGTTTGAAGAACATTCTGGAGAGTTAGAGCGAATGATATCGCTACCAACCCGTCGAATATGTATGGGACGTAATCGAGATGTCAGTTCGAGCACAAAATCCTGCACTGGAAATACAGGGTGTTTCAAAAATGACCGGTATATTTGAAACGGCAATAAAAACTAAACGAGCAGCGATAGAAATACACCGTTTGTTGCAATATGCTTGGGACAACAGTACATTTTCAGGCGGACAAACTTTCGAAATTACAGTAGTTACAATTTTCAACAACAGATGGCGCTGCAAGTGATGTGAAAGATATAGAAGACAACGCAGTCTGTGGGTGCGCCATTCTGTACGTCGTCTTTCTGCTGTAAGCGTGTGCTGTTCACAACGTGCAAGTGTGCTGTAGACAACATGGTTTATTCCTTACAACAGAGGATTTTTCTGGTGTTGGAATTCCACCGCCTAGAACACAGTGTTGTTGCAACAAGACGAAGTTTTCAACGGAGGTTTAATGTAACCAAAGGACCGAAAAGCGATACAATGAAGAATCTGTTTGAAACATTTCAACGGACTGGGAACGTGACGGATGAACGTGCTGGAAAGGTAGGGCGACCGCGTACGGCAACCACAGAGGGCAACGCGCAACTAGTGCAGCAGGTGATCCAACAGCGGCCTCGGGTTTCCGTTCGCCGTGTTGCAGCTGCGGTCCAAATGACGCCAACGTCCACGTATCGTCTCATGCGCCAGAGTTTACACCTCTATCCATACAAAATTCAAACGCGGCAACCCCTCAGCGCCGCTATCATTCCTGCACGAGAGACATTCGCTAACGATATAGTGCACAGGATTGATGACGGCGATATGCATGTGGGCAGCATTTGGTTTACTGACGAAGCTTATTTTTACCTGGACGGCTTCGTCAATAAACAGAACTGGCGCATATGGGGAACCGAAAAGCCCCATGTTGCAGTCCCATCGTCCCTGCATCCCCAAAAAGTACTGGTCTGGGCCGCCATGTCTTCCAAAGGAATCATGGCCCATTTTTCAGATCCGAAACGATTACTCCATCACGCTATCTGGACATTCTTCGTGAATTTGTGGCGGTACAAACTGCCTTAGACGACACTGCGAACACCTCGTGGTTTATGCAAGATGGTGCCCGGCCACATCGCACGGCCGACGTCTTTAATTTCCTGAATGAATATTTCGATGATCGTGTGATTGCTTTGGGCTGTCCGAAACATACAGGAGGCGGCGTGGATTGGCCTCCCTATTCGCCAGACATGAACCCCTGTGACTTCTTTCTGTGGGGACACTTGAAAGACCAGGTGTACCGCCAGAATCCAGAAACAATTGAACAGCTGAAGCAGTACATCTCATCTGCATGTGAAGCCATTCCGCCACACACGTTGTCAAAGGTTTCGGGTAATTTCATTCAGAGACTACGCCATATTATTGCTACGCATGGTGGATATGTGGAAAATATCGTACTATAGAGTTTCCCAGACCGCAGCGCCATCTGTTGTTGAAAATTGTAACTACTGTAATTTCGAAAGTTTGTCCACCTGAAAATGTACTGTTGTCCCAAGCATATTGCAACAAACGGTGTATTTCTATCGCTGCTCGTTTAGTTTTTATTGCCGTTTCAAATATACCGGTCATTTTTGAAACACCCTGTATTTGCGCCATTATGACTATAGGGACAGCGTTGATCAGTATGTCGGCAGGGGACTTCCAACGACTTGTGGAATCCATTCCACTGCGAGTTGCTGAACTACAATGGACAAAAGGAGGTGCGAAACGATATTAGGAGGCATCCCATGACATTTGTCACCTCAGTATATGATAGATAAGGCTAGGATTTAATTTCGTGTCGAGGCTGAGATCATCAGAGACGTAAATGTGTAGATCTAGGGCAGTGGTTCGCAATCTTTCTTCGACAATTATCAATGAGTGCGATCTAACGTTAGCTAGTAACCCCCCCGCCCCGTTTCCGGAAACCGCTCATCCGTCCATCACCAACTTCAGTGCCTAACTAAATTGAAGAATGAAAGAGAATTTCCTTTTAAACACTTTTAGTTCCGCAACTATGAAAGCTGAATGATATTTAGCTTTTGTCAGTGTTTTCTTAATCCACAAACTAATGAGTCAATGTGCCAAATGGTACAACCTTTTCTACATCTAATTTGTGCTCATTCAGTGCTCATCATATGGTCTGCTCCAAATCCACTCAGCTCTTCTGCAAATTTTGAATTCCACATATCTTTTCCACGTTTTGTTTTCGGGAAGAGTGTGTGTGTGTGTGTGTGTGTGTGTGTGTGTGTGTGTGTGTGTGTGTGTGTTGGAATGAATGAAGAAGTGCTACCTGTAAGCCTTTCTGAGATAAGAAAGTGAAACAGTCAGGCTAGATACTTGTCACAAAACATTGTTCTCCTGCACTGCTCCTCTCACTATAACAAGTTCCGTTAAGGAATAAATGTACTGGGAAGTAGTAGTTAGTATCCTTAGTTTCTTAAACAGGTTCCTGAAGAACGTTCTTTAGTTCATACCACAAGTACTGCGTATTACTATTGGACTCGGAAAACGTAAGTTTGGTTTCATAAGCTACCCCGAAAATTGTGTGTGTGTGAAATCTTATGGGACTTAACTGCTGGGGTCATCAGTCCCTAAGCTTACACACTACTTAACCGAAATTATCCTAAGGACCAACACACACACCCATGCTCGAGGGAGGACTCGAACCTCCGCCGGGACCACTCACACAGTCCATGATTGCAGCGCCTTAGACCGCTCGGCTAACCCCACGCGGCGAAAAATGATCGGGTATGACGTTAAGGAGGTAAGCGAAGTATGCTACCTTTTCTGTCTTTATGTCAGCTACCAGGATAGCGTCCTCACAGCACATAGAACCTTGTTTAAGCAGTTCTGTGATATGCTCGTCCCACCTCAACTATTACTAGCCTGTAATTCTCAGACTTTAACGCTGTCGCCATCTTCCATCTGCATGTCTCATATTTCAGGGATACAAGTCCACTCGGTGAAACCTTACTTCTTCTTTTCTTCTTTTTCCTAGGCTTTATCCAGTATTTTCACGGCGTCGGCGTATTAACTGTCGGACTGAGCAATGTACTGGAAGAGGCTGCTCGTAAGCTAATTGTCGCCATTCATTTTCCAGTCACGGGGCATAATTTGTTACTTATAATCCGTTCAAATACAGCGACTTTCACATCAGATGTGACGCACCATGTGAAAGTTGCTGTATTTGGACTGGCTACTCCTGTAATCGAAATATCAGGTCTGAAGATGGTTCTAGAGGAACCGAAACCGGTCGTATGCATAAACACTTTGCAATCAAGACGGATTACAAGTAACGTTGTAAATTCACTGATTGCGGCTATCCTATCAGACAATTAGTCTGGTTTTGCAAAGGGCACAATTTGTGTACCCTAACTGTGTTACTATATTTCCAAGTGAGTGAACCACCTTGTAAATATTTGCGAATCCTGTAACTGTGGCGAGACGCAGTCGGATGTGGGAAATCGCCTAAAATCTACATCCAGGCTGGCCGGCAAGCCGACACACCTAAATGTCTCCCCGAATCCCGGAAGCGGCTAGTTAACGCGCCGGTTGTCGTAGGGAGTCGGGAAAACCTTGGAGACAAAGAATTTGTTACAAACTATACTCTCAGGTAACAAAAATCGTGGGATAGCGATAGGCACATACACAGACGGCGGTCGTATTGAATACACCAGTTATACACTCCTGGAAATTGAAATAAGAACACCGTGAATTCATTGTCCCAGGAAGGGGTCAGATACATCACATGATCACACTGACAGAACCACAGGCACATAGACACAGGCAACAGAGCATGCACAATTTCGGCACTAGTACAGTGTATATCCACCTTTCGCACCAATGCAGGCTGCTATTCTCCCATGGAGACGATCGTAGAGATGCTGGATGTAGTCCTGTGGAACGGCTTGCCATGCCATTTCCACCTGGCGCCTCAGTTGGACCAGCGTTCGTGCCGGACGTGCAGACCGCGTGAGACGACGCTTCATCCAGTCCCAAACATGCTCAATGGGGGACAGGTCCGGAGATCTTGCTGGCCAGGGTAGTTGACTTACACCTTCTAGAGCACGTTGGGTGGCACGGGATACATGCGGACGTGCATTGTCCTGTTGGAACAGCAAGTTCCCTTGCCGGTCTAGGAATGGTAGAACGATGGGTTCGATGACGGTTTGGATGTATCGTGCACTATTCAGTGTCCCCTCGACGATCACCAGTGGTGTACGGCCAGTGTAGGAGATCGCTCCCCACACCATGATGCCGGGTGTTGGCCCTGTGTGCCTCGGTCGTATGCAGTCCTGATTGTGGCGCTCACCTGCACGGCGCCAAACACGCATACGACCATCATTGGCACCAAGACAGAAGCGACTCTCATCGCTGAAGACGACACGTCTCCATTCGTCCCTCCATTCACGCCTGTCGCGACACCACTGGAGGCGGGCTGCACGATGTTGGGGCGTGAGCGGAAGACGGCCTAACGGTGTGCGGGACCGTAGCCCAGCTTCATGGAGACGGTTGCGAATGGTCCTCGCCGATACCCCAGGAGCAACAGTGTCCCTAATTTGCTGGGAAGTGGCGGTGCGGTCCCCTACGGCACTGCGTAGGATCCTACGGTCTTGGCGTGCATCCGTGCGTCGCTGCGGTCCGGTCCCAGGTCGACGGGCACGTGCACCTTCCGCCGACCACTGGCGACAACATCGATGTACTGTGGAGACCTCACGCCCCACGTGTTGAGCAATTCGGCGGTACGTCCACCCGGCCTCCCGCATGCCCACTGTACGCCCTCGCTCAAAGTCCGTCAACTGCACATACGGTTCACGTCCACGCTGTCGCGGCATGCTACCAGTGTTAAAGACTGCGATGTAGCTCCGTATGCCACGGCTAACTGGCTGACACTGACGGCAGCGGTGCACAAATGCTGCGCAGCTAGCGCCATTCGACGGCCAACACCGCGGTTCCTGGTGTGTCCGCTGTGCTGTGCGTGTGATCATTGCTTGTACAGCCCTCTCGCAGTGTCCGGAGCAAGTATGGTGGGTCTGACACACCGGTGTCAATGTGTTCTTTTTTCCATTTCCAGGAGTGTATAAGGGTACGGCATTGGTGGAGCTGTCATTTATACTCTGGTGATACATGTGAAGGCAGATGCGACGTGATTATGACCGCACGAGTAGAAGTAACACATTTTGATCGAGGCATGGTAGTTGCAGCGAGCGTCGTGGGATACTCCCTTCGGGCAAGCGTTACGGAATCCAGTATTCCAAGATCCACCGTATCAAGAGTGGTCCACAATATCCAGTTTCTAGCATTACCTTTCACCACGGGCAACTCAGTGGCTGACGGCGTTTACTTAACGACCGAGAGCAACGGCTTTAGTGTACAGTTATCACCGCTAACAGAGAAACTACACTGTGTGAAATAAACACAGAAATGAATGTGGGACGTACGGCAAACGTATCCATTAGCACAGTGAGGCGAAATCTGGCGTTAATGGGCTATGGCAACAGACGACCGACGCGAGTGCCTTTGCTTGCAGCAAGACATCGCCTGCAGCTCCTCCTTTGGGCTCTTGACCGTATCGGTTGAACGTCAGTCAACTGGAAAACCGTAGCCTGGTTAGATGAATCCCGATGGCAGCTGGTAATATCTGATGGGAGGGTTCGATTGTGGCCCAGACCCCAAGAAGCCATCGATTCAGTTTGTCAAAAAGGCACCGTGCAACCTGGCGATGGATCAAGAATTTGGATAGAATGAACTGGGTCCTCTGGTCCAACTGCTCCGATCGTTGGCTGAAAATAATTTTCTTCGGCTACTTGAAGACCATTTGCCACCATTATTGCACATCATGTTCCAAACAACGACGGAAATTTTATCGATAGCAATGCACCATGTCACCGCCCCACATTTTTTCGCTATTGGTGTGAAGACCATTCTGGACAATTGGAATGACTGATTTGGCTACCCAGGTCACCCGACGTGAATCCCATCGGACATTTATTGGACGTAATAGAGAGACCAGTTCGTGCACAAACTCTTGCACAGGTAACACCTACGCAGTTATGGGTCGCTGTATAGGTAGCACGGCCCAACATTTCTGCAAGGGATTTCCAAGGACTTGAGGAGTCTATGCCACGTCGAGTTTCTGCAGTGCGCCAGACACACTGTTAGGTGAGATCCCATGACTTTATTCACCCCTGTGTTATTTAAAGTCCATGAAAAGTCAATAACCAATCTCCCTAGGATTAAACGCTGACTTTCCATTTATTGTTATTTATCCTATGACTTACAGAATTGTATTTTAAAAGTATATACAATTAAGTTCATTGAAGACTACCAGTCAGTACAATCTTACCGATCTGTATACGAACATATGGATGTATCGGTAATGATGAAAGCTGGAGAACCGGCAACAACAAAAAGATGTTGAGGTATACATTTTGTGTCATGCACGGTACAGCCGCAAAAATGTGACCACCTGTCAAAGGCCTCGGTGACCACCTTTGGCAGGCAGACAGTCAGTGAGGTTCTGGAAAGTGCCGACAGAGGTGTAGAGCCATACTTACTCCAGTACCTTGTCCACCTGCGCTAGTTTCCATGGTAAAGGATCGATGGCGCGAACAACCTGCTCAGGATGGTCACACAGATTTGAGCCGTGCTGCGGCTCGCGTTGGTGCTTTTTAGGTTGGTTGGTTGGTTGGTTGGTTTCGGGGAAGGAGACCAGACAGCGAGGTCATCGGTCTCAGCGGATTAGGGAAGGATGGGGAAGGAATTCGGCCGTGCCCTTTCAGAGGAACCATCCCGGCATTTGCCTGGAGTGATTTAGGGAAATCACGGAAAACCTAAATCAGGATGGCCGGACGCGGGATTGAACCGTCGTCCTCCCGAATGCGAGTCCAGAGTCTAACCACTGCGCCACCTCGCTCGGTTGCTTTTTAGGTTTCCGCCCTCTGTTGGAGGCCAGACCGTATCGTTCGGTTTTCATGGTTGTGGTTGTTCCTCTTCTTCTAGTGTTGAGTGGCACCACTCCGTTTCGCAAGCGTTGCCTGTCCGCCAGTGGCAGCAGCGGCGGTTATCTATATATAGTAACTGTTGCCCTATCTTTGGGGTGACGTCGTAGTTCTTTCGGGTCGGGTGAGTCGGCAGTTTGGTTGTGGACTCAGGACGAGGCAGATCTGCGCAGTGCGAAAACACGCTGGGACTGCTGGTGGCGCGCATTGACTGCCGGATGGAAGGGCTGTGGTCACAAGGGTGCAAGACCTCGTCGTAAACCAGATCCAGCAAGTTTTAAGATGAGTACACTTGAATTCAAGTAGAGGAACCTCCACCATTATGATATTTCGCGATTTTCCAGGGAGTGCTTGGGGAGGGAGGATCTGATTAGCTTTCCTCGACTTCTTATTACTATTTACTGCTTTCAGCTTGTTACAATTTGTTAAGCAGAACCAGCGGTATTTTTTCCTGTCTGGTGGCACGTAATACCCCAGTTACTTGCCCTGGGGATTGGTGTATGTAACGGCAATGTACTTTGTCTCGCCTTGCCGCTGCTGTCCGGTAAGGCGTGTAGTTTTGACAGCTTTCTTGACTGTAGGCCGGTTGGTGATTTTTTTCTACTCTAATGGTAGTGACTCCTTTCTCGTTCTGGGCTTTCTAAACACTGTATTCTGGGAACGTAGTGCAGACCGCTGGTTCCGGCTTTAGCGTATTGTTCTATCGTTGTATTTGGTTCCTCGGATGTCAGGCACCTTCAGCAAGTTATCATTAGCCATTCGTTGGACTGCGACTAGTCTGAATCACCATCTTTGAAGTGAATGCAACTCTTCGCTGCCCATCTCATCGCTCGTGAAAGCGTTTGTTCTCAGAGACCGATTCCTGGAGCACTGTCTGTGACCGGTCCCTGTGTTTTCTTATTGTATTACATTTTATAATACCTTTGACAGCTTTCTTGACTGTAGGCCGGTTGGTGATTTTTTTCTACTCTAATGGTAGTGACTCCTTTCTCGTTCTGGGCTTTCTAAACACTGTATTCTGGGAACGTAGTGCAGACCGCTGGTTCCGGCTTTAGCGTATTGTTCTATCGTTGTATTTGGTTCCTCGGATGTCAGGCACCTTCAGCAAGTTATCATTAGCCATTCGTTGGACTGCGACTAGTCTGAATCACCATCTTTGAAGTGAATGCAACTCTTGGCTGCCCATCTCATCGCTCGTGAAAGCGTTTGTTCTCAGAGACCGATTCCTGGAGCACTGTCTGTGACTGGTCCCTGTGTTTTCTTATTGTATTACATTTTATAATACCTTGTAATGACTACATAAAAGATTATGATGCCCTCTGCTGTGATTGTGGCTACTTACCTGTAATATTTTAATATTTGTAGGTTATAAATTGCAGCGAGTTCTTGAGCATTCTTAATTTATTGCCATTCTTGGCGTATAAGGCGTTCAGCCGTAATCACAGTGGCTTGTTTCTAAAACATTATCTGTTGTATCTCTGTTTTATGGTGATTGCTAAATTGTAACGCCCTGAAAACATAATTACACAGTTGTTCATTCCTTCATTAATAACTTGTGGTTTTTTTATTTATTGTTGAGTCTGGAATTACTGTTTGAAATAAATATGCATAACTATAGAAGGCAACCAATAGTAGCTGACTACGGCCCCGTCGACAGTCGTAGCCGAATCCTGTCATCCCCTGACTACCAGGTCTCAACATTCTTAACTGGGCTTAAATCCGGTGTTTGGAGGCCAAGGGAGTACGGTAAATCTCATCCTGGCGCTGTTCGAAACACGCACGTACACTGCGAGCTGTGTGACACGTTGCATTGTCCTGCTGGTAAATACCATCGTGTTGAGGAAAACCAAACAGCGTGTAGGGGTGAACATGGTCCCGAAGGTTGAAGGCATACTCGTCTTGATCCATTGTGCCTTCCAGAATCCTTGTCGCTATAACGCGCCCTGTATCTAGGACGGTCGTGGCTGGCGCAGTCAGAGTCAGTCGGGGGCAGTGACGAAGAGTCGGTCGGCGGCAGTGACAGAGGAAAGACAGCGCACGCAGCATCGCGAGTAGGAAGTCGGCGCTTGGTGTACTGCGAGGACGCTCGGTGTTGACATTCCAGCACCTGGGTCATGTAGCGAGAGGAACTGGAGTGTGGAAGGAGTCACCGGTGAACATAAGCTCTGTTTAAGAGTCGTATCTGAATCGAATCCGGAGGAGAGCGCGCGAGTTTACCCTGGCGTGCATGTTAAAGTTTGCACGTGATTGCTCCGTGTAGCCGCTTTGGTTTTCGCTAGTCATTCCTTAAATCATTTGGACGTGAGTCCGGGATACTTGGTACTGCAAGTCCATGTAACTACGCTGTCTCCTGGTTCCATTGCCTATATCTTGAATTGCAAGAGTGGCCAATATACGGCGATTACTTTTTTTCATTGTTACTGTTAATATGTCAAACAGTCCATCAAACTTTATTCTATGTATAAAGCTTCAGCCGCTAATTTACACTGGGATTGCAAATTTCTTTCTTGTTTGCAACTATAATAGTAACAATTTTGGGCCGTCAAACGGTGCTTTGGTACACTACTACCCATTAAAATTGCTACACCGCGAAGATGATGTGCTACAGACGCGAAATTTTACCGACAGGAAGAAGATGCTGTGATATTCAAATGATTTGCTTTTCAGAGCATTCACACACGGTTGGCGCCGGTGGCGACACCTACAACGTGCTGACATGAGAAAAGTTTCCGGCCGATTTTTGATACACAAACAGCAGTTGACCCGCGTTGCCTGGTGAAACGTTGCTGTGATGCCTCGTGTGAGGAGCAGAAATGCGTACCATCACGTTTCCGACTATGGTAAAGGTGGGATTGTAGCCTATCGCGATTGCGGTTTATCGTATCGCGACATTGCTGCTCGCGTTGGTCGATATCCATTGACTATTAGCAGAATATTGAATCGGTGGGTTCAGGAGAGTAATACGGAACGCCGTGCTGGTTCCCAACGGCCTTGTATCACTAGCAGTCGAGATGACAGGCATCTTATCCGCATGGCTATAAGGGATCATGCAGCCACGTCTCGATCCCTGAGTCAACATATGGGGACGTTTGCAAGACAACAACCATCTGCACGAACAATTCGACGACGTTTGCAGCAGCATGGACTATCAGCTCGGAGACCATGGCTGCGGTTACTCCTGACGCTGCATCACAGACAGGAGCGCCTGCGATGGTCTAAACGACGTACCTGGGTGCTCGAATGGCAAAACGTCATTTTCTCGGATGAATCCAGGTTCCGTTTACAGCATCATGAAGGTCGCATCCGTGTTTGGCGACACCGCGGTGAATGCATATTGGCAGCGTGTATTCGTCATCGACATACTGGCGTATCACCCGGCGTGATGGTATGGGGTGCCATTGGTTACACGTCTCGATCACCAATTGTTCGCACTGACGGCACTTTGAACAGTGGACGTTTCATTTCAGATGTGTTACGACCCGTGGCTCTACCCTTCATTCGATCCCTGCGAAACTCTACATTTCAGCAGGATAATGCACGACCGCATGTTGCACGTCTTGTACGGGCCTTTCTGGATACAGAAAATGTTCGACTGGTGCCCTGTCCAGCACCTTCTCCAGATCCCTGTTTAATTGAAAACGTCTGGTCAATGGTGGCCGAACTACTGGCTCGTCACAATACGTCTGTCACTATTCTTGATGAACTGTGGTATCGTGTTGAACCTGTACCTGTACCTGTACACGCCATCCAAGCTCTGTTTGACCCAATGCCCAGCCGTATTGAGGCCGTTATTACGGCCAGAGGTGGTTGTTCTGGGTACTGATTTCTCAGGATCTAAGCACCCAAATTGCGTGAAAATGTTATCACATGTCAATTCTAGTATAACATATTTGTCCAATGAATACCCGTTTATCGTCTGCATTTCTTCTTGGTGTAGCAATTCTAATGGCCAGTAGTGTATTTAAGGTTGGTTGGGGATTGTCTAGTCATTATCACCTTCAGCTAGTTGTGGTTTACAAATTTATCAAGTGAAATTTCACGTCATTGAAGATTGTTCAATGAACTATTGCTTTAACAGTAACTACGGTTGTCGCACTATATCGTTTAACATCAGTTCCTGCATTTGGGGCTACCCCGTGCTTAGCTATTGATTTCAGTATTTCAGTGAACTGTGTGTTAATACCGGGTTTTTGTTTTCTAGAAGCCGTTATTGGTGTGCGCAGGCCCTCCTGCCTGTTGTTGTCAGTTGAGTTTTCGAGCTCGGAATTCAGGGTCCGAGGCCGATGTGAACGCCAAACGCCGAGAATACGCTGATTGCTGTGTAGGTATTTGTATCATAACATCATATTCCCGAATGTTTTCCGTAACTCAGGTACTTACGAGATCTCGCTGTTGGAGTATTTTTTAAACCTAACAGCTTTTGCAATTTGAAATTTTTCATATTCACAGGGCCTGATAATTGACTTAATTTCACAACTAGTCAACTCAGATCTGTAGTTACGTTAAAGTAATATTTTTGTAGAGTAATTTTTTATTAATTGAAACTTTGGGGTCAGTGCTCTGTTTTAATTAACGTGGTGAAAATAAATTTTTGTATCCTCAGATGGGGTCAGCATTCCACTCCAGCAGCCTATGTGCCCCGCTTACCAATCCTATACCTACCTAGTTATTAGAACAAACATATTTATAACAGTCGACACGTAAAAGAAGAAACTAGTATTATTCCTGAAAATGTTTGCCTGTGTTGATTTGCGAAGACCCTTATACATGCAATCTTGTACGGTAGCCGCAACTACTTTGCCCCTTCATGCTTCGGGCTGTCAGGCCCTATTTGGCAGCGTAACGGTGACATGTGGCTGAAGAAGCAAGAACGAATAGCATAGGCGCAATTTTTTGAATATTACAGAATTTACACTTGTACTACAAAAATGAAGGTATCAGCGGGAGTCGAACCGTCGTTTCGTACCTGTTCGTCTTACGTAGCTGTAACGCTAACCACGTCCGGTACCTACACACAGATATGTCAGTTACATAATAGACTCTTAAAACTTCTCTGCAGTTTTCTGAGAATTGCTAGAGTAATGCACCTTACACTTGTTTTAATGACCTCCTAAAGGTGTACAAAGTTTGAAATAGATCCATGATCCCAAAGTCGTGGCCTTCCCTTCTTAACATGTATATGCAACACTCATCGTAGAAAGTACTTTACATTTTATCTTTACAAGTTACTTTCTTTTGCCCTTCTTATCATTTTAGACTTTACATCAAAAGCATACCGTAGTCCTTAGTAAGACTCGTGCAGGCTTATTACACCCTCCTGACTGGACAATCAGCAGTGAATGAGGCAACTGGTGATACGAGAGCAGCTTTGTGGCTGAGAACAAGTCGAGGTACAGTTTTTAAAAAAGAAAACGCACGGAATTAGCGAGGCGTAGATGACGTAGGCGGCGGATGGAGAGAAGATCAAAGGCGGAAACCGGTTAATTAAGGAAAATCTAATTACGTGGCGCGAGCGTAGCGTTACCTGTAGAACGGAAAAGGACAGGGGAAGGGGGGGAGAGGGTGCCATTGTCCGCGCACCTTGGGGGGTTCCCAATGAACAGTTCTTCCTTTCTTACTTTCTTCGTGCCGCCTCCAGAAATTAAGTGCGATTACGGAGAAATTAAGTTGCGTATTCAAGGCGCCGGAGACGCGCCTTTTCTGCTAGAAAGTCTGTTTGCAGTTCTTTAAGACGTGCTGAAGTCGAGAGAATATCATCAGAGTGGAAACGGCTCCCAGTTGAAGGCTCTGAATCAGGGCAACACGAAAAGAAATTTCAAAATATAAGTTGTAAGTACTGTATTACAGATTTTACAATATTAGGAAGACTTCTGAATTTTTGTCCTCTAGGAGTTACACGATTAGCGTTTTTAAAACATATACTAGACTTCCAAAAGCGGCCGTTTCATTAAGAGCACTTTCTCACATGTTGCTGCACTGCCTCGAAAACAAGACGCACGTTTTATACCAATTTCTATATCTTCATGATTACTCTGAAATTTTCAATTAAGTGTCAGGCAGAAGATTCCTCGAAATACCTTCAAACTATTTCGCTATCGTTCCATTCTCAAACAGCGCTCGGGGTAAACAACACAATCATTTTATGCTAACACTCTTGTTTTGTTATGATGATAATTCCTCCCTATGTAGGTGAGCGCCAACAAAATATTTTCAAACTCGGAGGGGATAGTTTGGGACTAACATTTCTTGAGAAGATCCTGTCTCAACGAACAACACCCTTGTTTTAATGACTGCCACACACGTATGATATCAGAGGCGCTCTCTCCCCTGCTTCGCGACAGTACAAAACGAGCTGCCCCTGTTTGAACTTCTTCGATGTTCTCTGTCGATCTTATGCAAACCCCACACCACACAGTAATACTCTAGAAGACGACGTACAAGCGTCTCTTTGGTAGACTTGTTCCATTGTCTCACTATTCTGCCAGTAAATCGTAGTCTGTGTTTGCTTTATGCACAACGTTACCTATGTGATCGTTTCAATTTAAGTTGTTCGTAATTGTAATCACTAAGTGTTTAGTTGAAATTACAACCTTTAGATTTGTGTAATTTATCGTGTAACCGAAATTCAGCGAATTCTTTTCGATACTCATGTTCAGAGTCAGTTGCCACTTCTTACATCATACGGATATCTGGTCTAAATCTCTTTGCAACTTGTTTTGATCATGAAGTGACTTTATAAGACGGCAAATGACAGCATCGTCTGCAAACAATCTAAGAATGCTACTCAGATTGTCAACTAAACCGTTTATGTAGACCACAGTAAGTTTATACGTAGTCTCACTTCTGTTACTCCTCATTAATATTCTTCTTCTTCTTCTTCGCCTCATAAATCAGGCAAGTTCGCTGATAATATGCGCCATCTCTTGTATGGTCTTCCTACACTTCTCGTTCCACTACACTTGTAAATGAGAGCCTTCACTGAGAATCTTTCTCCACCCATTCAGTCTACATGTGCTTTACATTTATTTTCCTTTACTTTCGACTTGGCTATGTAAATCTAAACCTTTCCTTACATAATAATTTTTTTACGATCTTCTACTATTCTTAGAAATCTCATTTGTGCAGTTCGTATTCTGCTTCCTTGGTGTCTTCTCGCCAATGCTGAACTTCCACAAAGAAGGGTTGGTACTGTTATTGTTTTGTAAGACTTTCCTCGAGTTATTTAGCATAATTTTTATGATTGTTCCAGGTATGACAGAATATTTATTTTACTTTTGATCCAAATCACGGTTATATTCCTAATGATGCCGCATCTTAGATAGTCCAAATGTTTAACTCCCTCAAACATTTCATTTTAAAAGACTATTTTAGATCGTACTGGTTCTCCGCCATCGCTTTCGTTTTATCTACACCAGGGGCGGGCAAACGTTGCACGCGGCTCATGAGCGCACAGCGCTGCACGTGTGCTGCTCGCGTGCAGGCGTCGACTGGGGCAGCGGCGACAGCAGGCAGGTTGCGGCAGTGTAGTGCCAGGCTAAGCTGCGGACGTTGATGCGAAGCGAGCACTATGTAGTGAACGTTGTATTTCAAGAAACGGAGAAGTGGAGATTTGCTATCTTTTAAAAAGTAATGGGAGAATCATTTTTTCTTTGTGCAAAAACGTGAAAATTCGAAATGTTTAATATGTGGCAGTATTCTCGCTGGTCAACGGAAGTTTAGTATTGAAGGCCATTATAATAAATTTCACAAGGACGAGTACAATTTATTGTCGGATTCTGAGCGGATGGGGAATTGACTGAGCTTAAGAAGACCGATCTGACGATACCAGATGAATCTGTCGTAGTTGGCCGGCCGGAGTGGCCGAGCGGTTCTAGGCACTACAGTCTGGAACCGCGCGACCGCTATGGTCGCAGGTTCGAATCCTGCCTCGGGCATGGATGTGTGTGATGTCCTTAGGTTAGTTAGGTTTAAGTAGTTCTAAGTTCTAGGGTACTGATGACCACAGCAGTTAAGTCCCATAGTGCTCAGAGCCAATTGAATTTGTCGTAGTTGCTGTTGTCACGAGAGATCTGCGACTTTCTCTCGTCATGTCTCTCATCTAACTGATCTAACATTTTATGGAACACTGTTTTCAAGTTTTCAGGACGACAACAATAATAGCCCAGCGGCAGGTGCAAGTTATAAGACTGCGCTTAATATAGCGAGAGCTGGAAAACCATTTGCTGAATTAATAAGTCTCGGTTAAGAGCAAACATCTGTGATGAAAATTTACGTAACTGTTTGTGTTTGTCTGTATGTAGAAATTTTGTTCCAGGCATTAAAAGTATTGTAAACTCCACCTGTGATAATTAAATAAAACGTATCGTAGGTAATAGGTACTCTTTCAAACCATGATTTCTTTCAAGCACTCCTACTAACCTTATTGATTCACTCAATAAAGCAAGCTAGGAAACAAAACGCATTACAGAGGATGGAGCGGACAGAAGGTATGGTGGGGATGGGAGATAAGCGGGTGGCCAGCTTGCCCCTGTGTGCACGCGGAACACCTGTTAACTGCACGCGTGCAAGTGCACCGCACACGTGCAGGATTCCTGCCCGCCCCTGATCTACACGAATTGTTATGTTGTAATGTGAGACTGTCTGCTGCAACTTTTACACACTCATCGAGGGTCATCTTCATTCTCTTTGAACAGAGTTAGGTCATCTGCATATAAAATTACATTTCGACTACAGCAACGATCTACAGTAACTCATTTTCATGTTCAACATTTTCAAGTGAAGCAAAAAGAAGCAGTAATCAAATAAACCCTGTACTATACTCAGATCAAAATGGAACACAAGTCATTACAGCCACGGAGTAGTACTTTATATGGACAAAATAACTGGTGAAAGAGGTGAACAGGCAAAAAAATTGGGGCGGCCAGAGGGGAAGAAGGAGTGAATTGATCACTACACTACCGAAAAAAAATGGCAACATCAAAGAGCAATTAATGTAGAGAAACTAAATTTCAATAGCACATTTGTCTAGGTAGCTTAAGTGATTATCAATGTAAGTTCACAGTTTAATGTAAGCATTACATAAACCAGTGCATATGTGAAATGCTGCTGCATTAATAACCAGTGCAACCTGCAAATTGTTGAGTGCAAGCATGCAAACATGCAAGCCTTGTGTTGTGCAGAAGGCGGATATCAGTTTGTGGTTCGGTGTTCCATGCCTGTTGAACTTAGTCGGTCAATACAGGGAGGGTTAATAGTGTTCGTGGATGATGCTGGAGCATTCGTCCGATGATGTCCCATATGTGGTCGATTTCTCGATTTGAAACATATCTGTCGATCGACTAGGCCAAGGCAACTCATCGACACTCTGCAGAGCATGCTGGGTGGCAAAAGCAGGTATGAACGAATGTTATCTTATTGGAAATCACCCCCTGGATTGCTGTTCGCCGCGCGGGACTAGCCGAGCGGTCTTAGCGCTGCAGTCATGGACTGTGCGGAACGTCCCGGCGGAGGTTCGAGTCCTCTCTCGGGAATGGGTGTGTGCGCGTTTGTCCTTAGGATAATTTAGGTTGAGTAGTGTGCAAGCTTAGGGACTGATGACCTGAGAAGTTAAGTCCCGTAAGATTTCACACACATTTGACCATTTGATTTGATTGCTGTTCACGAATGACAGTACAGCAGGTCGAATCAGCAGAGTGACGTAGAGATTTGCAGTCGGGATCCGTGGGATAACCACTAGAGTGCTCCTGCTGTCGTGCGAAATTTGCACCCAAGACCATAACTCAATGTCTAGCATGGAGAGATATTGGTTGCAAGCCTTACCAGGCCTCCTCCTAATCAACACATGGCCACCACTGTTCATCATCATCAGTTATCTGCTATATCAGCAGGTCCTTTGCCTCTCCATTTTCTGCGATCCATTGCTTCCTTCTTAAGGCTGCTGTATGTTGTACCGTCCATCATGTCATCCAGTATCTGGAATCTTTTCCTTCCTCGCTTCCTCTTCCCTTCTACATAACCTTCTAAAACTGTCTTTATCAGTCCGTCATTCTTTCTTAATATATGCCCAATCCAATTTCTTTTTCTTCTCTTTATTACATCTAGTAACTGTGTTTTCTCTCCCACTCTTCTCAGTACCTCTTCATTTTTTACTCTGTCCATCCAACTTATTCTTTCCATCTTCCGCCATGTCCAGATCTCAAAAAGCCTCCAGCCTTTCTCTGTCTTTTTTCCTCATAGTCCATGTTTCAGCGCCATATAGAAGAACACTCCATACAAGACATTTTATGAGTCTCTTTCTGAGTTCTCTGTCCAGACCGCTGCAGAAGATTCTCCTTTTCTTATAAAACGCCTCTTTTGCCATTGCCATCCTTGTTTTAATTTCTGTGGTGCACTTCCAGTCGGTGTCTATCCTGGTTCCAAGATACTTAAAATTTTCCGCCTGTTCTAGTGTTTCTCCATTCAGCCCAATTTTTATTTCCTTATTTCCTCCTATTGCCAATACTTTTGTTTTATTTGTGTTAATTTTCATTCCATATTTTTTTCCGTTAGTTGCAATGGTGTCCACCAAATCCTGTAATTCTTTTTCCCCTGTGGCTATAAGGACCATGTCATCAGCAAATCTCAAGCACCCTACGCTTCTTCCTCCAATTTGTACTCCTTTGTCATCTAATGAGCATTGGTCAATCATATTTTCCAAGTACAGGTTGAAAAGAGTAGGTGATAAACAGCATCCTTGTCTTACTCCTTTCCCTAGTCTGATCCAGTTTGTACTTTCTCCTCCCACTTTAACTGAAACTTTTTGATTGAGGTAGAATGAGTACACCACTGGTACCGAGGCAGAATCAGCTTCCATCAGAAAACGCAGCAGATCTCCACCCTGCCCTCCAGTGACACACCACTGAAGTCGGAAATGGTGGTGGTTTGGGGTCAGTGGATGCACGCTACAGGGTGTCTGGCTCATAGCTGTTCTTGAAGTAACCGGTTTGTTACAGTTCGTTGTGTCACTGGGGTGCCAACTACTGCTCTAGTTGCTGCTGCAAATGCATTACGATGCGACAGAGCCATACGCTGAACACGATGTTCTTCCCTCTCGGTAGCGCCACGTCGCCGTTCTTGTTGCGACCCTACCTTCTTCAGACCACCGCTGTCACCGATCACATACAGTGGCTACATTCCTGCACGTCTTTCTGCATTATCGCAAAAGGAACATGCAGCTTTTCGTAGTCATATTACACAACGCCGTTCATACTCAGATGTTGACAATCGCGTTTTTGCCCCAGACATTCCTGACTAGCATCAACTCACCACGCCCGATCCCAAAGGTAAGTAACGTAAACGACCGTTGGAGCGTATCTTTCAAAAAATGTTCAAATGTGTGCTAAATCTTATGGGACTAAACTGCTAAGGTCATCAGTCCCTAATATTACGCAATACTCAACCTAAATTATCTTAAGGACAAACACAGACACACCCATGCCCGAGGGAGGACTCGAACCTCCGCCGGGATCAGCCGCACAGTCCATGACTGCAGCGTATCTTGAAGCAAACCCGATTTACATCCCCATAGTGCCCCTGCTGTCGTCACACTTACAGGACTAATACGAGATTAGAATAGACATCATCTTTCAGATGTAGAAACAGGTATACCAACTTTGATTAATGTCGTACATCTCTTTCTTGATGATTTTTTGTCAGTGTATTTGCAATATTTGTCTTATGGTGAGACCAATATTACCCCGCTACTGCTTCCGTAACGAACGTAGAATATGGAAGTGCATTTCATCATGGAGGATCAAATCAGGTTTCTGTCTTTATTTGCTCTTTGGAGAACGTGTTTGAAAATGACTTACAAGTTCGTGGCGCCCTCCATCGGTAATGCTGGAATTCAATATGGTGTTGGCCCACTCATAGGCTTGATGACAGCTTCCACTCTCGCAGACATACGTACAGTCAGGTGCTGGAACGTTTCTTGGGGAATGGCAGCCCATTCTTCACGGGGTGTTGCACTGACGAGAGGTATCGATGCCGGTGGGTGTGGCCTGGCACGAAGTCCCAAAGGTGTTCTATAGGATTCAGGTGAGGACTGTGTGCAGGCTAGTCCATTACAGGGATGTTATTGTCGTGTAACCACCTGCCACAGGCCGTGCATTATGGACAGGTGCTCGATCGTGCTGAAAGAGTCAATCGCCAGCCCCGAACTGCTCTTACTGTCAGCAACTTGCTGACCAGGGTTCAGAAATGCCAAGAAATGAATGGTGGCTGCTTTCACCATCTGCTATAGTCTTATTAGTACTGCCTTGTCTTTCCTATGCTGGGTATCTTTATACATTGTAACTATGTTCTCCGGACCACTTTTATTTGCCCCACATTGGATGATTTGTCGTTGCTCCGCCACCACTGAATGTGATTGTGGGCGACCAACGTGATGCAATGGACAGGGGAGTGGGGCGAGGTATTCTGTGTGTGTGTGTGTGTGTGTGTTTGAAATTTGAACTGTATGTCGCCATCATGTGCCACGGACACCATGATCGTCATTCAACGTTAAATGGTCCGCCCCCGGTAGCTGAGTGGTCAGCGCGACAGACTGTCATTCTAAAGGGCCCGGGTTCGATTCCCGGCTGGGTCGGAGATTTTCTCCGCTCAGGGACTGGGTGTTGTGTTGTCCTAATCATCATCATTTCATCCCCATCGACGCCCAAGTCGCCGAAGTGGCGTCAAATCGAAAGACTTGCACCAGGCGAACGGTCTACCCGACGGAAGGCCCTCGTCACACGACATTTCATTTCATTTCATCGTTAAATGCCTAATTTCTTTAATACTGACACACGTTCACAGAGTAACTACAATGC
Organism: Schistocerca nitens; assembly: GCF_023898315.1. Classification (NCBI taxonomy): domain Eukaryota; kingdom Metazoa; phylum Arthropoda; class Insecta; order Orthoptera; family Acrididae; genus Schistocerca; species Schistocerca nitens. Next base: position 43,030,668 of record NC_064623.1, on the reverse strand, counting down.
AACTGTCTGAACGGCTGGCGGCAATCGACATCATGAGGTAATAGTCGCGAAGACTTGTGTCGATACCTATCGAGCAGAATTAAGAAGAAAAGTGACACAGCTACGGGGAGATATTGAGGCAACTGTTGTCTACGTTGAAACTTGTGGCCGGCCGCGGTGGTCTAGCGGTTCTAGGCGCTCAGTCCGGAGCCGCGCGACTGCTACGGTCGCTGGTTCGAATCCTGCCTCGGGCATGGATGTGTGTGATGTCCTTAGGTTAGTTAGGTTTAAGTAGTTCTAAGTTCTAGGGGACTGATGACCATAGATGTTAAGTCCCATAGTGCTCAGAGCCATTTGAACCATTTTTTTTTTGAAACTTGTGGTTTTATTGTGTTTACTAGCGAACCCGGCAATGGGTTGCAATTCCTTAATACGTATGAGAGTTGGAAGCACGTCCGATTTACTCCTTCCCCGTTGCTCTGTCCATCTCCTCCTCTCTCTGGCTTTGTCCATGAGTCGCTAATATTTTCTTTGTCCACGTCCTCCTCTCTTCGTTCACATCCTTCTCCCCGCGCTGTCCATATCCACGTTCACCCTACACCTGTCCATTTCTTCCCTCTCCTTTGTCCATCTCCAGTTCCTCTGATTCTCTGACCCTGAACCTTCTTTATTGTTATAATAAATGAAGACTCTGTAGTGTATATTCTAATGACAAGCTGATACTCTTTGAAACAGAGTACCTCTTTAATTTAAGGAGACAGAAATACAATTTTTATCGGTAATAATTATAAGGCGGTGTAAAACATAACAATGCTTTCTTTTGTTTGAGGATTGTCAGCAAACATGGCATTATCGTTTGAACAACGGAAATGGGTGCTAAAGTGTTAATGGAAAACAGAGATTTTGAATTTGGGACACCACCACCGACAACGGTAACAGTTACAAGAATCAGAGCTAAGTTTCAAGTCGAAGGAACGGTGCACGATATGAAGAAGGGACATAGCGGACGAAAGAGAAGTTCAACAGTCAATGAGAGCGTCGATGCAGTAACCCAGGCATACACACGATCCTCGAAGTAATCTGTGAGGCAATGTTCTCATTAGATTGGGATCTGCAGAAGCAATGTTGATTTTACGGTCTCAGAACTTTAAGCCTTAAGTTCCAAGACTTCTCGGTGTTCTTAACGAGAATGATCCTGATAGGCGAAGCGAATTTTGTGAGTGGTTCATTAACAAATATGAAGAAGAACAACGTTTCCAAGATCGAATTCTTTGGTCAGATGAAGAGACCTTTAAACTTCATCGAACAATTAACCGCCATAATTGCGTGTACTGGACCAGAGAGAATCCATACGTAACCAAGAAAAGGCATGTTAAGAGGGTAGGACGTCGAACGGGCCGACTTGGAGCAGGAGAGGCACCACAGGACATTTTAATTTCCTCTGTATATACTTTTACAAGTAAATTCATAAAACTTTGTCAGCATGACCAGGAAGGATTCAGGATTCACACTCGTAGCAGCGGAAGTTCAAAAATATAACAAAATAATTTTTTTACATGTGAAATTTCATCATTTTTTCACTTACTGTTGGCGGCATTTGTTGTTATAGGTTCAATTTTCTTCATAACTAAGAGAGACCGATGAATTTTGCACAGCATATAAATCATACTTACAGGTGTCTGAAACTCTAAAACTTATTTAATTTATGAAAAAATGAATGAGCTGTTACCTTTTAAACTTTATGTTTAGAAAAAAATAAAATTTTGTAGTTGATTATTTCAATTTTTACCACAGTTTTTAATAGATTTGTAAAATTCTAGAGTTTCATACACCTGTAAGTATGGTTTGTATGCTGTGCAAAATTCATCAAAGAATCTCTCTTACTTGTAAAGAAAAATGTACCTATAGCAAGAAATGCAGCCAACGTAAGTGAAAAACTGATGAAATTTCATATCTAAAAAAATTTATTTTGTTATGTTTTTGCAATTCGACTGCTATGAGTGTGAATCCTGAATCCTTCCTGGTCATGCTGACAAAGTTTTATGAATTTATTTCTAAAGTAGAAATTAAAATGTCCTGTGGTGCCTCTCCTGCTCCAAGTCGGCCCGTTTGACGTCCTACCCACCTTAATCTACCAGGAGTAACAGTCGGGTGTGGTCTGTCCTCTAGAGGGTTAATCGGGCCGTACGTCTTTGACAACACTGCTACGGGTGACTCGTACTTGGAAATGTTGGAGATGACAACTCCTGCTCTCAGTGTAGTGTTTGGAAATGAAGATTATTACTTTCAACAGGATGGGAAGCCACCTCACCTTCACCTGGATGTGAGGGCATTTCTCAGCCGTACAATCCCTGCCAGGTGGATAGAACGAAGAGGGAGTGTGGAGTATCCCGCTCGATCTCCAGTTTTAATTCCTCTGAACTTCTTTTCATGGGGAACTCTAAAGAACACAATTAACGCTGCAAGACCAAACACATTGAATGATCTTAAGAGAAAATTGAGCAAGCCTGTGGTGGTATTCCGTGGGAAACAATAAAGTTGGCATGTCGCTCAGTCGTAAGTCGGTGTCGACGGTGTATTGCGATGTACGGACACCAGTTTGAACATTTACCACCTTAAGTCGGACCATGAGGCACCTAACACCACTAAAACTCTATTTCTAACCACTTTCGTTAAAGAGATGTTCAGTTTTAAAGACTGTATACATTATTTTCCGACACCCCGTATATATACGGTGGGCAGAACAGTCTGAAGTGCTTGTAGTCTGTTGCAGGGCAGGTTGTACTGCGACATGAATGTTAAGAAATAAATCTGATAAGTTGCTGCATTTCCGCGTTATTTAACACGGAAATCAGCCAATTGGGGCTGTGCGGTTATGCCCAAGGAGTTTTTTGTTTGGTTAGGTGAAATTTAAACTTGCGCGCTCGACATGATTGGTTAACTTCAACGCTAAACAACTCGGGAAAAGGCGCACCACATAGAATTTTTTTTTTGATCATTTATGTCTCGTTCTAATGTGCCCTGCAATATCCCTCCAAGCGTTTTGGACATTTTATGACCACACAGTATATTGAGAAAGAATGTGTATGGACGAAACAGTTTGTTTCACTTGCGTATCCCGTCATCGTGTCTGACTGCCGAAGAGGACGTCTAGATACGCAACAAATCCCAGAGTTTTCGTTCACAAGTAAAGTGCTCTTGTAGCGCATAACGTCTCAGAACCCCTTATAGCGTTATAACAATTGTATTACCATATATTTATATATTATACACATTAAAATTAATATAGCGTATGTCCGTGCGAAAGCTCATCCGAATACCGTTTAAAAATCTGTATTAAATCTGCCAAGAACTTTACGAGATTGCTGATAACAGTGATAAACATGGACTTGTCTTTATATAGTAGTACATTTTACAAGAAGTCCTAAAAAGCTGAATTTCATAACATTATTTTGTAAGGAAGGAAGAATGGGTTTAACGTCCCGTCATTAGTCAGACCACAAGCTCCGATTGCGTTAACAGCGGTGAAGGAAATCGGCCTTGCCCTTTCAAGGGAACCATCCCAGCATTTGCCTGGAGCAACTTAGGGAAATCTCAGAAAACCTAAGTGTGGATGTGCAGACGTGGATCTGAACCGTCGTCGTCCCGAATGGAGCTCAGTTTGCCAACGAATGTGCCACCTCATTGTTAAGTTTGATCACAAGGTTCAAAAATCTAAACTTTTGGTTTCGTTACGCTGGTTAAAGACGGTTATATGATTGAAGTAGTACATCCCAGCACTACAGGTTTAGAAAATACGCACTTGGCTTATGTTATGTAAAGGCAGAGGTAGACTTTACAATTTGCCGTGCAATTTATGCAGGTAACGAGCCACGGGTTTTTCACGTAAGGTGAAAAATGCACTAAAGAGCAAAAGAAACTGGTACACCGGCCTAATATCGAACAGGCTCTCCGCGAGCACGCAGAGGAGCTGCAAGACGTCGTGGCATGGACTCGACTAATGTGTGAAGTAGTGCTGGAGGGAATTGAGACCGTGATTCCTCCAGTGCTGTCCATAGAACCATAGGAGTAACAGGGGGTGAAATCTCTTCTGAACATCGCGTTGCAAGGAACTCCAGATATTCTCAATAATGTTCATGTATAGGGAGTTTGGTGGCCAGCGGAAGTGTTTAAACTCAGAAGAATGTCACTAGAGCCCCTCTATAGCAATTCTGGACGTGTGTGGAGTCTCATTATCCGTCGGAATGCACAATGGATTTGAATGGATGCAAGTGATCAGACAGGGTGCTTACGCACGTATCAGCTGTCAGAGTCGCATCTACACTCCTGGAAATGGAAAAAAGAACACATTGACACCGGTGTGTCAGACCCACCATACTTGATCCGGACACTGCGAGAGGGCTGTACAAGCAATGATCACACGCACGGCACAGCGGACACACCAGGAACCGCGGTGTTGGCCGTCGAATGGCGCTAGCTGCGCAGCATTTGTGCACCGCCGCCGTCAGTGTCAGCCAGTTTGCCGTGGCATACGGAGCTCCATCGCAGTCTTTAACACTGGTAGCATGCCGCGACAGCGTGGACGTGAACCGTATGTGCAGTTGACGGACTTTGAGCGAGGGCGTATAGTGGGCATGCGGGAGGCCGGGTGGACGTACCGCCGAATTGCTCAACACGTGGGGCGTGAGGTCTCCACAGTACATCGATGTTGTCGCTAGTGGTCGGCGGAAGGTGCACGTGCCCGTCGACCTGGGACCGGACCGCAGCGACGCACGGATGCACGCCAAGACCGTAGGATCCTACGCAGTGCCGTAGGGGACCGCACCGCCACTTCCCAGCAAATTAGGGACACTGTTGCTCCTGGAGTATCGGCGAGGACCATTCGCAACCGTCTCCATGAAGCTGGGCTACGGTCCCGAACACCGTTAGGCCGTCTTCCGCTCACGCCCCAACATCGTGCAGCCCGCCTCCAGTGGTGTCGCGACAGGCGTGAATGGAGGGACGAATGGAGACGTGTCGTCTTCAGCGATGAGAGTCGCTTCTGCCTTGGTGCCAATGATGGTCGTATGCGTGTTTGGCGCCGTGCAGGTGAGCGCCACAATCAGGACTGCATACGACCGAGGCACACAGGGCCAACACCCGGCATCATGGTGTGGGGAGCGATCTCCTACACTGGCCGTACACCACTGGTGATCGTCGAGGGGACACTGAATAGTGCACGGTACATCCAAACCGTCATCTAACCCATCGTTCTACCATTCCTAGACCGGCAAGGGAACTTGCTGTTCCAACAGGAGAATGCACGTCCGCATGTATCCCGTGCCACCCAACGTGCTCTAGAAGGTGTAAGTCAACTACCCTGGCCAGCAAGATCTCCGGATCTGTCCCCCATTGAGCATGTTTGGGACTGGATGAAGCGTCGTCTCACGCGGTCTGCACGTCCAGCACGAACGCTGGTCCAACTGAGGCGCCAGGTGGAAATGGCATGGCAAGCCGTTCCACAGGACTACATCCAGCATCTCTACGATCGTCTCCATGGGAGAATAGCAGCCTGCATTGCTGCGAAAGGTGGATATACACTGTACTAGTGCCGACATTGTGCATGCTCTGTTGCCTGTGTCTATGTGCCTGTGGTTCTGTCAGTGTGATCATGTGATGTATCTGACCCCAGGAATGTGTCAATAAAGTTTCCCCTTCCTGGGACAATGAATTCACGGTGTTCTTATTTCAATTTCCAGGAGTGTAGCTAGACGTATCATGGATCCCATATCAGTCCCACACCACACGCCCCACACCATTACTGAGCCTCCACCAGCTTTAACAGTCTCCTGCTAACATGCAGCGTCGATGGATTCTTGAGGTTGTTTCCTCACCCGTACACGTCCATCCTCTCGATACAATTTGGAACGAGACTCGTCCAGCCAGGCAACACGTTTCCAGTCATCAACAGTCCATTATCGGTGTTGACGGGCCCAGGCGAGGCGTAACGCTCTGTGTCGTGCTGTCATGAAAGGCACACGAATGGGCCTTCGGTTCCGAAAGCCCATATCGATGTTTCGTTGAATGGTTTCCACGACGACACTTGCTGATGGCCCAGCATTGAAATCTGCAGCGATTTGCTGAAGGGCTGCACTTCTGTCACCTTGAACGATTCTCTTCAGTAGGCTTTCGTCCCGTTCTCGTAGGATCTTATTCCGGCCGCAGCAGTGTCGGAATTCCGATAGTTCACCAGATTCCTGATATTCACGGTACCCTTATGAAATTGTCGTATAGGAAAATCTTCACTTCGTCGCTATCTCGGAGGTGCTGTGTCCCATAGCTCGTGCGCCGAATAAACACCACGTTTAAACTCATTAAAACCTTGATAACCTGCCACTCTAACAACAATCACCGATCTAGTAACTGCACCAGACACTTGTTTTACATAGTCGTTGGCGACCGCAGCGTCGTATTCTGCCTGGTTACATATCTCTGTATTTGGTTACGCATGCCTATACCAGTTTCTTTGGCGCTTGAGAATAATTCAGTATGCCTGACGCTTTCCTTTGGTTGTGCCACTAGCACCTCAGCAGCTTCGTCCTCTCTGGGGTATTAAGGTGAGAGATGCCGAGCGGTGGTTCGGCAGGGTTTGGAGTGAGGGCGGGGGTGGGGGGGGGGGAGGTGTGTGAAATAACACATCTGCGAACCCGGTCGCCCGTCAGGAAGAGTCTCAGTCGCCGTGGGAAGACGTCGGCGAAATTGGCCTCGCCGCACGATAGCCCACACTTCCGCTTCCGCACGCGGGCGATTGGACGCCGCGTCATCTCGCATCCGGCTGTGATGGCCATCTGATCTCTGCCGCCGAAGAGGAGTACCTATATATTTTCTGACAGGTCGTCGCCTCGCATCTGCAGCCAAAAGGGGTGGTACGGGGGTGGGGACGCAGCCGAATATCAGATCAACAGCGCGGGACGCGGCTGACTCTGGGCGACGTGTGGGGTGACAAGGAGACGAAGAAGGAAGCAAGGTGGCACTTGCGTAATCTGACGTCGCGTCTGGTTTTCAAGCGGGACGTCTTGATACAGAAGAAATCCCGGACCCATCGCTCACAAGTTGTGTGTTCTCGCCTCACACAGAATCTGAAACCATTACTTTACATAGTAATGAAAATCGATATCGAGAGCAAACTGTCTATTTCCTAGCTGCTAAACTGGTCACATATTCTCCATTGCCGACTGCCCACCTACCGACTTCTAGAGGCAAAAAATCTGGCTTTCACTGTATCATACAATTACTGACTGAATTTAAAATGCTATCATAACAGACTCATCAACTAGTTGTACTGTTTCTCCTGGGTGGACTTGGGTTTAAAAAAATGTAAACTAAATATTACAATAGATTTTATAAATAATCGACAAGTACGCCAAAGAAGAAGAGAGAGAACTACAATGGACATTGCTTCTATGCATGAGCAATCTTTCATTTGTCATTCACTTATCTTATCTGCTTGAATTGGGACCTAAGAGGACGTTCTTGTGTAAAACTCATCTTGCTGTACCAGCTGATAATATAAGCTGTACTTAAAACCCGAAAATTATAATGGTTATTTTGTCAAAAAATTTTTGTGTATGTGTTCAATCTGTTGTGAGTCTGATACCTCTATTGCCTTAAGTAGATATGTGCCATAACAAAAAATTTTCATTGTTAGGCGCCATCTTAGAAAAATCTTTAACATTTTTCTTTTAGCTTAGCTACGAGACGTGTCGTCGGTTAGGACAACTAACTTTATTTCGAATCCCACATGACCAGAAGCAGCTACTAATAATTTAACAATTTTATTTACAGATTTACTTTATATAACGAGATAACATCCCAGGCAGAAAAGGTCTGGTCGCAGGATTCCAGTTCCATTATAGGATTTCATTTGTAGATGCTACTCTTGTTATCTTATATTGGGAATTGAGACGAAATCACGATAAGTTACGTATTACAGTAATGTTCATCGAAAAGACTTCGCAAATATTCTCTGGTGCAATAAGCACATCCGTAGTGTTGGGAAATGAGAAAAGGACAATTAATTATCGACGATTACGTAACTACCCTGAGAACTGGGCTAGTTTACTGAGTGCTTATAAACGTCAGGGTAAATTAAACAACGTATTACACTGTTAATAATACTCCAACATTAGTTATTTCTCTTTTATGCCGAGCCATTGCATTAACGTGTGTTTCTTTTTTGTATTGTAAGATGGCAAGAACTATGCCCCTTACATGAAGTCATTAAAGATCACCTATCTCACGCTGAGCGGACAGTAGGGCTGAACAAAAAATGACTGACAAGGCACAATGCATCTTGTAGAGGGTATAGTATGGACGTATTGGAATAATTAATGTCGGGTGATGGTTTTAAAGTAATTCACACGACATGAAAACTTTGTGGAAACGAGTCGATTTACTGGACGCTAGTTTACCCCAGGGAAGCATTTAGAGTTGACCGTGGCTGGCTGGGGAACGGCGAAGGGGAGTGACAATAGGCAGCTTAGGGCGGATCAAGCTCTGAGAGAGTGGTAACGCGGCGCGGCCTCCAGCCGCCTTAAGATGAGTGACAGTGAGTGGGTGGTTGACCCCAACTCCATGCTGGTTTACCGGGAAACAGACGGAGAACTTGTATGCCTGTTGATAAATGTCCATCGTCCCGTTTTCTGTGAAACATGCAACAAAGCCGCGCAAAGCTATGGTCAACAGAGGTCAAAATATGCGTGTTCATGACTATAGCAACTTTACGCTGAATTCATGGTCTGCAGAGCCTGAAGTAAATCAGGTGAAGAGCGACAGTATGGAATACGCCAGCCTCCAATGGGATCGTAGGACCAAGGAATTTGAAGTACTCTCCTGGGAGTCAGAATTCCGGAAAACTTGGTGTTTGTGCAGACGCTAGCCTTAATGGGTGGCCTGGGGGGAGCTAAATAGAATAAGTTGAGAGGAATGAAAATTTTGTGGGAATTTGTTCACTTCCCAGAGCAGGCATTGGTCAGCGCTGGGAAGCAACGCATAGTTAATGCGACTTGCGCTACAATTGGCGTAAGTGATTTTGCTGAAGGGGAAACCGAGGCGACGAGCGGACTGTGAGAAGTCTCCGTAGAGGTCTTCCGTTCCCAGCTTCCCTAGAGTGCGGACGTGGTGTTCTTGACTTAGCTTGCCTGAGAAAGAGTGAGCATGTCTGCAGTTTAGGACTTAGCAAATGGAACGATTGAGCTTGGAGATAGAAAGTTTTGGTTCAGCTATGTACTGAGCAAGATACCTAGGAGTGAGTAGATGAGCGCAGCCTTGCAGCACCACGAGGTCGGCCGACGTCCACACAATGACGCCGCTACGCCACACTGTATTCAGTGATATTGCGCCCGCTCCAGCCACTGATTAATTTGTTGGATCACGTCGGCAAAGTTTCCACGAGGGTTTCATGGGCCGTGTACTGTAGAATTCTTCTCGCACTTCGCATTACGCCTGGGTCAGTCGATAGGAATTACTTTTGAGTTATCGAGCTTTACTCCATGCAAAGGCAATTTATTACCACTGCCTGGTAGGAGAGTCATGTAATGTGATGATTGAAGGTCGTGAGCTAAAATAAATTTGTGATAATCGACTGCATCTGTTTTCAATCAGGTACTTGAAATCCCAAGTCACTTTCTTAATTAATTTTATGTTCAACATTTGCATCTGGTGTTCAATATTTACATATAACAAAAATGTGCACCCCTTTTTAATTAAAAGTGATCAACTCTGAATCAATTAATGTCAACACTGCCACCGCAGTTCAATCAGGAGTCACAGGGCCTTATTACTTTCTTTGCATTATCCGATATTGCGGCAGGTTTGCACTCTCTGTTGATCTGTTAGTCAATTAGCTGGAGTGAACACACGCCAAAACCAGATAAGTGACGGGTGGGTGTTACAGCATAAGTCACGGCTCATATTTTATTTTATTACATTACACTAAGAGTCACAAAACAAATAAAAGATTATTATTTTATTACATTACACACTCTGCAGCACAATAAGTGGACTATTACGTGAGGCATTCCGTAAGTAGCGCAACACGTTTGTTCTCGGCCAGTTTCGGTTGAACAAAATGTTGATTCAACTGTGGGACATGGTGAAATATTTCCTCTTCAGCCCCTATCATGAAGTTCTGGTACGTAACGGTTCTATATGTAGCCTTCAAAATGGTGTACGTAACGGAGATGCCTTGCAATCTGAGAGCTGTCATTGAGTTTCTCACGGCGAAAAAACAGAGCATCGCAGATATTCATAGGCGGTTGGAGAATGAGTACGGAGGCATGGCAGTGAGCAAAAGCACAGTGAGTCGTTGGGCGAAGCACCTGTCATCATCGCAGCAAGCTCGTGCCGGGCGCACACAGGTGTGACTACAGCAATGTTCGAACGTGCGGACAATCTCATACGAGGTGACTGACGGATCACAATGAAACATCCTGCCGCCTAACTCGACGCGTCCGTTGGTAGTGCTGTTGAACAACAGTTGGGTTACTCGAACTTCATATACGGGGTGATTCTTCCGTGATGAAGGAATGATGCGAAAGTGTGAATGTATAATCTGATGTAAGAGACCACGCTCCGGAAACAACTGGGTCGACATTTTAAGGCCGGCCGCGGTGGTCTCGCGGTTCTAGGCGCGCAGTCCGGAACCGTGCGACTGCTACGGTCGCAGGTTCGAATCCTGCCTCGGGCATGGATGTGTGTGATGTCCTTAGGTTAGTTAGGTTTAAGTAGTTCTAAGTTCTAGGGGACTGATGACCACAGCAGTTGAGTCCCATAGTGCTCAGAGCCATTTGAACCATTTTTTTTTTTTTGACATTTTAAGCGAAAGTCTTTCTGATACAACAGCCTTACACGCACATATAAACGGCTTATAACTTCTTGTTTCCCAGTTACTTTGTTGTTTTTTCTCTAGTGTACGTGTGAATCATCAGAAACTGATACGACCAAAATAATTAGGATATTGCGTCTTCGACCATAATAGTTTTGCAAGCTTTCAGTCACATATTTAATGCATTAAATTTGTAAAATAATCAGACGTTTGAACTGTTTTATAAAACTGAGGGGGATTCTTTAAGGATTTGGGATAGAGATGGGGGTGGGGATTAACTTGCAGATGAAGGAAAGATCACATCTTGGCTGACGGAAGCTTAAAGAAGGGAAGTAAATGACTGATTTTTGTTGCAGGGGATCTAGGTATCAGAACTAGCCCCATTAAGGTCACAATACAGAAACCAACGGAAAGCTTAAGTACAGACTCCGTGAAGTAGCAGAGGAAACAATTGACGACATCTTGATCGGCATCAGAAAAGGTCGCTCAGTGATTATAAGCAGAAGCACAATGCAGTTGCAACAAGAAACCGGAAAAATGTTTCGAAAAAGGAAAATGATATTCGCTGTGGCACTTCCGAATTCAAGACAGATGTAAGACGCGTATATTTCTATTGTCTATTGTCAAGCCACAATTTATGATAGATGTTTATATTTTATTAATAGGATTAAGTTGGAATAGTTAATATTTGTCATGTTGGAAATAATTGTGATAGCAGGGAATGTCTGCAGCAAAGTATTGTTGGCAAGAAAGACCGCACATTCATATAATTTTAAAAGGGGCGGGAGAGACAGCGTATGGATACATTTTAAGAAAAGAGCGGGAAGGACCACGCATTGATACATTTTGTAATGGTGGCAGGGATTGTCTGCACCAGAAAGCATTGTTGGCGAGAGAGACCGCACTTTAGCGTTCGTAGGAAGTCAGTAGTAAGCGAGATGTGAAGCGAGTCGGTAGCAGGTCTGAAGCGAGAGGTTGAGAGGAGCGGTGTGCCTACCAGCCACCAGGTATGATTTACAAGAGATTATAAACGGATGTACAGAGAGATCAGCTAACTAGTAAAGTTATGGTCACAAGAAATAACACAAAAAACTGAAGGAAAATATCTCGGGTCTATTGTGGATGCTACATTGCTGTAGAATCCTCATGCATGTAGCACGATAGCAGAAGCAAGACGACGACTCGACTAATATGCTAGTTGTAAGATTATTGTAAAATGTAAGTCCCGTTTGAACGTTTGTAAAATCATTTCATTCAGAATAGAATTAATTTTTGCCAGCAATATTGCATTACTGATTATAATTCATCTCAAAAACCATCAACGTAAAACTTCGCAAAATTTTATTGTTGTCAAGAAAAAGTTTAACTATGAATTACGTAACTTCAGTCACATTAATTACAGAATAACGTCAGCGATGCTATTAAAGAATAACGTCAGCTTTGGTAATAAACACAGCCACTTATTATGACAGCCCACCAGCAGCTAATATAGTAAAACCGAGTAAGTATATTCATGTCGCAGTTCGATGTAGCAGTCAGATGGCGATCCAGTAACAGTAAAAAAGGTAAGGAACAGTTTTGGATTATTGCAGGTAACGACTGAGGGCCACGACGACGTGACATTCTATGTTTCGTCGAAAAATAAGCAGCATTTAAATATTTCTGGGAAGATTGAGAAAGAGAATTAATTTCAAAGGGAAGATTTCAATGTTTCGTCGAAAAATAAGCAGCATTTAAATATTTATGGGAAGATTGAGAAAGAGAATTAATTTCAAAGGGAAGATTTCATTTGTTATTATTAACCAAGAGGTAGAAATCCTAAGGGAGGTTTCATACGTTATCGTAGAAGGGAAGGTTGCTTAAAACAAAAGAGATATAGAGGAGATGGGAAGGTTTCACAGATCGAATATTGGAATGCTACACGCCAGGCCAAAAACTTGTGGAGAGAAAGGTAGGGCGGATAACTGACATTGCCGCACAAGGCGATAACAAGAATGCCGAAAAATAAGAGGAAAAAACATGACACAAACGAGCACTTGTAAATCGAGCTGCAGCGACTCTGGTGTATAGCAGTGAGAGTGTCCCCATGGGTTTTCAGCACAGTCAGAGTACTGCCTAAGATTTTTGTGGGCCCTCGTAAAACTTTGTCATCCAAGTACCGTGACACTACCCTGGGATCTGCGCGAACTATTCTACGATACATCAAGCAGATGGGATGTGTCGGATGAGTAATAATACACTAAATCTTGCATAACGAACTTATTTCCTTCGTTTACTATTGAAACAGTAATAACAATAATAGTGCTCATTATCAATCCCTTCAACCTCATCTTAGATGCAGTCATTAGCGAATGAGAAAAAGATGTAAGAAAACCTGAATCACCGGTATTCAGTTAAACTTGGGTGAATAAAGGATATTAAAATTCTTTTATTAACTTTCCCAGGTGTAGTAGAGTTATGGTCACAAGAAATAACACAAAAAACTGAAGGAAAATATCTCGGGTCTATTGTGGATGTTACATTGCTGTAGAATCCTCATGCATGCACCACGATAGCAGAAGCAAGACGACGACTCGACCATTAAACTCTGACTTAAGGACACATTAACGGCACTTGCGATCTTACCTGCAAGACTTTCATTAGGCCAATTATGAAATGTGCTGCACATGTCCCGATGAAGGCATCCAAGATAAGTTCAACAATGTTAATGTCTGGTGAGTTTTGTGATCAGCGTAAGTGTTTCAACTCGGAAGAGTGTTCCAGGAGCCACTCTGTAGTGATTCTGGACGTCTTGGGTGTCGCATTGTCCTACTGGAATTGCCCAAGTCCGTCGGAATGCGCAATGGACGTGAATGGATGTAGGTGATCCACACAGGATGCTTACTTACGTCTCACCTGCCAGAGTCGCATCTAGACTATCAGAGGTCCCATATTACTCCAACTGCACATACCTCCACCAGCTTGCAAATTCCGCTACTGACATGCAGGGTTCATGGATTCATGAAGCTGTCTCCACATCCGAACACGTCCATCGGCACAATACAATTAGAAACGAGACTCGTCCGAGCAGGCAACACGTTTCCAGTCATCAACAACCCAATGTCGGTGTTGACGGGCCGATGTAAGGCGTTAAGCTTAGTGTCGTGCAGTCATCAAGGGTACACGAGTGGGCCTTCGGTTCCCATATCGATGATGATTCGTTGAATAGTTCGCACGCTGACATTTGTTGATGGCCCAGCATTGGTATCCTCACCAATTTGCGGAAGGGTTAAACTTCCATCAAGTTGAACGATTCCCTTAAGTTGTCGTTGTTCCTTTTCTTACAGGATGTTTTTCAGGCAGCAGCATAGGAGATATATATATTTTTTTTTTTTTTTTGGATTCCTGATATTCATGGAACAATCGTGAAATGGTCGTACGAGAAAGTCCTCACTTCGTCGCTATCTCGGAGATGCTGTGTCTCATCAATGTTGCGCCAACTATCACATCGCATTCATCCTTATTTAAATCTTGATATCTCGCCATTGTACCAGCAGTAACCGGTCTAAAAACTGTGCTAGACACTTGTTGTCTGAGACGTCCCTTACCACATGGCTGCATTCCCCCTCTTTGCAGATCTCTGTATTTGAATATGCATGCCTATACCGGTTTCTTTGGCGCTTCTGTGTATATTTGTATATTAAACAATATATAGCCTACTTTGGTCAGATTGTCCATTCGACTATCGTGTGAAAATTAGAAGTAAATCAGTAGTCTTCTCCAGATTTTTGGCAACAACCTTTTTTATTCAGTATTTGATGTATGTTTATACATTATACTGTATATATGAAAAATATGTATTATATATCTGTCCATATATACACTACAGCATAGTGTAAAAATTTGAAGGAAATTGGTCAAGAGTTCTTCTAGCCATCTGGTAACAACATTTTCCACTTATACATTACAATATTTTCCACTTATATATATATATATATATATATATATATATATATATATATATATATATATACTCCTGGAAATTGAAATAAGAACACCGTGAATTCATTGTCCCAGGAAGGGGAAACTTTACTGACACATTCCTGGGGTCAGATACATCACATGATCACACTGACAGAACCACAGGCACATAGACACAGGCAACAGAGCATGCACAATGTCGGCACTAGTACAGTGCATATCCACCTTTCGCAGCAATGCAGGCTGCTATTCTCCCATGGAGACGATCGTAGAGATGCTGGATGTAGTCCTGTGGAACGGCTTGCCATGCCATTTCCACCTGGCGCCTCAGTTGGACCAGCGTTCGTGCTGGACGTGCAGACCGCGTGAGACGACGCTTCATCCAGTCCCAAACATGCTCAATGGGGGACAGATCCGGAGATCTTGCTGGCCAGGGTAGTTGACTTACACCTTCTAGAGCACGTTGGGTGGCACGGGATACATGCGGACGTGCATTGTCCTGTTGGAACAGCAAGTTCCCTTGCCGGTCTAGGAATGGTAGAACGATGGGTTCGATGACGGTTTGGATGTACCGTGCACTATTCAGTGTCCCCTCGACGATCACCAGTGGTGTACGGCCAGTGTAGGAGATCGCTCCCCACACCATGATGCCGGGTGTTGGCCCTGTGTGCCTCGGTCGTATGCAGTCCTGATTGTGGCGCTCACCTGCACGGCGCCAAACACGCATACGACCATCATTGGCACCAAGGCCGAAGCGACTCTCATCGCTGAAGACGACACGTCTCCATTCGTCCCTCCATTCACGCCTGTCGCGACACCACTGGAGGCGGGCTGCACGATGTTGGGGCGTGAGCGGAAGACGGCCTAACGGTGTGCGGGACCGTAGCCCAGCTTCATGGAGACGGTTGCGAATGGTCCTCGCCGATACCCCAGGAGCAACAGTGTCCCTAATTTGCTGGGACGTGGCGGTGCGGTCCCCTACGGCACTGCGTAGGATCCTACGGTCTTGGCGTGCATCCGTGCGTCGCTGCGGTCCGGTCCCAGGTCGACGGGCACGTGCACCTTCCGCCGACCACTGGCGACAACATCGATGTACTGTGGAGACCTCACGCCCCACGTGTTGAGCAATTCGGCGGTACGTCCACCCGGCCTCCCGCAACCCACTATACGCCCTCGCTCAAAGTCCGTCAACTGCACATACGGTTCGCGTCCACGCTGTCGCGGCATGCTACCAGTGTTAAAGACTGCGATGGAGCTCCGTATGCCACGGCAAACTGGCTGACACTGACGGCGGCGGTGCTCAAATGCTGCGCAGCTAGCGCCATTCGACGGCCAACACCGCGGTTCCTGGTGTGTCCGCTGTGCCGTGCGTGTGATCATTGCTTGTACAGCCCTCTCGCAGTGTTCGGAGCAAGTATGGTGGGTCTGACACACCGGTGTCAATGTGTTCTTTTTTCCATTTCCAGGAGTGTATATATATGTGTGTGTGTGTGTGTGTGTGTGTGCGTGTGCGTGCGTGTGTGTGTGTGTGTGTATGTATGTATATATATTCATATGAAAAATATATAGCCCATGTCGGACAAAATTTTTATAACGTACGAACCTCAGATAAATTATTTTTCGAGACTTCTGTACCAACGTTTGCTTTTTGAATATTAT
This sequence comes from Schistocerca nitens, assembly GCF_023898315.1. NCBI lineage: Eukaryota > Metazoa > Arthropoda > Insecta > Orthoptera > Acrididae > Schistocerca > Schistocerca nitens. The sequence continues at coordinate 43,014,206 of NC_064623.1, read as the reverse complement.
ATCTATATTTACCATGTTTTTTATATTTTATGTATATTATGAAATGTATAGCATATGGCCGGATGTTGATAGAGCATCGTGCGTACCTTAAGTAATTCGGTCATGAACTATTCGAAATATTTCGTAAGAATATTAAACAACGACTTGTCTTTCAAAAATGGCTCTGAGCTGTATGGGACTTAACATCTGTGGTCATCAGTCCAGTAGAACTTAGAACTACTTAAACCCAACCAACCTAAGGACATCACACACACATCCATGCCCGAGCCAGGATTCGAACCTGCGACCGTAGCAGTCCCGCGGTTCCGGACTGAGCGCCTAGAACCGCGAGACCCGACTTGTCTTTATATGGTAGTATAGATTACTGAAATAAATAGCGATTTTCAAATATTTTGACTTCATTCATTAGTAAACCATTCAATCATTTTGTCGTTATGACGTTAGACGGACTCAGAAAGCGAGTTATTCTGAAAGACGAGATTTCTTTCGCCAGTCGCACTTTATTGGGCGAGACAACGAACAGTGAAATCAGGAGAGTCAAACAGATAAAAGTCCTCAAAGAACATGTTGAAAAAACTGACCTGCATAGGTCTTGCGAAGAAAAATTGACTTCATCTGCACTGAACTCAACACTTAGAAATTAAACACGAGATACCGACAAATAAAATGGGTCAGACACGTCAGAAACCTCAGTGACACCAGAGAACCAACGGGATTACAAACGGAAGCATAGAGATAGGCAGAACGGGAGAAATCATGGCATCTACATCAAAAAGTGCATGTCCTCACATAAAAAGGGTTAGACAGTACAAAACGGTGATCAAACATGAAACACTGTACGTGAATGAAAGTTTCTCATTAGGAAAGGCGATCTTGAAGGCATCAGTTGTCGACCCAAAAAGAAAATGAAGAAAAAAAGGGGAGTTACAGAAGGAAACCTTATAAAGCAACAGAGAAATGGTACCAGACAATATGAATCAGAAATTAAAATTTAATGACATGTCCAAAGGCTCCAACAATGAGGCTTATAGAAAAGGTTACAAGGTACATCGAAGAGGAGTACACAGTGGATAAAACAAGAACGACCTCGAGAAGCCCAGGCTGAAGGAGTGGAAGTAATAGACGAGTCTGCTCATCAAAAGGAGAAAAAGCCTAGAAACCAAGTGAAGAAAGAAAACTACCGCATGGAAAGAGAGTGAAAACGATAGGGAATATGGAACACCGGAAAAAAAATCTACAAACACGGCATGACTGATCAGCGCTCATACGCAGATAAAGTTAATAATATTAGTGGTAGGAATAATAATAAATTATATTTGGATTACCTCAAGGAGGATATTATACGCATAATATAACTTCACCCTTTGCAGGCAGCGAAGGAATCAGTGGAAAAGGGATAACCTCGAACCGTACGGTGTGTTTCCGCCAACTGTCAACTCACCTGCAACGGATATAAAAAAAAAAACTTTTCTTGAAGAAGGAAAAATTACAAGATTAAAACACAGTTGTTAAAAAAAGCACTTAACGCATTTGGAACAGTGATAAGATAAATATAAAATTTATTTAAAAAAAAAAGAAGAACATTTTCAGAATATCTTAGGACAGCGTTCCTGAACTCTTCAGTGTTCGCAATCCATTTTCAATCATAATTTACTCCGCGCCCCCTCGCCACCCGCTTCCTCACACGTTAACAACATGAATGCATAATCGACGACAAGTGGCGAAATCAAAAGTGTGTTCAGCACTGAACCGCCCCTTCAATTTTGATCAGGTTGGACGACGAATTTTTTGCACTGAAAACATGGGCATTTCGTATGCGATTACCATTTTCAAAATCATACCTTTGCGAAACCGGAACTTCCGCATGGTTCCTTTGAAGAAAAATTATATACATCATCTAGACATAGAAACAGAACTAAGAGTGTATCTATCTAATATTTAACCATCCTTCGAAAACTACGCTCTGCAAGGCAAGCCTAAGGGCGTCATTAATAATTACTAAACTTGTTTTTAATTTAGTACTGAAATGTTAATTATTAAGTGCATTGTGCACTAGCGATAGTCTCATTTATAAAGGCATTGCAGCAGAGTAAATACGAGTTTTCATTTTTGTTATATCAGAAAGTGTTTGGTTCAGCTTTAGTTTTAGTAAATTAATCAGTTTTTTAATTAATGTTATTTTCTTTTCAGTTAACTATTGCCCCCTATTTAGTGTTACCACACACCCCCTAGGACGGCACGCACAGTGGTTAATGAATCGCTGTGTTAGGACAAATATCTTAAAATAGAGTAAAACCTCAAGGATGAACATTCACAGCCGGCTAATATAGTGAGGAGCTACAGCACTTTGGCATTCATGGAAAAAGGTATTGGCGATAGATCGAAATTTTGAACCTTAATTCACAACAACAAGTTTGTTCGGAAACCTACACGACAAAATGTGCTATGGACAGAAAAACGTAGAAAGATCCAAGTAAATAGGTGGTAGGAGGATAAAAGAAAATACGTACTGAGTACGGACGCACTCCTAATAGAAATCAGACAAATCGTCGTATCAAAAAAGAAGTTGAGTATGTGTGTGGAAGAAGGTGTTTCGATATAATTAGTTCAAGATGGAAGAAAAACTAGGAAAATTGTCTATAGACTGTCTGCAGAGAGAGACAGTTGTCATTACTATGCTTAAAAATACATACGTAATTAAATTTTGACATTAAAATTGTAACACCAGGAAGAACCATAATTAGCGAAATTTTAGTCATTTTATTATACAGCATCGTAGGTGTTTTGGCAGCTTACAGGATGCTAACTGTAGTACACGGAGGGTGCAGATCTTAGCCTGGATGACAGGTATGTTTAGTTACACCACTGCATTCTCCATCAACTCTGTGGAAGAGTTCAATCAATCGAGGTCGCTGATAGATGATGGCATACCAGCCTCTCAGTCACCCATGAGAAGATGTCTAGAATGCGAGCAAGATCTCGTAAATGTGCCGCTAGGGTAACAGTTTAGCAGCATCTACATTGAGGTCGGGACAGTATTGTCATCATGCGGTCTTGCATTACTTTGTTGAAACACAGTGCCATGGAGACCCCGCAGGTAGGGAAGAGCGACAAGCCATAAGACGTCGGAAATGTAAAGCCTTTTTCCAAATTAATGGTTATCACAAACGGAAGTGATTGTTTCGTCTACCGAGTCCCACCTCAAAATGGTGTTCGGCCCGTATCATGCAGAATATACAAGTAGTTTGATAATGATCGCTCTCGTTGGAGCTTCCATAAACGCATTCGTCGATGGTGATGTTGCACGCAGAAGTGGGACACGACACGATGCACACCAGTGAGCCGGCCGGCGTAGCCGTGCGGTTCTAGGCGCTACAGTCTGGAGCCGAGCGACCGCTACGATCGCAGGTTCGAATCCTGCCTCGGGCATGGATGTGTGTGATGTCCTTAGGTTAGTTAGGTTTAGTTAGTTCTAAGTTCTAGGCGACTGATGATCTCAGAAGTTAAGTCGCATAGTGCTCAGAGCCATTTGAACCATTTGAAACATACCAGTGATGAGTGTTGTCGTGGGGTGCCACGCATCAGTGGAAGTCACATGAATGGTTAGCATATTACAGTCTGTGGTGTTACATATGTCATCGCAAAATCAGTGTGGATACTTGTCTCGAGGCTGAAAGCGCGTTTGCCGACTCAGTGTACGTGACATGGGTTTGCGATCCAGCGCTACCAAGCGGACAATATGTCTGTCCTAACGGGCCCTAGTGACGCTGAGTGTGTCGTTTCCCAACTCACCGATTCGATATTGTCATAGTAATAGCGGGGTTTCGACCAACACAAAGGAAAATATTACGAAACGATATGATGCGCTATCGATGGGCCCCGACCCCGCTGCTGTGGAATTCCGACGCGATAGGTACTAGGCGTAGGACGGCTTTTACACCAAAAATACTCAAATGCGACATCTAAAAGAGAGATCCTCTGTTTTACCTTTTTCTGCATAATGACGTGGCAAAAGTCATGGGATATCTGCTAATATCGAGCCTTACCTCGTTATTCTGTGCGTATTGCAGCACCTCGACGTGGCATGGAGCCAACAAGTCGTTGAAAGGCCCCTAAAGAAATTCTGACAAGGGGAGGCCGCCAATTGTGAAATTCAGACTCGATTCATACTGCGCATAATAAAAGCTCATGGCCAGAGGTGTAATGTGGCAAAGCACCAAGATGCACTTCTGAGACGTTGTCGAGAAAATCGACAGTTAAAAGAAACCGTTGCGGGGAAATACACTCTACGAGTAATGATTTTTCTACAGCGTCGTCGCGCAGCGGTAAGCGCTCGGGTCCCTAATGCGAAGGTCACCGGATCGAATCTCGCGCCATGCAAATTTTTTTATTATTAGTTTTTTGTAATTCAAATATATACTATTAATGAATTGCTTATGCATGTTGGTGAAGGCGGATCGCTCTCCAATTGTACCGCCTACATTTTTCCGTTTTTTAACAGGGTGTACCAAAGCTCTACCGTCCGCACTGATTTTCGACGATATAAGTTGCGCTAGGGACCGCATCTACCTTCTTTCGAAGTTAGCAGGCAACTACGCTGTTACGCGGCGGCTCGTTTCGGCCCATTCAACATCTGTCCTTCAAGTGTAACGAGCGAGTAACGGAGTTTATATTTCATACCTGCCACAGCGAATTTGTGTTCGTGGGGTCTCTATCGTAATTCGAACGTTTGACTGACGCTATACGTATTCGTTTCGGAATACCATTTCTACGTCTTCCGTTAACTATACGTGGTTAACATTATGAAAACAATTAATAACATTTGTGAAATACAACTTTGTTTGCGGAAAACATAATGATGTTCGAAGTCGCCAGTTTTTCCACGACAAACGACTTTCAACAACTTATTATATGCACAATTGTTGCAACTGATTGCCGGGAATTATTACAAAAAAACAAATACTAAAAAAAAGGTTGCATGGCGCGAGATTCGATCCGGCAACTTTCGGATTACGAACCCGAGTGCTTACCGCTGCGCCACAACGCTGTAGAAAATTTGGAATCGTAGAGAGTATTTCAGCGCAACGGTTTCTTTTAACTGTCGATTTTCTCGACAACGGCTGAGAAGTGCATCTTGGTGCTTTGCCACATTACACCTCTGGCCATGAGCTTTTATTATGCGCAGTATGAATGGAATCTGAATTTCACAATTGGCGGCCTCCCCTTGTAAGCCATACTGCCTCTACAGCCGTCAATAATTGCGAAAGTGTTGCCGCTGCAGGATTTTGTGCACTAACTGACCTGTCGACTATGTCCTACAGATATTCGACGGGATTCATGTCGGCCGATCTCGTCGGTCTACTCCTTAGAGTTGTCCAGAATACTCTTCAAACAAAACGCAAATTGCGGCCCAGTGGCATGTCGCGTCGTCATCCATAAAAATCCCATTGTTTTTTGGGAACATAAAGTCTATGAATGCCAATGGTCTCCAAATATCCGAAGATAACAGTTTCCAGTCAACAACACATTCTGAGCAGTGCTATGGTGGATCCGAAACCGTCTTTCACCGAGCATCGTATTCACAGGAGACAATGTCAGTTTACGGAGCAGCGTACAAACTCACTTTTGCTGCCGGAAGGGTTGCCTAGTGGCAGGTGCCGGCGCCTATGACGTCAACATTCTGTAGCCTCTTTGTATGACGTTTCCGGACACTGGTTCCTGCCCTTGATACGTCCCTCAAGACTACAACTCCTCGAAATTTGTCCCAACATTTCTGGCACATCCTGTACATATGTGCTGCAATGAATGTCATCGTGGGTAATAGAAATTGAGAGCTTACCCTCTTTTCTAATTGTTTTCATACAAAATTTTATTTCAGATATTCTAACTTCCTGTACAATGATGGCAATTGCCGAAAAAGGTCGCAATGTAACGAACATAAAATCGAAAAGTAATGTCTGGATGGTATTATTCATAAAGTTCATAATGGCTGCAGGTTCAAAACACATATTTTTTCGTTGTATTAACATCAAAGAGAGAACGTACCGCTTCTTTATTGGACATCACCTACACAAGAATTTCATTTGAAAACACAGCTTCTATTTACAGTACAAGTTATGGCAAAGGAAAAAAAAAAACGCTCGCTTTTTATAAAGTCTGCGTGTGACGATGTGGCAATTCCCTGCGCTTCGCGGGATAAAAGCAAAATGTTTTTCACACTATTTCAGAAAGCCTGTTCGGCAACCGATGCTAAAATATAACAGCCAGCGATGCGGGCTCAATTTTTCAGCTCGCTCGCACACCGGTAGCCGATATCAAATAAACCTCACAAAGTTAAAACCGGTACTAAACAAATGGTTCTAAATTTAGTTGTGGGGGAGAATGGCAGTGCTGGACGTGTGATGTGCGTAGTACTCTGTTGCCCACACAAGGGTCACTCCATTTACCTGCACTTTCGCTCTGCCCAACTTTGTCGTAATGTAACCAAACGTACCTCATTAATTCTCTTGAAATAAACATTTCTCAGCCAAAGACGGACATTATGTTGATGCTTCTGTTACGATATTACGTAACTTCAAGGTGAAGTAGCTATCACTATAATTGTTTATATTATGAATCGCAGAAATCAATATTCTTTTATATACCTTTAAAACAAATGTGGAATGCCTACAAACAAATTGCACCGACTGTGGATCGTGCCTTTACATCAGATCTTAGCTACAGCACTTACATCAGTCGTAAAAGTAACAGATTGTACAGTTACAGATCACACTAATTGGAGACAACCTTCACTTCTTTTTAAGTTTTGAATAAAAATTTTATTGACTTTCCAGGTGATAGAAATGAACAGATCCACACAAGTCTGTCTCGGTGACACGTGCTTATTTTTGACTGTCTCTGTATCTCTATTGACGTGTATTTTGATTTTTTAAAGACAAAATCATAGCCAAGCAAAAATCGATATGGGATAGAGGAACATTAAGCGTTGAGAAGATCTGACATGCTGTTAGTAGGGGAACTGAACATGATAAGGCGCCACTTTCCTTCTGACAAGTTTCAATTTCATTGCGTTGATGATTAGCCGAACAGATGTTGAGGAACGTCGGAGTCATGATACAACAGTAATAATCGACAGTTACAAGTAGACAGAACCAATTACTTTTTTCCTACCTGCGAGGCACCTTCAGAAGCAAAACAAATGGACGATAAATACCAGGAAACGGTAGTAGTTCTGTTTCTATACGCTACCTACACGAACCTTTCAACAGTCCACCTAATTACCTTCACAATTCATGCTCTTTTCATTTGCATACAGGGAGGTCAGTTTACAAGAAATTGTAAGCATACGCTTCAGCTGCCTTTGTCACTACCAACGAAACCCTTCAGAGAATGTGACCGCCCTGTCAATATGTAAAATTTCCGACGCTTCGGTCACAGCTGCAAGTAGCCTTCCTCCGGATGTTTTGCTCGTAAAAAAGCATGAAGAGGGTCATTTTCCACAGTGGCTCAAAAGTCAGAGAATTTTACATAGAGACAACGCGGTCACATTTCCTGAGGTGTTTTGTTTGTTGCGACGCCGTCGTACAGCATTCTCGTGTATTGGAACTGAGAACGTTACGCCACCAGTTCTCAAATGTGTGACACGTTTAGCCCAGCATGTTTCCGGATTACGTAACCCAATCATCAATTGCTACACAATAAGAAAACCAAGCACTGAATCGCAGCAGCACACCCAGTGATTTCCATGTAAAAAATTTTATATCGTCCTGTGGGAAAACGTAGTAGGCTGGATAAAAGGTAGTGACAACGCCGTTGTAATTTATACCGAAATTTATTGTAAGACGTTCGCTGTATTACTTGCCCTCACTATAATCGCCGTGCATCTCGGTCACCTCCCTCCACAGAAATGGAAGGCGTCGTATACCGTCAAAGCATCTATCTCTGTCGATGCCTCTCAAGGACCGCCCTTTGGTACGTCTATTGTGTTGTAGAGCATGCCATGAATAGGTTCCTTCATTTTGGCGAAAAGGTCGTAATCGCACGTAATGTCACGAAGAAGGAAGACGAGAGACGGGGTTCAGCGTCTGTTCCACTTCCTCCCTTAGGACCTCTTGAAGCGTCTCGGTTTTTTGCTCGATGTGCAATCCAAGTGCCTTCTGAACTCACTCTCGCACTATCTGGCGAAGAATACTTGTGAAATCGGTTCTTTCCTCCATCACAGACATCGATACGACGTTTGGAAGATATTCAAACTTCTTGCATGTAATTCTTTTTTGATGCATTGTCTCGATATACTCGCACCATTTTATGAAGTCGTCTGTTGTCGAAACCTCCTTCACATGTCCTCAGTAACACCCTTCGTGAGATGTGCAGCCTTATCTTCCTCCTTCATTCTAGAACCCACTATTTTACACAGTTACAACACGTCTAGAATGCAGGATGCTGTAGTTTCTCCTGGACGCTGTGCCCTGCACTTTATCTTCAGCCTTGCACTTCTGTCGTTGTGTGACGGCGAAATACTTGCGCAGTTCCGTTCGGAATACTTTCCAGCTCGTGAACGTCTACTCGTTGTTCTCATACCATTGGTTGGCAGTGTCCTCCAAGTAGAAAAATACGTTAGCCAAACCCACGGTGTCATCGCATTTGTTAAATTGGTTTATACGCTCATATACCTTCAGCCAATTGTTTGCATCTTGGCCATCGTCACCAGAGAACCAGGAAGGATGTCTCCTGTGGTGGAACGTCCTCTTCTTCTTCTGTCTCCGATAGATTGCGATCTGTTGAATATGGCTCGAACTGGGGTTTCTCGCCAAGTGAACGTTGGCTCTGTCGTGGCCTGCTGGGAGCCACTGTGTCGTCGATAATGTGCGTTATCACAAGTTCCTAAACCTGGCGTCTCCGCCAGCCTCCACTGCGTATAACAAGGTGAAAATCCCCATTAATGTCACAGCTCAGCATTCTTCATTTACTCGCGAGATTATTTCACTTGTTTTGGCCGCAGCGATAGGGGGCGTGATCGCTGAGCGCTGTTGGCGCTGGTGCGCGAAGCCACAGTTTTGGGAGGCCGGCTCGCACGGTATATGGCGACAGGACGGAAGCGGCTGGGAGTAAACTGGTGCCTGCCGATTAAGGACTGCGATGAGAGTGGCTGTTTGCGATCATGTAGGGAGGACGGAATCCTCGCTTGCTTTGCGTGGTTCTCCATGACCAGCTGTTGTTTGTTGGGCCTAGCACTCGAGTGTAACAGGAAACTGCATTGGCGTGGTTCTCGTCACCTGGCTAAGGCCGAAATTTTCATATACTTTTATTATATTTCAGGATCTTTACTTTATTACGGGGTTGGTACTTGTAGCCAACATTTTGTGATTTGAAATACTTCAGAGAATATCATCATGTGCCAGGTGTCTACTGTGAATAATTCTTAATTTGTTTCATAGTGTATGGCACGGTACCCACTATCATCGATAATTTTATGAAAGTTCCGTCCAATTATTATTGTTAAAATTGGTGCGTTTAAATTGCAAATTTCCTAATTCTACTAATGTTGTTTCGGATAAACCCATCTATTTCTTGATATTGCCATATTTGTGTATTAAGTTGCGTTTCTTCTCGAGACTGACTGAATTGATTTTGGAACACGTGGGGTGGGGGGTGGGGGGGGGCAGGATTTAAATGAAAATTTGCTAGATAAAACAACCGTTGTGAAACTGAAAACTTGACAGTGTTTACTCATGTCACCAGTCGTTAATGTTATTTCTGTCTTGTAGCTTACTTAACTGATATAAAATAATTTAGAAATTTTGTGTATTTGTCACGAAAGGTGAACTGATGTCCCATGACATTGTCATTTGTGTAGGGTTTACGTAAGCTTAAGTGAAATCAGGAAGTAAAAAATATATAAATAAATAAAATAAAGGAATTTGTTGCACTCTTGCCAATTTGGATTTTTTTAAGGTTTGATTTACAGGTAGTACAAATCGCAAGTTCAATATTTTTATGGTGTAATTGTTAATATTTGTACATGTTGCACTATTGTACGATATAATATACCTTTTACTAACAGTACCTTTATGTAATGTTTCAGAGTGGGGCTGCATGTTTTCTAGAGAATGTTTTTTTTTAAAAAAATTATTTCTAAAATTTCCTTTTAAACTCTTAATTGTATTAACTTGGATGTATAAGCAATTATTGTTAAATAATAAATGTGTCAACTAGGCTTGGACCAAATAAGTGTGCCTACACTTTCCCCATCCTGGCTCTGGCCGGCCGCGGTGGCCGTGCGGTTCTAGGCGCTCCAGTCCGGAGCCGCGCTGTTGCTACGGTCGCAGGTTCGAATCCTGCCTCGGGCATGGGTGTATGTGATGTCCTTAGGTTAGTTAGGTTTAAGTAGTTCTAAGTTCTAGGGGACTGATGACCACAGCAGTTGAGTCCCATAGTGCTCAGAGCCATTTGAACCATCCTGGCTCTGCTACCGTCTGTACTTCTCAAAAATAAATTCCCAGTTTTTGGAAGCGGTAACATCAGTCAAGTACCTGGAAGTGACTATTCGAAATGACCTCAAATGGAATGATCAGTTTACACAAGTAACTGGCAAGGCGAACTCTAGATTGCGGTTTATTGGTAGAATCCTGAAGCGATGCAGTCCTTCAACAAAGGGAATTGCTTGCAATACGTTAATTCGTCCAGTCTTAATGTATAGTTCATCTGTGTGGGACCCTTGCCAGTTGTGTCTGATTCAAGAGATTGAGGAAGTCTACAGAAGAGTGGCAAGATTCGTGACGTACGTATAGCCATCGCGAGATCGTTAGAAATCTCATAGAAAGTGTGAAGTGGGACACACTTGCAGATAGACGACGAGTTAAACGGAAGGGTTTGCTAAGTAAATTCCTAAATCCGATCTTCGCCAAGGATGTAGAGCACATATTATTATCACCAAGTTTCAAATAACGGAATGATCACCATTCAAAGATGAGGGAAATAAGAGCTCGTACTGAGGCGTTCAGACAGTCGTTTTTCCCTCGCGCGGTCCGCGAGTAGAACAGAGGGGGGGAAATACGACTTTGGCGCAAATAGTGCCCTCCGCGACACACCGCTTGGTGGCCAGCGAAGTACATGTGTAGATGTAGACTCCTTTCGAGTGACTACTGTGGGTGTTATAGTATGTTACGCACTCAAACTCACACGCAGGAGCTCCTGTGCGCGGTTCGCCTTGTGGCACCGTGCATTTTCGAGAAGGATAAAGGGACGCAGTGGCAGGAAGAAACATCGTTGTGCACTCCGACCGCGCAATCTGTTCGTGTTTCCTAAACATGCTGTTAGGGAGCTTCAACTGGCCAGAGAGCACACACAAGCACTGACTCAAAACCAGCTGTCACCGCTCACTGCACTACATCAACAGACCTTCTATGGTCAGCTGCAGACAGCCGGTATACCACGTCAGGCACATCCTTCATGTTATGGCAGTGTTGCTACTAATTTTTATCCAACCCACGTAACTTAAAGCTTCCATGACCTTAGGCACTGTCAAAAGACCCAGCAGCATTGTCAAATATAAAACTTTTCCTAGAAGAAACCATGTTAGCATGTTACACTTTCAAGATGCTGTTGTAAAATAATTGCAGCCGCTTTTAAGTATCCTGGACTTCCGCAAGAAACACACGAGTATTAGTACTGTTGTATCCACGGACCCAACAAACCAACCAACCAACCAACCAAAACGTGCACGCGAGCCCTGACCGTGACGTCGCTGGCCACAGTTCCTGTCGCGGCCGTCGTCGTCCCAGGGCGTTACCGCCGACGGAAGAGGTCCCGCCATGGCTGGGCTCGGATCCGCAGCGCCCTCTGCCTTTTGCATATAAGGAGGAGCGCTGGCCCCGAGGCGGACAGTCTATTGTCGATTGTCTATTGCTAGGCTTTCGTGGAGTTTATAGCGGAGCGATGTTTGCTATTGTATTCGACTAGGCTCAGTACACCGACTACTCTCGGATATTACTTGGACTTGTATTGCTGGTGCACGTTTCGTCAGAAATAGAGATAAGTTATCTCTTCATTCTAGCTGGCGCAATTCTTGTCATTAATTATTTTTCGGCCAACAGACATAGCTACATCCTGGTCACTACCCACGCTTTATACAATTAGTGGTGGCTGCCCCAAAGGTACCGCCGAGGACCTTGGGTTTGGGAGCCGTCACAAAAAGTACAGCTTGTATTTTTAAGAACACAATGAATTCAACACAAATGATCTTCGCTGACCATCACAAACAAGTGTAAATAGTTCCGAACAGAAAAGTCAAAAACTAAAGTACTTGGAATACAAGTCTTGGTTGACGAAATAACACAATGAAAGCGTTTATAGTGAAGAGTTCTTTCTCCACTAGTTTGACTATCAGATGTTCAAGTCCTCGCTCTCCTTGAGCGGAGCGCGTTGGAACAGGCAAACACGTAAGTTACGATTTGCACGAGTTCACAGTTTCTGCAGACTTGCTAAGTGAGTCTGGCAGAAGACAAACGGGCCCTCGAACAATTTACCAAGGTGCTTTGGCGGAGAAAGCTACTTGCTGTCGAAGCTGTGCTGGATCAAGAAAAATCTTGTTTTGGCTAGCTTCGTCTTAACTGCTGTGATTTTTTTTTCCTTTCCTTTATTGCGATGTCACTCTCCTGCCCCATATGTGACAACTATCATGGCCAGTAGAGGACAATAGCGTTCTTTGTGTTCAGTGCTGCTATCAGCTCTGCTAGCTAATACACTAATAATGAGCGTATGGCATTGGTGTCCGGGAGACCCCTCGCGGGGCGGTTCGGCCGCCGCTCCACAAGTACTGTAACATCACTACAGCGACTTGCGAGTGAATGAGGATGAAATGATGATGAAAGACACACAACATCCAGTCATCTCGAGGCAGATAAAATCCCTGACCCCGCCGGGAATGGAACCCGGGGCCCTGTGGGCGGGAAGCGAGAACGCTACCGCAAGACCACGAGCCGCGGGCAGCTAGTACAGTGATGAGCCAGAACACTATATCCACCTACCTAATAGCCGGTACTTCCACCTTTGCCACGGATAACAGCGGTGACGCGTCGTGGCACTGAAGCAATGTGTGGTATCGATAGTTCCGATGCCACAGCGTAGATGCACGCTCGTAGGTTGGTACTACGAGAGCGAACGAACTACGCCGACCACGCCGCCCTCTAGCCGACGCTGTGGACCTCAACGACGACCACTCTACTTTCTGCCCAGTCGATCAAGAGCAGACGACCTAAGAACTTAGCGTCTACTTGTAGGGGGGCTAGCCATTAGAGACTTTTGCCTTTGTAACTTCTAGTATGCAGTCATGGACTGTGCAGCTGGTCCCGGCGTAGGTTCGAGTCCTCCCTCGGGCATGGGTGTGTGTGTTTGACCTTACAAGGGAACCTCCCCATCGCACCCAACTCAGATTTAGTTATAACTTGGCACAGTGGATAGGCCTTGAAAAACTGAACACAGATCAATCGAGAAAACAGGAAGAAGTTGTGTGGAACTATGAAAAAAATAAGCAAAATATACAAACTGAGTAGTCCATCCACGAGATAGGCAACATCAAGAACAAAGTGTGCTCAGGAGCGCCGTGGTCCCGTGGTTAGCGTGAGCAGCTGCGAAACAAGAGGTTCTTGGTTCAAGTCTTCACTTGACCGAAAATTTTACTGTCTTTATTTTCACAAAGTTATGATCTGTTCGTTTGTTCATTGACGTCTCTGTTCATTGTAATAAGTTTAGTGTCTGTGTTTTGCGACCGAACCGCAGAACCGTGCGATTATTATTGAAGTCGCGAGCTATATTTGCTGGATTCATATTGCCCACGGAATACACCTCACGTATTTAATGCACTCTCGTCCAAAGTAGCGAACAGTCAACTGCCAGCCAGGGAGCCTCGTTAGCAGGAATACTGTCTCTTCCGTGCGCTGTAGTCGAGTGACGTCGTGTGTTTCGATGTTTGTTAAGGTGTAGCGCCCCATACTACGGCGCAGTTATCTCGCATCGCACGGACGGATAATAATTGTCTGAAAATAAAAATTTAATCTTTTCATACTCCAGGAGACTTTCACCAAGTACCTCTCGTTCCGTAGTTGCGCACGCTAACCACGGGACCACGGTGCGCCTGGGCTCACGTTGTCCTCGATGTTGCCTATCTTTCCCATGGACTACTCAATTTGTATATTTTGCTTATTTTCTTCAGTTCCACACAACTTCTTCCTGTTTTCTCGATTGATCTGTGTTCAGTTTTTCAAGGCCTATCCACTGTGCCAACTTATAACTAAATCTGAGGGGGGTGCGATGGGGAGGTTCCCTTGTTAGGATAATTTAGGTTGAGTAATGTGTAAACTTATGGAGTGATGACCTTAGCAGTTAAGTCCCATAAGATTTCACATACATCTGAACATACCTTCTAGTAACTTTAGCTTTGATACATGAACGGCTTCGCAACTACATGCTCATCTGTAGCAAAAGTTAAGTAACGTGTTGTGTATGTTTATACAGCAATAAAGGTGCTTTAACTTTACATGCAGTACCGAAGTGCTTTACCTTACCAGCTCGTAATCGCTTCCTTCATTCAGCCTATTTTGCAGATCTCAGGAACAGACCCACGCGCCGCCTTCCAGGCGGGATACATAAGACAATGGGGCCTTGATAGGTCGGTGTGGGAGTTGGCAGCACATATGCACACTCATGTCTCGTATTTTCCTGAAATCACTTGATTTCCGTTCCAAAAAAAATTGTTGAAATGGCTCTGAGCACTATGGGACTTAACATCTGTGGTCATCAGTCCCCTAGAACTTAGAACTACTTAAACCTAACTAACCTAAGGACATCACACACAGCCATGCCCGAGGCAGGGTTCGAACCTGCGATCGTAGCAGTCGCGCGGTTCCGGACTGCGCGCCTAGAACCGCTAGACCACCGCGGCCGGCTTGATTTCCGTAATTCCGGGGAGGGGGCCGATGAGTTCTGACACCGCGTTCAATGACATCCCAGATTTGTTCGATCGCGTTCAGATCTGGTGAGTTGAGTAGCCAGCACGCCAACCAGAATTCGTTACGTTCCTCCTCAAACCACACATCACACTCCTGGCGTTGTGATATAGCGCATTGTCTTGTTCAAATGGTTCAAATGGCTCTGAGCACTATGGGACTTAACTTCTGAGGTCATGAGTCCCCTAGAACCTAGAACTAAAACCTAACTAACCTAAGCACATCACACACATCCTTGCCCGAGGCAGGATTCGAAGCTGCGACCGTAGCGGTCGCGCGGTTCCAGACTGTAGGCCTAGAACCGCTCGGCCTCACCGGCCGGCATTATCTTGTTGAAAAATGACATTGCCACCGGGAAATATGACCGTCATAAAGGGGTTCACATAGTATGCGACCAGTGTACGATACCCCTTGGCTGTCATGGTGCCTTGCAGGAGCTCCTCTGCAGCCATGGATGCTCACGTGAATGTTTTCTAGATCATAATCAAGTCGTCGCCAACTTGTCTCCCAGTACAGGGAAGAAGACGAATTCGCGCCCTCCCATCGACATGAAGAAGGTATCGAGATTCATCAGTCCATGCAAACCCCTGCCACTGTGCCAACGCGTAGTGCCGACGATCACGTGCCCTTGTCTGTCGCGGTCGCCGATGTCGTTGTTGTGACATTGGCACATACATGGGACGCCCACCATTGGGAGTGGTCGGTGCACTGCGTGATCACACTTGTACGCCACCCAGCATTAAAGGCTGATGTTAGTTCCGGCATAGTTCGCACCCTGTCCTCTTTTTGTCCAGCCTAGTACGCCCGGCATTTGTGGTGAGGTGTTGCCGCCAAATCCCATGACAGCTAGACGTGGTTTCACCTTGGCTTCACCACGAACACCCGACAAGTAGTGCAGTTACCTAAATGCTCGTGTCGAGCCTCGGGGCATCACAATGTGCCCTCGGTCAAACTCAGATTACAAACACACTACGTGCATGGTACTTGAGCCTGACTAACAGTCATTCCTCACCAGGTGACGTTGCGATCACCTAGACGTGTTTACGTCGCTAGTACGTCGGTGGTGACAATGTTCTTTGATAACTGTATAAGTGTACGAACATCACCACACATGATCACTGCGAGGGCAAGGAGATACCTGTTACTCGTCGGACTGTCTTATCAGCACCTGAGGCAGTTTGTATGGACCTCGTTCTGGGCCTCCATTTCGGCGGCTGGTAGAATCGTGCAATATCCGGGTTTGTGGGGTATTCGAATGTGGCAGTGGCCCCAAATTGGACTGCATGAGACCTTGCGGACAGTCATATTCGTCATTAAGGTGCCGGTCGACCACATCTGATCACCACAGCGTAGGGTTGTCGTAACGTGCACTCAACCTGTCGTACCCACATTTACTCCTATGGTTGACCCCTAGAACAGCCTGTGCCATCCAGCACCGTTGATTGGGGACTAGCAGCAGTACGACTAGGGAATCGTCTTCTGCGTAGATACCTTCCACATCATCACTGATTCTTTCCCTATACATCTCGAAGAGGTTCGCGCTACGAAAGTGGTTACTCAGGCGGTGGTCACATTAAATTGAGGAAATTTTATTAGGCAGTCGAAATACCATTTGTAGATTTAGTGAAACCTGTTCACTATGTTGACTGGGTTACTATTTTAAATTTTGGTAGTAGTAGGGATGAAATACAGGTAATGTACAACTTGTACAGAAACCAGCTGCAACTGTAAGCTGGATGGCATGAAAGGCAAACTGTGGTTGAGAAGGAAGTGAGATAGTCGGTAAATTGAATAGTTGTGAAGGTAACCAGGCAGAAAACTATAAAATAAATTGAAATTCCGAAAGAAGAAACACTAACTTCGTGTTTTACCGATGACGTCATTCTGTGATAGACGTTCGTCGTTGGTCGTTTTTTTGGGGAAGACCAGACAGCGAGGTCATCGGTCTCAATCGGATTAGGGAAGGACAGGGAAGGAAGTCGGCCGTGCTCTTTGAAAGGAACCATCCCGGCATTTGCCTGGAGCGATTTAGGGAAATCACGGAAAACCTAAATCAAGATGGCCGGACGCGGGATTGAACCGTCGTGCTCCCGAATGCGAATCCAGTGTCGAACCACTGCGCCATCTCGCTCGGTCTGTGATAGACGGCTAGGGACTAGGAAGAGCGGTGGAAAGAAGTGGATATTGTTGTGAAAATAAATCATAAGATCAACATGATTAAAAGTAAAAGACTAACGGAATGTAGTTGAATTACATCAGTCCATATTGAGGGAATTAGATTAGAAAATCAAAAACGTAAAGCAGAAGAAGAGTTTAACTCTTTTGAAGAAACATATCTGATGACACTTGAGGTAGAGAAAATATAAAATGCAGAGTGACCAAACCAAGAAATAAATATGAAAAAGAGAAATTTGTTAACATCGAATAAGATTTAGGCGTTAGGAAGCCTTTTCTGAAGGAAAACTTTGAACATAGCTTCTAAGGTTCAGTGACCGTGCCAGAATTATATTAGAGGAAATAAGCCATCGGTCACAAATATTAAGTCAAAATTGACCAGGTTTCGACGCTACTATGAGCGTCGTCTTCAGAATTAAACAAACTGTTCTAAAACATAACAGGTATATAAGACATTAATAAACTAAAGTTTGTACTGACTGGAAAGAGATGCAGTACTTACAAGTCACATTCTAAAAAAATCCAAGCCAGAAAGGAGACGTCATGAAAAGTTGAAAATAAGATAAGATGGTGAGGCACTAAGGGCTGCTCGTACCTAAGTGAACATGGATGGCAACAAAACTCACCATCTAATATTTTCTGAAGGATTTTGCCCGGACGCTACGATAACCACTACAGACATGACAAGCAGGAAGCGTCTGAAAATGTAGTGCTAGGAAAGAATTCCGAAGATTACATAGGTAGATCAAATACTATCAGTCCACCATCATCAGCATAACTTACATATTTACCAGTTATTTCGCATTTTACAGCCCGGTTTCTTTCTCTCTTCAATAATGTGGTCCATTGTTAAGTTGAATGGCCTTAATGAGTCCCTTTTTCTTGATCCTTGATATAGTATAATTTCATCTGTGAGTCGTTTGTGTATTTTAATTCGTCTTTTATTACCTGTATATGCGCTGACGAGCCAAAACATTATGTCGATTTACCTAATAGCCAGTATGTCCGCTTTTGGCACAGGTAATAGCGGCTACGTGTCTTGTCATGGAAGCAATGAAACTGTGGTATGTCGTTCGAGGGAGATGCCACTACATCCGGGTAGGGGGGAGATGAGCTCTAACGCCACGTTCAATCACTTCCCAGACCTTTTCGATGAGGTTCAGATCTGACGATCTGGGGGCCAGCACATAAATTTGATGTCGCCACTGAGTTCCCCTAACTACTTCGACACACTCGTTGCCTTGTGATATGTTGCATTATCTCGTTGCAAACAGCCACGGACGTCGGGAAACATGACGCCATGTAGGGTATACGTGGTATGCACCCAGAGCGATACTCCTTGGCCTTGCACGAGCTCCATTGGGCCCACGGATACTCGCGTTAAAGTTCCCCAGAGCATAATGGAGCCGCTGCCAGATTGTAGCCCGCCCGCGGTACAGGTATCTAAGAGGTGTTTCCCTGGAAGTCGATAGTTTCGCGCCCTCACATAGACGTTTACCTGTATTAACGTGCCACAGCAATGCCTAGGCGACGAGGTTACCGTCGTCGCTGGCGGCGCAGCGTTCCTGTTTATCGTTCTCTGAAGGCGATAGACATTGATCTTGCTGGGCAGTTCAATAAACAACAGCTAATTGGAGGACCAAACGTATTTCGTGGATTGAAATTGAACTTCACATGTGATGTACAAGCCGTGTTTGGAGGTAGTACATGGCTTACACTTGCAGTTGTGTGGGGCAACCACTGTGACTATGGTGGCCTTGAAGCCTTCTCAGATGCAAATATTCTAACGTGGAAGACATGGAGTATAGCACAGACAGCAGGACTTCTGGCTAAACAGCCGTATGGTACACTTGTTCCTAGTATGCCATTTGTATTGAGTACTAGAAGGAAGAAGAAATTGAATGCAGATGAATACCTGTTTATTTGGGCTAAAGTTGGTAATGGAAATTGTAAAATAAAAATAAATGGTGACTGTATGTTATATTATAGACAATAAAGGTTGTCCTACCCGAGGTTGTCCTACCCGAGAACCATCCTGATATCCCGTGAGATTTTTTTTTTTTTAATTGAAAACAATATTCACTAAAAGATTGAGGCTGAGCGCCTCTTGGTTGCTCGCTAGGCGGGTGACCTTGAGCCGGACTTAGTCGCTGCGCCGGCCGCTTCGCGGCTTCTGATTGGCGAACAGGCTGTGGCGCGCGACTCAAATCGTGGCGCGCATTCAAATCGGGGGTGACACGGGCCCTAGTATTACTAGGCCCGTGTCGCTGGAAAATCAAGTTGTTATCACTTCCGGTCTCTTGCGCAACAGACTGATAACGCGCGCTGGCGCAGACCGGACGTTGACGTCATGATAAGGCCGCCGCCGGCTGCAGCTGCGCCGCAGCACGTAGAAGAAGGTCTCGGGGCTCATCAAACACTCTGCCACTGCGCCAATATCCGGTGCCGATGGTCACGTACCCACTTCGGTCAAAGTTGGCGATGTCGTGGTGTCAACAACGGCTCGTGTCTGGGCTGTCGGCTGTGTAGGTCCCCTTTTACACACGCACAGCACGCTCACTGATGCTACATTCACTGTGCGTGTGTCTGACTAGCAGTCATTCCTCGCCAGGTGGCGCTGCTATCGCCTGGACGTGGTCATAACGTTGTAGCTGAGCAGTGTATATCTTCTGTGATTGCCACTGAACCGATTGGTATTCTCTTGTCGAATAACGTCTGAATTATATCCTTTCCTCTAATCTGTTAAAATGTTTTAAAAAGTCAACTAATCATAGGTAGGCTAGGTTATTATACTCTATAGAATTCTCCGCAATCTTCGTAAGGCGAGAATAGCATGAATTGAGTTTCTGTTTTTCGTGATTTCTTGTGGTTGCTCAGTTATTTCCACGTAGTTCTGCATCCTGAGTCAAATTACCGATCGTCGTGTCAAGGAGTGTAATTCTCCAGAAATTTGGGTAGTTACATCTCAGAAACTACGACACAATTTCAATAAAACTTTTCTGGGCTTCTGACGGCATTGTCAATATGTAAAGCTACCGACGTTTCGGTCAGTGTTGCAAGTGAGCTTCTTCAGGGTGCTTTCGCTTGCAAACAACCTTGGAGAATGAAATTTTCATACTACAGTGGAGTGAGCGCTGATATGAAACTTCCTGGCAGATTAAAACAGTGTGCCAGGCCGAGAACTGAGTTCGGAAGTCGGGCCGGCACACAGTTTTAATCTGCCAGAAAGTTTCGTATCAGCGCTCACTCCGCTGCAGAGTGAAAATTTCATTCTGGAAACATCCCCTAGGCTGTGGATAAGCCATGTCTCCGCAGTATCCTTTCTTCCAGGAGTGCTAGTTCTGCAAGGTTGCAGGAGAGCTTCTGCGAAGATTGGAAGGTAGGAGACGAGGCACTGGCGGAATTAAAGCGGTGAGGACGAGGCGTCAGCCGTGCTTGGGTAGCTCAGTTGCCCGCGAAAGGCGAAGGTCCCGAGTTCAAGTCTCGGCCCGGCACACGGTTTTAATCTGCCAGGAAGTTTAACCCTGAAGAACGTCACTTGCAACAGTTACCGAAACGACGGTAGTTTTGCATACTGACAATGCGGTCACAAACTCAGAAATTTTTTCATTGAATGTGGCAACGACCGCGGCATGCTACGTTTATATACGACACATTATGTCACGGTGTTGCACAAACGACGCGCGGCCTTCAAGGTGGCGAACGAAAGTTGTAACAATGGTTGACGGGTCGCTGGCGCGCCCTCAGCACTCCAACCCGGACCGGCAGCTGCAGCAAGGTTTCGTGTCGTTTGCGGTCTGCGCCTGTAGATGACGGCTGCAAAGGAAGCCGAAACAGTCGCAGTCGGAGTGCGCGCGAGGCGAAGTGCCACTCCGGAAAAGGGAGAGTCGGCGGTGCTTGATGCCGCTGACGTCACAGGGGGAGGCGGCGGGGTGGTGGGGGCGGTGGGGCGGCGTCTGGAGGCGGCAGCTGGCTGGCACGCCCCCCAGTCGCAGCCTCTGGAGGGCGCCGCTGTCAGCCGCAAACACCGCCCTGGAGCCCTGGAGCACTGGAGCAGGGTGTGGAGGAGCAGGCGCCCTGTGTAGGGCGCTCCGACCACTGACCTGCCCTCTGTTCTTGACCGATAACTTTCGCCATTAAGGGGGTAGACAGTCAATGGTAGAAATTATTTTTTGAGCCTCATTTCTTTGTTGGCTCAAAATGTGCCTTAGAGAGTCTCTTATTAGTATTCATTAAGTTAAAAGCATGAGTGACAGCATGTGAGTTTGTCACGTTCGAGCGCTCCGATGCAACCTGTAATCGTACTCTAACACACATCACCATTAAATATCTCTGTTTCTAAAAGTTTCGAAAGCTTCAAGACGTTCAAATGGTTCAAATGACTGTGAGCACTATGGGACTTAACTTCTGAGGTGATGAGTCCCCTAGAACCTAGAACTACTTGAACCTAACTAACCTAAGGACATCACACACATCCATGCCCGAGGCAGGATTCGAACCTGCGACCGCAGCGGTCGCGCGGTTCCAGACTAGCGTCTAGAACCGCTCGGCCACTCCGGCCGACAGTTCAAGTGGTGTAAAATATACAAATGAAATACTTCTTACTTATCTTCATTTCCTCTTCTTGTTGTTGGCTCCAGTTTTCGCGTCTAGGGGTATAGTTTTGCGGGTGAAATTTTGATTTGACGTTGTGGGTTCCTGATGACTAAATAACTGATGAAGATTTTCTTTTACTATTCTTGACACTATTCTTTGTCAGACTTTTCAATATCACATTGTTTTACAATCTACACTCAATATTGCAAAATAGCACCGTTAGTGTCGATCATATAAATACGTCTGTCTTCATCAGAGGCATGGCCACTACCGCTTACATTCCGCAGTACTCACACCATTCCAAAGAGTTAATAAAGCGAAATAATTTACAAACTTTCTTGACAAAAGAAAAATCTTTACCAAATTACATCATTATGTTATATATGAGTCCAGAAATAAATTTAATAAATAATTACTATTAAAAACAGTCTTGATCACGATTTATTTAACAAGGTGACCGGTTTCGACCACTACTGTGGTCATCTTCAGACCACTGAGTAGGAACCTCTTTCTGTAGGAGAATCACTATTAGTGATTCTCCAACAGAAAGAGGTTCCTACTCAATGGTCTGAAGATGACCACAGTAGTGGTCGAAACCGGTCACCTTGTTAAATAAATCGTGATCAAGACTGTTTTTAATATTAATTATTTATAAGACATTGATCACTGCTGTTCCCGTAATGCATTCAAAAGTAATAAATTTAATAAATATTGTCATATTTCGTAAATTATACTATGAATTTTAAGTATACCAGATATTACATAATTTCAAATATTTCCAAAAAAAGAATAATTTTAACCGTACATACAGAGTGTAAGAAATTATTTTCTTATTATACAGTTTAGTCTGAAATATAATATATCGTATACAAAATCATATGAAATTCTTGTAGTTAAACAGCTGAGATAATGCTCACCTATGCAAGACTTGATAGTACAAATGGTATCGTTTCAAAATGGTTCAGATATCTCTGAGCACTATGCGACTTAACTTCTGGGGTCATCAGTCCCCTAGAACTTAGAACTACTTAAACCTAACTAACCTAAAGACATCACACTCATCCATGTACGAGGCAGGATTCTAACCTGTGACCGTGGCGGCCGCGCGGTTCCAGACTGTAGTGCCTAGAACCGCTCTACCACCCCGGCCGGCTGGTATCGGTTATTTCTATTTAAAAAAAAAAGGTAATGTTCGTAAATGGGGTTCCATTACAAACCGATGTAATACTATAATAGTTACCCACAGAATAGCGTTTCCGTTATTTCCGGATATTATCACAGGGGGCATAAGTAATAATTAAAATATTATTCTCAACAAGATTTCTCTTCCAAACATGGTTCGTATATGGTAACAGTCTGGAAGCACAATTTGCCTCGCGTCTGCTGAACTTGTCGTTTTGCATGTGTTTTATACGAAGTAAAACGTGAATGCTCGCAAATGACAAACAAACGTATTTACACGAATGGAAAAGGCGCCAAAAGTAATCCTAATCTCGCAAAAAACGCTTCGATTCTTAGTTGGAATACAGTTAATCGATACTTTCGTCAAAATGAGAATGTTTCGAAATCGGCGAAAGAAAGGTAAACTAGTCGTTGTTGGCATTGTCGATTAAGGATTCTTTGGAATATTAAAAATCACAACTTGAAACTTTAAACGCGTGTTTTTTCAAAACATTTCTCTAGTTGACAGCAGCTATAATTCGTGAACAATACATAGAAATACATTATATCATTTTTGCAACTTGTGAGTCGGCGTGTTTTCTTCTGTAGTAGGCTGGATTTTTGCTACAGATTTTTAGATTTTTCGTTCACGTTTATATAAAGAGTTTTCTGTCGAAGGAAAGACTTATATCAGAATGCTGCCATTTTCTTGAAAACCACTTTTTCCAATATCTCTATGTACTACGTTTCTAGGTTGACAATTGTGACGTTCAGAGCAACCACCAATCGTCCTAGCCCTCCGATGCGACCCTTCCTGGATGACGTGTAGTGCCATCAGGGTGCGAATATTTTCCTTTTAAAAAATACGTAATACAAAATGAAGCGCGCATAGAGAAGGCCTTAGGTCAGTTTCGTAATTTGTGTGTTAGTTTATCGAAAAAAGGGTCATGAATATCGGTTCCAAAGTCGAGCATGGCCATGATCTACGTCATCGCTCTTTCGGGCGCACAGGTTACTATTACAGTTTTTGTACGTCTTTTCGGTGAGTGTCCTAGTCTTTTTCAGGCTGTGTTGTTTTGCACACTCGCCTCCTGGATTCCTACCATATCCTTATATTTCACCATTCATGGAGAACCTAATTCTGTTCGTTGCCTTGGCTTATATTATGCCGCGGTTATTCCACGTGTTTGAACTTTTGAGATTTTGTGTCTTATTGTTCCTGTGTATTCCTTTGTTTACCTCTTGGGAGAATACGAATGATAACTCTGTCAGTTGCTCTGTATTGAGTGATATCTTCTTAAAACCTTAAGAAGAGTCGCTGAAATTTGCTCCTGATTGTTTGTGCTTTTGCCGTTGGTCTTATGTTTTCGATTTGTGCTTTTCTATTCTTCAGTTGGATTAAAATAATCCTAATAGCGTGCTCTCTCTCTCTTTCTCTCTCTGCTTCTAAGACTGATTAGTCACCACGTCATTTTAGAGACTAGTTAGGACAGTTTCTTGCATTTTCATGTAACCTCTTAACGTGCTCTACGGTAGCTCAGAAAGAAATTAAAACCTACGAACTAAGTTAATATCTTAGTCAATGCTGCATATTTAAACTCTAATAGCAGGAACACTGTTGCGGCATACACTTAACGACTCTGTATAGGACTTGGCCGCTACAGCACTTTGATGACTGGATATAACTCGAGATGCCCCGTAGCTTGTGTCAAATTCCGCTTAATACGGAAAGCCTGAATGAGCGATTATGTCTATCCACATATCTGGCACCTAATGAACCTCGTTACTCTTGACTGATAGGATGAACGCCGTACACTGATAAACTCACCCGCACACTTAAAAATTAAAGAATACAATAAAACATATAACAGAGAAAATACACAAAATATTATAGTTGCTGCTGTAGCGATAACTGCTGTCAGTTAACAGTAAGATGCCAAAGTGATTTTCTCAAGCACGTTTTCCAGGACGTTAGGTGAACAGAATAAGTTTCCTGGTGTGTGTGGCATGAATGTAGCAAAAATTCAGACAAGTCTTAATAATGAAGAGTCATTTATTGTTTAGGCTAGTATCTAATGACGATTTGAATCCTTATTGGAGTTAGATTAATCGTAATGCTGCTTAGTAACAGAATGAAATGGAAGTTAGTGACACTTCTGTATGTAGTCCGAATGTAATGTAATAGTCAACCAAAGAAAGGGCTTCTATGACTTTTCACAACAAGAGCTAGCTTTAATTTTGTTTACCGAAGTAAATTACTATAGTGTTCAATCTCATCTGCAGCTCTCTGGAGAAGTGTTTAACGAAATAATTCTCGTAACGTAAAGATTTGACAGAAGGAAGAAGACATTACTCAACACAGTTCCGATTGTATCGTCAGTGTACGAAGTTCTCACGACGAGGCAAAATAATATGCTACTAATGCATGCTACTGATCCGGATTTCATTATTCGGATTAACACAGCTAATTATTTCTTAAAATAATCACTACCACTGTCTATGCAGTTCGTCTCAGTTTTCCTGCAAAGTGGCGGTGGTAATCTTGATAACCATTATACCCAAGCCTGAAAAGAAATCTATGGCTACAGCGCAGTGTCGATTATCGACAGAATGCAGTCAAGAAATACGCTTAAACTGTTTTCACACTGAAAATTGGAATGGATGTATCGGAGTAGCAATTATCGTTATCGAGGACTAGCAACTGCTACACGGGTATTGCATCTTAATAATGACGGCAGCTTATTTGCGTATTCAGATATCTAGCAGATGGCTTATTATTCCACTCAAAACGAAATGATGGATCTTAGGTCTCCCACCTCTAAACACAGTTTTCTTAGGCAGATTTATACGAAGTAAATGTCAGTTAGGTGTACAGAGTCAGTTCAAATTTCCACTCGTCACTAAGGGGAAAGAACGGAGATCGCAGTCTGTAGCTCTTCATACATATCACCATATAATTTTAGTTCGCTGCTCAGTATCATCACGATGAAATAGTACTCTACGAACTCTTCCTTATTCGTATACTAGTAAAACACTCTTCTTTTCGCAAACTGATAAAATGTTCTCGAAATTGCTTCGCACTAGCGATTACCCATATTACATTTCCGACTCACACCCTAGAACCAGCTTCCTTCACCAATTGCCTCTCTCTTGCGTTCGTAAAACTTCTACACGGATATTATTTTTTCCTACAGGGCGTCAGCTTCCCGAAATACATGAAAGATATAACACAAGTACATTGCGACAATATTACAAGTCAAAAAATAACATCAACGCACGTAACACTTTCTCATCACATGTTAGCACACGAAAGAAAGAAAACCAAGAAAATATATACATTCTGTATTGCTCCCTACGAGATATCGGCTTAGTGAAACACTGTCACAAACATACCAAAGAGCACGGCCAAAATCGTCTCAAGCTGATTGAGTATTCGTGTTTGACTGTTGTTGGTACAATTTTGTTCCATGACCGATAATGCATTCCATTATGACCTCCGACGGCTTTGCTCATTTTTACTGTGGGTAGATGAATTGCGTTGGAGTGTTAACTAATGCGCTAAGAGAATTTCTGTCAGTCCTCTTTGATCCTGTTTTCTCCGCTACATGAACAGGGGATTGTTTAAAACGGTGGTAGAATAGCTTGTTTGTTCCTTCTTCGTTCGAGTATTCCAGCTATGAATAGCACTTTTCTTTCGAGTGAGAATAACTTGTTGGATTTGCTCAACATCCACACAGGGGCAGTGTATTTCAGGACCAGTCTTAAGATGGCTTTATGGATATAAAAGGCTCATCCTTGTTACCTCCATTCGCTCTGCTCCGTATGTGTTGTAGTACGTTGAAATATATGGCTGGTGCCATTCCACTACTTTTTATCCGCTCTTTGAAGATCTTTTGTCTTTCGGAGCCCGCACTGATGTTGTTGTTGTTGTTGTTGTGGTCTTCAGTCCTGAGACTGGTTTGATGCAGCTCTCCATGCTACTCTATCCTGTGCAAGCTTCTTCATCTCCCAGTACCTACTGCAACCTACATCCTTCTGAATCTGCTTAGTGTATTCATCTCTTGGTCTCCCTCTACGACTTTTACCCTCCACGCTGCCCTCCAATGCTAAATTTGTGATCCCTTGATGCCTCAAAACATGTCCTACCAACCGATCCCTTCTTCTAGTCAAGTTGTGCCAGAAACTTCTCTTCTCCCCAATCCTATTCAATACCTCCTCATTAGTTACGTGATCTACCCACCTTATCTTAAGCATTCTTCTGTAGCACCACATTTCGAAAGCTTCTATTCTCTTCTTGTCCAAACTGGTTATCGTCCATGTTTCACTTCCATACATGGCTACATTCCATATAAATACTTTCAGAAACGACTTCCTGACACTTAAATCTATACTCGATGATAACAAATTTCTCTTCTTCAGAAACGATTTCCTTGCCATTGCCAGTCTACATTTTATATCCTCTCTACTTCGACCATCATCAGTTATTTTACTCCCTAAATAGCAAACTTCCTTTACTACTTTAAGTGTCTCATTTCCTAATCTAATCCCCTCAGCATCACCCGATTTAATTTGACTACATTCCATTATCCTCGTTTTGCTTTTGTTGATGTTCATCTTATATCCTCCTTTCAAGACACTGTCCATTCCGTTCAACTGATATTCCGAAAAAAAAGAATAGTTCTCCCAGCATTGTCTGGTGGATGAAATGGTAGATGATATATTTAAAATGAAGGTGTGTCAAAGACAAAGAGCAAAGCGAACTCCAGGACTCTGACTTGGCTATAAATAGCGGCGGGAGACCAACAGTAGCTGACATTCTGTGGCCGGAGTTCACGCAGCTAGTAAACATAATTTGGAGCACCTAAAGCTGACAGTTGGGTCGGTCATCGAAATGTACTCGAATTGAAGAAAACACAGTAACGGTGCTAACACATCCAGAAATACGCCATTAACGAATCACGCTAAGAAGACATGAGAGATGACAACTTTCCACCTCACCAGTTATCACCAACTGTTATGTGAGAACGAGTGCTGAATGCGTGGTGCACAGTTGACAGTGTGTCCCTGCTCATTAACTTAACCATTTACTGGAGAAACGTGAAGTAGGGGCGCATTTCATGATAGATTAAATGAGTACTTTCGTAGACGTTGGAAGTATGTACGACAGCAAGTGAATTTAACTGTGGGACCGAATACGTTTATCGGGCAACGTGCTTCAGATATAGCATTGTGTCCAAATGGTGTACCAAGTTCTCGGATGGCCGAAAGAGTACGGAGCACATCTCTCACCCCGATACGAACCTGTAAGTGATAATCGAACAATTTCTCATGTGACATATCAGTGGAGTAGAATCACTGCATACCTTTAGGTAACTTCAATTGTCATCAATTTCCAGATATCACATCGGTGATCTGACGGGAACCGGTGTTACCACTACGGCAAGGCCATTGGCCTAACCAGACACCTCCATAGGTTAAATAAAGTTTTTTTTAGTCATCAGTCTTCTAAGTAGTCTCGTTTAATGGAACAAAAAACGAATTCCTCTCAAACGCCCGCCTCTTCATTTCAGAGTAGCACTTGCAGCCCACATTCTCAGTTATTTGCTGCATGTACGAGGGGCGTTCAGAAAGTAACCTCCGGTTGATTTAAAAAAATACACCAAGTTAAATAAAAAAATTTTAATATATACATCTTAGAACTACATCTTTGCACTATTTTTCTACATAGTCTCCATAGCGATTGAGGCACTTATCGTATCTCTTCACAAGCTTTGAAATTCCTTCTGCATAAAAATCACCCGCTTGTGCCTGGGGCCAGCCTGTGACCGCATCTTTGAGCTCTTCGTCGTCATCAAACCGCTGTGACCCGAGCCATTTCTTCAAATGCATGAAGAGGTGATAATCACTTGGCGCCAGGTCTGGGCTGTAAGGTGGATGGTTGATAACGTCCCACTTGAAGGACTCAAGAAGGGCCGTTGTTCTGCGAGCAGAGTGAGGACGGGCGTTATCGTGCAAAAAAACGATACCGGAAGTCAGCATACCACGGCGTTTGTTCTGTATAGCCCGTCGTAACTTTTTTATTGTTTCACAGTACACGTCTTGATTAATGGTCGTACCACGTTCCATGAATTCAACCAACAACACCCCTTTGGCATCCCAAAACACCGTTGCCATCAGTTTTCTGGCAGAAAAATCTTGCGAGGCTTTTCTTGGTTTGGTAGGCGAATTTGAATGTGCCCACATCTTTGATTGTTCTTTTGTCTCAGGGTTCACGTACTTAATCCAGGTTTCGTCACCGGTCACGATTCTGTTTAACAATGGTTCTCCTTCGTCCTCATAACGTGACAGAAAGTCTAATGCAGAGGCCATTCTTTGAGTTTTGTGGTGGTCGGTAAGAATTTTGGGCACCCATCGTGCACAGAACTTCGGTAACCCAATCTTGCTGTCACTATCTCGTACAAGAGAGTCTTAGAAATCTGTGGAAAACCAGTAGACAACTCCGACATTGAGAAACGTCGATTTTCACGAACTTTTGCATCAACTGTCTGAACGAGTTCGTCAGTCACCAATGATGGTCTACCACTCCTCTCTTCATCATGAACGTTTTCTCGTCCACTTTTAAATAAACGTACCCATTCACGGACAACTCCTTCACTCATAACTCTTGGTCCGTACACGGCACAAAGCTCACGATGAATAGCTGCTGCAGAATATCCTTTGGCTGTAAAAAACCTTATGACAGCACGCACTTCACATTTGGCGGGGTTTTCTATTGCAGTACACATTTCAAACTGCCACAAAAACTAAACTAGCGCAGGTACGACGTTCACTCGACCACGGCTTGATGCCGACTGACCTGTTGAGTGCGTGAACGCACAGATGGCGTCGCTACTTCCCCCACAACCCGCACTGTGACCAATCGGAGGTTACTTTCTGAACCGCCCTCGTATTCCAAACTCCGTCTTCCCTACCACATTTACCCTCTACAGCTCCCTCTAGTACCAAGGAAGTTATTCCGTGATTTATTATCACATATCCAGCCACTTCATCTTGGCAGTGTTTCCTATGTGTTCGTTCTTCAACAATTCTGAGGAGAACCTCTTCAACAATTTTCAACATTCTGCTGTAGCACTGCTTCTTAAATGCTACAATTATATATTTTTCTGGTTTCCCCACTGCTCATGAAAGACTAGTACACAACACTGTGCTGAAAATGTACATTCTCAGAAACTTCTCCCTCAGCTTAAAGCCAATGTTAGATTTTTGTAGACTTCTCTACCAGGTATGCCCACTTTTGTGTTATTTGCTGAAATGGTTTTGGTGGAGGAAGCGATTTTTTACGTAAAGCCCTCTAACGGGATCGTAGTACTTTAACAGTCATTTTTTGCTTGTTTCAGCTAAGCAATCAGCCATGTTAAGCTTAATTAATAACATGAGTGCAGGATCTAATCACAAGAGTGCTTCAAGACAGAGTATTATGGGTATAACACATACCTGCACAAGCATGTGTCTAGTAATCACTGTTAAAATATTGCGATCTGGGTTGTTAAATAATTTTATAGTAAAAATGTCCTTTTTGGCAGTGCTAGCCTGCTTTTTATGTCCTGCTTGTTCCGTCCAACATCGTCGTCTTGCTTCCAAGGTGGCACAGTTCCTTAACATCGTCTATTTTCCGATACCTAATTTTGATGTTAATTTCTCGCTTTTGTCACGTCTTCTAGTTCTCATTATTGTCGCCTTTTTCCGGTTTATTCTGACTGCATGCCCTATACTCATCAGAGCGATCATTCTGTTCGGCAGATTCTGCAATTCTTCTTCACTTTCACCGAGCATAGCAACATAATCAGTGATTTTTATCATTGGTATCTTTTTAACCTGAATTTTAATCCCATTCTAGAAACTTTCTTTTATTTCCATCACTGCTTCTTCGATGTGTAGGTTGAACAGTAGAGTCTAGAGGCTGCATCTCTGCCTTGCACACTATTTAATCCGAACACTGCCGGCCGCGGTGGCCGTGCGGTTCTGGCGCTGCAGTCCGGAACCGCGAGGCTACTACGGTCGCAGGTTCGAATCCTGCCTCGGGCATGGGTGTGTGTGATGTCCTTAGGTTAGTTAGGTTTAAGTAGTTCTAAGTTCTAGGGGACTTATGACCTAAGATGTTGAGTCCCATAGTGCTCAGAGCCATTTGAACCGAACACTGTTCCATCATGGATCTCGTACGCCTTGTGTGTCACCCGTATTACCCCACATCTTACTCTCATTATTCTCAGAATTTCTAAATCTTGCACCATTTAAAACTGTCGAAAGCTTTTGATACCTCGAGAAATGCTATTAGCGTGCCTAGATTTATCCTTAATCTTAGTTCCATTATCAGGCGCCATGTTAGAACTACCTGTCTGGCGCCTCCACTATTCCGAAACCCGCACTCCTAGCTATCAGGATATTCATTTTCTTCCGTATATTATTCTTGTCAGCGGTGTGGAAGCGAAATACTTTTTTGTTCACAGATAAGTCACTTGGCGAAGTTCTTGAGTGTATAAGTTTGCCGTTCTCCGGAAACGTTCGACCGGAAAATTGCCTCCTCGTTATTCTGGCTATTCCTGCCGCACAATGGTTTCATCATCTTAATAAATTACTCTTATTTCTTCATCCTACGCAAGAGGAAGAAGTCATGCGATGGAATGTCAGTAGGACACGGGGAATGAGAGAAATTAGATAGCAAAATGAACAGTAGGTGTGACTTTGTCTTGTGAAAAGTTAACGGGGAGTTGTCGTAGAACAATAGCACCCTCATCTACAGCTTTTTACGCCGGTCCATCTTCACTGACGCGCGGTACTGTATCAGCATATTGCGGTAATACGCCCCTGTGACGTTTTACCATTATGAAATAAATCTACGAGCACCGTACGGTATTAGTCCGAAAAAAGGGACTCATGTTTCTCCACGATGGATGTGTCTTCATCTTTTCCAAAGGTAGTAAGTTTTTTTTCTTTTTCTTCGAGCTGATGACTAAATCGTTAAGACTACCCAGTACAATGATGTGGTTTGTGTTGACCCTCCTCTCGGATTCATCAGCCGAAACAGTAGCTAGCTTTGTAAAAAGTTTCACCCTCGACCACCAGACATGGAGGTGAATGTTTGATAATTTCTCATGGTAAAACGTCAGAAACACTAATAAATAATCTTCGGCTAAGGGTCACGGGAGCCAGTGCCAAATACATCAAGAAGTGGCCGCTAAAATCGTAACAAATGATCTTAAGGACTCGAACCTCTGCCGGGACCAGCCACACAGTCCATGACTGCAGCGTCTTAGACCGCTCGAAAATCGTAACAAATTTTAGGGACAATATCAGTTGGGATCAAGGTTTGCGTGAGATTCATAAACCCGGAGCTGTGCCAAGAAAATGAGTGTTACAGAGTCGCTGCTGAATGACTACCACGACACTTGCACAACAGGCAGACACTCCTGACCCTGCGGGTGAGTGATTGTAAGTCGACCTCTTACTTTAGCAACAGGCAGCAGAAGGTCATTATTCACAATGTTGATAACGGCTGTGACGTGGGGTCTGAGTTAGGTAATGTCAAGTGGGGGTGCCCCAGGGATGAGTGTTGGGGAAGCTCCTGTTCCTTACTTATATAAATGATATCCCCTCTAGTATTATGGCTAACTCTAAAGTATTTCTGTTTGCTGATAACACTAGCTTGGTAGTAAAGGATGTTGGGTGCAACATTGACTCGGTTTCAAACAGTGCAGTACATGACCTCAGTTCATGACTTGTGGAAAATAAACTAACGTTAAATCACAGTAAGACTCAGTTTTTACAGTTTCTAACATACAATTCAACAAAACCTGACGTTTTAATCTCACAAAATGGCCTTTGATTAGTGAAACTGAACGGTTCAAATTCCTAGGTGTTCAGATAGATAGTAAGCTGTCGTGGAAAGCCCACGTTCAGGACCTTGTTCAAAGACTTTATGCTGCCATTTTTACTATTCGAACGGTATTAAAAGTGAGTGATACTTCGACACGTAAATTAGTCTACTTTGCTTATTTTCATTCACTTATGTCGTATGGTATTATGTTTTGGGGTAACTCTTCCCATTCTAGAAGGATATTTTTGGGTTAGAAACGGGCGGTTCGGGCAATAAGTGGTGTGAGTTTACGAACCTCTTGTCGACCACTGTTCACGAGTCTGGGTATTTTGACATTGGCCCCTCAATTTGTATATTCCTTATTGTCGTTTCTTGTTACCGATATTAGTTTATTCCCAAGAATAAGCAGCTTTCACTCGGTTAATACTCGGCAGAAATCAAACCTCCATTGGGATCGGACTTATTTAACTCTAGTGTAAAAAGGTGTGCAGTATACTTGTGCATCCATTTTCAATAATCTGCCACTCGAATTCAAAAATCTTAGCAGTAATCTACGCGCTTTCAAATGGAAACTGAAGAGTTTCCTCGTTGTTCACTCCTTCTATTCTGTCGAGGAGTTCCTTGAAAAATTAAGCTGATTCCGTTGTATTGCTGATAGCATTTACTTAAACTTATGGACAGACTTTTTTTCAGGTTCATGAACATTTATTATTATGTGTTATTACTTTTATGTTGTAAGTTCATGTACTGACACGCTCCATGACCTTGGAGATTGGCTCCTCAATTTGGTCCTACGGAACTTTACGTGTAAATAAATAAACTGGCCTTTTTGATTATTTAAATAAGTCATTAATTATATGAGTTCATTTTATCAAAAATATCAATTACTCCATTTTTGTGTTAGGTCTTTGTTTTCAGGTCATTATAGCAGTCCCCTAAAACTATCTTCTTCACGATGAAGTGTTTGTTCTACAAAATATAAAGAAACAATGTCACGTTAATATTTCTCTTTTTGTAACTAACAACTGGTGTTCCCTTTCTTGAAGTAGATAATTACCATTTCTTTACGAAATATATAAGGGGAGCGCTGCCTAAATACACTCCTGGAAATTGAAATAAGAACACCGTGAATTCATTGTCCCAGGAAGGGGAAACTTTATTGACACATTCCTGGGGTCAGATACATCACATGATCACACTGACAGAACCACAGGCACATAGACACAGGCAACAGAGCATGCACAATGTCGGCACTAGTACAGTGTATATCCACCTTTCGCAGCAATGCAGGCTGCTATTCTCCCATGGAGACGATCGTAGAGATGCTGGATGTAGTCCTGTGGAACGGCTTGCCATGCCATTTCCACCTGGCGCCTCAGTTGGACCAGCGTTCGTGCTGGACGTGCAGACCGCGTGAGACGACGCTTCATCCAGTCCCAAACATGCTCAATGGGGGACAGATCCGGAGATCTTGCTGGCCAGGGTAGTTGACGTACACCTTCTAGAGCACGTTGGGTGGCACGGGATACATGCGGACGTGCATTGTCCTGTTGGAACAGCAAGTTCCCTTGCCGGTCTAGGAATGGTAGAACGATGGGTTCGATGACGGTTTGGATGTACCGTGCACTATTCAGTGTCCCCTCGACGATCACCAGTGGTGTACGGCCAGTGTAGGAGATCGCTCCCCACACCATGATGCCGGGTGTTGACCCTGTGTGCCTCGGTCGTATGCAGTCCTGATTGTGGCGCTCACCTGCACGGCGCCAAACACGCATACGACCATCATTGGCACAAAGGCAGAAGCGACTCTCATCGCTGAAGACGACACGTCTCCATTCGTCCCTCCATTCACGCCTGTCGCGACACCACTGGAGGCGGGCTGCACGATGTTGGGGCGTGAGCGGAAGACGGCCTAACGGTGTGCGGGACCGTAGCCCAGCTTCATGGAGACGGTTGCGAATGGTCCTCGCCGATACCCCAGGAGCAACAGTGTCCCTAATTTGCTGGGAAGTGGCGGTGCGGTCCCCTACGGCACTGCGTAGGATCCTACGGTCTTGGCGTGCATCCGTGCGTCGCTGCGGTCCGGTCCCAGGTCGACGGGCACGTGCACCTTCCGCCGACCACTGGCGACAACATCGATGTACTGTGGAGACCTCACGCCCCACGTGTTGAGCAATTCGGCGGTACGTCCACCCGGCCTCCCGCATGCCCACTATACGCCCTCGCTCAAAGTCCGTCAACTGCACATACGGTTCACGTCCACGCTGTCGCGGCATGCTACCAGTGTTAAAGACTGCGATGGAGCTCCGTATGCCACGGCAAACTGGCTGACACTGACGGCGGCGGTGCACAAATGCTGCGCAGCTAGCGCCATTCGACGGCCAACACCGCGGTTCCTGGTGTGTCCGCTGTGCCGTGCGTGTGATCATTGCTTGTACAGCCCTCTCGCAGTGTCCGGAGCAAGTATGGTGGGTCTGACACACCGGTGTCAATGTGTTCTTTTTTCCATTTCCAGGAGTGTAGGAGTGTAGTACCAATTTTTTAGGTTTTGTTTATTGTAACCTGAGAAATAAGTTATAAAGTTATTTAAACAGTTCCATAGTCAAGCAGAAGTTGTTGTTCTTGGTATGTGATTTAAAGACTGGAAAATCTGAGAAAAATAAAAACGCTACACCTAATTTACATCCGCAATTTAGGAATCTGACTCCTAATATGTATCAGTGCGTGCATAAATTGTACCACCATTTTTTAGGCATATTGTACATGTATACACATTCATTTAATCCATTATCCCCAATTTGGGCGTTCTGTTACCACACATAATACAAAATAATTATTTAACTAATAACTTAGTGTGCTAACATATATCGATGTCACCCCACGGGTCTCAAAGCAACTGAATGGCAAGTTTCTGTGAGACGCCGATAGCAAGCAATCGGGATCCAGTGGACCCAGTGGAGCAAACCCGCTGTGCCATGAATGCAACGGATCTGTACCACAAACGCCCTCTGCTGCAACGATACACACTGAGAGCCAAAGAAACCGATACACCTGCCTAATATTGTGAAAAGCTCCCGCGAACACACAGGAGTGCCGCAGTAGGACGTATCATGGACTCGACTAACGTCTGAAATGGTGCTGGAGGGAACTGACATCGAGCATCCTGCAGGGCTGTCCACAAGTCTGTAAGGGTGTGAGCAACACGTTGCAAGGCATCACTGATATGCCCAATACCGTTCATATCTGGGCAGTTTGGTGGCCATCGGAAGTGTTTAAACTCAGACGAGTGTTCCTGGAGCAACTCTGTACCATTTCTGGACATGTGGGGGTATCGCATTGTCCGGCTGGAATTTCCCATGTCCGTGGAAAGGCACAATGGACATGAATGGAAGCAGGTGAAAAGACAGGGCCACCTGTCATAGTCGTATCTATGACGTATCAGGAATCCCATATCACTCCAACCGCACACGCCCCACACCATTACAGAGCCTCCACCAGCTTGAACACGCCCCTTCTGGCGTGCAGAGTCCATGGACCCATGAGGTTGTCTCCATTCCCGTACATGTCCTACTGCACGATACAATGTTAAACGACACTCGTCCGACCAGGAAACATGTTTCGAGTCATGAACAGTTCAATGTCTGTGTTGACGAGCCAAAGCGAGGCGTAAAGCTTCGTGTCGTGCAGTCATCAAGGGTACACGAGTGGCCCTTCAGCTCCGAAAGGTCGTATGGATGATGTTTCGTTGAATGATTCGCACGATGACACTTGCTGACGGCCCAGCACTGAAATGTGCAGCAATTTCCGGAAGCGTTGCATTTCTCTCACGTTGAACGACTCTCTTCATTGGTCGTTGGTCCCGTTCTTGCACGATCATTTTCCGGCTGCAGCGATGTGTTACCGAATTCCTAAGAGTCACGGTATACTCGTAAAATGGTCGTAGGGAAAATCCCCAATCCACTGCCACCTCGGAGATGCCGTGTCCCATCGCTCGTACGCCGACTATAACACCACTTTCGAACTCACTTAAATCTTGATAACCTGCGACTGTAGCAGCAGTAACCTATCTAACAAGTGCGCCAGACACTTTATGTCTTATATAGGCGTTGGTGAGTGCAGCGCCGTATTCTGCCTGTTTTCGTATCTCTGTATTTGAAAACGCATGGCAGTACCAGATTCTTTGGCACTTCAGTGTGGGACGGCCAGAGGCAGCTATTCAGCCCTACTCGCTCTCACAGCCACGTCACCACAAGAAGCTACACAGACGCCACCTAGACATGGCTTAGTCACCATCGTTGTTGCTGTTGTAATATCTGGACTCTTTGTACATAGTCTTCTTACGTTCGGAGAAATAGAAGTTAACTAAACTTTCTGTTTAATGTACTAAATTGTTCGCTAGTCATTTCTCCTTGTGTCCAGTTTTCCTACGATGACAGTTGTCACACCACTTTGCAGCCCGTCTCCTCTTACCGTTGTGTACGAATTTACGTGAATGTAACGGCCATTTCACGAATGTACCGTGAGTATCAAGAACCCGGTGAAACTGGGAATAAAGACAGCGTCTAATATGTACAACCTCATTTCTAAACTTTTGTGGCATTAATAATGAGAAATGCATTTTTAAATCTCACTACACGAACAAGTTTCTTCTTTTTTGCTGGTTCCATATCGGAAAATTATGTTGGATCGTTGTATGCAAGGTCGTAATTTATTCTTTGTGACTTTCACACAAACGAACCAGAGCGAATGCATATTCCTGACTGTACGCTAACTAAGATTATTTCATGCACATAAAATAAACCATTATGTTGCCACATACCTTATGTAAGGGCTTTTCGGAAAGGAAGTTCCGATCAGGCGCGAAGTGGAAACCCCAATGAAAATCCGATGCCTGATATCATGCAGTCCACATAACGTCATTGTCAAGCATTTCCTTCTGCATGAAATTCTAAGCCGCACTTTGCAGGGGCATTGAAGATGCTTTTGCAGGAATGTGTGGACGTTTCCGAAAGAACAGACACCGCACATTCATGTAACTAAGTCGCCTAAGTAGGTAATGGTTCCACCATCTTCAGCGCGCATGGACAAACACGTCCGACCTTCTGTGAGAATCTCAGAGTAGCGAACGGAAGAATAATAGACAGGGACTGCGCAATGCGAATGTGGATCGGCCGTGAGGCAGTCGCGATAACGCAGTGTCCCGGATAGTGCATTTGTTAACGCACCTGCCTAGTAAGCAGGAGATCCTGGGTTCGAATCCCGGTCCAGTATACATTTTTACTCGTAGCCGCCGATTCCAAGTGATATCCCGTTGCAGTTGGCAAGAGTGATTCCCTTCAGTCTACATGTGATGCTCCTGCAGGGAGCGTTTTTTGTGTTGTTTAATCATCCACATTACAGCCAGTACTTGGCTCCCCTTAGCTTCATCTCTGCTCACATGAACTACTGGCTATGAAGACCATATACTGGCAGAGACAACGAGTTGCTTGTCAGCAGAGAATTGGCGGGAAGCACAGGCGGCTGCCTTCTATGCCGAGAGTATTAGAAAGTTGGCATAACTCTACTACAAATGTGTAAGTCGAAGAGACGACTACTTAGAGAAGTGGCTAGAAAGTGCTGCAAATAAAATATTTTTTTTATTTTCACGGTGAATTCCATTTGGTGACAGATCGGAACTTACTTTCCGAAAGGCCGTTTTAACAGTAGTGCTTTACGCTGGAGACGTTACATAAAAAAGACAACAAAGCAGCGCTATCTTGAGTCGATCTGTTCCTCAGCAGCCGGTCGTTGTGGCCGAGAGGTTCTAGACGCCTCAGTCTGGAACCGCGCGACCGGGACGGTCGCAGGTTCGAATCCTGCCTCCGGCATGGATGTCTGTGATGTCCTTAGGTTAGTTGGGTTTAAGTAGTTCTAAGTTCTAGGGGACTGATGACCTCAGATGTTAAGTCCCATAGTACTCACTAGGGAACCTCCCCATCGCACCCCCCTCAGATTTAGTTATAAGTTGCCACAGCGGATAGGCCTTGAAAAACTGAACACAGATCAATCGAGAAAACAGGAAGAAGTTGTGTGGAACCATGAAAAAAATTACTAAAATATACAAACTGAGTAGTCCAGGCGCAAGATAGGCAACACAAGGAGATTATGAGTTCAGGAGCACCATGGTCCCGTGGTTAGCGTGAGCAGCTGCGGAGTGAAAGGTCCTTGGTTCAAGTCTTCCCTCGACTAAAAATTTTACTTTCTTTATTTTCGCAAAGTTATGATCTGTCCGTTCGTTCATTGACGTCTCTGTTCACTGTAATAAGTTTAGTGTCTGTGTTCTGCGACCGCACCGCAAAACCGTGCGATTAGTAGACGAAAGGACGCGCCTCTCCAATGGGAACCGAAAACATTTGATCGCAAGGTCATGGGTCAACCGATTCCTCCACAGGAAAACACTTCTGATATATTCCATACGACACTGGTGACGGCATGTGCGTCGCATGACAGGAATATGTTGTCGACCCACCTAACTTGTACACTTAGCGAATGGGTAGAAAGATTCTTCTACCTTGCCCGATTTAGGTTTTCTTGTGGATGTGATAATCACTCCCAAAAAAGTGATGAAAACATAAGAGTTTGTCACATAAACTGAAAATAAAAAATTAAACTTTTCACTCGAGGGAAGACTTGAACCTGGGACCTCTCGTTCCGTAGCTGCTCTCGCTAACCACGGGACCACGGCGCTCCTTGACTCCCATTCTCCTTGATGTTGCCTATCTTCGTGTGGACTACTCAGTTTGTATATTTTTAATAATTTTTTTTATAGTTCCACACATCTTGTTCCTCTTTTCTCGATTGATCTGTGTTCAGTTTTTCAAGGCCTATCCACTGTGCCAACTTATAATTAAATCTGAGGGGGGTGCGATGGGGAGGTTCCCTTGTCAGAGCCATTTGAACCATTTGTTCCTCAGCATACACACACACAGCTGATAATATGGCTCCAAGAAGTACTTAGTTCACGCTAAGCTCACTACATGTCGGACAGTAATAAGAGGTACGAAATTTATAGCAGTTAAATTAGGATCAGGTGCAATGCAGGTATTTCTCCCATTCCTATTTAACGTTCTTGGCACCGCTAGTTAATATTGTTGCTTTTAATGCAGAAAGTGTAGCTCACGAGAACAAGAACTGATCAGGAACACTAACTGAGAAGTGGTTTTTACTGGTATTAAGGAAAACGTGGAAGGGAGGACTCACCAATGTAACTTTCTTTTCACACAACCAGTTTATTTAGCAATATGTAATCATAAATTTGTTTTCTTTACAAAGTAACAAACTTGTGAAATGAATAAGCTTTTACTAGAGAAATCAAAACAAAAACAAGGAAAATAATTACGTTTCAGTTCACTAAAACAGAATACTCGGATTCATCGTAGCACTTGGGATAGGCAACTATCTACGGAAATGTCTACGGATAAAATACGGTGTCTTAACAAAGAGCTTAAGGAACACAAAATTATTATTGAAAACGACCCCAGATAACTGCTCCGCGCAATTTGCAGTACTGAACTGCTAATGTCAGATGAAGGTGACGGCATTATGGATCTCCACTGCCATCCAAAAATGGCGGCAAAAGTATCCATGGCTCTTCTTGTGAAACAAGCTCTGAAAATTCTCTTCTTAGCGTCGGATTTTCGTAGTACAGAGCTAACTGGAGTATGGTATGAATAATAAGCCGCATTACTTCCGCATC
The DNA here is from genome assembly GCF_023898315.1 of Schistocerca nitens. NCBI lineage: Eukaryota > Metazoa > Arthropoda > Insecta > Orthoptera > Acrididae > Schistocerca > Schistocerca nitens. The sequence continues at coordinate 42,973,660 of NC_064623.1, read as the reverse complement.
CGTGGCTGCATTATATAATCTTGCAGTTCTTCTCGCCTCTTTGAGCTCACAAGATGCGCACGTGTTGTCTGCTAGCTATCGACTCATGCCACACAGCCTTCCAGTTCGACCTTCAGATCCAATTTTTCTATGCCCGCCTAGTCAGGTTCGTTGCGAAGGGATCTCACTCCCAGTTTTACACGTTTACAAATCTACTCTTCCTATGCATGAATCAGAATTACAATTAAAGTATTAACTTTTACATTCTTTCACAACACGGCACTTTATAAATTATATTAATAGACTAATGACAGTTACCTAAATTATCATAAATAAAAAATACATTTACATCGATACAGTATCAAACAACATATCTATATAGAAGTCACATTAGGTAAGAACAGAAAAACAATTTAGGTAAGAGTACTGTAGGTAATATCGATAATTGTGTTACAAGGTGGAGGAGATGGGCAGAGATGGAAGGAGGAGAATGAGTTTTAGAAGATTGGAACAAAAACATGCCCAGGAAAGGCCAGGTACTCAGTTAATACAGGTGGTCCAGAAAAGGACTCCCTGATTTCAAAATTAAATGTCTCGAAAACAAAGATCGATAGAAGAATGCAGTAAACGGTACGTTTATTGTGAAAGCTGTAAGAAGTTTATACAGCAGTTTGAAATAATAGTTACAAAAGCTGCTAACAGATGGCGCTGTACGCTGTACAGCTCATATCAGCACATATAAGTGAAATAATCGTACGAAAACAATCTTTGCAAACAATCACATCACAATGTTTTCAAAATGTTCACCATTGGCACTACAGAGGTGGCGCAAACGAAGAATGAAATTCGCAATCACATTTCGTAGTGTCTCAACCGAAATGGATTCACATGCCACAGATATCGCCGATTCAAGCTCCTCCAGCGTGGCGGGATGCTTCGGGTAGACCATGACTTTCACTGTGCCCCACAAAAAAGTCACAGGGAGTCAAATCCGGCGAATATGGAGGCCAATCCATGATTGCACCAGTAAATTTGAGTATTCCAAAGCAATGACTCGATTCTCGAAGTATTCGTCAAGAAAGCGAAACACTTGTTCGGTCCGATGTGGTCGGGCTCCATCTTGTATAAACCATTCAGTACCTGGTCGATCCTCTAACGCTTGCTGTGTGGTGACAAATTGTTGCAAAATTGCAACATAACGTGCACCAGTGACTGTTTCTCGAATGAAAAAAGGGCCAATAATACCTCTGCTGCATACTGCAGCCCACACAGTAACTTTAGGAGAATACAGGAGTTTCGCTTCACACCAATATGGCGTTTCGGAAACCCAAAATCGCCAGTTCTGCTTATTCACGTATCCATTCAGGCGGAAGTGTGCTTCATCTGTAAACCAGATGCAGCCAACATCAAATCCTTCACTATCAATCATTGTGAGCATCTAATTAGCAAAGGCAACCCTTTGTTGCACAGCTCGTACGGGTATGGCCTGGTGCGTTTGAATTTTGAATGGAAACATGTGTAGGCTCTTTCTCAGTATTTTCTGCATGCTGGAACGCTTCAAACCAGTCTCAGATGCAATTCTACGGACGGATGACATTGGATTTCGCTGAATAATTCCAGAAACTGTGGCGATATTTTCAGGCGTAACTGCGGTTTACTTGCGGCCAACATGCCCAACTAGATCATCAGTTACGCTGCCTGTTCGTTGAAATTTTGCGAAGAGTGTGTGAATGGTTTTCGCATCGCGTCCTTTCGGAACATTAAAAAATGGTTCAAATGGGTCTGAGCACTATGGGACTCAAATGCTGAGGTCATTAGTCCCCTAGAACTTAGAACTAGTTAAACCTAACTAACCTAAGGACATCACACACATCCATGCCCGAGGCAGGATTCGAACCTGCGACCGTAGCGGTCTCGCGGTTCCAGACTGCAGCGCCAGAACCGCGCGGCCACTTCGGCCGGCTCCGAACATTAAATCGTGCTTGAAAACTTCGCCTTGTTGCCGTAGGACTCTCTTCTAACCTGTGATACTCTAGCACTAGAAAAACGCTTTGTTCAGTGTAGTACATGGTTTTAATCTCTTTCTTCGGTACGCTAACCTCCTTTCACGTTTCAATAGTGGAACTGATCGCTCTGGGCTTCGGATCACTATTTGCACTAGGCATTACGTATGGCGATTACAGCGCCATCTGTTAGCAGCTTTTGTAACTATTATTTCAAACTGCTGTATAAACTTTCTACAGCTTTCACAATAAACATACCGTTTACTGCATTCCTCTATCAATCTTTGTTTTCGAGACATTTAATTTTGAAATCAGGGAGTCCTTTTCTGGACACCCTGTATATGAGTCTATCATTCCTTTGAACGGCCTCAGACATACCGAAATGACACAGACCAGGAAGACAGACAGTTTAGGCAGGGAAGCGCGTTTCTACTCGTATTGTGTGTCGCCGTCCCAAGCAGGCGGTGGAGCATAAGCACCACCACTTCCGGAGCCTGCGCGCAGGCGGCAATCGATTCTCACGCCTTCATTCATCGCCACGAGCGGAGACAAAGCGGCCATCCGGCGCGAGATAACAGACAATACACGGGCCGCCCGGCTGGCTCCCCATTCACAATGGCTGCGAAACTGCGCTCGGCAGCAAGAGCCGCCGCATTCAAAGTCCAAACAAGCCACGTGCGAGCGGGCCGGAAAAAAATTATCGACGCCGCGGTCTATTGGATATCGATATAAGCGGGGAGGTGGCGGCGCTGTGTAGACCGCCTGTTGCGAGGCCAAACACAGATGTCTGGCGACGTGTCGGCTGCTCAGCCATCGAGGCATCACGGTTTCCCGCCAGCTGACGAGACAGTTCATGCCAGACTGGGACTCTGGGCCACATCGTGGAGCATTCTCTGATACCTCAGTTGTAAGAGGTAAGAGTGTTGCAACGAAACTTGCCTAGAAATCCATCGTAATGAGAAAAATCAAATTTTATAGAAAAACAGTGGCGAATTGCAATTAGGACTCGTGCACTGAGGTTTATCTACCAACTTAATTATGTATGCAGACAATGCATGCATTGCGCCAATCGAAGATTTAGATGAGTTTTTTTTTTTTAATTTTGTTATTGACCATGAACCATGGATCTTGCCGTTGGTGGGGAGGCTTGCGTGCCTCAGCGATAGAGATAGCCGTACCGTAGGAGCAACCACAACGGAGGGGTATCTGTTGAGAGGCCAGACAAACGTGGGGTTCCTGAAGAGGGGCAGCAGCCTTCTCAGTAGTTGCAGGGGCAACAGTCTGGACGATTGACTGATCTGGCCTGGTAACACTAACCAAAACGGCCTTGCTGTACTGGTACTGCGAATGGCTGAAAGCAAGGGGAAATTACAGCCGTAATTTTTCCCAAGGGCATGCAGCTTTACTGTATGGTTAATAGGTAAAAAGAAAAAGGCTAATAGAAAACCTTGGGTAAAAGAAGAGATATTAAATTTAACTGATGAAAGGAGAAAATATAAAAATGCAGTAAATGAAGCAGGCAAAAAGGAATACAAAGTCTCAAAAGTGAGATCGATACGAAGTGCAAAATGGCTAAACTGGGATGGCAAGAGGATAAATGTAAGGATGTAGAAGCGCATATCACTAGGCTTAAGATAGATACTACCTACAGGAAAATTAAAGAGACCTTTGGAGAAAAGAGAACCACTTCCATGAATATCAAAGGCTCAGATGGAAACCCAGTTCTAAGCAAAGAAGGGAAAGCAGGAAGGTGGAAGGAGTATATAGAGGGTCTATACAAGGGCGATGTTCTTGAGGACAATAATATAGAAACGGAAGAGAATGTAGATGAAAATGAAATAGGAGATATGATACTGCGTAAAGAGTTTGCCAGAGCACTGAAAGACCTGTGTCGAAACAACATTCCGTTAGAAATTCTGATAGCCTTGGGAGAGCCAGACCAAAAGAGCTCTACCATGTAGTGAGCAAGATGTATGAGACAGGCGAAATACTCTCAGACTTCAAGAAGAATACAATAATTCCAATCCCAAAGAAAGCAGGTGTTGACAGATGTGAAAATTACCGAACTATCAGTTTAATAAGCCACGGCTGCAAAATACTAACACGAATTCTTTACAGACGAATGGAAAAACTGGTAGAAGCTGACCTATGATAGGATCAGTTTGGATTCCGTAGAAATGATGGAACAAGTGAGGCAATACTGACCTTATGACTTATCTTAGAAGATAGATTAAACAAAGGCAAACCTACGTTTTTAGCATTTATAGACTTAGGGAAAGCTTTTGACAATGTTGACTGGAATACCCTCTTTCAAATTCTGAAGGTGGCAGGTGTAAAATACAAAGAGCGAAAGGCTATTTACAATTTTTACAGAAACCAGAAGGCAGTTATAAGAGCCGAGTGGCATGAAAGGGAAGCAGTGGTTGGGAAGGGAGTGAGACAGGATTTTAGCCTATTTCCGATGTTATTCAATCTGTAAATTGAGCAAGCAGTAAAGGAAATAATAGAAAAATTCAGAATAGGAAATAAAATCCATGGAGAAGAAATAAAAACATTCAGGTTTGCCGATGACATTCTAATTCGGTCAGAGACAGCAAAGGACTTGGAAGAGTAGCTGAAGGGAATGGACAGTGTCTTGAAAGGAGGATGTAAGATGAACATCAACAAAAGAAAAACGAAGATAATGGAATGTAGTCGAAGTATACTGGGTGATGCTGCGGGAATTAGATTAGGAAATGAGATGCTTAAAATAGTAAAGGTGTTTTGCTATTTAGCGTGCAAAATAACTCATGATGGTCGAAGTAGAGAGGATAGAAAATGTAGACTGGCAATGGCAAGGAAAGCGTTTCTGAAGAAGAGAAATTTGTTAACATCGAGTATAGATTTAAGTGTCAGGAAGTCGTTTCTGAAAGTATTTGTATGGAGTGTAGCCATGTATGGAAGTAAAACATAGCCGATTAATAGTTAGGACAAGAAGAGAATAGAAGCTTTCGAAATGTGGTGCTACATAAGAATGCTGAAGACTAGATGGGTAGATCACATAAATAATGAGGAGGTACTGAATAGAATTGGAGAGAAGAGAAATTTGTGGCACAACTTGACTAGAAGAAGGGATAGGTTGGTAGAGCATATTCTGAGGCATCAGGGGATCAACAATTTAGTATTGGAGGGCAGCGTGGAGGGTAAAAATCGTAGAGGGAGACCAAGAGATGAATACACTAAACAGATTCAGAAGGATGTATGTTGCAGTAGGTACTGGGAGATGAAGGACCTTGCACAGGATATAGTAGGATGGAGAGCTGCATCAACCCCATCTCTGGACTGAAGACCACAACAGCAACAACTAGTAGGGATTTCAAGACGTTTAGGATGTTTAAATTTCAAGTTTGAAGTCGAATAACAAACGACAAAAGAATTTTATAACTACCAATTAACATTTTTTTCTTTGGTCGCAGTGTCTAACCTTTCTTGTTGGAATATTTCGTGATCGTAGGTCAACTGAAAGTAGCTTGTGGGTTTGGATGAGTCAGTTTGCGAGTATCAAAATACACTACGTGATAAAAAGTTGTCGGCCGCTGTGACCGAGCTGTTCGAATCATGCCACTGGCATGGATGTGTGTGATGTCCTTAGGTTAGTTTATTTTAAGTAGTTCTAAGTTCTAGGGAACTGATGACCTCTGTAGTTAATTCGCGTAGTGCTCAGAGCCATTTGAGCCATTTGATGAAAAGTATCCAATACCTGGTTGAAAATGAGTTACAAGTTCACCTTCATCGGTGATCCTTGAATTCAGTGTGGTGTTCGCCCACCCTCAGACTTGATGACAGCTTCCACCTTCGCAGACATATGTTCAATGAGCTGCTGGAATGTTTCTTGGGGAATGGAAGTCCATTGTTCACGAAGTGCTCCACTGAAGAGAGGGTCCGATGTCGGTCGGTGAGGCCTGGCACGAAGTCGGCTTTCCAAAACAGCCTAAAGGTTTTCTGTAGGATTCAGGTCAATACTCTGTGCAGGCCAGTCCATTACAGGGATGTTATTGTCGTGTAACCACTCCGCAACAGTTCGTGCATTATGGACAGGTGCTCGATCGTGTACAAAGATGCAGTCGCCATCCCCAAATTCCTCTTCAACAGTAGGAAGCAAGAAGCTGCTTATAATATCAATGTAGGCCTGTGCTGTTATAGTGCCATCCAGAAAAACAATGGGTACAGGCCCCCTCCATGAGAAACACGACTACACCCTAACACCACCGCTTCCGAATTTTACTGTGGCCACTTCACTCGCTGGCAGATGTCTTTCACCAGGCATTCGCCATACCCACACCCTGCCATTGCTGACGGTAACTGACCAGATAGAAGTTTTGGAAATGGTACACTTCCTCATACAACATTAAACCGTATCTAATGAACTGTGCTGCTGTATGCTCTCACCAGCCTGCTGTGGCGGTCAGTCAGGGGACCCTGGTCGTAGTGGAGAATCAGAATCTCGCTCATCAGGACCTTTTTCAAGAGCCACGACATCTCGAACCAGCGATCTGTCTCCATCCACCATCAAACCAAGAGTGCCACTTTTCCTTCCACCAGCTTCTGACGAGGTAGTTTGCCAGTCTGTCCCAAAAAACCAATCAGGAAATATGTAACCCCGCCAAAAGCGGGTCAACGCCACTTAGCAAATCCCCAACCCAGTATGTCGTCAGTCAAGGGTCAACCTTCGTCGCTAATTTGTCGTAGAAATTCCTGGCTGGCAATGGGCGAATCACAGCACAAAGCTGTGAGTGCTCACGACACACCTGCCGCATTCAGAGCAGTGTGCGAGCTCTGCATTTCTCACATATTCACAAACTATTACTCGCTTTATCGATGACCACTAAAATTTTATAAAATACATTTCCCTGTAACAAACCAACATAATGAGACTTTCAGTAGATGTAACTAAAGTTCCTGACCATCGGTAGTCGTGAGAAGGGGCTAATAGATTTGATAGAAATAGGTGGAAGCAATCCGCAGCTCGTGGTCCGGCGGTAGCGTTCTCGCTTCCCGAGCACGGTATCCCGGGTTCGGTCCCCGGCGGAGTCAGGTATTTGTGCTTGCACCGATATAGCTGGGTGTTGCTGTGTCATCTTAATCATCATCATTCATCCCCATTACGGTTGGAGGAAGGCAACAGTTCAAATGGCTCTGAGCACTATGGGACTCAACTGCTGAGGTCATTAGTCCCCTAGAACTTAGAACTACTTAAACCTAACCAACCCAAGGACACCACAAACATCCATGCCCGAGGCAGGATTCGAACCTGCGACCGTAGCGGGCCTGCGGTTCCAGACTGCAGCGCCTTGAACCGCACGGCCACTTCGGCCGGCGAAGGCAACAGTAAAACACCTCCATTAGGACTTTGCATATTAAGGTGGTGCGGGTCTGCTGCATCGTTCCCCTACGCTCTGTCAAGAAACATGCGACATCATCATCAGGTGAAAGCAAGCCTTCTTGTAACCTTCAATGGTTACTATGTGCTTGCTGCGTAATACAGCAGTTTTCCCTGTTGTTCACGGACGTGGGCGAGGAGTGACTTGGTGTTGAATTCTGCCTGCCCTAGAGTTCCTATGCAGTCCAACATCAGGCCTATGTCACATCAGAATGGCCCACAATACTACACACTGCACGATTCGTCCAGCCAGGGAAATGAAGACGCAGTGAGGCCACTTTGAAACCTCTTCAAGTGCTGATAATGCTGTCTCACATGAGCAGGAGGTATCTCTATGTTCTCCACTGTGGTAACTCGACATCAGACTATTCACGTCACTTACAGGATACCCTAGCACTTTGGTCGCCATTGTATCTCTGAGAGAGAATTGCAACTTTGATCACTTACATACCCGCTGGTGGTGAGTGTAAGTAAGCAATTACAGAGATAACTTACCACGTCATCTGAATAATTAACTTTACTTTTGTTAGGAAGTGTGTGGAATAAATAGAAACGTATGCCCACCAGAAAAAAAGTCCAGGGAAAAGAAGCCCAGCGAGCAGAATACACCAAGAGATGCCAATTTCCTACATCGTTTGATTCAGCTACAAATCGGTTTTATGCAACCCAAAACTATTTCGAAAACCACACGTGAGATTTTCATATTCTCTCGCTCGCTACTCGCAATTTATTAGACCTGCAGAAAAGTGAAAAGGATCTTTTTGTGCGAAGTTTAATGCAGTTAATTTTTTTTTCGCTGGAGGCCACGGTATGCTTCAAGACGAGCTTAAAACCGCCACACTCATTCTTCATCTGTCATGATTTCTCATATGTTGTTCGATGCACTCCGACCTACCACTGTATAAATATTTCCGGCTACACGAACTATTCCCGATATTCGACCTTTGTTGATATCTATTAGCTGAGACATTACGGCACCAGCATAGTCTGTTATTGCAATAGCATTATTGATCTAAACGTGCCCCTGAGGTAAAGAAATGGAAATGATTTTTGCAAACGTTACATTAAAGATAATCACATTGACAATTCGATCCAAACTTGATCCTTGTACGCACAGTAGTTTCGTAGAGGCCCGGACGTATACAACAACGTATTTGTGTGTTTTGTGCTGTTAAAATTCGCAAGAAACTTAAACTTACACCATTTTACAATTTTAAGCGCTCGACTAAGTCAATAGCCTGATAAGCGTAGCCAACGAAGACCAAAAAAGACAGAAAGAGGGAAACAATTGATGCAGTCAAAGATTTTTGTATAGTGGTAGGAGGGACTTGACTTGATGGGGACTGAGTGTAGCAGTCGGGAGTGTTTGATGGTCGCTTTTGTACTTTTTTCCTTGAATGACGCGAAAACGTATAATACTACAAAATTTAAGTACACTACTCGCCATTAAAATTGCTACACCACGAAGATGACGTGCTGCAGACGCGAAATTAAACCGACAGGAAGAAGATGCTGTGATACGCAAATGATTAGCTTTTCAGAGCATTCACACAAGGTTGGCGCCGGTGGCGACACCTAAAAAGTGCTGACATGAGGAAAATTTCCAACATATTTCTCATACACAAACACCAGTTGTCCGGCCTTTCCTGGTGAAACGTTGTTGTGATGCCTCGTGTAAGGAGGGGAAACGCGTACCATCACGTTTCCGACTATGATAAAGGTTGGATTGTAGCCAATCGCGATTGCGATTTACCGTATCGTGACATGGCTGCTCGCGTTGGTCCAGATCCAATTGTTAGCAGAATATGGAATCAGTGGGTTCAGGACGGTAATACGGAACGCCGTGCTGGATCCCAACGGCCTCATATCACTAGCACTCGAGATGACAGGCATCTTATCCGCATGACTGTAACGGATCGTGCAGCCACGTCTCGATCCCTGAGTCAACAGATGGGGAAGTTTGCAAGACAACAACCATCTGCACGAACAGTTCGACGACTTTTGTAGCAGCATGGACTATCAGCTCGGAGACCGTGGCTGCGGTTACTCTTGACGCTGCATCACAGACAGGAGCGCTTGCGATGGTGTACTCAACGACGAACCTGAGTGCACGAATGGCAAAACGTCATGTTTTCGGATGAATCCAGGTTCTGTTTACAGCATCATGATGGTCGCATCCGTGTTTGGCGACATCGCGGTGAATGCACATTGGAAGCGTGTATTCGACATCGCCATACTGGCGTATCACCCGGCGTGATGGAATGGGGCGCCATTGGTTACACGTCTCGATCACCTCTTGTTCGCACTGAGGGCGCTTTGAACAGTGGACGTTACATTTCAGATGTGTTACGACCCGTGGCTCTACCCTTCATTCGATCCCTGCGAAACCCTACATTACAGCGGGATAATGCACGACCGTATGTTTCAGGTCCTGTACGGGCCTTTCTGGATACAGAAAATTTTCGACAGCTGCCGTGGCCAGCACATTCTCCAGATCTCTCACCAACTGAAAACGTCTGGTCAATGGTGGCCGAGCAACTGGCTCGTCACAATACGCCAGTCACTACTCTTGATGAACTGTGGTATAGTGTTGAAGCTGCATGGGCAGCTGTACCTGTACACGCCATCCAAGCTCTGTTTGACTCAATGGCCAGGCGTATCAACGCCGTTATTACGGCCAGAGGAGGTTGTTGTGGGTACTGATTTCTCAGGATCTATGCACCCAAATTACGTGAAAATGTAATCACATGTCAGTTCTAGTATAATATATTTGTCCAATGAATACCCGTTTATCATCTGCATTTCTTCTTGGTGTAGCAATTTTAGTGGCCAGTAGTGTACATTAGATGTTCATTATTTTTATATGGGTAATGGTCTGCGTTAACTGACCGACAGAATATGAAAATCTGACGCGTAGTATCTGAAGGCGGAGAAGGTAGCATAAAACGCATCGTTGTAGGCAGCTAAATCACCGTGTACACGAGGGCATGCCCAAAAGTAATAATTCCCAATCTTTTTGTGGAAATTCTTAAAGCTCATTAAATAAAACACACTGTATTAACATGACATATCTTTATTACTGATATCTACATACTTACTTCTCATGATAGTCATCGCGGCAAAGAGCACATTTCTAAAACAAAGAGGCTAGCTTGTTGATATAGTCGTTATAGGGTGTTTGGCTTTGCTGGCGGAGCCATAACCTCACTCCAGCGTGCAGCGCTTGATTAATGCCGAAGTAAAGTCCTCGAAGGTATTCTTTAGGTTTTAACGTCTGATGGAAATTGGATGTGACCAAACCAGGACGGAACAGAGAATAGTTGATGGCAGGAGTCGGATTGATGGAGATGTCGCTGAGCTCGTGTTGTGGTGTAGTGTTGTTCACGCTGAAGGAGAGGTTGCCATGAGTGAGCGAACTTTTCGAGTTCGAAACGCGGTTACAGCACTCTGTTTCGCACGCACCGGCATAATTACCCAACACTGTGCCATGTTACAGGCCGCAATTCGGAGACCTCTAGTGGCACAGGGCTGTAAATACGTAGATGGGAAGAACAAATACGTAGGATGCTAATAACGTTCGTTTTATTTAAAATGATTAGAGAGTTTTCTCGTAAAAAATTCAGTGGAACTACTTTTCAGCACACCCTCGTACGAGGGCTCTATGGAAAGTAAGGTCTGATCGGTCGCGAAATGGAAACCATTGTGAAAACGAGACAAAACTGAGCCGTGTATCGACTCGTGCTACACCTTGTGTTTAGATTGCATTGGTTTTCCTTTTCTTGCCCTGACATGTTTGTTTGATATGTTGTCTGTCATTAAGTGGCTGCTTTTCCCTCTGCTATCGATACCTGCGTTTGTTTCCGGGGAACTGCTATGGAGGAAGTGAGATCTTCGACCGGTTGTAACCTCGTGTGGTGGCGCGGAAGTAGGGGCGGGCGCTCAGAGAGTCTGGTGGACACGGGAGGGCAGTGTGGCTCTCCAGCGCGAAGCAGGCGTGGTCGGTTGTACCGAGTCGCCACGTGATGTATGTCGGTTGTGTGTAACGAGCGGGTCGAGTTGACGGAAGAGCTTCCCGCGTGTTGGTTGTATACAGAATCGCCCTACGAGTAGTTCATTTCGCCTTGGTGGGACGTTAACAAGCTTTTTAAAATCCTCCGTTTCAACACTGGAGTTTAAAAGGAGACACCTAACATGAAGGAGCGGTCACTACCCGTCAACGTTGCAGAGAAGACGTGAACTCCGGTGACAGAGCGTGTTGTCATGTGAACGTGGCGTGTTGGGTACGCTGGCGACGCGTGCTCGGTCGGATTTGTAGATCCTTGCCATCGGAGGTCGTGTACTGCCTGTTCGAGCATAATTGCAAGTTAAGTTCGTGGAAGGTTTAATCATTAAGTAATAATTTTGTTTAACCAGTGTCTCTTCTGCCTTGTGGCCTCCGGCGACCGGGTTTTCTCTCCCCAGCACTGGTGTAACTGAAGACAGTGATCTTTCCTCCTCTCGTTACTGTCCGATGAGAGGTGTAGTTTTGGCAGTTTAATTGTTTCGCTATTTTGTCGTGGGTTATGAGTAAATTCATGCTTCTTGTTGGTTGATCATGTGGTCGCTCATTCAGCACTGTGTGGTGTAATGTTGCCTTGCACGAGGTTAGCTCTAATTCTGTCAGCAAGCTAAGCCATCTTATAACAACTTTTCGCTGGCTAAAAGTCGGTGCAGTGACCAGCCTGAGAGTGGCAATTGTTTTCACGGGGGTATTTCAATTGGTCACTATTCCGACTAGCCCGAGCATCCCTGAGTGGGTGATTTGTGGCCGCCTTACACTGGTGCGTCATATCTGTTGTGTTCTAATGATATTCCAGGACACTTTTGTTTAATTTCTTTTAATTCCTCCAAGTTTGTAAACTCCTTTTATTGCCATTAATCGTGTGTTTGCTGAGGACTGTTTATTTTTTTTTTTTAATGACGGTGTTGGTAGCTTCACTACCTCACCGTACGTTATTAACGAAGTTCTGTATTCACTTTAGTAGCCTGTTTACTAATGTTCTTTAAATTTTTTTTAAATTGTTGTATTGCTATAAATTACTTGATTGCTGTTAGCGGCGTGTTTAAAACCCTGTTTTTTGCGGTACTGCTAGTTTCTGTAAGATACGAATAAAACATTTGTGAAAATCTCAACTCGACAGTAAACTACTAGAAATTTGGCACCATTTCCCAACTTGTGGTGTGGCTTGTAGTAACCGTAACCACTGTGTGTGTCAAAAACTTTGCACAAATATTTTGGGCAGTGTCTCTAGTACACCTGTCGATCGCATCAAGACGGCCTTTTCATTTCCGAGAGCACTGTGCACGAGTAAAGGTGCTTAGAATAACAACATCTCCCGGGAAGTATGAAGGCCCACTGAGAGGTTACGCCTCAGTGTATGCAGCCCACATAACACAACTGCCACGCACGTCCTTCTTCATGACAATTCTCAGCCACACTCCCCAGGGGCAGTGAAGACGCTCCTGCAACCCTTCTGATGGGAAGCACTCGATCATTCACAACACAGCCCTATTTGGCTCGTGTAGGTTATCATCTCTGTTCACATGAAGCGCTGGATATGAAGACAACAATTCGGCACAAACAACGTGCCTTTGGCAAGTGTGGAGGATTATCGGAAAGCACAGGCAGCTGCCCTCTATGACAAGGGTGTTGGAAAGTTGGTACAACGCTACGACAAATGTATAACTGGGAGCGGCGAGTATGTAGAGAAGTGGTTGGAAGGTGTAACTAATTCTTGCAAATAAAACCTTTTTTACTTTTATATTGGTTGTTGTACCGTCAGCGATCAGACCTTACCGAACAGCCCTGGTACATTCCGTCCAGTTACTGACGGTGTCTTCTGTAGACACGTTGCAGTTTCGTAATTGTTCTGTGACGTTATTCGCCATATCGTTATCTTGTAACCAGTCCAAGCTGCGCCCATGACAGTCTATCAACCTCTACAGTTACCTGTGTTCTAAATATTGCCCACACACGCTACAGCGTGTAGCTTTACACTTGACCTTCATGCGCAGTCCACTGAACCCGCTGTAAAATTTATTCATTCTGAATAACCACTGAGCCTCTCCGGCACCTATCGGTGCCTGATGAACGCAGTCAAAGAACATGCCGCTGCACTGTGGCGCCACTGTCTTCGCCGCGACGCGGTAGGATGCGCCTGAAAACGAAAATTGAGGAGACAGTGAAGGATATAGAGAGAGAGAGAGAGAGAGAGAGAGAGAGAGAGAGAGAGACAGGAGACATAGAGAGAGAGAGAGAGAGAGAGAGAGAGAGAGAGAGAGAGATTTGCATTTCTGTATTCCTGAGTTTCTCGGAACATTTTTGTACTTCTTCCTCTCTCCAATCAATTGAAGTATTTCTTGTTATCCATGGTTTCTTCGCTTTTACCTTCTTTGTACCTATGTTTTCCTTCCCAACATCTGTGATGGCCCTTTTTACAGATGTCGATTCCTCTTCAACTTTACTGCCTACTGAGATATTCCTTATTGCTGCCTTATAATATTGCCTTAGAGAACTTCAACCGTATATCTCGTCATTCCTTAGTACTTCCGTATCCTACATCCTTGTGTATTGATTTTGCCTGACTAACGTCTTAAACTTCAGCCTACTCTTCATCACTACTATAATGTAATTTGACTCTATCCTCTTCAGTCCCGAAGATAAACAAAGAATGGAAAAATGTTTCAGTTGCTTTTTTTGGTGCATCTGATGTCAAAGTAACACAAAAAAACTAATTTTGAAATTTTATTTTATATAATGTTTGAGTAATTGAATGTACACATGTGTATACATTGGGTCTCAACAGAGAAAAAAAAATGCCGATCTCATAGTATTTTCATATTTTTATTACCAATGAAAAATGTACACATTACGTCTCATTTTTATGTACACATTACATTTTATGAACACATTACTTCTCATGTTTATGGAATTTAGCAGAACAATTGTTTTTTAATACGCACAAATGAACTTCGCACTTTTTACACATTATGCGGGAACGTGACTTGCACCCTGGTAACCGACACCTTGAAGCAAAACTACTCTCAATATATTCAGGAAGGTGGTCAACCCTGTCACATTTGCTTTCTCTAGTTGGCTTTGGTACAATTCGTCTTCGTTTTGTGGGCTGATGCTGCTCATCTTCATCAGAACTGCTGACATACTCCTGTGTCACACTCGGAGAAATTTCTTTCGACAGTTCCAGTGAGTCTACAATTTTTGAAGACTTTACCAAGTCGTGGGACAAGTGAATTCTGAAGTTTATGAGAGACATCCACTTTTGGTTTGGTATCCCTTATTTTTGACACCACCTTTTGTACATAATCCATGAATTAATTACGGCTAAATCAGTGAAGTGGTTGAATACTCTGACAGTCCACTTTTTTGTTCTGATGTTTGACCTATAGTATGCCATGTATCTATCACAAAGATCAATGCCACCCATATCGCGATTATAGCTTTTGATGATGGCTGGTTGTTTGACACTAACCTTTGCTTTTTCTGTATTACACCATCGTTTGCAGGTACCCTCTGGTTCGCTCCCTATGCACGAGGATAACAAAGTGACGGATTTATTGTCCTTCCATTTGAGGGCACAAATTTCCTGGTCTTCCCTTACGTACTCATCCCATTTCCCCGCTGCAGCTCCTGATCTCTCTTGAACTTAGAAGTTACTTCTTTTATTCTATTGGCCATCACAGTTCCTGTCTGAAATATATTCCTGGTCAGTAAAAGCTGAACAGATTTTGAACTGGTGAAAAATCTGTCATTGTAAATTACATGATTGTAATCATTGGGTATAGTTCTAGCCAGTAGTTTGAGTATACCCGCTCCCAGGCCATGTTCTTTTTGATCGCTGTCAGGAATTGTTCCTCTGCCAGTGTATATAGCAAAATCAAGGATAAGTCCAACTGATGACGCTAAAATAAAATTATTGAGGCCAAGTGGATTAGGTTTGGTAGGTACATATGTTCGCATCTTACACCTCCCCGTGAATGGAATCATCTGTTCATCCACAGAAAGGTGTTGAGACCTGGGTAAACTAATACATTTATTTCCAAAAGCATCAATTAAAGGTCTAACCTTCCAGAGTTTGTCATTTACGTCATGATCTTCCAAATTATTTACAAAATGCAGATTATTTCGTAATTTGTAGTATCTATCTCTTGTCATGGTTGATGATACAAGTGGAGTATCCAGTTGCATATTCCAGTAAAGTCTTGCCTAGGGCAATTTCAATGTACCCATCAATATCTCAATCCCGACAAGGGACAAAATTTCCTTAGTATTTGTATCCAGACATTTTGAGTTCTTTTGGCAATGATATAAATTAGTTTGTCCTGTAACATTTTTTCCAGAAATTTTTATCGAAGTACTCGAAGAAAAACTGTGAAGGGTTTCTCAGTTCACCATCAGTCTGTTCTTCAAAGTTGTCGTCAGAAGGCTGTCGATTACACATCCTGCAAACAAATAGTACCACTGAAAAATACTGATCTTAATCGTGTCAGATGACACACAGAACTACACCAATGTGTTGCTTACTTAGATTGCCTCCATCTTAGTGGACGACAGCTGATGCAGGTGCCTCAGGAGTAACATCCACATTGCATCCTTCAACTTCAAGCACACCAATTCGTTCAGGTGGAGTTGGAGGTTCATCAACAGGATCATCTTCGTCTGACAAGGAACTCAAGTCACTCGTCTCGAGCAGTTTTATAATTTCATCGTCTGTTAGAGCTGAGAAGCGAAAATGAAATAAAGTGGAAGTAACTGTTGATGTAATGGAATAAAGAATTGAAACTGAACCTAATAACAAAATTAAAATTTTTTGAGTTTTCACCAGGATTAGAAGCCAGGACCTATGTGTTCCGAATCCAACACGCTACCCATTACACGACAACAACCACAATAACTTAGGTGCTCTCCTAGAGTATTACTACCTAAACTTTCGACTTTAATTTAGATTACGTTTTAAATTACGATTTCACAATTAGATCAGTCTTAGCCTTAGTACCACTACATTCTTTGAGCTAAGACCTGATGTACACAAATGTGTACTTCAAATTCAACAGTCGATGTTTGTAAAAATACGAAACTATCGTTTTCATTGCAACACACATATCACTTTCTTGATGTCTTGTTTGGAGTAAGACACGATAAAAACAGTAATACAATTCAAAAAGGATTATTGAAACTGAATTTACCTTTCTCGCGTGTCGCAGATGACGCCATCCTTCAGATCGGAAGTTTCAGGATGCAAGAAAACCCGCCAAAACTGACTTGCGCACGACCTAGCGGCAGAAACAGAAACCGCATGATGTGCACAGTCGTGCACATCAGGTCTCAATTCAGGAAAACGTCATTTGGCAGGATGACACTACAAAGACCTGATGAGCACATATGTGTACGTCGGGACTGAAGAGGCTTTATCAGCTCCTGGGTACGCCTTACAATCCAGTATCTGATTCCGGATTCTCTGTCTCACCATGATATAATCTAACTAAAATCTTCCCCTATCACGCGGCCCTTTTCCTAATGTAACTCCTCCCATTATTGAACGGGGTATTCGCTATTATTAGCTGAAACTTGTTACAGAATTCATCTTTCTCCTCTCTCATTCCTTCTCGCAAACCGATATACTCCTGTAACCTTTTCTTCCACTACTTCCCAAACAACTGCATTCCTTTCCCCCATAACTATTAGATTTTCATTCCCCTTTACATACTGTATTACCCTGTCAACATCCTCATACTCCTATCTCTTCACGTTGCGATGTCGGCATGTATAACTGAACTATCATTGTCGGTGTTGGCTTGTTGTCGATTCTGCTAAGAACAACTGTTGCTGCTAGAACATATTTTCACTTTTATATATTTCGGAATTATGCCTAGTTGTTGACAGTGCTTGTTGAATCTTATGTGTGCAACATAGCAAAACTTATAAATAATAAAGCAGAAAAACTCTGGTTGAAAACCGAAATAAGGCAATTACATAAGAAAAAGGACTTACTAAACAGAAAGCTACTCAACATGCAGATAGAAGCAGCAAACAACATGGAACCTACAGTTTGTGACAGAATTTGCAGGAATATCCAGGAAATAGTCGACAAGGAGTACTTGACGATTTGCAACACACGTAACAAGAAACTACAGACCTTGACATCCAAACAAGACAAGAGAGCCAACCTTGAGATAACTGACAAAAGCAAACACACATTTTACATTAGAGTGGTAAACAACACTGACAAAGTTCAACCAAAGAGAAAACGATCTACTCCAAAAAGGACTGAAATACAACGTAGAACCTAACCTCAACAACCATACACTGAAACAGGTTATAGCTGCAACTAAAAGTGCAGCAGATGTTGCAAAATTAAATTCAAATACAAAAGCAGCAATAGGTCACAAAGTAAGCAAGCTTCTTGAGAAAGAAATGAACAAAGATAAGTTTAGATCTAAATATACAATAAATGATACAAAAACTTTAAAATCTATAAATAATAAACTGAAAAACAACCAATCCATAGTTGTAAAGTCAGACAAAAGTAATACATTAGTTGTGATGAAAGAAAAAGAATACATAGACAAAACAAATGAATTTTTTGCTGCTAATAACATTCAGCACATTGAAAAAGACCCAACCAAACAATTCCAAAGTAAAATTAAGGAACAATTAAAGAACACACATTTCCTGTTGACAGAAACTGAAAAGAAATACCTTACATGTATGAATCCAAAAGCACCACGCCTAAGAGCACAGCCAAAAATACACAAAAATGGATACCTGATACGTCCTGTGGTCAACTCTATAAACAGCCCAGCATACAAACTGTCTCAAAAACTGAATAACATACTGGTGAAAAATTATACATATGAAACAACATATTCCATAAAAAACAGCATGATTCTAGCCAAAGAACTAAGAACCAGAAAGATCCCCCAAGATGCACAGTTTATATCACTTGACATCACCAACCTTTATTCAAACATACCCATACAAGAAGCTCTAATAGTTATACAAAAGAACCTTATGCAACACAAGAAACTTTCATACACAGAGATTGTCGAATTTATGGAACTCCTTCAAAATGGTTCAAATGGCTCTGAGTACTATGGGACTCAACTGCTGAGGTCATTAGTCCCCTAGAACTTAGAACTAGTTAAACCTAACTAACCTAAGGACATCACACACATCCATGCCCGAGGCAGGATTCGAACCTGCGACCGTAGCGGTCTCGCGGTTCCAGACTGCAGCGCCAGAACCGCGCGGCCACTTCGGCCGGCTTGGAACTCCTTCAGCTAACCCTAAGTTACAACTACTTTACCTATAATGACAACATTTATAAGCAACCAGATGGCCTAGCAATGGGATCATGTATATCCGGTACCATAGCTGACATATACATAAATCACTTAGAACAAAAATTATTTGACAGCCAAGAACCCTGCCTAAGGAAAATAGAATTTTATAGGAGATATGTAGATGACACACTACTGTCAGTGAAAGGAGATACCAAAGACATCACAGACATTTTTAATAATTTCAATAATCTAAATGAGAAAATCAAATTTACAGTGGAACATCAGCAAAAAAAAAAGTATCAACTTTCTGGACCTAAATATTACAAGACTCAACAACACATGCACATTCAAAATTTATAGGAAAAACACAATGACTGACACCACAATCCCTGCAACCTCATGTCACCCAAATATTCATAAACAGACAGCTTACAGGTCAATGCTGCATAGGGCAATAAAACTACCATTGAACCAAGAAAATATGCAACAAGAAATAAACACAGTGAAGAAGATTGCAGTTGCCAATGGTTACAATGCTTCCATGGTTGACACAATCTTAGACAAAATGAAGAGAAACCCAGGTACAAACTGCACCACAGAAGAAAAAGAGAAAAACAAATATATATCTAGCATTCCATACATAGGCAATGTATCACAGAAGTTTGCAAATATTTTCAAAAATCACAGAGTAAAAATTGGGTTTTCTACATCCAATAAACTACACCAAAAACTAATACATAATATAAAGTGTAATCATGATCCATATTCAGACTCTGCAATATACAAGGTAACATGCCAGGAATGCTCCAAATTCTACATAGGACAAACAGGTAGAAATATCAACACCAGGTACACAGAGCACATTAGAGCATACACCCACAACAAACACACTACATCAGCAATAGCAACACACATACATAATACAGGACACCCCTTTGGAAAAATAGAGCAAAATGTCAAAGTACTCCACCGACTAGATAAAGGACATAAAATGAATTTGCTTGAAGAACTGGAGATATATTCACATTACAGAAAATATGAAGATAAAATATTAAATGAAAAACTTGAAAGTGAATCAGTGAATTTCTTCAGATGTTTCGATAATATACTTAAATAAAAATAGTAAAACATAGAAATAAGCACAATTGTAAAATCAGTTTAAGTAATTCATGAGCCAAATTGTAAAGATAAATTAACCTCTGTACAAAAGCATATCATAATCTGTGGAAGACCTATAATGTTATCTCTGTGAACTACCTATAAGAAGATCTTTGTAACTGTTTCGTTTATATAAGATATTCTCGATGTGTAAAATGTGCAAGTTGTGTGTGATGTTAAGTGTGTGTGACACTCTACACAAATGGACCATTAGAAAATTGTAAGTACAAATTGTTCTCAAACTTTAGCCACTAACCTCACAGAAAATATTGATACCCAACTAAAAATCGCGTTTCTTATGTATTACAGTAAAAGTCAACAAAATGAAGCAGACTCACACACACTGACAACATCAAAAGAAATGGCTTAACACACATCATAAAAACGCACTTGAAAATGGGAATTATTTCTCGAAACGCGTCGTGCAAATAGTAAAATAAAGAAAATTGTGACTGGTAGCAGAAGATTTATTTATTTATAAACAAACCTATTGTATCTACAGTCGCAGGCTTTCAAAAACCATTTATAATGGATCAAATCAAATCTACGCTTGTTGAATGCAGTAACTTATAAATAAATAAATATTCTGCTACTCGCCATTTACGGTCAGTAATTTCAGAGTTTACAACAAGCACCAAAATTCCCCAAATAGGAACAACAGGGTACCATCAACAGACCCTAGTAATCGGTATCTTTAGTGACAAAAATTGCAACGACAACAATAAACGACAACAATAAACGGAAACAGGGGAATGACGCAACGCAGTTCCCAAAAAATAAATTCTGCACTTCAAGCTCCTTGAATTAACAAAGGCTAGGATTTCTTTCAACATGACGAGGGAAGTATATCTGCGTGCTTCATGTTGTACGAATGGTCTGTTATTTCCGTCCTCGTATTTATAGCGAGGATTTTCCGAACGTTGCCGACATGTCACAGCTTGTCAGTCCCACATGAAAACACGGTCCTCTAAGTATGCGGGCGTGTCGCGTTTGTTGGTAGCAACAGCCATGTTTCCTGTGCTCTTGACACAGTTCCCGCACGTGGCTGGCGGGCGGTTCTGTCAGCAGCGAACGCCAGAAGCACACAAAACTCAACGCAACGACCGGAGGCGCTATTCTGTCGTCACGTACTGCGCGGAGCTGCAGTAAATGGCTGACTTAAAGCTCGAGAAAGAATGCCCCGCCGTAACCGCTGTTCTGTTTGTTATTCGCTTACGCACTCCATTGGCTCATATCCCTACATCCGCATCTATGTAGTCTCCTAGATATTCTAGTCTTTGAGTAGTATTCACGTACA
This sequence comes from Schistocerca nitens, assembly GCF_023898315.1. Lineage (NCBI taxonomy): Eukaryota > Metazoa > Arthropoda > Insecta > Orthoptera > Acrididae > Schistocerca > Schistocerca nitens. The sequence continues at coordinate 42,952,464 of NC_064623.1, read as the reverse complement.
CAACACAGGAAAACGACAACAGTATGAGGTCACGAGCACAGGCCGCACTAAATATATGCAGAATTAGTGAATGCCAGTACGTCACCCACACCCCTATTCTTTAAGGAAGAAAATCTCACGTATAAAACAGCTTATTTTCCAAGCGAGGTAATGTACACTAGTGGCTATTAAAATTGCTACACCAAAAAGAAATGCAGATGATAAACAGGTATTCATTGAACAAATATATTATACTAGAACTGACATGTGATTACATTTTCACGAAATTTTGGTGCACAGATCCTGAGAAATCAGTACTCAGATCAACCACCTCTGGCCGCAATAACAGCCTTGGTACGCCTGGGCATTGAGTGAAACAGAACTTGGATGGCGTGTACAGGTACAGCTGCCCACTCAGTTTCAACACGATACCACAGTTCATCAAGAGTAGTGACTGGCATTTTGTGACGAACCAGTTGCTCGGCCAATATTGACCAGACGTTTTCAATTGGTGAGAGATTTGGAGAATGTGCTGGCCACGGCAGCTGTCGAACATTTTCTGTATCCAGAGAGGCCCGTACAGGACCTGCAACGTGCTGCCATGCATTATCCTGCTGAAATGTAGGGTTTCGCAGGGATCGAATGAAGGATAGAACCACGGGTCGTAACACATCTGGAATGTAACGTCCACTTTTGAGAGTGCTGTCAATGCGAACAAAAGGTGACCGAGACGTGTAAGCAATGGCACCCCATACCATCACGCCAGGTGATACGCCAGTATGGCGATGACGAATACACGCTTCCAATGTGCGTTCACCGCGACGTCGCCAAACACGGATGCGACCATCATGATGCTGTAAACAGAACCTGGATTCATCCGAAAAAATGTCGTTTTGCCATTCGTGCACCCAGGTTCGTCGTTGAGTGCACCATCGCAGGCGCTCCTGTCTGTGATGCAGCGTCAAGGGTAACCGCAGCCATGGCCTCCGAGCTGATAGTCCATGCTGCTGCAAACGTCGTCGTACTGTTCGTGCAGATGGTTGTTGTCTTGGAAACGTCCCCATCTGTTGACTCAGTGATCGAGACGTGGCTGCATGATCCGTTACAGCCATGCGGATAAGATGCCTGTCATCTCGACTGCTAGTGATACGAGGCCGTTGGGATCCAGAACGGCGGCCCGTATTACCGACCTGAACCCACCGATTCCATATTCTGCTAGCAGTCATTGGAACTTGACCAACGCGAGCAGAAATGTCGCGGTACGATAAACCGCATTCGCGATAGACTACAATCCGACCTTTATAAATGTCGGAAACGTGATGGTACGCATTTCTCCTCCTTACAAGAGGCATCAGAACGACATTTCACCAGCCTACGCCGGTGAACGGCTGTTTGTGTATGAGAAATCGGTTGGAAACATTCGTAGTGTCAGCACGTTGTATGTGTCGCCACCGGCGCCAACCTTGTGTGAATGCTCTGAAAAGCTAATAATTTGCATATCACAGCATCTTCTTCATGTCGGTTAAATTTCGCATCTGTAGCACGTCACCTTCGTGGTGTAGCAATTTAAATACACTCTAAGATGAAAGAAAAGAAAGAAAAAGAGCGAAGCATAGCGAAGGAATTGTCCGAATGGGACCGAAATCAAAGGATGTGATGTACAACTACAGACAAGCACACGATTACAGTTTCAGTGAAATTATGTGTGTTATTCAAGAGAAAAAGATTCAGAAATTGAGCAATTCAGTAACGCGTTGGTCCACTTCTGGCCCTTATGCGTGCAGTTATTCTACTTGGCACTAATTTACAATATCGTTGGAGGCTCTCCTCCGTGTATCGAGTTGCATTCTGTCCTGTTGGCGCGTTAAATCACCAAAACCTGGAACTGGTTGGAGGGCCTTGCGGAAATCCTACGGGGTTTGTCAAGTGAGATCTGGACACTTAGCTGGCCAAGACCCAGTTCGGTAAGTACGAAAAAGAGCAGTAGAAACTCGCGCTGAGCGTAGAAGGGCATTATCTGGCTGAAATGTTCCCTCAGGATAGCTTGCCGTGAAGGGCAACAAAACGGGATGTAGAATATCGTCGACGTACGGCTGTACTGTAAGAAAACTGCGGATGACAAACTAAGGAGTCCTCCTATGGAAAGAAATGGTACCTCAGTGCATCAGTCCTGGGCGGCGGGCCGTGTGTCTGGCCAGTATGGATTTGCATCCCGCTGCTTTCCGGGGTGTCTGCAGACTCGTCTTCGGCCTGGAATCTCATTGACTGGAGTAGAATTGTCTTCAGTGATGAGTCCCGCTTCTAGCTGAGCCCCGCTGACCAGCTAAAGCCAGTCTGGAGACACTCCAGGCATCAGATGGATACCAACCTGACTACGAGAAATGTGTTTGCAGTTGCAAATATGGACAACCATCAGCTGTATAATGGAACCACGACAGTGAAAATATGTGTTGGACGGAGCTCTAAGCCGAATTACCTCTTGTTCCTCATGATATCCAATGCCTACTAAGGTCGCTGATACGGAGTATCTGGCAGTAGGTGGCAGCCCCATGCACCTAATATGAAAAACGTATGTTTTTGGACGTCTCCGGATATTTTTGATCCCATAGTGTAGCTTTTCAATTACAAAAGACCTGTATAATAACAATTCCCCACAAGTGCTTAAGCAGTAGAAGACTTGCATTAAACCAGGATGGCTTTATGCTGCAGAATTCCTTTCCTTAAGTACAGCCAAGCAATTAGTTGAATTAGAAAAGATTGAAAGAAAAATAATCAAGGTGTCTTGGGACCAAAATATGAGAATGGGACATGAAAATGAAGAGGTAATACAGAAATTTAGAAGAAATTAGAAGCAATAGCAGTCACAATGAGAGAGCAGAGTTGAATTTTTTGAACACCTAAAAAGGCCACGTGTATAGAAAGAAAACGAATTTTTATCATTTTTGACAGAAACCCGAAACCAGCAATGACATGGTTGAAAGATGTTAAGGCAGACTTGCTAGAAATGGAAATAATGGAGAACGAAACAAAAGAAAGAGAAAAGTTCAAAGTAAAAATTTTGAAGGGTTTGCAGGAGAAACAAAGAAATAGGCAAGCGCAATACGGACGGAAAGAAGAAGAGAGAAAAATAGAGAAAGAATAAAAAACTACTGTAAGGAAAGAAAGGAGAAAAGAAGGAAGAATAGATGGGCATTCTGTTAATAAAAGCGTGAATGGCCTTTCAGACCATGATGCACAAATTTCAACACCAAAGGGCTTTTCTACTCTAACAAATGTCATAATTTATTACAATCTATGTAGGAAAGTTAATCCAACAGCAATACAGAGTTTTTTAAAGCTTGTCAAGGAACAAGAGTGGCAGGATATTTAGAGTGCCGATAACATAGACGATTAATACAATGCTTTCCTTAACACATTTCTCATAATCTTTGAGAGTTGCTTTCCATTAGAACGTTTTAAACGGGGCATTAGCAGTAATGGGCAGCCCGGGTGGCTGACCAGTGGGATAAAGGTATATTGTAGAACAAAGCGGGAATTATATCAAAATGTTAGAAGTAGTTACGGACAGATTCATATTGACTTCACGAGGCCATGGCGTAGCGCTGCTTTCATCAAACTTTATCAGTTTTCATGAGTTAAGATATTAACCAAAAAAAATGTCCGTGGTAAATAAACTGAGAAATTGTTACCTCATGATGGTGTCACCGGATAATGCTGTCTATATATCTGCTCGAAAATAGCACATATTAGTGCAATGCTGGCCTAGCTGCTAATACTGGACAATATTTTCCTGAGATCTGAATTATTAGAAAAAATGATTTTGCTTATTGACATAGCTGCACGGCTGGTCGTCTGATTACTAAAGAACCCATGACTATGATCTGAGAAAATTTCTGAAATATTTAAATTCAAATAAATGACTGGATCGGGACTGGCAACGACTTAAGGCAAAATTATTCATTCCTTTCTTTGGTGGCTGGTAAAAATTATATTCTGAAAATCTTTCACATTACTGATAAAGATCTGCAGTCCATTATATGAAAAATTGGATATTACGAATCTGGGTCAACTGTTGCTAACGAATCAAAAAAATATTGCAAGGGATTCATATTAACATCTCAGACAAGTGACTTAACTACTCGCATTCCAATAAAAATAATAAAATTTACCTTGCAATTCACGGCCATGAACTGCGCTGGCCCAGCGACAGACTAAAAACGCACTGTAGCAGCGAGCGACTGCAACTTCTCTGTAACAGCGAGCGATTGCAACTGCCGAGACTGCTCTGACCTACGACTCTGTATGCAGCAAAGATAATTTCTGTCGCAGGCAGCGCGTGAGCAATACATTGAAATTACATTTGCTTCAGCAGGGTGGTGAAACCTTGACTAACTCGCAAAATACTATTCCGAATGCAGCTTTCTTGACTATGTCGCTTCGGCATAGAGCTGCATACTAGTGGCTGTGAAACTTCATATGAGGACACAAGAAATATTTGGGAGTGCTACACGATATTCTTCCACTGCGCCATAACAACGTCATAAAGAGAAACTACCGAGCAACTCGCTCCAGCCTGCCATCTCCCTGCTACGTGTGAGAAACACAACACACAACGGCGAACATCGCCACTGAAACGTTCTTCCATATCCGACCAAATACTGCTCTCCGATTCTGTTTTCCTCTCACGCTCCCCGAGGCAACAGCTGTGACCTCAGGGAATCTACGGTGCTGTATCTGTGACCTTCTGTAATATTGAGACGGCACACTGCTGCTGATCGGGAAAGGTTTCAGCTAAGGTCTGTACTGGCTACCACCCCCACTCCACTCTCCCCCCACCCACCCCCACTCTACACACACACACACACACACACACACCACTGAAAATGGGCGAAACTTTCCGTCCGCTTCCTTCCACAATCCACAATTACAACGGCAAGAATGCCACATGGACATGGAAACTTCTATAAGAGGAACGTTCCATGGCAAAAGCCAACTGAATAGGAAATACATAAATTGAATACCAAAAGGCATAAATTTAGAAAACATTGTCCGTGAAGCGCAGTGATCATATGCTATACGAGGTGCAACAATAAAGTAATGAGACTGATTTTCTTTGCAAGATGTGGCAGCCCTGCAGGCTTGCCTAGGCACAATATCTTTGACCTCGGTTTAAAGCTGCTTCTACTCCAAGCGGCACATCAATGCAACTGCTCAGTTGTGAGTTGTGCTGTAATAAGTTAACACATGTTTTTTGTCTCTCGTCACGGAAATGGAACAGCATAATATTGCGCAAAGGTATGCCTTTTTTTTTCATTAAATTGGTCGAAAACGCGACTAAAACTTACAGTAAGGTCCAGAAGGCTTTTGGAGGAGAGGTTATGTCAAGATGTAAAGTTTTTCGTTGGTCACACACACACGCGCACACACATACACACACACACACACACACACACACACACACACACACACACCGCTGAAAATTGACGAAACTTTCCGTCTGCTTCCTTCCTCACTCCTCAATTACAACAGCAAGAATGCCACATGCACATGGAAACTTCTATTAGAGGAACATACCATGGTAAAGGCCAAATGAATAGGAAATACATAAACTGAATACCAAAAGGCATAAATTTAGGAAACATTGTCCGTGAAGCGCAGTGATCATATGCTATACGAGGCGCAACAATAAAGTAATGAGACTGATTTTCTTTGCAAGATGTGGCAACCCTGCAGGCTTGCCTAGGCACAATATCTTTGACCTCGGTTTAAAGCTGCTTCTAGTCCAAGCAGCACATCGATGCAACTGCTCAGTCGAGAGTTGTGCTGTAATAAGTTAACACATGTTTCTGTCTCCAGTCACGGAAATGGAACCGCATAATATTGTAAGTAGGCTGTTTAGGTTTTTATGTTGGTAACGCCACGTAGCGCTCTGTATGAAAATCACTGGCTGTGCTGTGTGAAGGCTGTGGCTGGTTGGCATTGCTGGAATACTCGCCATGTAGTGTTGGGCAGTTGGATTTTAACAGTGCGTAGCGTTGCGCAGTTGGAGGTGAGCCGCCAGCAGTGGTGGATGTGGGGAGAGAAATGGCGGAGTTTTGAGAGCGGATGATGTGGATGTGTGTCCATCAGAGACAGTAAATTTGTAAGACTGGATGTCATGAACTGCTATATATATTATGACTTTTGAACACTATTAAGGTAAATACATTGTTTGTTCTCTGTCAAAATCTTTCATTTGCTAACTATGCCTACCAGTAGTTACTGCCTTCAGTAGTTTGAATCTTTTATTTAGCTGGCAGTAGTGGCGCTCGCTGTGTTGCAGTAGTTCGAGTAACGAAGATTTTTGTGAGGTAAGTGATCTGTGAAAGGTATAGGTTAATGTTAGCCGGAGCCATTCTTTTATAGGGATTATTGAAAGTCAGATTGCATTGCGCTAGAAATATTGTGTGTCAGTTTAGTGTTGATCAGAATAGGTAAAGAGCGAAATGTCTGAGTACGTTCAGCTTTGCTCAGCTGTTTGAAAATCAAATGCAGTGGACGACCATCAACCTCACGGACGGATGTCAACTTGGCCAGGCTGCGTGAAATCGTACGATCTGATAGATTATCCGTGAAAATGATTGCATAAGAACTGAACATCAACCGCGAAACGGTACGTCTAATAATGATATTTTCACTTGCTGCAGAGTGAAAATCTCATTCTGGAAACATCCCCCAGGCTGTGACTAAGCCATGTCTCCGCAATATCCTTTCGTTAAGGAGTGCTAGTTCTGCAACGTTCAAAGGAGAGCTTCTGCTAAGTTCGGAAGGTAGGAGACGAGGTACTGGCAGAAGTAAAGCTGTGAGGACGGGGCGTGAGTCGTGTTTGGGTAGCTCAGTTGGTAGAGCACTTGCCCGCGATAGGCAAAGGTCCCGAGTTTGAGTCTCGGTCCGGCACACAGTTTTAATTTGCCAGGAAGTTTCGTTTCGTCTAATAATAACAGAAGATCTTGGTACGAGAAAGATTGGATTCTGCATAACGATAATGCTCCATCCCGTACTGCTCTGACAGTACTATAAATTTTAACCTCAAAACACATTTCAGTACTATTCACCAGATAGCGCTCCGTGCGATTTTTTTCTATATCCAAGAGTCAAAACGGCGGTCGAGGGACACCATTTTCTAACAACACAAGATGTCCAAAAAGCTGTGGCGAGGGTCTTGGAGGATATTACAGAAGATGAGTTCCAGAAATCTTACCATCAATGGCAGAAGCGCTGTAAAAAGTGTGTGTAATCGGAAGGGAACTACTTTGAAGGAGACAACACTAAATCTGACTAAAACGGTAAGCAACATTCTTTTTCCGCATCAGTCACATTACGTTATTGTCGCCGTTCTTATACTGTGTTGAAAACAACAGTAGAGATCGCTATAACATTTGTTTATTATGACCGTTTCGGCTTGTGTTAAAACCTTCCTCAGATGTTTTGGGCCCTGCAAAGACTGGAACAATGATCAGGAAAGTGGTCATGTATTTTCAAATAAAATAAATAAATTTATGGAAAGAGAGAAGAAGCAGTGTCATCTGGTGACACTGATGTGAATGACAAACACCGGTAACAGCATCCCTTTCGGTACGCAATTCTATGATTTCATGTCAGCCGAACCGAGCGAGGTGGCGCAGTGGTTAGACACTGGACTCGCATTCGGGAGGACGACGGTTCAATCCCGCGTCCGGCCATCCTGATTTAGGTTTTCCGTGATTTCCCTAAATCACTCCAGGCAAATGCCGGGATGGTTCCTCTGAAAGGGCACGGCCGACTTCCTTCCCCATCCTTCCCTAATCCGATGAGACCGATGACCACGCTGTCTGGTCTCCTTCCCCAAAACCAACCACCCATCATGTCAGCCATCTCGGCCTTTACGTTGCCTAGAAAACGGCGTCATTCTGAATTCTTACCAGACGGCACTGCCTGGTAAATATGCAACGACGAGTATATATTTTAATGGTTGTTTCTTTGAATGTAATTTTGCCTCCTGTCATGTTTTTATGCAATTTCCGTATGTGCATATAATTACTACTCTCTAGTTTATTTGTTTATCGACAGAACATTACTGAGAACGTGAAAAGCTGAGGAGCTGCCAACACCAGCCATAGCGGTAAACGCTACAGGATTTCTCTGTTTTCGAATTAATTCAAAAGCCAAGATCGCTTAAATACTGTTTACTGGATAACCGGTTTCATCACACTAAAGGTGACATCATCGGATCTGAATGTAGATTAATATTTATAAACCATTTGGATATAACGATATATAAGGCAGAATAGCTGTCTTCGTTTAACGCCAGAGGTAGTAGTAATGTTTCTCTCTTCTGTTCCTGCCGTTGCAGGACCCAAAAAGTCTGAGGACGGCTCTGACATAAGCCGAAACCGGTCATAATAAACAAATGTCACTGCGATCTCGACTGTTGTTTTAACCAAAGAATACCACTGGGGATTGTAATACACCAGGAGGCCCTATAACATTCCTTTAGGAACCCCCAAACTTTAATTTTATCCATATTTTGCAGCTTCAAACGTGACAGTAGTCACACACGAGGTATGAATTAAATAAACGCCTTCAGTCACAATTTTCTATGTTTTATTTAGTACACGATGCATTTCGGACCATGTGAGTCCACCTTCAGGTGTAATTCGTCTTGCCGGCCGCGGTGGTCTCGCGGTTCTAGGCTCTCAGTCCGGAACCGCGCGACGGCTACGGTCGCAGGTTCGAATCCTGCCTCGGGCATGGATGTGTGTGATGTCCTTAGGTTAGTTAGGTTTAAGTAGTTCTAAGTTCTAGGGGACTGATGACCACAGATGTTAAGTCCCATAGTGCTCAGAGCCATTTGAACCATTTTTGTAATTCGTCTTAATACATGATTTATTTGTTCTCCTGAATGAGATGAAATGCATATCCCTGTCACAGAAAGGTTTGATGTTAGGTTACGAACTTCGCAAGTCAGACGCGGAAAACATGTGTGAAATAGTGAAAAAGATGAATAGTGTAAAGTTACCAAACTTATGTTGTAAGACGAATTACACCTGAAGATGGACCCAGAGGGTCCGAAATGCATCGTGTACTAAATAAAACATAGAAAATTGTGACTGAAGGCGGTTTTCAATTCATACCCCTAAAATTATTGTGACATTTGTTTACTCTTTTCCGTTAAGTACGACGTAATGAAGTCAGTCTGGAAGAAAGCTCTGAATCCAGTCAGAAATTTATTCAGACACTCGATAAGATCGTATTTGGTTCACTAAAGGGCCGTGCGGAAATGTGTTGAGTACTCTCCGGTAGTCGATACGTACGACGTCAAACTGGCTGCAGTTGTTGAAGGAGCTCTGGAGGTCGTGGACTAAAAGAGGGAGTTGGATTGCTGAAGGCATCTTTACTTTTATTGACTTACAACGTTTAGTTCGTGGATACGATACGATACAATGTTGCAATGCCTTTGTTATTCTGAATTACATACCGGGTGATCACAAGTCAGTATAAACTTGAAAACCTAAAAAACCACGAAATAATGTAGATAGAGAAGTAAAAATTGACACACATGCTTGAAATGACATGGGGTTTTATTAGAACAAAAAAAAAAGTATTGCTAGACGCGTGAAAGATCTCTTACGCGCGTCGTTTGGGGGGGGGGGGGGGGGGGTGATCGTGTGCTCAGCCGCCACTTTCGTCATGCTTGGCCTCCCAGGTCCCCAGACCTCAGTCCGTGCTATTATTGGTTTTGGGGTTGCCTGAAGTCGCAAGTGTATGGTGATCGACCGACATCTCTAGGGATGCTGAAAGACAACATCCAACGCCAATGCCTCACCACAACTCAGGACAAACTTTACGGTGATGTTCACAGCATTATTCCTCGACTACAGCTATTGTTGAGGAATAATGGTGGACATATTGAGCATTCTCTGTAAAGAACATCATATTTGCTTTGTCTTACTTTGTTATGCTAATTATTGCTATTCTGATCAGATGAAGCGCCATCTGTCGGACATTTTTTGAACTTCTGTTTTTTTTTCTAGTAAAACCTCATGTCATTCCACGCATGTGTGTCAATTTGTACCTCTCTATCTATATTATTCCGTGTTTTATTCAGTTTTCAAATTTATACTGACTTTTTGATCACCCGGTACATACATGTCCAAAGGAACTTTGCATCTTAATTTAGATTGACACAGGCACTGCATCACCGTATTTATCTACCGACACCGGGCAAGCCACTTTCAAGTAAAATGTTCCCCAGTGCCGGACTATACGTTATGGATGTACGCCTATAGGTTGTAGACCCATGGTTAACGACAAATGGATGTTTGGGTCTAGCTGTGAGCCGTACACAGATAGCCACATGGTAAGGTGACCACTAGCGATGAGCGGAAAATTCGGGTTCGAGGCCCGGTACAGTACAAGTTTTCATTGTCGTCATTACGTTCTACAGCTGATGTCCACAAGGACATGCACAACTGCGCAACCATGTAATGTATTATTTCGTGGAAGCTCATTTTCTTTGTATTGTACACTTTCTTTACAGGTGAGAATTCCGACATCCACTTTGCAAGATAAATTTAGTGTTTCGTGGAGGATATTTCTGCTACTGCTGTGATTAATCCTGTTTTTTCTCCAGTCGCCAATGATTCCTCTACAAGAGCTCGAATTAGAATTACACCTCTAACGTAGTTGTCATCGAGATGCGTGTGGGAGAAAGTGAAACGTCCCCTTTGAACAATTATACAAGACTGTGCTTAAACTGACACACAATATTTTTAGCGCAACGCAATCTGACTTTCAAAAATCCCTACAAAAGAATGGCCCTGACTAACATTAACCTATACCTTTCACAGATCACTTACCTCACCAAAAATCTTCGTTACTCGAACTACTGCAACACAGGGAGCGCCACTACTGCCAGCTAAATAAAAGATTCAAACTACTGAAGGCACTAACTACTGATAGGCACAGTTAGCAAATGAAAGATTTTGATAGAGAACAAACAATGTATTTACCTTAATAGTCATCAAAAGTCATAATATATGTAAGAGTTCATAACATCCATTCTTACAAATATCAAAACTCCGCCATTTCTCTCCCCACATCCACCACTGCTGGCGGCTCACCTCCAACTGCGCAACGCTACGCGCTGTTCACATCCAGCTGCCGCTGCCCAACACTACAATGGTAGACAACAATGCAAACTAGCCACAGACTGCACACAGCACAGCCAGTGATTTTCATACAGAGCGCTACGTAACGTCGCCAATAAGAAAACATAAACAGCCTACTTATAAAAGTAATATCTGGAGAAATGTAGCATACTGTCCTTGGATATTAAGTAATTGGTTGATTTTTTTTCATGATTTATAACCACAGTATCTCATGAGCATTTCACAGTGCTGTAACCCGTTGCGAACAACCAGTAGTCTTCTTCACCCTAAAGACACATCCTGGAAGCGGATTCCGTTATGCAGTGTAAAATTTAAATGAATATACTTTTTGGTTGTTAGTCTGCTGACTTTTTCGACGTTGCCAGCCACGAATTCTTCATGTGAGTCCACCTTTTCATCTGAGAATAGCACTAATAACGTAAGTCCTCAATTATTGCTAAATGTACTCCCATCTTTTCCTTCCTCTACAGATACGAAGCCAATCTCCCGATTTTTTCAGTAATCTGTGATGTTATACTATCATTGCACGAACTACCCTTTCTTAAGCCCGATCGTTCTTCAGACATTATTACGTCACCGACAGTTTTCACGCTTTGAATAAGTATTTTCGTGTAAATTTTATATTGCGCATCTAGTAAACGTAATCCTCTATATATTCCTAAGTTCTTCCTATTACCTTTCTTTCAATATACAAATAACCTTAGCTGTTGTTCGCTCTTGAGATATAGTACGGCTGTTGGAACACAGATTTAAAAAATGGGGAAACTAAATTTTATGGTGATTCCTGCTCAGTTGATTAATCCAGTAGTATTTCCATGTACACCGGTAAGCCTGTATAAATAATAAAGGAAATTCAGATATTCATCTTCTCAGAACAGATAGCCAGTGAGCAAGAGCGAAAAAATAATCTTGGAACAAAAGTTTATTAGAAGGGAGAGCGAGCGAAAATGTGAACTAAGCGTGAAGTGAGAGAGTCGCAGCGGAGGCGGAAGACGTCTTCTTTACCTCGTATGCTATTGTTAGCGTGGATACTCTCGTCAACACAGAGAAATTTCCGCGAACTAATACAGACCAATAGGCTAGCTTAGCGTAATCACGTCTAGAGTTTACAGCGTCATTACTAGAACAATCGTTTGCTGCTGGTAGAGCAGATACTCTCGCAAATACAAAGAAATTTCCGCGAACTTGTTGAAGCGGATTGGCTGCCTTAGCGAACATAATGGCATCTGGAGCTTACTACGGCATTATTAGAGCAAGGCGTCAGCTCTCAAAGGGACAGAACCGACTACAAACTCCCCTAGGAGATCTGAGCTGCGTTGGGGACGGGGGGGGGGGGGGGGGAGGGTAATCAGTGTCCTGACCTGTTAATTGAGCTCGTGTCGGTACGTAACGAAAATCCGATTCTGAAAGGGACCATAGAAAATTGAGTGGCCCTCGCTATCACTTTTGTACTGCCTTTTAGGTTTCGCTTCGGGATCTTCAATCGACGTTTGATGATTTCTCTGACGTTTCGATGCACGACTGTGCGGAATTTTGAAAAATCCACCCTCCTGTCCAACACCAACAATAGCGAGTGAATGTTTGAGACTTCCTGCCAGTAACACTGGCGAAGTGTCGGAAAGATCACTAAGCAATGCATCTGAGAAAGTTCTTGAGACGCAAATAAATAGGTAATACGTCCAAAGGTTCTGTGGATAGACTATATACAGTAAAGATAAACGATTTATTACATAGCAGTGCCTGTGCAAAGAAATTGCCGACTACTGTGGCCGAGCGGTTCTAGGCGCTTGTCCGGAACAGCGCTGCTGCTACGGTTGCAGGTTCGAATCCTGCCTCGGGCATGGATGTGTGTGATGTCCTTAGGTTGGTTAGGTTTAAGTAGTTCTAAATCTAGGGGACTGATAACCTCAGATGTTAAGTCCCACACTGCCATTTGAGCCATTTGAACAAAAAAATCAAAGCATTCTGACGTTGCTACTACCTGATTTCCCCAACCATCCGACGCCGGTACGAATAATTTACGAGTATTTGATAAAATTGATGTGCCTCACGGCCAAGAGCTGCTAACGCAAATTTCTTTGTAAGTCAACCAGTTTCGATCTACGTATCATCATCACGCCTTACAAAATACTGAGAACAGCTCAAAAGCGATATAAAATCAATGGCGTCAGAAAATATAAAATTCATGATTTGTCACAGTCTTATATTATTTGAATCCATTTATTTTGTACCACCTTGTAAGATTTTGTAAATATTTTTGATGTCTGTTGATGATTGTCTGATGATGATCTGTGGATGGGAACCGGTTTTTATTACAAAGAAATTTTTATCGTCATCTCTTGCCGGAGAATCATGAGGTCGTTCATGTATTTACATGCTGTAGGCCAACAACCTCTTTAAAAAAATATACCACTGATTGGATGTCATGGACAATTATCACGATAGCTGATGAGTACACACAGAAATTAATAGAGCGTTGGTGTGCAAAACTTAACAATGAATGTAACTTCCAAATGATGTATCACTCCCAAGTAGCAATAGTTCGATGATTCTTGGGCCACACATCTAAAACTTCTGAAGTGCAGTACAGGATGTAACCGAGGTATAGGCAATGAAAAGAAGATAGTACCACTTTTATTCTCAGCACTGTTGAACATAATCGGTTTGGTGGTCCGGCTGATAAGCAGACAAGAATAATATACAGAACAATGAGAAAGAAAATCGGAAAGTTTTAAGTGACGGTCGGTTCTACTTTCTCAGAGGGAAGGTGACAAGAGAGGCAGTTATGATGTAGCTGATAATATACGGATATCGTAAGAAAAATCAAGACACGTTCATAGAACTTGATGACTTGGAAAAAGCGTTACACAATGAAAAATGACTTAGTATGGCGTAAAATGTTAGAAATTCTCAGGACAGTATGTGTAAATTATTCGGACGGGCGGGTAATATACAGTTCGTACGCTAACCAGTACGTGAGAGTACGAATGGAAAACCGAGGATGAAATGCTCGAATTAAAAATTGTGTGTAACTGGAATGCAGCCTTTCACCCTCAGTTTTCAGTCTGTGTATCGAAGAAACAATGACAGAAATAAGAGAAAGAACTACGAGTTGGATTAAAATTCTGGCATATCAATGATAAGATAAACTTATTACATTGTATCCTCAGTGAACGTGAATAAAATTTACAGGACCTGTTGAGTGGAATGAACGGTCTGACGGATTGAGGGTAACCTATGACGAAAGTAATGAGAGGTATTAGAAATGAAATCAACTATAAGCTTACCCTCAACATTTGGAACCACGAAGTATACAAAGTGAAGGAATTGTGCACATTCGAAGATAAGTAACACATGATGAACGAAGCAAGAAGGTTATAAAAGTTTACTAGCATAACCAAAGGGGCACTGTTAGTATACTGAAACATCGGCTGTAGCTTAAGGAAGAATATTGTAAGAAAATATGTTTGGGGCACAGGATTGTATACAAGCCAGTCGTGGACCGTGGGAAAATCGGGGCAGAAGTCAATAGAGCGTTTCAGGTACTGTGATGTAGAAGGGTAACAAAAATCAGATCAACTATGGTTCAAATGGCTCTGAGCACAATGGGACTTAACATCTAAGGTCATCAGTCCCCTAGAACTTAGAACTACTTAAACCTAACTAACCTAAGGACATCACACACATCCACGCCCGAGGCAGGATTCGAACCTGCGACCGTAGCGGTCGCGCGGTTCCAGACTGAAGCGCCTAGAACCGTTCGGCCACAAGCGGCCGGCGCTTAGATCAACTACTAACATAAGAAATAAAGACATTGTCTCCACAGAGTCAGCAAGGAAAGGAACACATAGGAAACACAAGAAGTATGACATGTCACATGGTAAGAAATCAGGGAATAACTTTCATGTTACCATAGGGAATGTGGAGTATTAAAACTGTGGAGAAGGGGGTGGGGGGTGGGGGGGGGTGAGTAGAGAGAGATTGGAATACACCCAATGGACAGCATCCAATCATTCAAAAGACAAACTGTCCCAAAAATGATACGTTCGTTGAACAGCTTACAACGATTCTTGTTCTGTTTACGGTCTAAGCTTTTTCGTCGGGAGTGGATTGTGTATAACAAGAATGCAGCTTTTCACCATCAGAGTTCAATCTGTGTATCGAAGAAACAACGACAGAAAGAAGAGCAAGAACTAGGAGTGGTATAATAATTCAGGGATATCAATCATAAGATAAACTGATGACATTGTATCTTCATTGATAATCCATCAGATGACCGTGGATTACTGCCTGTTTAATAGAGGTGTCTGAAACTGAAGAGTGTATTTTCTGTGTGACCTATTTTTTCTCATATTCTTTATCTCTCAAGGATACAAACGATATAGGAATCAGATGGCAGTAGAGCTAGCGGCACTGCTTCTACACACTGCGGCAGGGCAGAAATTGTTAGCCTTTTCAATTATTCATCCGCTGCATAAATTGAAGTTTGATCGAATGGCGCATCAAATCGGTCTCGTGATGGAGCTAGGTGCATGTCTGCAGAGTACGGCCACAGTTTTGCATCACCCATGAAGAGAAAGCTCAGAACAATGGAAAGCCAGTTTTTCCTTCAGGTACACTTGAAGTGTGTACACAAGCTAACAGCTACAGCTAAGATTGCAATCTCGGAAAAAAAGTACGGAATCGAGGTGTGTGACAGGCAAACCACGTCGGACAGTTGTATCCACTACGTCGCCCCTAAGACTACGCAAAAGTTAAGAAGAACTTATTCCGAATCGGTGTTGTTGGTGCTCGATTGTATTGTCAGTCAGAAAGACTGCCTATATTGCAATGAGCAGAAACTTTATTGACTCGTTTCGTTTTTTCTTTAGGCATCTTCAGAATTCCTTAAATTTAAGAAATTCTGAAGATGCGTCAAAAAGACGAAAATAGTCACTGTGGCCTAGACAGTTTTTCTTGCTGGAAGTATATCACTAAGTTTGCTGCATCAAGATCATACAGTGGGACCATCTGCATGGACTGTATTAGCCTGGAGAACCAAATAAGACAGACCTCATTGTCTCTGATCAAATATGTGTGCACTGATAAGTGACCAAACTGCTGAGGTCATCGGTCCCTACACTTACACGCGACTTAAACTAACTTACGCTAAGAACACATACATCCATGCCCGAGGGCGGACTGGAACTTCCGGCGGGAGGGGCCACGCAATCCGTGATATGGTGCCTCAAACCGCTCGGCCACTCGGCGCGGCCGCAGTCTCTGTCCCTCACACAGGGAGAAATACCTGTCTTACGACATCATATTACCACACTAAAATCCAAATGATCCAACTGTTTCACGACAGGTGCTACTGTTCGACTTTAAGGAACTCTGCTATCATTGATGCTGTGATGTATAGATATTTTATTCCTTACTTATCGTTCGCTTCTGGAACATTCAAAACCAAGTGCGCCTTTTCTCTGACGGAGCTTTTTATTGCTGTATGATGACAACAATGCCCGAGCGCTAAAGGCCACGCATGGTGTTGGTATGAGCAGGAGAGTCTGTCAGTGTTGCCAAATAAGCATTTTTAGAGCTAACTCTGTCTCCTTTTTAATGTTATTGAAATGGAAACGAGCGTTTGGCGTCAATGGCCGGTTGGCCCGTAACGGGGCAGGTCCGGCCGCATTGGTGCAGGTCTTATTACATTCGACGCCACATTGGGCGACGTGCGCGCAGGATGGTGATGAAATGATGATGAAGACAACACAACACCCAGTCCCTGAGCCAACTGAATCGATCATGGGCCCCTAGGATGGCAATCCGTCACGCTGACCACACAGCTATCGGTGCGTACTTAATGTCATTTAGCTGGCAAATGAGTGATTTAGCGGTTGTACGGAAGTATGGCTTCTTGCACAATCATTTGGCTTCTTTAGTAGCTTTATACATGCACCCATGGTCTAGGGGACAGTCGACCTTCGGCTGAGGTGAGGCATGCATACTTGTTTGCGTCTCGCCTGTTGTGCTGCTTGTTAGAGAGTGCGTGTTTGTTTACACCCGCATATCGACTTGTATCCGAGTTCGACTTCATTCATCATTAAGGCGTTTTCTTACCACGAAACGACGATTAAATTAACTTTTCCACTAGACCACGAAGGTTCGAAAATGATTCAAATGGCTCTAAGCACTATGGGACTTAACATCTGAGGTCATCAGTCTCCTAGACTTAGAACTACCTCCGGACTGAAGCGCCTAGAACCACTCGGCCACAGCGGCCGGGTAGACCACGAAGGACAAAAGGCTTATGAAGAAAATTTTATACGGGAAGAAATGCATCTCCCGCCGCAAGTCGTTCTCGAAATACATTTTTCGATCCTCAGTACTCCTGTGTACATAAAGCTGGCGAATGACGACCACCGAGCGAGGTGGCGCAGTGGTTAGACACTGGACTCGCATTCGGGAGGACGACGGTTCAATCCCGCGTCCGGCCATCCAGATTTAGGTTTTCCGTGATTTCCCTAAATCACTCCAGGTAAATGCCGGGATGGTTCCTCTGAAAGGGCACGGCCGACTTCCTTCTCCATCCTTCCCTAATCCGATGAGACCGATGACCACGCTGTCTGGTCTCCTTCCCCAAACCAACCAACCAACCAACCAACCGAATGACGACCGGTGCCCCAACTTAGTGCAGCGTCACGTTAACGATCACAAGTTCAGATACTCTGACGGACGTACGGAGTCAGTCGTGACTGATCATGCTGGCTTTGACCTTTGAACTTTGCGCGATATAGAACTTCCGATTGAAATACTGTTGGATGCTGCAGTGGCCGCTTCTAAAACGGCAACGCCGTCAGCCACGTGGCCGAAACGTGGAAGAGGTTCGAAACGTGCCGTGTCATCAGTGGTGTCCGCCAGATAAAACTGAACTACGGATAAACGTGCCTTCCAACTTGCTTGTTGACGGCTGCAGGACTGTCGTCACGTACGGTGGCCAGCCGCGCACTTGTTCAGGTTGTGGCCAGGAAGGCCACGTCCGCTCTGACTGTCTCCGATGTAGACTGCTTCAGACGCCGATCGTAGACGTCGCTTCTCCTGCGGCGCCAACTGTCTTACGTGTCTCCGGCGGTGCTGCCTGATACGCCCCGTCTGAATCAGTCGGCACCGGTGTCGGCTCCTCTCGACGACGCGATGGTCTTTTCGCCTGTCTCTCCTACACCCCTGCCGGACGCAATGCAAATAAACGACGACCGTCAGCAGGCACAAGCTGTCTGCGCCGACCTCATGGTTGTGGATCATGGAGCTGTACCTAACTCCGCTTTTCTGCCATATGGCCACATGTCGAACGATAGCCGACCGCCATGCGACACAGACGAGAATGTTAGAAAATAACAGTCGCCGAGGAAACGGAAGACACGCCGTACCCCTTCTGATGACTGTCCAGGATGGCGATCCTGGTACTGATGGTGCGCCGTCCTTTGACGCACTGACACTTGACAATGTGACATCCTTCCCTGCCTCCTTCTCCAGTCATCGTTCACCTACGGACACAGACCTTCCCCCATCTGCGTCTGATGCGGTTGCCTCCCTTTCTGTGATGGTTACATTTTTCCTTGCCGGTGAATAAATGCGTAAAACGTGATCAAATTGTTCCTCATACAGTAGGAGTCACCTAACAATATCTACCCGACTTCATTTTCGTATACGTCCCTACCCATCTCTCCCTTAATTACCTTGCAACGAATAATTATTACACTACTGGACATTACAATTGCTACTCCAGGAAGATGACGAGTTACAGACGCGAAATTTAACCGACAGGAAGAACGTGCTGGCATAAGCAAATGATTAGCTTTTCAGTGCATTCGCACAAGGTTGGCGCCGGTGGCGACACCTACAACGTGCTGACATGAGGAAAGTTTCCAACCGATTTCTCAAACAGCTGTTCACCGGTGTTGCCTGGGAAAACGTTGTTGTGATGCCTCGTGTAAGGAGGAGAAATGCGTACCATCACGTTTCCGACTTTGATAAAGGTTGGATTGTAGCCTATCGCGATTGCGGTTTATCGTATCGCGACATTGCTGCTCGCGTTGGTCGAGATCCAATAACTGTTAGCAGAACATGGAAACGGTGCGTTCAGGAGGGTAATACGGAACGCCGTGCTGGATCCCAACGGCCTCGTATCACTAGCAGTCGAGATGACAGGCATCTTATCCGCATGGCTGTAACGGATCATGCAGCCACGTCTCGATCACTGAGTCAACAGATGGGAAAGTTTGCAAGAGAACAACCACCTGCACGAACAGTTCGACGACGTTTGCAGCAGCATGGACTATCAGCTCGAAGACAATGGCCGCGGTTACCCTTGACGTTGCATCACAGACAGGAGCGCCTGCGATGGTGTACTCAACGACGAACCTGCGTGAACGAATGGCAAAACGTCATTTTTTCGGATGAATCCAGGTTCTGTTTACAGCATCATGATGGTCGCATCCGTGTTTGGCGACATCGCGGTGAACGCACATTGGAAGCGTGTATTCGTCATCGCCATACTGGCGTATCACCCGGCGTTACGGTATCGGGTGCCATTGGTTACACGACTCGGTCATCTCTTGTTCGCACTGAGGGCACTTTGAACAGTGGACGTTACATTTCAGATGTGTTACGACCTGTGGCTCTACCCTTCATTCGATCCCTGCAAATCCCTACATTTCAGCAGGATAATGCACGACCGCATGTTGCAGGTCCTGTAACGTTCTTTCTGGATGCAGAAAATGTTTGACTGCTGCCATGGGCAGCACATTCTCCAAATCTCTCACCAATTGAAAACGTCTGGTCAATATTGGCCGAGCAACTGGCTCGTCACAAAACGCCAGTCACTGCTCTTGATGAACTGTGGTATCGTGTTGAAGCTGAGTGGGCAGCTGTACCTGTACACGCCATCCAAGTTCTGTTTCACTCAATGCCCAGGCGTACCAAGGCTGCTATTGCGGCCAGAGGTGGTTGATCTCGGTACTGATTTCTCAGGATCTGTGCACCAAAATTTCGTGAAAATGTAATCACATGTCAGTTCTAGTATAATATATACGTCCAATGAATACTCGTTTATCATCTGCATTTCATCTTGGTGTAGCAATTTCAACGGCCAGTAATGTACTTGTCTGCGTTACAGAAGTAACATGAACTATGTTGTCACCGAGCTAGGTGGCGCAGTGGACTCGCATTGCAGTTCAAACCTGTAGTGTCCTGCAGGTGGCAGGAAGGAACTAACAAATGGTTCAAATGGCTCTGAGCACTATGGAATTTAACTGCTGAGGTCATCAGTCCCCTAGAACTTAGAACTAATTTACCTAACCTAAGGACATCACACACATCCATGCCCGAGGCAGTATTCGAACCTGCGACCGTAGCGGTCGCTCTGTTCCAGACTGTAGCGCCTAGAACCACTCGGCCACTCCGGTCGGCTAGGAACTAACAGTCAATTAGTACAGACTTCATTATAATTAGAGTGAAACCCCTTCTTGGCATATACTAAGTTTTCAACGTAAGAACAACAAGAAAACCCCAAAATTCTTGTGGTGGCATACCTGATAAAGAAACAATGGAAGAAAATACTGAACATAATCTACTCTAGGAATTAAAAAATACACTCCTGGAAATTGAAATAAGAACACCGTGAAATCATTGTCCCAGGAAGGGGAAACTTTATTGACACATTCCTGGGGTCAGATACATCACATGATCACACTGACAGAACCACAGGCACATAGACACAGGCAACAGAGCATGCACAATGTCGGCACTAGTACAGTGTATATCCACCTTTCGCAGCAATGCAGGCTGCTATTCTCCCATGGAGACGATCGTAGAGATGCTGGATGTAGTCCTGTGGAACGGCTTGCCATGCCATTTCCACCTGGCGCCTCAGTTGGACCAGCGTTCGTGCTGGACGTGCAGACCGCGTGAGACGACGCTTCATCCAGTCCCAAACATGCTCAATGGGGGACAGATCCGGAGATCTTGCTGGGCAGGGTAGTTGACTTACACCTTCTAGAGCACGTTGGGTGGCACGGGATACATGCGGACGTGCATTGTCCTGTTGGAACAGCAAGTTCCCTTGCCGGTCTAGGAATGGTAGAACGATGGGTTCGATGACGGTTTGGATGTACCGTGCACTATTCAGTGTCCCCTCGACGATCACCAGTGGTGTACGGCCAGTGTAGGAGATCGCTCCCCACACCATGATGCCGGGTGTTGGCCCTGTGTGCCTCGGTCGTATGCAGTACTGATTGTGGCTCTCATCGCTGAAGGCGACTCGTCTCCATTCGTCCCTCCATTCACGCCTGTCGCGACACTACTGGAGGGGGGCTGCACGATGTTGGGGCGTGAGCGGAAGACGGCCTAACGGTGTGCGGGACCGTAGCCCAGCTTCATGGAGACGGTTGCGAATGGTCCTCGACGATACCTCAGGAGCAACAGTGTCCCTAATTTGCTGGGAAGTGGCGGTGCGGCCCCCTACGGCACTGCGTAGGATCCTACGGTCTTGGCGTGCATCAGTGCGTCGCTGCGGTCCGGTCCCAGGTCGACGGGCACGTGCACGTTCCGCCGACCACTGGCGACAACATCGATGTACTGTGGAGACCTCACGCCCCACGTGTTGAGCAATTCGGCGGTACGTCCACCCGGCCTCCCACATGCCCACTATACGCCCTCGCTCAAAGTCCGTCAACTGCACATACGGTTCACGTCCACACTGTCGCGGCATGCTACCAGTGTTAAAGACTGCGATGGAGCACCGTATGCCACGGCAAACTGGCTGACACTGACGGCGGCGGTGCACAAATGCTGCGCAGCTAGCGCCATTCGACGGCCAACACCGCGGTTCCTGGTGTGTCCGCTGTGCCGTGCGTGTGATCATTGCTTGTACAGCCCTCTCGCAGTGTCCGGAGCAAGTATGGTGGGTCTGAGACAACGGTGTCAATGTGTTCTTTTTTCCATTTCCAGGAGTGTATGTGCTACTACAATGCTGTAGTGAGCATATACAATAATAGGTCCGACGTAAGTACTGGCCGGAGCCGTTGCTAGCGATAGGTAAACACTGCCATTCTGACTTTCCGGGCATGCTTATGAAGGCGTGTTGGCGAAATGCTACACGAGTCATATGTGTTCCGATTATTGGAACACTGTCACATGTTATCTGGCGAAGTAGTTCCAGGTTTATTTGGAAAGCCTGTTCTTGTTCGTATCCGTTGTCGATGTTTCTCTTCGCGATCCTGCAAGCAAATAGGCAACCCATCTTGCGTGTCGATTTCGTGGCCCCTCTAAATAAGGGGCCGGTTCGACAAAACCCTCATCCTGACTTAGGTTTTCCGTGATTTCCTTAAATCGCTTTAGGCAAGTGCCGCGATAGCTCCTTTAAAAAGACATGGCAGATTTCCTTCTGCATCCTGCCCTAATCTGGTTGGACCGTGACCTCGGTGTTTGGTCACTTCCCCAAAGTTAACTAGGCAACTATATTGTCTACCAGAAGATAATTTCTGCTTCAATATTTATTGCATACAGATATGTACACTAATGACGACATGTTAGACATGCTACATTTATGCGATGAATGTGAAACAAATGCTGTCGAAATGGGAATGTAAATATCCTGATGAAACTGTAGTTGTGTCCAGAAAAAACCTGGAATCACTATGCACATTTGAAATACCTTTCCTGAGACCCATCTGATGCCAGAAGCTAGCATACACTGTAGTTATATACACAAAAAACTGTAGCTGTTACTATATAATGCGGGATATGGGGTTTTATCTTAGAGGCGTACACATGTCTCGCTGCTTACAGCGATACGATATCGCATCAGAGCTCTGCATGCATTATGTACACCGCAGTAGCCGACTCTGGGCGAATTGTTTTTTAATTTTAGTGCATTTGTCGGACTCTCTTGTAAAAGTTTTCAATGTCGATACTGGAAAGTGGCCTATCACAGTAACTGTCTTTCCAAGAGATGTTGAATGCACTTATGAAAAGTATACAGTTATATTAAAGAATAAACATATAAAAACGCTGACAAAATAAAAGGGGTGTTACGTCTCGTGTGACTTACTTAAAATGGAGACTGGCAATGTCAAGGTAAGTGTTTCTGAAGAAGAAAAATTTATTAAGATCGAGTGTAGTTTTAAATGTCAGGAATTCATTTCTGAAAGTATTTGTATGGAGTGTAGCCATATATGGAAGTGAAACGTGGACGATAAATAGTTTAGATAAGAAGAGAATAGAAACTTTCGAAATGTGGTGCTACAAAAGAATTCTGAAGATTAGATGGGGAGATACCATAACTAATGAGGAGGTACTGAGTAGAATTGGGGAGAAGAGGAGTTTGTGGCACAACTTGACTAGAAGAAGGGATCGGTTGGTAAGACATGTTCTCAGGCATCAAGGGATCACCAATTTAGTATTGGAGGGCAGCGTCGAGGGTGAAAATCGCAGAGGGAGACCAAGAGATGAACACACTAAGCAGACTCAGTAGGATTTAGGTAGATGTAGGTACTTGGAGATGAAGAAGCTTGCACAGGATAGAGTAACATGAAGTGCTGCATCAAACAAATGTCTGGACTGAAGACCACAACAACAACATATATAAAATAAAAATGTGTGTGTGTGTGTGTGTGTGTGTGTGTGTGTGTGTGTGTGTGTGTGTGTGTGTGTGTGTGTGTTCCACATCTCCTCCCAAACCACCAGATCCTTTTCAACAAAGCTTGGTATGCATATACCTTTCTGTGAGGCAACAATCACTGTTTTTGGTAAGAAACACCTACCTATCAGAGTGCAGGCCACTTTTGCTCAGCAGCACCGCCCACTTGTACTTCACACTGTTCAAGGGCAAACACACGGACCAGTACATGAACGTAGCCACACACATAGTTCGAAGGTGACAGCAGCTCATTCACTTAGTCATCCCCATCACATCTACTCCTTGCAGCTGTAGCAGCTCATCAGAGTGTTCCAAACCAGCACCAGCAAAATTGGCATCAAATTAAATTGGTGAAAATGATGGTGTGAGGGCAGAGGATGGAGCAGGCAACTTGTTAGATGGCGTTTCACAAGTTAAGGTACGAATGCAAAGTGCAAGTATAAATGGGACACCACAGCATCAGCTTCTCACAAAGATGCCATCTTTGGGGTACAGTGCTCAAAACCACAGAGTTGGAGTATGCATAGGCACTGGTCGAAATGTACTGGCATCTTGCTTAGCAACTGCTGCACCGCATCATCTTGTGGCAAACAGTCATGCTCCTCATTTGACAAATCATTATTCAGTTACACAGTCTATAGTGAATATGTTTTCTTCTGGTGAAAGCTGTAAAATTTTGAAGCCTTCCTTAGACGAAGTTTCGATTGGTGCTTTCAGTCAGTGCTTTGACGGGGGCAGTGTCATCTCTACACAGAGAATGTTGTAGCAACCTTATGGGGTTTCGGAAGGTCAGTTTCCATATTCCAATACTTAGTTGTAAATTTGAGGTGTTCCAGTCATATTTTCCTGTTCTGTAGCATCAGATTGATGCAGTTGTAAGTAGGTTGTTTAGGTTTTTTTATTGGTAACGCCACCTCTGTATAAAAATCACTGGCTGTGCTGTGTGCAGTCTGTGTCTAGTTTGCATTGTTGTCTGCCATTGTAGTGTTGGGCAGCGGCAGCTGGATGTGAACAGCGCGTAGCGTTGCGCAGTTGGAGGTGAGCCGCCAGCAGTGGTGGATGTGGGGAGAGAGATGGCGGAGTTTTGAAATTTGTCATGAACTGCTATATATATTGTGACTATTGAGGTAAATACATTGGTTGTTCTCTATCAAAATCTTTCATTTTGCTAACTATGCCTATCAGTAGTTAGTGCCTTCCGTAGTTTGAATCTTTTATTTAGCTGGCAGTAGTGGCGCTCGCTGTATTGCAGTAGTTCGAGTAACCAAGATTTTTGTGAGGTAAGCGATTTGTGAAACGCATAGGTTAATGTTAGTCAGGGCCATTCGTTTGTAGGGATTTTTCTGAAAGTCAGATTGCGTTGCGCTAAAAATATTGTATGTAAGTTTAAGCACAGTCATGTATAAATTGTTCAATGGGGACGTTTCACAGTATTAGAGAACAACAGAGAAGATTCCAATGAAATTTCCATTATAGCATTCTGATTGTATTTACTGGTTTGCCACTATGTCACAGCAAAAAAAAAAAAAAAAAAAAAAAATTTATCTGACGTGTATGCACAGGTCTTGAAGTTCCGGCAAATTACGGGTATGTGGTTTGTGGGAGCGGAGATGGAGCCCGATTTTGTCCCATGTGTGTTCAGTCGGCTTCAAATAAGGCCAATATAGTGGTCAGGACGTCAGCATCGCACTCCTCACACCACTGTAGCTCAAATCTGTCCACGGACAGTTGTCCTGCTGGAAGGTGCCATTGCTGTGTGCATTAGACAAGGTCCCCCACAACCTAATACTGCCCCCTCTGGCCTGTGTTCATAGCCGTTCGCCTGGACGACGGAACCTACCTTCGTCCTGGTGTAACAAAAACCGGACAGAGAAGTCGGTAGAACACGAAACTACCTGACCAATGTTAGCAACGTCTTATGTTAGAAATGACGCAGGAATTAATTTGCAAATATCTTTTCACTATTGGTGTGGAACTGTCTTGCTACAGCTGAATAAGTTAAACACTCGGGCCGCCACTTCGTTACATAGACCTCTGAGCCATCTTTATACGTCGCACGTTATATGTCTATGGAGCAAAGTAGTGGATAAAATCCACGCTATTACCATACTTTACTGCATATCCATCTCTGGAATGGAGCCCTGAAGCGCTCGCACCGAGTTAAAGCGCCGAATCTGTTTTCATTTGGCCGACGTTTACTGCCGACCTGCGGGAGCCGGCCCGCGTCCCAGTTACGGCAGGTATAATAGATGCCGCCATTATAAAGAAGGAGGAAGTGGGGGTCTGAATGTCCTCCAGGGCAGTTCGACCTGTCTGTGTGTGTCACCGGTCGCAGGCGCTGCTCCACCATTAGAAGAAATAAGTCCTCATTTAAGTTATTTGCAACAGCAGTTATTCAGTCGGTTGCTCAGTGGTGAAGTGCAGACTGTCGTTCCAAAGGCTTGGAGTCCTATCACCGGTTACAACGAGGATTTTTATCTGTGTCTTGCCACATCATCCATATTTGACAATATGAAAAATGACAAGTAGCACTGAGGACCGAAGTGCATATTAATCCTGAAGTACGGCTGTTTTGGAAATGTAACCTTTCATGTAAGGAGAAATTACTGTTAGTCCCATCTTGCATGGTAATATTGTCAAAATTTCATGTAACTTCATACGACCACGCAATCTGATAGCAGTCGACAAATCGAAAATTCTTGAAGATACCGTGTTGGAATGACAATTAAATGGACACTCTAGCTGCAAACAGGCGTTGATATACTTCATTGGGGACATGTTGAAAATGTGTGCCCCGACCGGGACTCGAAGCCGGGATCTCCTGCTTACAAGGCAGACGCTCTATTCATCTGAGCCACCGAGGACACAGAGTATAGTGCGCCTGCAGGGACTTATCCCTTGCACGCTCCCCGTGATACCCACATTCCCTACATGTCCACACCACTACATTCGTAGTGTGAAAGGTGGCTACACTGAGTCACAGCGCCAGAGATTGCGCCAAAGATTATTATTCCGCCGGCCCCCACTGTTGCAGTAGTAGTTCAGAGGATGTCGAGGGCAGTTGTTCTGTTGGGCGAGAGAGTAGATGCTGTTTGGTTGGTGTAATGTATGTTGCAATTGTCAGAGTGTATTTGAGAAAGAAGATGGGCTTTTGATGTATGATTCTGGTGTAATGGAAAATTTTCGTCAATATATAATGAGGTAAAAAGGTATTACAGTTTTCTTTAATGACAATGCGTCTTGCTCACAGGTACAGTCAACAACGCATCTGGCTCGTGTTCATTTATTAGACTTGTAATTCTGGTTTCTATGTGCAATTATAGTATTTCTGGTTTTTCAATTAGTTCATTGTAAGTGGTGTTTAAAATATTTTGTCGTATTGAGAAAGGAACGAGCCAGATACATGTACGTTGAGTCACACTACCACACACAGAACAGTTACACTTGTGCTGTGTTGTTTCGTAGCTTTTATAGTTGCAGGGGACTTAATTAATCACTTGTGTTAATGGAAATTCCTTGTGATTCTTTATTTTTATTTTATGCAGTCAGATTGCGTGCTAATACTAGTCAGGGCCAACCGGTTACGAGACTTCGTAACCGGTCACACAGATAGTAAAATTATTGCATTTATTCATTAATACTAGTCCTTTCTTTTTAATTAAACCCGCATGCAACTGCACCTAATAGGTTTGCCCATCATACTCATTACTCGTGGCAGATTAATCTACCTAGTCCCGTACGATTTCGGGCATAGCATAGCGGGCATGGCGCACTGCAAATGTAGTGGTTTTGACATGTTGGGAATGTGGGTATCACGGGGAGCGTGCAAGGGATAAGTCCCTGCAGGCGCACTATCCTCTGTGCCCTCGGTGGCTCAGATGGATAGAGCGTCTGCCATGTAAGTAGGAGATCCCGGGTTTGAGTCCTGGTCGCGGCATACTTTTCAACATGTCTCCAATAAAGTATATCAACGCCTGTTTGCAGCTAGGGTGTCCATTTAATTATCATTTCATTGTAGCAAAGCTGCATGGTCATCTACGGTAACTGTTCTTTCAGGAACAGATACTACCATCATACATACCGTGTTGGATTTCGCTGTATGTATAAGTTGCACGTTATCACAGTATGTCATTTCAAGGTAATAAGACATTGAACATTTATCTGAAACACGTCGCTCTTGGTGTGGTACGTTGCAATTAAATGTCATTCAACGACACACGGGCGTAAAGCTCTTCAGGAGAGGTTAACACGAATTACGTTATTGTGGAATGTGGTGCGTGTTCATCATGGTGCAGCGGTTAAGGCCTTGGAGTAAGAGACCAGAAGAAAGAATGTTCACACTCCGGTACATCCAATACTATCCCATCTTGGTGTAAGTAACATACGAGGTGCGGCTAGAAAAAAACCGGACTGATGCTGGAAAAAACATTTATTTACAATTATTTACAATTTCATGTTATCTCCTTCAATGTATTCTCCTCCTCGGTCTCTACACCGCTCCATACGAATTTTCCACTGTTCATAGCAATGCTGCAGATCATTTTCGGTAAGTCCATACATTACTTCCGTCGCTTTTTCTTTTACTGCTTCAACAGTCTCAAATCTAGTTCCTTTCAAAGCTGACTTGACTTTAGGGAAAAGAAAAAAGTCACAGGGGGCCAAATCAGGTGAGTAGGGTGGATGATCTAAGATGGGAATGTTGTGTTTTGCCAAAAACGTCTTCACTGACAACGCACTGTGAGCTGGGGCATTGTCTTGGTGAAGGATCCATGACTTTTTTCTCCACAAATCGTTCCGTTTTCTCCGTACTCGCTCACGTAGGGTAGCCAGGACGCTAATGTAGTAATGCTGATTCACTGTTTGTCCCTCTGGTACCCAATCAATGTGCACAATCCCTTTGATGTCAAAAAAAACAATCATCATTGCCTTGAATTTCGATTTTGCCATTCGTGCTTTTTTTTGTCGTGGAGAACCAGGAGTTTTCCAATGCATCGATTGGTGTTTAGTTTCGGGATCGTAAGTAAAAACCCACGATTCATCGCAAGTAATAACATTTTGTAAGAAGGTGGGATCACTTTCAATGTTTTCCAGGATGTCAGAACAAATAATTCTTCGGCGTTCCTTCTGTTCAATTGTGAGACACTTTGGAACCAATTTGGAACACACTTTGTTCATGTTGAAACTTTCATGAAGAATCTGCCTAACACTTTCCTTGTCAACTCCTGTTAACTCAGACACTGCTCTGATTGTTAAACGGCGATCTTGTCGAACAAGTTTACCGATTTTTTCAATGTTTGCATCAGTTTTTGCTGACAATGGTCTGCCAGTGCGAGTGTCATCACTGGTGTCTTCGCGGCCATCTTTAAATCGTTTAAACCACTCAAACACTTGTGTTCGCGATAAACAATCATCGCCGTACACTTGTTGTAACATTACAAACGTTTCACTTGCAGATTTTCCTAGTTTGAAACAAAATTTGATGTTAACACGCTGTTCTTTCTGTACACTCAACATTTTCCGACGCACAGACAAAACGTCAACTACTTAAAACAGACGCCACGGGCAGACTGAGTGCAGGAGGCAGATGAAACTCTAGCAGTAGGCGGAGCGAGAGTCACGTGACAGGCCACGCGACTTTCAGCCTTATTGCATTCGTTTTATTGTTTCACCAGTACTAGTCCGGTATTTTCTAGCCACACCTCGTATTCTGGGATTCTCTTATTAACGTAACGAAAGTGTCACAAGTTGCCTGTTGGCTTCTGTCACCGATTCCTCTGCCGAAATTTGTTTGACGTTTTCGTCAAATTAACGTCGGCCGTAAAACCTGAGACGGATACTACCAGGCAATTTGTCAACAAGTCGCCACGAGATCATTGACAATGTTGAATACAAGTGTGTCCTGCAGTATTCGATTTTATTTAGGTACAAAACAGTCTCTCTCAGAAGTGTGTTCCATTCTGTGACTTACACGAAAGATTAAATTACTGTTCGTTTCCCTGGCAGAAATAACATTTGTAACTTCCTGGTAGATTAAAACTGTGTGCCCGACCGAGACTCGAACTCGGGACCTTTGCCTTTCGCGGGCAAGTGCTCTACCAACTGAGCTACCGAAGCACGACTCACGCCCGGTACTCACAGCTTTACTTCTGCCAGTACCTCGTCTCCTACCTTCCAAACTTTACAGAAGCTCTCCTGCGAACCTTGCAGTGAAAATCTCATTCTGGAAACATCCCCCAGGCTGTGGCTAAGCCATGTCTCCGCCATATCCTTTCTTTCAGGAGTCCTAGTTCTAGTGAAAATCTCATTCTGGAAACATCCCCCAGGCTGTGGCTAAGCCATGTCTCCGCAATATCCTTTCTTTCAGGAGTGCTAGTTCTGCAAGGTTCGCAGGAGAGCTTCTTTAAAGTTTGGAAGGTAGGAGACGAGGTACTGGCAGAAGTAAAGCTGTGAGTACCGGGCGTGAGTCGTACTTCGGTAGCTCAGTTGGTAGAGCACTTGCCCGCGAAAGGCAAAGGTCCCGAGTTCGAGTCTCGGTCGGGCACACAGTTTTAATCTGCCAGGAAGTTTCATATCAGCGCACACTCCGCTGCAGAGTGAAAATCTCATTCTGGATAACATTTGTAGTTTTCCTGGTCACGAATATTTAGCATTTTTTTTAATATGTCACGGTTTCCGTGGATCGATTCACATACGAGAGAACCTGGTGTTTTTCACGGCTTGCAGGGTCGACTGCTATCCGATTCCATGGGCGCACTGAAAAAAAAAAAAGGGATCAAATTGGCTCTGAGTACTATGGGACTTAACATCTGAGGTCATCAGTCCCCTAGACTTAGAACTACTTATACCTAACTAAACGAAGGACATCACACATGCCGGCCGAGGTGGTCTCGCGGTTCTAAGCGCTCAGTCCGGAACCGCGCGACTGCTACGGTCGCAGGTTCGAATCCTACCTCGGGCATGGATGTGTGTGATGTCCTTAGGTTAGTTAGGTTTAAGCAGTTCTAAGTTCTAGGGAACTGCTGACCACAGATGTTGTCCCATAGTGCTCAGCCATTTGAACCATTTTTTGAACATCACACACACCCATGCCCGAGGCACGATTCGAACCTGCGACCGTAGCAGCCGCGCGGTTCCGGACTGAAGCAGCTAGAACTGCTCGACCACAGCGGCCGGTCCTTGAATGCTGCTCGAAAGTTTGCGGGGACAGTAGAGCAGAACCTACAAGTTCTTCATTATGCAAATAAAGGCTTACTTATGAATATCTTGGAAGAAATCGAGATATATGCTCACTTGAAAACAAAATCATCAATGCTGCTCAATGAACAATTGGATTTTCGCGAAAAATATTTTTACGACCTTTTTCACGAAATTTTATAGTGAAGATGCACCTACTCTTTTGTTTTAAAATATAAGATTAGTTATACCAATGGCAAAAGCTATGTATGAAAAATATGCTATACAACATATTAAAATTTTATTAAATAGAAAATGATTATTATAAAAACTATTAGATCGATGAGTTCTAAATATTTAATCAGCTGTCTCATCAGTTATTCAGAGATACATAATGAGGAACGTACTCTTGGCTGCTACTGTTATAAAGAATGTCACTATGAAAACTATAGTTAAAGTAAGACGATTCTGCAACATCCATCGAAGATGCAATTGTGATGTAGGCGACTCGGTATAATCGATATATACCACAAGTCCAAGGACTTTTACATCTTTGATTTAACCGACACTGTAATAGTATTAAGGTAGCCCATCGAGGGCACAGCTATTACACATCGTAGTTTGCTGTTTTTATTTAAAATATAAATAAGTTTTACACATACTAACTACACTCCTGGAAATTGAAATAAGAACACCGTGAATTCATTGTCCCAGGAAGGGGAAACTTTATTGACACATTCCTGGGGTCAGATACATCACATGATCACACTGACAGAACCACAGGCACATAGACACAGGCAACAGAGCATGCACAATGTCGGCACTAGTACAGTGTATATCCACCTTTCGCAGCAATGCAGGCTGCTATTCTCCCATGGAGACGATCGTAGAGATGCTGGATGTAGTCCTGTGGAACGGCTTGCCATGCCATTTCCACCTGGCGCCTCAGTTGGACCAGCGTTCGTGCTGGACGTGCAGACCACGTGAGACGACGCTTCATCCAGTCCCAAACATGCTCAATGGGGGACAGATCCGGAGATCTTGCTGGCCAGGGTAGTTGACTTACACCTTCTAGAGCACGTTGGGTGGCACGGGATACATGCGGACGTGCATTGTCCTGTTGGAACAGCAAGTTCCCTTGCCGGTCTAGGAATGGTAGAACGATGGGTTCGATGACGGTTTGGATGTACCGTGCACTATTCAGTGTCCCCTCGACGATCACCAGTGGTGTACGGCCAGTGTAGGAGATCGCTCCCCACACCATGATGCCGGGTGTTGGCCCTGTGTGCCTCGGTCGTATGCAGTCCTGATTGTGGCGCTCACCTGCACGGCGCCAAACACGCATACGACCATCATTGGCACCAAGGCAGAAGCGACTCTCATCGCTGAAGACGACACGTCTCCATTCGTCCCTCCATTCACGCCTGTCGCGACACCACTGGAGGCGGGCTGCACGATGTTGGGGCGTGAGCGGAAGACGGCCTAACGGTGTGCGGGACCGTAGCCCAGCTTCATGGAGACGGTTGCGAATGGTCCTCGCCGATACCCCAGGAGCAACAGTGTCCCTAATTTGCTGGGAAGTGGTGGTGCGGTCCCCTACGGCACTGCGTAGGATCCTACGGTCTTGGCGTGCATCCGTGCGTCGCTGCGGTCCGGTCCCAGGTCGACGGGCACGTGCACCTTCCGCCGACCACTGGCGACAACATCGATGTACTGTGGAGACCTCACGCCCCACGTGTTGAGCAATTCGGCGGTACGTCCACCCGGCCTCCCGCATGCCCACTATACGCCCTTGCTCAAAGTCCGTCAACTGCACATACGGTTCACGTCCACGCTGTCGCGGCATGCTACCAGTGTTAAAGACTGCGATGGAGCTCCGTATGCCACGGCAAACTGGCTGACACTGACGGCGGCGGTGCACAAATGCTGCGCAGCTAGCGCCATTCGACGGCCAACACCGCGGTTCCTGGTGTGTTCGCTGTGCCGTGCGTGTGATCATTGCTTGTACAGCCCTCTCGCAGTGTCCGGAGCAAGTATGGTGGGTCTGACACACCGGTGTCAATGTGTTCTTTTTTCCATTTCCAGGAGTGTATATGTTAATCAGACATTTTAAATGAATCAATTTTATGTTATTAGTGTATTTCGTACTTTTATACTTTGACGATAGCGTCATATTATGAACGCTGATCGCAGTTGTGAAGTAGTGTAAGAGGAAGTAGGCGGAGCGTCTCCATATCTAAGCTCATGCTCAGCACTCATAACCATCAGTTGACTTCGTAGCAGCTGAGGAGAGCTCCGCCTACCCTCCTCCAAGGAAGCCATGGGTATGATAAGTTTTATTTTATCTTGTTAAAATTTTGTCGTCATTAGACACTTTTCATTTCAATTTAAGATTGGTCTCTGGTATTTTCTAAAAGTAATTCACAGGTCTGCAGATGGTTACATAAATATAACCGAAACCGGTCACCTACGTTATTGAGACAAAACTGCTGTGATCAAGACTGAACTTTAGTTAAAATATAACTTATTATAAACGTTATAATGGTTCACCAACATTCGTTAATTTCCATATTTCACAATTAAATTTCGGAGAATAGAGAGCTTGAAACGTTACGGTTTCGAAAGCGGCATTTTTCCTTTTTGTGCCGTACCCTGTTACTCTGTAACACAGATGGATTATTGATGATAAAATTCCATAAGTGAACAAATGTACCGTCATGCTGTGGTTAATAATTTTCGCTACTTAAAAATATGCCTTCAAGATATGAGCCTACGTGTGTGAATTCCGCACACCGTTCAAATTACTTTCGTTTCTGCAATTAATATTTCTTTACGTAAGTGATGAGCTAGCTCACTATAGTACGCTGCAGGACACGAGTGAATGAAAATATCCAGCCAAATTGACATCTCTATCACAAAGTACGCAACATTCTTGTGGAAAAAGTAGCCCATCAAAACGTTTTAGCAGGTCTCCAGATAGGATACCTGCTAAAGCGTTAGGGTTTCTCGCTGTTTAACTTCCCATTAACATACATACGTTAGAAATTGAAATTTCGAGCCTGTTTACTGTTTCTTGTTGGTATAATAGGTTTGTAGAAGATATAATATTTCTCACAGTATAAAACAGGATAATATTAGCTTTTTTCTCCTAAATCTAAAGCTACCCCATTCGTGTAAAACTAGTCAGTAAATTTCATAAAACGTCATCTACTGTTCTCGTTTGTTGTTACGTTGTTCAGTATGACAGCAATACTTTATCATCACAACTAATTCTGCCTCCTGACTGTAAAGTGGTCGACCATTAAAAGTAAACAAGAACAGTCGTGCGCGTCCGCAGCTCGTGGTCGTGCGGTAGCGTTCTCGCTTCCCACGCCCGGGTTCCCGGGTTCGATTCCCGGCGGGGTCAGGGATTTTCTCTGCCTCATGATGACTGGGTGTTGTGTGATATCCTTAGATTAGTTAGGTTTAAGTAGTTCTAAGTCCTAGGGGACTGACGACTATAGATGTTAAGTCCCACAGTGCTCAGATCCATTTTTTTGAACAGTCATGCGCAATTGATAGAACTATGTGGGGTTCCCATTGTAATGTCTTTCATGTGGACCTTTGTCGTCCCTGTCTCATATTTGGAAATTTTCAGCAACCAACCAGTTTGACTGGAAAGTGTGGAAAGCATGTTTACATGGAAAGTAGGTATTGATTTAGAAACAACGCGCTTAGAACAAACAGTCTTCATAGCCAGGTATCTCATTTTAATGTCGCAGATATCAGTGTGTGATGCTCGGCAAACAATCGATTCACGTAAGGCAATACCAGTCGTCAGCTATTGATAGAGACCTGTGTGTCTCCCATTGTAAAGTCTTCCGTCTTTTTACGTAAAAAGTACCAGAAAAAAAAGAGGTTGAGTGGAAAGTACGTTTATATATAAAGTGTGTTGATATGAACAAACTGCAAAACGATTTATAAAAAATATCTAAATGGTGTAAAAAGTGGCAGTTGACCCTAAATAACGAAAAGTGTGAGGTAATCCACATGAGTGCTAAAAGGAACTCGTTAAACTTCGGTTACAAGATAAATCGGTCTAATCTAAAAGCCGTAAATTCAAATAAATACCTAGGTATTAGAATTACGAACAACTTAAATTGGAAGGAACAGATAGAAAATGTTGTGGGGAAGGCTAACCAAAGGATGCGTTTTGTTGGCAGAACACTGAAAATGTAACAGACCTACTAAGGAGACTGGCTACACTACGCTTGTCCGTCCTCTTTTAGAATACTGCTGCGCGGTGTGGGATCCTTGCCAGATAGGACTGACGGAGTACATCGGAAAAGTTCAAAGAAAGCACGTTTTGTATCATCGCGAAATATGGGAGAGAGTGTCACAGAAATGATACAGGATTTGGCCTGGACATCATTAAAAGAAAGGCGTTTTTCGTTGCGACGGAATCTTCTCACGAAATTCCATTCACCAACTTTCACTTCCGAATGCGAAAATATTTTGTTGACACCGACCTACATAGGTAGGAACAATCACTACGATAAAATAAGGGAAATCAGAGCTCGTACGGAAAGATAGAGGTGTTCCTTCTATGCGCCTGTTATACGAGATTGGAATAATAGACAATTGTGAAGGTGGTACGATGAGCCCTCTGCCAGGCACTTAAATGTGATTTGCAGAGTATCCATGTAGATGTAGATATAGATGGTAGTAGTTATCGATACGGAAACAACTCACTGAGAATTCATCGTCAGTTACATCTGTTAAATGCAGCAGACCATATGTTGGAAACCCGGCAAGGGAAAACACGCATGGCGAAAATGGATAAAAGGGAAGGTCAAAAGATAGCCGTAGAGACGGGCGAGCGAGCAGAAATAACTCGGAAAATTTCATCAGATTCCCTATTGTTGTTTCAGGCGGCTGGGATCGAGGTTGTAACGAGGCTCCCCTAGTTTCTGCTCGCTATCGTTGCCACGGCGCCAGCAAGGCTGCTTCTAAATAGAGTTACGTGCCACGTC
The DNA here is from genome assembly GCF_023898315.1 of Schistocerca nitens. NCBI lineage: Eukaryota > Metazoa > Arthropoda > Insecta > Orthoptera > Acrididae > Schistocerca > Schistocerca nitens. The sequence goes on along the minus strand of NC_064623.1, from coordinate 42,916,435 downwards.
CACAGTCTGTCCTCTGTTCCTGAGTGAGTGCGTATGTTAGCTTGTGCTTCCATTTTAAACAAAAAGATTTGTCTGTAATCACTGAGGACCAGCAAATCAATAAAAACAAATACCACAGTCTGAAGTTGCGAAATGGGAGAAGTATACTTAGACGCGGATTGGAACTCTCTAACTCGAGTACGCTAGGTCAAAAAACTGTCCCCGCAAACCTTCGAGCAGCATTCAAGGGCCGGCCGCTGTGACCGAGCGGTTCTAGGTGCTTCAGTCAGGAACCGCGCTGCCGCTACGGCCGCAGGTTCGAATCCTGCCTCGGGCATGGACGTGTGTGATGTCCCTCGGTTAGTTAGGTTTATGTAGTTCTATGTCGAGGGGACTGATGACCTCAGATGTTAAGGCCCATAGTGCTTAGAGCCATTTGAACCAGAGGTCGTTCGGTGTTTACTTTTAGGACTTGTAGAATGGAGAGAGCACAGAATACGAGTGTTGTTCGGAAAGTAAGGAACGATCTGTCGCGAAATGGACACCACGGTGAAAATCAAAACTGTTTTCTTTGCACATTTAGCTACACCTTCCAGGTACATAATCTCCGCTCTGACTTAGACATTTGTCATAGTGTTATACAAATTACCAACACCATCGTCAAAGAAGGCAGCTGCCTATGCTTTCCGATAATTCTCTACGGTCTATAGGGCGTAGCTTGAGCCCAAGTGTTGTCTTCGTATCCATCGTTTCATGTGAACAGAGACGATACTCAGGACGAGCCACTTAGGGCTGTGTCGAGGGTGATCGAACGCTTCTCATCGAAAACGCTGAAGGAGCGGTTTCACTGCCCCTGCAGAGTACGGCTGACTGTTTTCTTTGCACATTTAGCTACACGTTCTAGGTACTTCTCTATATAGTCGCCGCTCCGACTTACACATTTTTCGGATTGTAATACCAAATTTTCAGCACCGTCATAGAAGGCAGCCGCCGCCTGTACTTTCCGATAATTCTCTACGCTGGTCTATAGCACGTAGCCTGCGCCCAAGTGTTGTCTTCGTATCCAGCGTTTCATGTGAACAGAGATGGTAATCAGGACGAGCCAACTAGGGAAGTGTTTTGGGTGATCGAACACTTCCAAACGAAAACACTGCAGGAGCGTCTTCACTGCCCCTGCAGTGTGCGGCTGAGAATTTCCATGAAGAAGAATTGCGTGGCAGTTGTGTTAGGTGGGCTGCATCCATTAAGGCGAAGCCTCTCAGTGGACCCTCTTACTTGGTGGGAGACATTGTTGTTCTAGGTACCTGTACTCGCTCACAGTGAGAGCGTCTTGATGCTATCGATGGGCTTACTAATGACCATTAAGGCGAAGCCTCTCAGTGGACCCTCTTACTTGGTGGGAGACATTGTTGTTCTAGGCACCTGTACTCGCTCACAGTGACAGCGTCTTGATGCAATCGACGGGCTTACTAATGACCATTAAGGCGAAGCCTCTCAGTGGACCCTCTTACTTGGTGGGAGACATTGTTGTTCTAGGTACCTGTACTCGCTCACAGTGAGAGCGTCTTGATGCAATCGACGGGCTTACTAATGACCATTAAGGCGAAGCCTCTCAGTGGACCCTCTTACTTGGTGGGAGACATTGTTGTTCTAGGTACCTGTACTCGCTCACAGTGAGAGCGTCTTGATGCTATCGACGGGCTTACTAATGACCATTAAGGCGAAGCCTCTCAGTGGACCCTCTTACTTGGTGGGAGACATTGTTGTTCTAGGTACCTGTACTCGCCCACAGTGAGAGCGTCTTGATGCTATCGACGGGCTTACTAATGACCATTAAGGCGAAGCCTCTCAGTGGACCCTCTTACTTGGTGGGAGACATTGTTGTTCTAGGTACCTGTACTCGCTCACAGTGAGAGCGTCTTGGTGCTGTCGACGGGCTTACTAATGACCATTAAGGCGAAGCCTCTCAGTGGACCCTCTTACTTGGTGGGAGACATTCTTGTTCTAGGTACCTGTACTCGCTCACAGTGAGAGCGTCTTGATGCTATCGACGGGCTTACTAGAGTCATGACCCAAAACGTCTGTGAAAAGCCTCGTCGGATTTTCACAGTGATTTCCATTTCGAGACCGATCCTTCCTCACTTTCCAAACACCCCTCGTAATATGAATAGAACTCATGCCCGGAACAGGAACCGTTATATCGTTTCCGTCCTATGACGGCTTCAGTTCGGATGTGTAACGGGTGCACTTCTGCTGGGGAAAACGGAAATGTCTCTGAGATATGGTTCAAATGGCTCTGAGCACTATGGGACTTAACTTCTCAGGTCATCAGTCCCCTAGAACTTAGAACTACTTAAACCTAACTAACCTAGGGACATCACATACATCCATGCCCGAGGCAGGATTCGAACCTGCGACCGTAGCGGTCGCGCGGCCCCAGACTGTAGCGTCTAGAACCGCTCGGCCACTCCGGCCGGCTGTCTCTGAGATACTTGTGTGGTTTGCAATCTGCTGGACGGTCGCCTGATGTCACTAAACATCTGCCTTGCTGCCCTCTATACATTAAACATGGTTCGGCACACATTTCCGGATTACGTAGACTTGGACCTTACGTATGGCGAAGGTCGAGGCAACGGAAGTGCTACTAATCGGCTGTATCATGTTCGTTTACCGCAACGTAACACGAAATCGCACAAACTTTTCGCCCATATTGTTCGCTGCTCGTGGACTCGCGGTCGTGTTCTCGCTTCCCTCAGCACGGGGTGTCCGGTTCGATTTCCGGCGGGGTGAGGGATTTTCACGTGCCTCGAGATGACAGGGTGTCTGTGTTGTCATCATTTGATCATTATTCACGCAAGTGGCGACACTGGACCGAACAAAGTTTGGGAATCTGTACGGGCGCTGATAAGCGCGCAGTTGAGCGCCGCACAAACCAAACATCATTATCATCATCATCATCATCGCCCAAATTATGCAGCGCCTCCGAGAAATACGGCAATGCTGCTCACCCGAATTTGAAGAAGATGTACTGCATCGCGTTGAAGAGAACCCGTCGACAAGTACTCCAACAATTGCGCGTGCGATCAGTGTTAGTCACAGTAGTGTCTGGGACGTTCTGCGTGAGCAACAATGGCAGGGTACACCCTACGGGTCCAGCCGATTTTTCTACAATGTTTTGCCTACTGCACGTGATTCGTGCACCACTGCATCGAAACATCCCTGTTGGCACATCGAAATGTGTTCACAAATGAAAGTTCACTGGAGATTGTGTTCTGAAACAGCCATCTCTGGGCATACGAAATCCTGGTACTAGATACGTTCGTGGCTATCAGCAGCGGTTTGGTATTAACGTGTGGGAAGGTTTTCTGGGCGGTCATGTAATTGGGCCATACCGCCTTCCACTCAAGCTGACTGCAACTGTACGAGGTGTGGCTAGAAAAAAACCGGACTAGTACTGGTGAAACAATAAAACGAATGCAATAAGGCTGAAAGTCGCGTGGCCTGTCACGTGACTCTCGCTCCGCCTACTGCTCGAGTTTCATCTACCTCCTGCACTCAGTCTGCCCGTGGCGTCTATTTTAAGTAGTTGACGTTTTGTCTGTGCGTCGGAAAATGTTGAGTGTACAGAAAGAACAGCGTGTTAACATCAAATTTTGTTTCAAACTAGGAAAATCTGCAAGTGAAACGTTTGTAATGTTACAACAAGTGTACGGCGATGATTGTTTATCGCGAACACAAGTGTTTGAGTGGTTTAAACGATTTAAAGACGGCCGCGATGACACCAGTGATGACACTCGCACTGGCAGACCATTGTCAGCAAAAACTCATGCAAACATTGAAAAAATCGGTAAACTTGTTCGACAAGATCGCCGTTTAACAATCAGAGCAGTGTCTGAGTTAACAGGAGTTGACAAGGAAAGTGTCGAACAAGTTTACCGATTTTTTCAATGTTTGTATCAGTTTTTGCTGACAATGGTCTGCCAGTGCGATTGTCATCACTGGTGTCTTCGCGGCCATCTTTAAATCGTTTAAACCACTCAAACACTTGTGTTCGCGATAAACAATCATCGCCGTACACTTGTTGTAACATTACAAACGTTTCACTTGCAGATTTTCCTAGTTTGAAACAAAATTTGTTGTTAACACGCTGTTCTTTCTGTACACTCAACATTTTCCGACGCACAGACAAAACGTCAACTACTTAAAACAGGCGCCACGGGCAGACTGAGTGCAGGAGGCAGATGAAACTCGAGCAGTAGGCGGAGCGAGAGTCACGTGACAGGCCACGCGACTTTCGGCCTTATTGCATTCGTTTTATTGTTTCACCAGTACTAGTCCGGTTTTTTTCTAGCCACACCTCGTATACTTGATCTTCCATATTGGACCCGTTCCTGGAAGCTGCGCCACTAAACGTCTATCAGAAAATATTGCTTCAGCTCACTTCCAGTTCGGAGCCATATCAATAGATGACACGGTGAAAGCTGGATTGGCAGAGGCGGTACAATAGTGTTGCCGAAGGGTTCGCCGAATTTAACTCCTATCGATTACTTCCTGTGGGGTCGTATGCAACGTTTAATTGATGGGATTCCTGAAGAGGCATAGGGAAATCTGCTGGCACGAGTTCTGGCCGCTACACTAGACACTGAACAGACATCAGGTTGGATAGAGTGAGTGTTCCGGAACATCATCGCAGGTACAAAGTTTGTCACGACGTTGGTCGTCGCCACTTCGCGTCGCAGTTGTAATACACAAATAGTGTTCCGTACGTACAGTATGCTGGATTGTTTTTTGTTTTGTAATGATGTAAACATCTAATGTGTAAGTGTTACTACAACAAATATGCTTAAGTGATGAATAGATGTTTCATCGCGTTGAAAGTTGGACGTCTATGATTCTGCTGTGTGCATACACAGACTCTGAGTCCGAGATATTATTATCGCGGGTAGTAGCGAGCGAGCAGCTGTCGAGAGGGTGCGGTGGAGAGAAGGCACACGACGTGAAGGGTCGCAGCCTGCCGTGATGATGGTAGTAGCGCTGGAGGAGACTGTGGTGTTAATTGAGGATTTGTTGGTGATTTGCCTTCTTGCTGCACGTAGTTGTTGGTTGCTTGTGCACTGGAGGGATTTTGTCAGATTTGTGCACGCATTCATTGAGAGGAATATTCGAATCTCTGTTGTGGGCAGAGAGGTGTTTATTAAGTATAGACATTCAGGAATAATTTAAAGTTTGTGTAAGGTTTGTCAGTGTTTGAATAATATATTGCAAATCCGAAAAGTCTTTCCCTGATTACATAAATTGATAACTCAGGCTAGAAGTAAGATACAAATATGAAACTTGTGTCGAATTGTTTACAACTATCATAGTTTTTTTCTGTTTTAGGTTCGCAGTACGTAAGTAGTGGATGAGGTGCAGTGCCCAAGAAGCCATGTTAACCAATCAGGAGAAGGCACAGTGTGTCCTGTGGTACCGCGAGACACGATCACCAATCACAGTGCAGAGACACTTCCAGAAAACTTGTGGAAGGAATCCACCTGATGTCAAGAGCATTAAAGCCTCGTATGAGAAGTTCAAGAACACAGGATCGGTTGCTGACCTTCCGAGGTCTGGTCGACCAAGAACCTCAGCAGACAGGGTGGAAGCTGTAAGGCAGTCTTTTCTGCGAAGTCCGAAGAAATCGATGCGCAGGGCTTCACGTGAATTACAGATGCCAAAAAGCTCTCTCCATGACATTTTACACAAACATTTATTGTTTCGTGCATACAAAGTGCAAATGGTTCAGGCCTTGTTGTCCAATGACAGTACACGTCGATATGACTGCGGTCGAAATGCTATCACGTATTGAGGACGATGATGGTTATCTCAGACGAATTGCCTTTTCCGACGAAGCGACCTTTGTCAGTGGAGAAGTGAATCGCCATAATGTGCGCATTTGGGGTTCACAACCCCCTGGCGAGGTCATGGAGTGCACCAGAGGCAGTCCAAAGGTGAATGTTTGGTGCGCGCTATTGCACGATCGAATTATCGGGCCATTCTTCTTCGCTGAGGCTACCATCAAACCTGAAGTGCATCTGGACATGTTTATAAATGTATGCTGTTCCTCAGCTGCTTCGTTATCACTCCGATGTCTTGTTTCAGCAAGACGGTGCACCGCCTCATTGGGGTTTTGACGTCCGTGCCTATCTCGATATGGGCGATGAATTGGTCGTTATGGGCCAGCGGTTTGGCCTCCACGCTCTCCTGACATAACCCCATTGGACTTCTTTTTATGGGGTTATGTCAAGGACGAGGGCTTCCGAATACGTGTACCATATCTTGAAACCCTGCGGCAACAGATAACCACAGTCGTTGAATCGATGCCTCCAGTGATATTGGCTAATGTGTGGACGGAAATTGAATATCGCCCAGATGTGCTACGTGCTACCGAGGATGCTCATGTGGAAGTTTACTGATGTGTGAAAAAAACTTTGATAGTTTGTAAACAATTAGACACCAGTTTCATATTTGTATCTTACTTCTAGCCTGAGTTATCAATTTATGTAATCAGGGAAAGAGTTTTCGGACACCCTGTAGATTAGAGGCTTTATTGGTTTCTTTCATTCTGTTTTACACCGTTCAAGGGCAGTTGACCAAACCCGTCCTGATCATTCACTTTCTATGTATGAAAATGTAGCAGTAGTTGTTGCAATTTACTCCATGTGTTGCACTCTGCATGGGTCACTGTATTGCTTTTGAAATATTTTAGCATGTTGCTGATCACGCACTTGCAGCGAAGAGACTAGGTAATTTGTTACGCACAAGAGCATTGCAGAACAATTGAAACGTTCAAGAATTTTTTTTAAACTCACAGTGAAATATTTTTATATTAATTTTCTTTTCCTACTTTTGTTTCTTTTTGTTTTCAATCAGAGTTCCATTATTGTCAGATACGCACATGTTTCTGTTCGTCTTACAAAATAAATACCCAGTTTAGTTTCACATAGTAAAACTCTACTGAGTATACAATTGGTAAGATGCATTATATTTGGTAAGACGTAGAGAAGCATGCGTGGAGGTTTGCTTAATGAAGCTGTGTTGAGTATATAGTTTAGAAGACATACAAAAACACGTGTGGGATGTTTTGTCCCTGACAATAATGGAATTCTAACAAAACACAAACAGTAATATGCGTGGAGGTTTGCTTAATGAAGCTGTGTTGAGTATATAGTTTAGAAGACATACAAAAACACGTGTGGGATGTTTTGTCCCTGACAATAATGAAATTCTAACAAAACACAAAGTTAAACGGTAATTTTAACGGACAATATATTATGTCTTTTACGAACCATAAAGAAGTCGGTTCTTAATTATCTGACTGCGAGTTTGAAAAAGAATTCTCTAACCTCTTCCCTCGGCAACTGCTCGCTCGCTGCTGCTCGTTATAATAGTATCTCAGAGTCTGTGTATGCACATATCAGATTCACAGACGTACAACTTTCAATGTGTCTTTTGGATCTTTTACCTAATCATTTTACTGCCTCGCGCCTGATTCAATTGCTCAAGCAGAAATGGATGCGTTAAACATCTGAATTGAAACCGTCCGCAAAACGGAAACGGTACGTATCGAGACATGGGTTGCTATTCAAAACAGTTTCTTCTCACTCGCCCCTACAAGGTGTAGAAGTTTGTAACGGGAGCTTCCGAAGACCCTGTATATCATCCCATTTGTACAGAAAATATGAACAGAAAAAAATTTTGCTCCATACATTTTCGTGCTGTTAGTATGCAGGGAATTGCTAGGAGTTTCCGAGTGTTCGAATTTTGGTTCGCCCGGTATGTGTGTAAAACATACGTGACATATGATTACATGGTCGGATATGCAGGCAAAAAGCTTGTTACCTTATACAACGGGCAGTACATACCGTAATATCAACACAACGTGCATATTATCTGGGGTGGAGGGCAATTGTGTTGACATTTTATGGACGTTAAGGATCACAAAAGGGAATCCCTGGATGGAAGGCGACGTTCTTTCCGAGAAACACTTCTGAGAAAATTTAGAGAAGCGGTATCTGGAGATGACTGCCGAACAATTCTACTGCCACCAAAATACGAGGGTGAGTCAAATGAAAACCTTAAATATTTTTTTTAGATATTATTTATTGTGCAGAAGTGGTACAAAGCTGTATCACTTTTCAACATAATCTCCACCACGCTCAATGAAAGTCCTCCAGCGATTACAAAGTTCATAAATTCCTTTAGAAAAAAATTATTTTGGTAGTCCGCGCAACCACTCCTGCACCGCGTGGCGCACCTCTTCATCAGAACGGAACTTCTTTCCACCCATTGCGTCTTTGAGTGGTCCAAACATATGGAATTAACTGGTCTGGTGGAAGAGGAAGAAACTCAAAATGCAGGTCTGTGATTGTTGCAACTGTTGTACGGGCAGTGTGAGGCCTTGCATTGTCATGTTGCAAAAGGACACCTGCTCACAGCAATCCAGGCCGCAGATGATATTTTAGTTTGCATGATGCACTAGTGACAGTGGTCCCTCTAGGCATGTAAAGCTCCAAAATAACGCCTTTCTCTTCCCAAAAGAGAGTCAGTATAGCCTTCCCTGCCGATGGTTCTGTTCGAAACTTCTTTGGTTTTGGTGATTAGGATGGCGCCATTCCTTGCTCGCTCTCTTCGTTTCCGCTTGGTGGAAGTGAACCCAGGTTTCGTCCACAGTAACGATTCTTGCAAGGAAGCCATCAGCTTCTCGTTCAAAGCGCCGAAGAAGTTCCTCACAAGCATCAACACGTCGTTCTCTCATTTCAGTAGTCAGCTGCCGTGCACCCATTTTGGAGACACTTTGTGAAACTGGAGCACATCATGCACAATGTGGTGTGCTGACCCATGAGTAATCTGTGGCAGCGCGGGATTAGCCGAGCGGTCTAGGGCGCTACAGTCATGGACTGTGCGGCTGGTCCCGGCGGAGGTTCGAGTCCTCCCTCGGGCATGGGTGTGTGTGTTTCTCCTTAGGATAATATAGGTTAAGTAGTGTGTAAGCTTAGGGACTGATGGCTTTAACAGTTAAGTCCCATAAGATTTCACACACATTTTAACTAATCTATAAACATGCTGCAATGTCATTCAGTGTCACTCGGCGGTTTTCCTTCACTATGGCTTCAACTGCTGCAATGTTGTATGGAGACAGAACTCGTTGTGCCTGACCTGGACGAGGAGCATCTTCCACTGAAGTCACACCATCTGCGAACTTCCTACTCCATTCGTAGATTGCTGCTTTGACAAATATGCATCACCGTAGTGAACCTTCATTCGTCGATGCATTTCAATAGGTTTCACACCTTCACTACGCTAAAATCGAGTACCAGAACGCTGTTCTTCCCTGGTGCAAGTCGCAAGTGGGCGGCCATCTTTATACTGATACTGCGACGATGTGTGTGCATCTGCACTATGCTGCCACCTACAGGCCATTCTGCACGCTGTTTGTAGTAAGCTTACCAACTTACAGGATAACGGCGCGAAATTTCGATTTGTTATTAAAAATTTAATGTTTTCATTTGACTCACCCTCGTACGTTGCACGGAAGACCCACGGAGATAAGACTACAGAAATTACGGCTGGTAAGGAGGCATGCGGACATTTTTCCCTCGTTCTGTTTGCGAGTGGAACATAAAGGGAAATGTCAAGTGGTGTTATAGGTATCGTCCGCCACGCACCGAGAGCACCCGTGAAGCTCGTAGTGCTGCAAACGCGTGCGGAGTCTCAGCCGGGGAGCGAGATGTGGTCGGTGGTGGTCTTGGACACCCCAGGGAGCCATTACCTCTCCGCGTGGCCCTCACACGCGCTCCCTTGGCGACTTGCAAGTACGGTGGACCGTCTCCATCCTACGGGAGCCGGTGTCACTCTGGAGCTTTCCTCCCAAATGTGTAGTTGGAGCGAATGTTCAGCAGTTCGATTTCGCAATGCGCTCTGTAGACACTGTGCTCGGTTTTGGAGCGCAGATGGGTGTCGATCGCAGGCCACCGTAACAGCTGGTGATTCGAACTCCAGAGAGTTTTCATATTCCGCGTCGCCTTTCTGTGAGCTATACTCGTTTATCTACAGCAGTGTCCACTGAAAAGAAGTCTACGATGTCTGAAGCGTACACAGACCATCCTGTTTTATTGCCCATTCCGTTAAGAGTTCATTGTTGTTGTTGTTGTTGTTGTGGACTTCAGCCCTGAGACCGGTATGATGCAGCTCTCCATGCTGCTCTATCCTGTGCAAGCTTCTTCATCTCCCAGTACCTACTGCAACCTACATCCTTCTGAATCTGCTTAGTGTGTTCGTCTCTTTGTCTCCCTCTACGATTTTTACCCTCTACGCTGCCCTCCAATACTAAATTTGTGATCCCTTGATGCCTCAGAACATGTCCTACCAACCAATCCCTTCTTCTTGTCAAGTTGTGCCACAAACTCCACTTCTCCCCAATTCTATTCAATACCTCCTCATTAGTTATGTGATCTACCCAACTAATCTTCTGTAGCACCACATTTCGAAAGCGTCTATTCTCTTCTTGCCCAAACTATTTATCGTCCACATTTCACTTCCATACATGGCTACACTCCATACAAATACTTTCAGAAACGATTTCCTGACACTTAAATCTATACTCGATGTTAATAAATTTCTCTTCTTCAGAAACGCTTTCCTTGCCATTGCCAGACTACATTTTATATCCTCTTTACTTCGGCCATCATCAGTTTTATGTTCCCCAAATAGCAAAACTCCTTTACTACATTAGGTGTCTCATTTCCTAATCTAATTCCCTCAGCATCAGCAGACTTAATTCGAATACATTCCATTATCCTCGTTTTGCTTTTGTTGATGTTCATCTTATATACTCCTTTCAAGACACTGTCCATTCCGTTCAACTGCTCCTCCAAGTCCTTTGCTGTCTCTGACAGAATTACAATGTCATCGGCGAACCTTAAAGTTTTTATTTCTTCCTCATGGATTTTAATACCTACTCCGAATTTTTCTTTTGTTTCCTTCACTGCTTGCTCAATATACAGATTGAACAACATCGGGGAGAGGCTACAACCCTGTCTCACTCCCTTCCCAACCGCTGCTTCCCTTTCGTGCCCCGCGACTCCTACAACTGCCATCTGGTTTCTGTACAAATTGTAAATAGCCTTTCGCTCCCTGTATTTTACCCCTGCCACCTTCATAATTTGAAAGAGAGTATTCCAGTTAACATTGTCAAAAACTTTCTCTAAGTCTACAAATGCTAGAAACGTAGGTTTGCCTTTCTTAATCTTTCTTCTAAGATAAGTCGTAAGGTTAGTATTGCCTCACGTGTTCCAACATTTCTACGGAATCCAAACTGATCTTCCCCGAGATCGGCTTCTACCAGTTTTTCCATTCGTCTGTAAAGAATTCGTGTTAGTACTTTACAGCTGTGACTTATTAAACTGGTTAGGCTTTCAAAAACCAAGATGTTTTGGTTGGGTAGAAAATCCCCCATTCCCTGCCTGGTGCTCCAGGTGCTACACACACACACACACACACACACACACACACACACACAAGTACATTATTTCGTTCGGTATAACGAAGTGACTGACAGCTAGTTGTTTATAAGACACTGTCATAGCGACAACCAAACTTGGCATAAGCAAAGCCGACAGATTAAAACCAATACCGGTATTATAATTCTGATAAACCGGTATTTTTTGGCATTTGTCTGTTCTCGGTTATAACAGGTGCTTTCATTTTTGGTTTTTCACTAATAACAGAGCAAAGAAACCGAAATATCAATTAGCGATAACAGTAGTGCTTAAATTTTTCGTCCTTAAATAAACGTTTCTTACGGGGGGTAGGTCGTCAAACGAGCCGACTTGGAGCAGGAGAGGCACCTCAGGACATTTTATTTTCTACTGTCTATACTTTTACAAATAAATTCATAAAACGTTGTCAGCGTGACCAGGAAGGATTCGGGATTCACACTCATAGCAGTGGAAGTTCAAAAACATAACAAAATAAATTTTTTTACACGTGAAATTTCATCATTTTTTCGCTTACTATTGGCTGCATTGGTTGCTATAGGTACATTTTTCTTCACAAGTAACGGAGATTCTTTGATGAATTTTGCACAGCATACAAACCAATCTTACAGGTGTATGAAACTCTAGAATTTTCCAAATCTATTAAAAACCGTGGTAAAAAATTACAAAATTTGATTTTTTTTCTATACATAAAGTTTAAAACGTAACAGTTCATTCATTTTTCATAAATTAAATAGATTCTAGAGTTTCAGACACCTGTAAGTATGGTTTGTATGCTGTGCAATATTGATTCAACAGTCTCTCTTACTTATGAAGAAAAGTGTACCTATAGCAACAAATGCAGCCAATAGTAAATGAAAAAATGATGAAATATCACATGTAAAGAAATTATTTTGTTATATTTTTGAACTTCCGCTGCTTGGAGTTTGAATGCTGAATCCTTCCTGGTCATGCTGACCAATTATTACTTTTCGAGAAATGCAGCGAACGGTGAAAGGGCTAAGCTGTCTTTTATTTGCGTATTAGATTTAATATTTTGATTGTATGTGTTCTAGATGTGAGACAGTCACTTTTTTTCAAGCTTTGTTAGATTTCTTCGTTAATACAGGAAATAACATGAATAAAAAAGCGAAATCAGTTACTTGAAAAAAAGGTTATATTCCGAGGTTTTAACATTCATGTTAAAGTGGCATGGAAAAAATATGATACAAATGAAAACCAGTTGTTTCAGCCATCTCTACAGCCAACCATGGCATGAGATTGGTGCCATCTTCTGCCCTGCGTGCTGTTGTGATATCGCTCCGCTAACTCCGCTACCAATCCGATTACCAGTCATCAGGAGACAACGGTACCGGACTGTGACGTAATACCTCTGATTTGTTCGTATTTTCTTTGTTTCTCTGGGTGGTATGTTGTTTTCTCGTAATGCGTGATTCTAACAATGAAATGTGTCAGCAAAGTGGTAAGTCCATTGTGATACTACAAAGCAAACTAAATACTTCTCCTTAACAGGGAAAGTATCGCCGTAGTGAGCAGAGTACTACACTGGAGTTTCTACCGAAGCTGCACGGAAATTAAAACGACGAACCCACAATATCCGCCTCCCTCCCCATTTACCATCCCAACTGTCAATCACTTTGTTTTAATCCAGGTATAATAGAGGATGACTGCGAAACAGACTAAGGCACAAAGAAGTGGACGAAAATGAGAGTGAGAGAGAGAGAGAGAGATGGTGACGGAGTGAGAGAGAGAGAGAGAGAGAGAGAGAGAGAGATGGTGACGGAGTGAGAGAGAGAGAGAGAAATTATTGATGTTGACTGAGTAAGAGACAGGGAAGGAATGCACGGAAATAGAATTACGATATTCGCTTCAAACTCAAGCTCTTAACGACAATCTCCATCAGCTTTGCCAAGATCATCCGATTGTCCCAACTGCTGTGACTGCCTTAAAAATCGACCTCTGACTGATCGAGCAAAATTATCGTGAGGTCATGCTGCCAGAGACGGTTGCTGATGGCCCGCATTAGAAAGTGGAATAAAACGGCCAGTGACCGAATATAGTCACGAAATTAATAAAATATTGTTGGTCAACATATATAATTTAATTATACAAACGCAACTCATTTTCTCTTGTAGTAGTTTGCGGCTTGAATACAAAATTAAATACAATTTGCTTATCTGCGGATGCTCAGACGAAGGATAATCCAGAAAACTGTGATTATTCTGCCATGGATCCAGCACATTGATTAATGTATTGTTGTAAACGTTTTAATTATAACATAATTAATGCTATAATCACTATTATTAACTGTTCCATTCTTAATTAGCAATTAGGTATCAATTTGCAGAGAGGAATAGTGCTACGTACTGCTGTTACAGTTTCATTCACGGTTAATTTTTTCACACTAAGGGAAGTTTCAGTGAAGGACGTGGAGGACGCCTGTGAAAGACGCAATACGACAATAAACACAATTTTTAAAATATTTATTTGAGGTTCATGATGTTTCGATGAATGTGTATGCAATATGCATCATTGTGCAAAAGTGAAGGACGAAAGGACGTTTCGCATGATGTGACGCTGCCAATTGAGGTAGCTTAATAAAATTGAACCATACACTGAAAGAACTGCTGTAGTACGCTTATAGTGTAGGAGGTAACAGAGATTATTCCATTCAATCTCGACATGGTGGTGCAGCAACCTTCTATTGTTACTATTTAAAAAACAATCACAAGTTGCCCAATGTCTTGATTAACTTAAGAACGATGCGTTTCGCGCGGATACGGTAACATCAGGTTATGTTAAAATATCAGATATTGTTTGCCCATATAACCTGATGATGCCCTGTAAAGGCGAAACGCGTCACTCTTAAGTTATTAAAGAACGTTCTGCAGCCTACGACTGGGGCATCGCTCTAAACAGAGTTTCTGATCATCGCTGAAGACAATACACGAGCTGCCAAGTGACCCCATACAGGCCATCAAACTGGTAGGCAGTTCTTATGAAAGAGGGTTCCTTTCCACGACCAAATCGGTTGGCAGATAGTGGTTAATTGGTGGTCCATGCGGACGCGTTTTACTAATCTCCCAATCCCTTACCACACGTGCTCGACAGGACTTTAGTTAGTGGAACGGACAGGCCAGTCCATTCGCCGATTATCCTCGTGGCTCATGAGCTCCTCTACCTGAGCTATTCCATGTGGCGGTGCATTGTTATTCGTAGAAATGACGTCAGAACCGAGTGCTACAAGGAAAGACATACGTCGAGAAAGAGTACAGTGCCACAGTGAGTGTACCGTGTTCAAATGTTTGGAGATACACATTGAAGAGTCAAAGAAACTGGCACACATGCCTAACATCGTGTGGGGCCCCCACGAGCACGCAGAAGTGCCGCAACACGACGTGGCATGGAGTCGACTAATGTCTGAAATAGTGCTGGAGGGAGCTGACACCCTGAATCCAGCAGGGCTGTCCATAATTCCGTAAGAGTACGAGGGGGTGGAGCTCTCTTCTGAACAGCACGTTGCAAAGCATCCCAGATATGCTCAATAATGTTCATGTCTGGGAAGTTTGGTGGCCAGAGGGAAGTGTTTAAATTCAGAAAAGTATTCCAAGAGCCACTATGTAGCAATTCTGGACGTGTGGGGTGACGCATTGTCCTGCTGGAATTGCCCACGTCCGTCAGAATGCACAGTGTACTTGAATGGATGCAAGCGATCAGACAGGAAGCTTATACGTATCACCTGTCAGAGTCGTATGTAGACGTGTCAGGGGTCCCACATCACTCCAACTGCACACGCCCCACACCGTTACAGAGCCTCCACCAGCTTCAACAGTCCCCTGCTGACATGCGGGGTCTATTTGAAAACCATCAGTGACTGCAACTGGTGGCTGTCTATTACACCTGCAAATTTACAGTACCTATTTTTTCTGCGCCTGTCTTCTGTTACTAACGTGAGTGTTAATAATTGCTTCTGCAGCGGCCTTGCTTCTTCTAAGACCAAACTAATCCTTTCTTAATATGTTTTTTATTTTCCATTCCATTCTTCGGTAACATACTCCTGTGAGCATCTTTGAGGCATGAGATACGAGGGTGATTGTGTGATAACTTGCATATCCACTCCTGCCCTCTTTGGAGGTGCAATAAATATTCTGTATATATAATTTGATGAAACGTTCTTACTTACATACAGGGTGTTTCAAAAACGACCGGTATATTTGAAACGGCAATAAAAACTAAACGAGCAGCGATAGAAATACACCGTTTGTTGCAATATGCTTGGGACAACAGTACATTTTCAGGCAGACAAACTTTCGAAATTACAGTAGTTACAATTTTCAACAACAGATGGCGCTGCGGTCTGGGAAACTCTATACTACGATATTTTCCACATATCCACCATGCGTAGCAATAATATGGCGTAGTCTCTGAATGAAATTACCCGAAACCTTTGACAACGTGTCTGGCGGAATGGCTTCACATGCAGATGAGATGTACTGCTTCAGCTGTTCAATTGTTTCTGGATTCTGGCGGTACACCTGGTCTTTCAAGTGTCCCCACAGAAAGAAGTCACAGGTGTTCATGTCTGGCGAATAGGGAGGCCAATCCACGCCGCCTCCTGTATGTTTCGGATAGCCCAAAGCAATCACACGATCATCGAAATATTAATTCAGGAAATTAAAGACTTCGGCCGTGCGATGTGGCCGGGCACCATCTTGCATAAACCACGAGGTGTTCGCAGTGTCGTCTAAGGCAGTTTGTACCGCCACAAATTTACGAAGAATGTCCAGACAGCGTGATGCAGTAATCGTTTCGGATCTGTAAAATGGGCCAATGATTCCTTTGGAAGACATGGCGGCCCAGACCAGTACTTTTTGAGGATGCAGGGACGATGGGACTGCAACATGGGGCTTTTCGGTTCCCCATATGCGCCAGTTCTGTTTATTGACGAAGCCGTCCAGGTAAAAATAAGTTTCGTCAGTAAACCAAGTGCTGCCCTCATGCATATCGCCGTCATCAATCCTGTGCACTATATCGTTAGCGAATGTCTCTCGTGCAGCAATGGTAGCGGCGCTGAGGGGTTGCCGCGTTTGAATTTTGTATGGATAGAGGTGTAAACTCTGGCGCATGACACGATACGTGGACGTTGGCGTAATTTGGACCGCAGCTGCAACACGGCGAACGGAAACCCGAGGCCGCTGTTGGATCACCTGCTGCACTAGCTGCGCGTTGCCCTCTGTGGTTGCCGTATGCGGTCGCCCTACCTTTCCAGCACGTTCATTCGTCACGTTCCCAGTCCGTTGAAATTTTTCAAACAGATCCTTTATTGTATCGCTTTTCGGTCCTTTGGTTACATTAAACCTCCGTTGAAAACTTCGTCTTGTTGCAACAACACTGTGTTCTAGGCGGTGGAATTCCAACATCACAAAAATCCTCTGTTCTAAGGAATAAACCATGTTGTCTACAGCACACTTGCACGTTGTGAACAGCACACGCTTACAGAAGAAAGACGACGTACAGAATGGCGCACCCACAGACTGCGTTGTCTTCTATATCTTTCACATCACTTGCAGCGCCATCTGTTGTTGAAAATTGTAACTACTGTAATTTCGAAAGTTTGTCCGCCTGAAAATGTACTATTGTCCCAAGCATATTGCAACAAACGGTGTATTTCTATCGCTGCTCGTTTAGTTTTTATTGCCGTTTCAAATATACCGGTCATTTTTGAAACACCCTGTACATTGCATTCACCGAGACTTCAAGAACCTTATATAAGGATATATTCAAACAAAGTGTTTTTTCACGAGCCGTATTGTCTTACAAAGAAACCCTTTACAGAACCTTTCCTTAATTTGAAACAATTAAATGTAAACGAAACTCTAACTCAAGTAGCTAGCATTATTCACCAAATAGTAAATTAACAGTGGTAGAATTAATGGTAGTTATTACAGCATTTACATTTACATCACTACTGCAACCAATATGCTGGCTCTGTAACAGCAGCGTCATGGGTTTCGGGATTATCCTGGACGTGGGTTTGAGCATCCACAGCTAAACAATTTGTATTTAATTCTGTATTCAAGTCGTGAACTATTATAACCCAATCAGGCCCGAACACATCCAACACAATTGTGTACTTCGGCATGTGTGTAACTTTTTAGCATCACGCTCTGTTTTTAATGAATCAATATGCGAATAACAACTAGCCAGTTCAGATTCAGCTGTTGGCTGTCAATTTATGATTGAAATTGACGCGGGCGTTCTCGTTGATTATTGCGAGTATTTGTTGTCCAAATAAATAAATGAGAGCTTTATTAAATAATCTTAATGTCGTTACTAGGCATCAAAATTAGACTGTAGGAACGTTGTACTAAAAGTAAGAAGTCTTCTAACGTATTTCAGGAATATCTTCGTCAGTGAATTTCCTCTTCTTAGCGAAAATTCTGTAGATGTAACAACTTGAAGACAGTCTTCAGGTTCATACGATGTGATATCACTCAGTAACAAAAATAAACCATAGACTACACTGGATAATTGAATAGCCACCAGAATATGATAGTCGTGTTACGACCTAGGTGAAAACAAATCTTATATCACCGCCAGTATCAGAAGAACAAGTAATATTTATGCAAAGTATACCCCATTTGAAGAATGATTTATATTATGAATTTGTTAGTTCAATGGCAATGTAAATGTAGCACATCTCCGCAAGCATCGTTAGTGGTGTTTGGAAATAACCAAGAAGATGAATCGATCGGACTATAGTCGCCAAATGTGCTATTGGTTCGAGGCGTACGCCTGCGACGTGCATAAGAAGCAATTATGTGTACAGGCTGTCTTCGCTTCTAACGTCTGAGAGTGATACACAACGTCATGAGAAGCTACTTATGTCAGAGACAGAAACTTGGCTGATTATACCCAACGGCGCTTGGCGTTCTTTATTATTTACACGCCCGGGAGCGATGAATTTCAGTGAACTATCGTGGTTTACTAACAATGTGTGCAGCGTCTTACCTACATAAGTAAATTTATTGCGTGATTTTAATCAAAGACGCCTCAATAATGAATGTCTCTAACTGGAGAAGATATTTTAGAAGCGAATCCGGAATTTCAGTTCTGTTCGGCATACCGTCAGCGGCACTGTCGTTGAACGACTTTGGACTTCAAACTTAAATGTTTCTGAAATGAATAAAATTAATATATGACTTTTCTTTCAGAATGCGGCTACTGAGCTGTAGTAACAACTCTAAGACCCAAAAAAAGGGTACACCTGCCTAGTATCGTACAGGGGTCATGCGTGCACGCAGAAGTGCGGAAGCACGACGCAGCAGGGAGTCGACTAATGTCTGCAGTAGTGCTGAAAGGAACTGACACCATCAATTCTGCAGGGCTGACCATAAATCCGTAAGAGGGCGTGAGGGTGGAGATCTCTTCCGAGCAGGACATATCAAGAAAGCACAGATATGATAATAATGTTCGTGCCTGGGGAGTTTGGTGGCCAGCGGAAGTATTTAAACTCAAAACACTGTTCCTGGAGCCACTCTGTAGCACTTCTGGATGTGTAGGGTTTCGCATTGTCCTGCTGGAACTGACCAAGTCCGTCAGAATGCACAATGGACATGAATAACTTCAGGAGATCACACAGGATGCTTACGTGCGTGCCACCTGTCAGAATCGTATCAAGACATATCAAGGGTCCCATATCACTAGCCCCACACCTCCACCATCTTGAACAGTCCCCTACTGACATTCACAGACTATGGATTCATCAGGTTGTCTCCATACCCGTACACGTCCGTCCGCTCGATACAATTTGAAACGAAACTCTTCCGACCAGGCACCATTTTTCCAGTCATCAACAGTCCAATGTCGGTGTTGACGGGTCCAGACGAGGCGTAAAGCTTTTTGTCGTGCAGTCACCAAGGGTATAGGAGTGGGCCTTTGGCTCCAAAAACCCATAACGATGATGTTTCGTTGAATGGTTCGCTCGCGGACACTTATTGATGGCCTAGCATGGTAATCGGCAGCAATTTTCAGAAAATTTGCATTTATGTCACGTTCTTGCAGGATCTTTTTCCGGTCACAGCGATGTTTTA
This sequence comes from Schistocerca nitens, assembly GCF_023898315.1. NCBI lineage: Eukaryota > Metazoa > Arthropoda > Insecta > Orthoptera > Acrididae > Schistocerca > Schistocerca nitens. The sequence continues at coordinate 42,896,832 of NC_064623.1, read as the reverse complement.
CCGGAATCCTGATACAGAACACTCGTTAAATGCTAGTACGGTAAAATCTCCACTTTGTCGTTACCTAGGAGATGCTGTGTCCCACCGCTCGTGCACCGAATAGAACACCAAGTTCAAACTCACTTAAATATTGATGACCCGCCATTGTAACAGAAGTAACCGATTTAAGAATTTCGCCAGACGCTTCATGTTTTATATAGGCGTTGCTGATAGCAGCGATCTACTGTGCCTGTTTACATATCTCTGTATTGGAATACCCGTTCCTATATCAGTCTCTTTGGCGCTTCAGTGTAAAATTTTTAGTTTTTGTAGCAGTAACTTATTGTAAAATTAAAAAAAAAAGAAAATCTGTGTCGATCAACGTCACTCCACTTGCGGGTAAGGCCGAGCGATTATTTGTTATCTGATAATTGTAGATTGTTCTGAAACATATTCATTAACTGAAAAATGTATCATAGTAATTTAATATCAATACTAATTTCAGGATAACAGACAAGGGTCATACGGAAGGTAAAGAACTTCTTTTCCATAGAAATTTCTATTTGATGTAATTGTACGAAATTGTATTTTGCATACAATTGCTACTTTTTTACGTAGGGACTGTTCAAATTTAGGCATTTGTCTTACCGTTTCATGAGTATGTCTATGATTCGTGCATATTGAGCGTATATCACTACGCACCTTATACTTGGCAGGAGCGTCAACTTCGCTACAGATTTTAAAATTGCACAGCTAAGCGGTAAACAACCGTAATATATCGTATCTGTCGCCAGCCTGACGCGGATGAATACGAAGGTTTGCGGTCGCTCGGCGGCGGTGGTAGGGGTACGCTGGCACGTGTGAAAACAAAACTTTCTTTACTCTCCGAATGACCCGCGGAGAAAGGAAAGTTAAGGACAAAATGTGATCACAAGTATGCTCTATAAATTGGAAGAAACACACGGTCTACTTCTTGACCACTCAAAACTGGCTGACCACGTGGTGTTTTACGTGACAACCATGAGTCCTTTTCATCAGGTAATTTAACACACTCCCTTGGCCTTGTTAACGCATATTTATCATTTTAAAATTTCTATGAGATCAAGTTCTAACGTATCCAGGTAACATTTTTTTCAAATCACCCGATTTGCATTTGTACACAGGCAACATTTTCAGACTGAAAACTGTTATGGTGTCAACTGTATGGTGCAACAAACACAACTGTGTGGCAAATTCGTAAATTAACATGCAGACAGTAGCAAAAAAAAAAAAGTTCATCATACTCACTAGGCTTTTGAAGGCGGTTTTTTCTACACCCAATGAGTCACTTGGTTGTGCTGACAAAGAGAAGGGACAACATGGTAGGAAATCTGTTAAGACACCAAGGAAATGACCTCCACGGTACTAGAGGGACCTATAGAGGGCTGAAACTAGAAGAAGACAGGTTTGAATACGTCCATATAATAATTGAAGACGTAGATTGCGAGTGGTGACGGTACTATAATGGCTCTGAGCTCTATGGGACTTAACATCTGAGGTCATCAGTCCCCTAGAACTTAGAACTACTTAAACCTAACTAACCTAAGGACATCACACACATCTATGCCCGAGGCAGGATTCGAACTTGCGACCGTAGTGGTCACGCGGTTCCAGACTGAAGCGCCTAGAACCGCACGGCCACACCGGCCGGCCCCGTTACTGTAAGATGAATAGGTTCTCACAGGAGAGGAATTCGTGGCGGACTGCATCAAACCGGTCAGAAGATTGATGACTGCTTTCTTACTCTCTCTATAATCATGAGTGACACACAAAAATGGAAAAAAAAATACGGAAACATCGAAAACAGAATGTTACCATGCAGGTGCAGGAAACTCGTTCGAATTCAGAATATATGTCAATCTTCTCGAAATGGATAAATATGAGTCCTGTACGGTTTACGTGGGTATTTTACACCATTCTTGCAGCAAAAAGTGGCAAGTAAGGAAGATGAAGGTGGATAACGATTACGCCTAGTTATATTCCATATGCATAAAAGGTCAATAATATGGTGATCTGTTGACTTTGGTGACCAGCACAGATCCCAAGATATCTCACCATTCTCATAAAATCAGACGTGACGACGTGAGCTGTGTGAACAAAGACTCTGCCCCTTCCGACAGAGTATTACCATGTGGTCCATACCACGATTGGTTACCCAAATTATCACCGAATCCTCAACCACGTTTCCACTCATGAAACGTAAACTTGGCTAGAAGTCGGAAACAGAGAGAGGCGAGACTTATCTGGCCAAATGGTATTATTCCACTGCTCCATTGTTCAGGAATTTATGGCTTCTGCAACACGTTTTCCCGTTACTGGCATTTGCCTCACTGACGAGTGGTTTGAGATCCGCATCTCGCCCTGCAATTTCCTGCTTATTCTGCTCCCGTCGTATTTTTTTGGTGCTGACACGCTGTTTTCCAGTGCAACATTCATTCAATTCTTTAATGATTTTAGCATCTACCATGCTCTTATTTTTCGTCATAATCCTCTTCAATGACCGTCCGTCATAACCACCCAACACAAGACTTTCTTTCGTTCGCGTTCGGACTTGTTTCTCCACTTTCCCCAAATGCAGCAGAAGTCTTCGATACAGTGCCTCTCGAAACAGCAAACACTTCTTCTCCGTTGGTTATGGAAGCGTACCATACGATCACCAACAATTCGCCCACGTTCGAAGTTACTGAACTCCGACATAAGCATTCACAACTACACAGAACACTGTTCTACACACAACTGAAGAACTGAAGACGTTGGACTTTGGTCAGATACATTACAGCAATCTCTTGCCTTCACTACCATCTGCATTCGCGGTCCAGCATTCATATATTGCAGTTTTCTCATATTTTTATGCAATTCCTGCAGGATTCCTCATCCATTGTAAACACCGGGATTAAATTTTACTTGAAGTTTGATAGTTTGGTCTGGTTGTTTGGGGAAGGAGACCAGACAGCGAGGTCATCATCGGTCTCATTGGATTACGGAAGGATGGGGAAGGAAGTCGGCCGTGCCCTTCCAAAGGAACTATCCCGGAATTTGCCTGTAGCGACTCAGGGAAATTACAAAAAACGTAAATCAGGATGGCAAGACGAGGGATGGAACCGTCGTCCTCCCAAATGCGAGTCCAGTGTGCTAGCCACTGCGCCACCTCGATCCGTTTGAAGTCTGACTTGCATCTGCCGAGAAGGAACATTTTGTACAGCTTTCTGTAGGAGGACGTATCGAAGGCGTGACTGGAAACGCGCGAAGACGCCACACTTAGCGATCCACTCGGGATAAACTTCAGGTGGAACCAAGACCGATGAAGACATACGACCTGGCGCTGAGCGGCCGCCCCCACCGCTCCACGTGGGATCTAGCCCCTCTACCTCCTCCCCCAATTACCCCCACCCCCGTTCCCCCCGCCAACCACCGGCTCAGCTCCTAGGGACACACCTCCCACGGGAGCAGTGGGATCGGCTGCTCGTCTCTGGGGCGTGATCCATTAGTCGCCGCGATCGACAACTTGTTGAGCACTGATGGATGGACCCGGTGACCAGGTGGCCAGCACCCTCTCACAGCCGTCTGATGGCAGTATTACTCTCACCTGCCGTCTAGTATTGATTCTTACTTCACAGCACGCAGGTGTTCAAACCTGTAGCGCCATTCTACACTGTTGATCTCAATGTAGGGTAGAAACATCAATCACTACTTTCAAAGGCGTATTATGAAGGGCGCACGAAATTCTGTTATCACTTCACACCTTTAGTGGGCAACAACTTGTGGGAAATAACTTCTTCTGTGTACGCCAAAAGATACGAGATAAAGCCATCCACTGAGGGCAGAATACAGCAATCCCAGCCTCCAGAGAGGCACAACTTGGTTACAGTCACACATTATAGAGGGCGCTGTAAGACCGACTACGTGATGATTCCGCATTAGTGTCAGATAGCTCCCAAGTGAAAGAACGGCTCCACTCAGTATTCGTCCTGTATCCGACCAGTATCTCCTCAGTAACCATAAATACTTCAAGACAACATCTCGTAAATTGACTGCCTAGAAGACCCAAAATAAACATTCTGTAATGACTCTGAGCACTATGGGACTTAACTTCTGAGGTCATCAGTCCCCTAGAACTTAAAACTACTTAAACGTAAATAACCTAAGGACATCACACACATCCATGCCCGAGACAGGATTCGAACCTGCGACCGCAGCGTTCGCGCGGTTGCAGACTGTAGCGTCTAGAACCGCTCGGACACTCCGGTTGGCAAACATTCTATAACTGATGGTAGTCATCGTTCGCTAAGTCAAGACTTTACAAGACGTAGCCAGGGCAATGCACTTCAACTTGGAACTACTGCCGTGCACTATCTTCACTCCAATGTTAAATTGAAGGGAAGAGTTCCCTCCGATTCTTTTTACTTTGTTAAAAGAAAATCTTTGAATCATCAGTATTCTGACTGGTTGGACGCCGCCTGCCGCGAATTCCTCTACAGGGCCAACCATTTTATCTCAGAGCTGCTCTTGCAATCTACGTCCTCGATTATTTACTAGATGTATTCCAGTCTCTGTCTTCCACAGTCGCTTTTACACTCTACAGCTCCCTCTAGTACCATGGAGGTAGTTCCCCGATGTCGTAACATCCTCACATCCTGTCTCTCCTACTTTTCCATACATTTCATTCCCCAGCGATTCTGTGGAGAACCTTATTATATCTTACCTCTTCACCTAATTTTCAGCATTTTCTATAGCACCACATTTCATATGCTTCGACGCGTTAAGTTTTTCCCACAGTCCATGTTTCACCACCATACAATCTCAGAAGTTTCTTCCTCGAATTAAGGCCTATGTTTGACACTAGTAGACTTTTCTTGGTCAGGAATACGCCTTTTACCATTCCTAGTCTGCTTTTCATGTCCTCCTTGCTCCGCCCGTCAGTAGGCCATTTTTCTGCCTAGGTTGCAGAATTCTTTAATTTCATCTGCTTTGTGACCATCAATTCCGATGTTAAGTTTCTCAATGTTCTCATTTCTGCTACTTCTGATTAGTTTCGCCTTTCTTTGATTTACTCTCCATCTATATTTTGTACTCATTAGACCGTTCATTCCATTCAGCACATCCTGTAGTTCCTCTTAATTTCTACTGACGATAGCAATATCGTCAGCGAATCTTGTTCTCGATATCGTGCCACCTTGAATTTCAGTTTCACTCTTGAACCTATCTTTTATTTACGCTATTGCTTCCTTGAAGATATCGAACGGTAGGGCGAAACATTACATCCCTGTCGTACATCTTTTTTAATCTGAGCACTTCTTTCTAGGTCTATTTCTGATATTGTTTCCTTTTGGGTCTTGTACATACCGTAAATTACATTTTTTTCCTAAAATTTACTCCTACGTTCCACAGAATTTCGAACATTTTGGGCCATTTGATACTGTCGAATGTTTTTCCCGACCGGCAAATCATGATTTTCCTTCAGCCTTGCTTGCATTATCAATCATAACTTCATAACTACCACACTGCTCATTAAATGTCTTTTCTATTCGTCTGTAAATTATCCTTGTCTGCATTTTGGATGCATGAACCTTTAAGCTGACTGTGCGATGATTCTCTCACTTCTTGGTTCCTGCAATATTCGTCAATAGTCTTTATTTTCACTTCTTAGAAATTCCAATGGAATGTTGCCATATTTGATTATAAGTCCTCCAAAGATCTTTCAAATTCTGACTCCAAAATGCGGGACATCTCTTCACAGTCGACTTCTTCTATCACGTCACCAGAAAAGTCCTCTCCCTCGTAGAGGCGTTCAGTGTAGTCGTTCCACCTTTCCGTTGTCCCCTCTGCCGTTATCAGTGGAATTCCCAGTCGGCCGCTGTGGCGAGCGGTTCGAGGTGCTTCAGTACGGAACCGCGCTGCTGCTACGGTCGCAGGTTCGAATCCTGCCTTGGGCACGGATGTGTGTGATGTCCTTAGGTTAGTTAGGTTTAAGGAGTTCTAAGTCTAAGGGAGTGATGAACTCAGATGTTAAATCCCACAGTGCTTAGAGCCATCTGAACCATTTTTGAAATTCCCATTATGTTCTTAATATTACCGCCCTTGCTTTCACTTTTGCAGAAGGTTCTTTTGACTTCCCTGTATGCTGAGTCAGTCATTCCGACAGTCATTTCTTTTTCTATTGATTTACATTTTTCAAGCAAATGCCTGCTGAGGTATTCACCTCGCTGTATCTGTAGCCTCAGAAAACTTCAAGCGTATCTCTTCATTCCTCTTTCTTTCCTTATCCCACTTCTTTGTATTTTGTTATCTCCTGACTAGTCTTAAACTGCAGCGTACTGGTCATCATTACTAAATTGTGACCTGAATCTATACCTGCTCCTGGATACATCTTACATATATCTCCTATCCCATTCCTCCTACCAATCCCACATTCTCGTAGCCTCTTTATCTAGTACTTTCCCCTACAACCACATTCCAATCATCCATGACTATTAGATTTTCATTTTCATTTTCCTTTACGTACTGCATTACCCGTTCAATATCCTTATATACTTTCTCCATCGGTTTACTGTCGATTCTGAAGGGAACTAAAATATCACTCAACTGGTCAAAGAAACTCACTCTCTGTCCTACCTTCGTGTTCATATAAATATTGCTCTCGTTATTCCAATTTCTGTTGCTATTGTCATTACCTTGTACTTTCCATTTAACTTCACTGACCCCACTATATCTAGATTGGGCCTTAACATTTCCTTTTCTAACTTCCTTACCACGTTCAAATTTCTGACATTCCAAACCTCGCCTGGTAGAACGTTATCCTTTCGTTGGTTATTCAGTCTTTTTCTGACGATCACCTCCCTCTTTGCTGTCCCTTCCCGGTGATCCGAATGGGGGTCTAGCCGGGAATATTTTCCTAATGGAGAGATCATCAGTTGCACGGTTTGAACGCAGGACCTATTAAGTTTTAGTTACTAACTACCCTTAGACATCTGTTTGTTCTGACCTCTATTTCTGAGGAACGGCCAGAAGTATCAAATTGAAATTAGTGTCGTATACTAGGGTCTACGATCCCTTGGCAAAATCTGAACTTCTGAGTCAAAGTAATTAAAAGAAACGGTCATTATGACTCATGTTTTGATACTCGCAAAGTTGCTCATCAAAACCTGTAATATACATCCCGTTCATCTAGACCTAGAATCCAGAAATTTGGCAAGATCCAAGTTTTTACAGTGAAAGTAAAGTAAAAAACGCCGAAATTGTTGATTTGTAAATACAGCACACGAAAATAGCTTTTGTAGTTTGTTGTGCGCCTGTTTGTCCGACTGTTTTCTACGGACAGGTGAAGGTATAAGTTGAAATATATCCTCATCAAAACCTACAGACGACATTACATACGTAATTAAGTTTGTACGGAACCCTCGGAATACAAGTGTACAGGAACGCATCCGGTTTCTATACGGTGGCGTACAATTTTCATGTGCTGCCCTCTTAATTAGAAAATTAGAAAAATTAATGCTAAAAATTAACGTTTTCGTAAATGTTAATACACATTCCAAGGTACAACATCGTCACGTACCTGGAAACAAATATTCGATTGATATCTAAAAATGATGCAATCGAGAAAATATCGTAAATACTATATTTAATTGTCTATTCCGTAGAATATTATTCTTAGCAGATTTTCGTTATCAATATAGGAAAAACTGAAGAATCCACGGAAAGAAAACGTTGGTTCCAGAAGTCAGTTCAAAGGACTTTCAAATTAACGTGGCAAGTTACTGATATACCAAGCGTTTTACTTTTTTACTTTTAGCGGTAACGGTAAGAATGTTCTCACGGGAAGAATACGCCAAGTCGAACGTTTTCTTCCAATGTTTGCATTACACCTGTCACATCGGTTGAGTTTCTTACTCTGTGTTGTTTGAAGTCTGATAGTAGTGTGATTCTCTTCGAATCTTTAAAATGTGTGTATCGATCTGAAGATGAAGATTACAAACCATCTGTTAGTCAATCTTCGTAATGACCTTAGGGCAAAGTCTCATGAGGCAGTCAGTGACTGTAAATGCTCACTGTTTGAGTATTTCAGATAAATCATACCCGACGAAAGAGATCAACTTATCTATAATTTTAATTTGCTAGATAACTGAAATGATCAGTCTTCCTATTTAACTAGCTTCATATCTATGACATTAATTGCTCTTAGAAGTCCTAGACATGACGATTCCAATGCCAGAGATTTCTGTTTCTGATACATGGCAGGTATCAAACGAAATGATACCATTGGTGAAATTCTTGTTGGCCAAAAGGCCTTCATTACTTTGCATAGATTTATAATTTTGCAGTTTCAAATTCATCAAAGGCCAACAGTGAGGCAATTTATATGCTTACACTGAAGACGTGGGGAATGAAGGATCGAAAGCAAAATTATGTGAGTAATATCCTTCTTCGATCTGTCTCCCAAATATTTTCACCTTTGTCTTATTTCTTCTTCGCTGAGAATCTTGTTGTAACACTGGTAGATCTTCTTCTCTTTCTCGATCCCTTTTATTGTTCCGCGCCATATATTGTGTTTTCGTCACTATACAGGGTCGTGACAAGTTTCTTGTAGGTTTTCCCGTTCTTTGTTATCACACAGAGATGTTAATCACTCCTCCTTTAAATGTTGATTTGGAACTGGTCACAGTTTTCGCGAGCAGTTTTTGTTACTTTTTCCTTTAATTATTATAAATAATATTGAGATGCGCTAGGCAGAGAATCCACTATGCAATTTGTGTTGGCAGCGCTGAGTTTTATTTAAGTTTGCATTACAATTTTTGGCACCCCCAACCACTCACTTCCATACCCTCTGCAAACTGAAATACATGGACACACACACAAAATATATATATATATATATATATATATATATATATATATATATATGTACACGACCGACGAAGTATGGCTTAACTGTCCACGTGTTTCGTAGATATTGCTAAAGCATACGGCGTCTTACTCGCCATATAAATCAATACCTGAAGAACTAAGAATATATTCCAAGTAGCTCTGCTATATTATTCAACACTTAAATGTGTGGAGCGCGATATAGTTACCTAAACTATCCAAAATACTACCTCACGTCTAACAACAAGACAAACGGAAAAATTTCCAAAACTGATTATAGAGGTCTGTAGTGGAGATTCCTAAGTGAAACTCTGAAATCAGTAACTAGACTGCAGCATGGACTACAAAATATCATGCGTCAATAGCTACTGTATCTTGTACAGGGAACTCTCCCCCCTATAATGTTTCAGTTAAATAGTTCCAGAATTAATGTACCACTCAGCAGTGGAGAGTAAGCTGATGTGAAACGTCCTGGCAGATTAAAACTGTTTGCCAGACCGAGTCTGGAAGTCGAGTTATTTGCACTTCACGGGTACCTGCTCTTCTGAGTCAGTTATCCTTACAGCTTTACTTTCGCCAGTGCCGGATCTCTTACCTTCCAAACTTCATGTAATTTCTCCTGAGACAACTGGAGTTTTATTACTCCTGAAAGAAACGATATTGTGGAGACATGGCTTAGCCACAACTTGGGTGACGTACCAACGTGAATTTTTCACTCTGCAGCAGAGTGTGCGCTGATATGAAACATCTGATAACAGCAACTGCTGTCGGGGGTGAGATTGTCTATTCCTGACATTAAGCTCGTTTAATGAATACGCCTCCTTTCTATTGCTCTGCAAAATTATTTTTACTTGGTCAAAAACTAGCTTTCAGCTCGCTAGACTATCACCTGGTGAGAACTGAATGTCGCAAGCAGAGATAGACTTGTGACCTACAAAGATATTGCATGCACAGAAGATGAAACAAGTAACAGGTGAGATGGTTAAAAAGGAACGTATTATATTCTTATATCACATAGGAGTACACACATTAACAAAAAATGAAAGATAAAACATTTTGTGTGAATGTCGAAAGACTTAAAAACAGACAAAAATTTGCAATTGTTGTCTGATATTTGTGTAGCCACAGTTTAGTTTAAAGGGAGGGGGGATGGATATTGCGTAGCACTTTTAACGTGATTTGTTGTTTTCCCAGTGTATGTGTAAATTGTAGGACTCTCGAGAGTGCGTCTGGGTCACGCCATAAATTCTCCACGATATTTCTCCAAACAGATTTGTTGGCAACTTTAGGAGATTCGTAACATTGTATGTGGTTGAGCTGTAAGGATGAAAAGAGTGGAACCGATTATGTTTTTTTAACAATATAATATTTTTACATTTATTGATAATATCAAAGGGGCACTATAAAGATAAATCTCTGACTTGATCATGAGAACTGGCTCCAGTCATCGGATTCATAAATGGAACACTTCCAATATAACAGCTCAAAAACAGCAAGAGCTTTCTTATCAAAACGTATTAATGACATTTAAATGAGTTTAACATTATACTGATAACAAGAGGAGCATAAGATAATAAGCCAGCGCGAGGAGGTTCAGAATTATATATACGATAAAAGATGTTTACCGTAAATACTACAACAAATGAGAAAAGCGCTTCCCTTCTAAAGGCCCACAGGTTGTCAGCCACTTAAAAACACTGCCATAAACTTGTATCTCGGTACACAAACTTGAGTTCACATGCTCACATACAAAGCATGAAAAATTACCACAGAAACTAGCCTGAAACATTTCAGTACTAGAAATGGGAAACGACTATATGTGATTTTTCCTATAACAGTAACTGCACACTGCGCACCTAACAACACTCTCTAATCACAATGTACACATAAAAGGTTTAGTAAATCTGAAATACTAATACTGGCTAGTGAAGCACTGTTTGTCGTAGTTTGAACATACTGATTTTGGCAAAAACAAGATTACAATAACTGCTTGGGGTAGCTGGCTGTACACACATCATGTATGGCAGAAATCTGTGTCTTAAATGCAGGAGTCGCAAGTTCTGGTGCCGCGACAGGCTCAGTTCACCTGGGTCACAGTATAGCTGTGCATGTAGGCTGCCTCACATTAACATGTCTGCTCTCGTCTCGCAGCCAGTCCTCTACAAATGTCTCATTGCACAGCTCACAGTTCCCTTCTCGTCATTCTGGATGGGTAGGAAATTGACCCCTCAACCAAAGAGTGCACACAACGCTACCCAGCGACTGTCGACATGCAGTAGTGTCAACCTAAGAATCCTACCGCAACTAGCGTACACTTGGCAAACTGATGAGTGGTGCTCGCCTAGGGTTGGCACCCTCGGCGCTCTATATACGTTGGGCGCTCGTTCTCCCCTCCATCACTCCACTCCTGTCAGTGTTGCTGCAGCCGCCATTGTGAGCGGTGGCACTGGAGGGGACAGCGATACTCAGTTCTGAACAACGGCCCTTAGTCGCTGTGCTGTCGCCGTCAAGTGCAGACATCACTGTACGCAAAATGTTTGCATGGTCCAGTGCAGGGCTCTACACTTAACTTAATTTAGTGCACTACCTTTGTTAATTAGACCAAGCGGGCTTTCATTTAATGATGAAACGAGGTGGTGGCCCTCAACTACGTACCCTCAGACTCAGAGTTGAAATATTAAAAGTTTTGGCTGGTTTCGTTGTCTAGGGACTGGGATACGTAGTTGCCACATTAGAAGCGAAATACGAGGTGTGGCTAGAAAAAAACCGGACTAGTACTGGTGAAATAATAAAACGAATGCAATAAGGCTGAAAGTCACGTGGCCTGTCACGGGCCTCTCGCTCCGCCTACTGCTCGAGTTTCATCTGCCTCCTGCACTCAGTCTGCCCGTGGCGTCTGTTTTAAGTAGTTGACGTTTTGTCTGTGCGTCGGAAGATGTTGAGTGTACAGAAAGAACAGCGTGTTAATATCAAATTTTGTTTCAAACTAGGAAAATCTGCAAGTGAAACGTTTGTAATGTTACAAGTGTACGGCGATGATTGTTTATCGCGAACACAAGTGTTTGATTGGTTTAAACGATTTAAAGATGGCCGCGAAGACACCAGTGATGACACTCGCACTGGCAGACCATTGTCAGCAAAAACTGATGCAAACATTGAAAAAATCGGTAAACTTGTTCGACAAGATCGCCGTTTAACAATCAGAGCAGTGTCTGAGTTAACAGGAGTTGACAAGGAAAGTGTCGAACAAGTTTACCGATTTTTTCAATGTTTGCATCAGTTTTTGTTGACAATGGTCTGACAGTGCGAGTGTCATCACTGGTGTCTTCGCGGCCATCTTTAAATCGTTTAAACCACTCAAACACTTGTGTTCGCGATAAACAATCATCGCCGTACACTTGTTGTAACATTACAAACGTTTCACTTGCAGATTTTCCTAGTTTGAAACAAAATTTGATGTTAACACGCTGTTCTTTCTGTACACTCAACATTTTCCGACGCACAGACAAAACAACTACTTGAAACAGACGCCACGGGCAGACTGAGTGCAGGAGGCAGATGAAACTCGAGCAGTAGGCGGAGCGAGAGTCACGTGACAGACCACGCGACTTTCAGCCTTATTGCATTCGTTTTATTGTTTCACCAGTACTAGTCCGGTTTTTTTCTAGCCACACCTCGTACTACTGAGTCTAGAGTTTACAATATGAATATACACATGAATCGAATGGTCGAAGGTTCCTATCACTCGGTAACTGCGAATTATGAGATAAATATGTAAATTTATAAGTGAAAGACTGCAATCAAATAAAATCAGGAGGTACTATGTAAAAGACTTTAAATGGTGAGTGCGATAGTAGAAGGACTTTTGAGAATGTGGTATATTTCTGCAAAACACTTATTAGTGTCTATGGTCTAGGAATTAAATAAAATGTAATTTCAATAACAGGGAAACAATACATTCCTACTTCACGTAATTAGTAATGAACGACAACATAGCTCGTGAGATATTCACTTCTCAATGCGTTCTACGTATTCACTGTAGAAACCTCGGAAATCTCACAAGATCAAGTCCGCACTCCGAAGTATTTCTATCTGTCGCGACCACGCACAAACCGCTCCACACTCCAAGTCTCTCACGCGAACGTGCGTCCCTTGCGCTGTAATGTCCCAGACACTCACGTGTCCTCTCCTGAACTGCACTCCCACTTCCATCCAGCCCCCCCCCCCCCCCATTCACAAGCGCTGTGATTGGCTAGGGCGCTCCGACCATGTCTTCAAGCCAACGTACATTCACAGACATAATGGAACACATTCGAAATACTCGATTTACATTGAAGTAGCTTGAAATTAAATAAATATTTCTACCACTGGACCATAAACACGATCTAACACACATTATTAAATACATAAACAAATTAAATAAACATACATCAAAGGGATAGAACAGAAGGTAGGACAGTACCCCAATGTCTCTGTGCTTTCTAAAACACAGCAAATATCAGACCAATTTCTTCATGAATAGTACATATCGGATACAAACAAAGACATAAACGAATAAATATATTTATAAGGATGCTGCTACCATTTTTCGTGTAACTCAAAAAAATGTTTCAAATGGCTCTCAGCACTATGGGACTTAACACCTGAGGTCATCAGTCCCCTAGAACTTAGAACTACATAAACCTAACTAACCTAAGGACATCACACACATCCATGCCCGAGTTAGGATTCGAACCGGCGACCGTAGCAACAGCGCGGTTCCGGACTTAAGCGCCTAGAACCACTTGGCCCCTCCAGCCAGCTTTTCGTGTAACTGTTGAGTACTGATGGCCTGACACGATCGATAGTAATCAGCCACTTTGACCTCCAATAACTCGTACTATTGAAGTTACATGCCTGTAATTCATACCAAATTAGTTTTATACTAATAGCTTTCCAAAGACATGTTGATCGACGAAATCGGATAAAGCGTTTAGATTTTGGAAATTCGTTGCTGGGTGCTACTTGTACAATTTACCGTCAGATACTAAACTTTAAACTAATAAAGACATTGAAAATTTGATTACACCATTAGAATCGTCGTGCAAATAATAGTAATGTACATGTTTCTTTTTGACGTATCATGATTCATCTGGCTACTCTTAATTTATATACAAACCTGAAATGTCTGCCATGATGGTTTCACAAGTTCCACCATCTTTCGCACTCTTGCCATACAAGTCTCTTTCATCGACACAGCGTCACCATGGAATTCCCAGCCACGCACTCGGGCTGGACCCCTCTTGCTTCGGCCTACGTCTGCCACCACAGGGTTGGCCTGCCAAGTAGCCCACACCCGCCGAGTGGCCTGTGTGGCCACGCCAACTCCGAAATTAGAATATTTTCAGGGCGCCACAATTCGCCTGTTACCCCATACCCATCATGGATTTTGTGTGCAAAGGGTGCTCTAATCACAAAGTTCCAGAAGGAGAAAGACTGCCTAAATCTCTTGGCTTCGCTGTAATCTACAGTATAGATAGTTTTGATTCTGTACTTTTACTGTACTGTATTTATTTTAAGGGGCTCCGGAAAGGCTCAAAATCATGAAAAGTTCAATTTTTAATTTTTTGCGTTTTCTGAATCTGCAGACTATTACCTTTTAATAGATATATAATTTATTCAATTCCGAAGACTACAACTATTTTTAAATTTTTTTTGAAATGTGTTCTACATGGGAGTGACCCACTGTGGCGCTGTTAAACTGCTGTCAAATGGTGTTATTATTAACGTCCGTGTTCATCAGGTACATTTTAGTGATGTGAGATAAAGTATGTGTTGTGGCTAACCTGTGATGGTTCAATATATATCGCTGGTGTGATCGTCGATTGTTTAATGTTTAATCTGTCGTTATCTCGAAAATATTCTAATTAATTCTGTTTCTTGAGTCTCTGTTTTGTTGAAGTATAATACTGAGTAAAAGTAAAGTTATTAGAAATCCTCTGAAGGCTTTTAAGAAAAGGAGATGGTTCAAATGGTTCAAATGGCTCTGAGCACTATGGGACTTAACTTCTAAGGTCATCAGTCCCCTAGAACTTAGAACTACTTAAACCTAACTAACCTAAGGACATCACACACGTCCATGCCCGAGGCAGGATTCGAACCTGCGATCGTAGCGGTCACGCGGTTCCGGACTGTAGCGCCTTTAACCGCTTGGCCACCCCGGCCGGCTAAGAAAAGGAGAAATGTTGGAAAGCCAAAGGTATGTGTTATTACTGTAAACAATAAAGACGATGAAAATCCCCAACATAGCTTGTGTCCCAAAGAAGAAGACAGTTGGTGTAAATATAACAAAGGATTGCTAACTGGTGAAGTGTACACTCATAAGCATAGTCTGCCTCATGCAATAATGGAGGTGATAAAACCTATTTTCAGAGACTTAGCAGCACCTGAACTGTTGAAAAAGTGTATTCACGGAAAAACTCAAAACACCAATGAAAGTGTAAATAGTGTTATATGGTCGAGAATCCCCAAGACTATTTGTTGGAATAGAAACACTTCACTTTGGTGTGTATGATGCTGTTGCGACTTTCAATGATGGCAACATTGTAAGGTGCAAGGTATTTAGAAATATGGGAATGAAGATAGGTTATAACATGGTACGAGCGATGCTTGCTTTAGACAAGGAACGCCTTCGGGCTGCAGACAGGACTGTAAAGAGTCTAGAAATACAAGCAAGAGTAAACAGGAGGAGGAACAAGAGGAAGCTGGAGGAGGAGTTTGCAGAGGATGAAGATAATCCATCCTATGGACCTGGAATGCACTAAAAAGTTAATCCAATCTTTGTCGCTCGATTCCCAAAACCTTTATTTTCTCATACTAATTACATGTTTTCTAAGGATCTTCCAAACATATTTGTTTCAAACTTTCAGTAAATGTTACACAGTACCTTCTGCATAATTTAACACAGCCTTTTTCCAAAAAAACTGTATATTTTTGAATATATAAATAAAAAATTGCAAAAAAATGTTGTGAATTTTCATTACATCATCTTTAATAACTGAACTAAAATTTTGTAAAATTCCTGTTTTAAGTTGTAGTCCATATTCCAATAAATAATCTGTAAAAAGTTCAACTTCCTACCTCAAATACTTTGTGAGGAAAGATGTAATTTATAAGCGTTATTTTAACATTGCAAGTATAGGGCGTTCCGGAGCCCCTTAAAGTTGCACAGGTATCATTAGGATTTACACAAGTCTGGTTTCAGCATAGTGGACATTTCCAAGTATAAACATACTAACATTTTGGTATTATAGTATGGATGTAAAAAATCGTACGTTATCATGCTGTACTTTGATTTCAGCTACGGCCAGCCACCAACCACAATGCGATGTAGCAATGGTTCCCACCTTGTCAGTAACCTCCAGCAGCTGCCACAGAACCAGGTGGCCATATGTAGCGCTACTATTGTCAGCACTACTTCCCTTCCGCAAGCCACGATACCCCGATATTCTTCTGTCAGATGGCTTAATAGGGTGCTGCCTGCCCGCTCTGTTGCCAGTAAATATTAGGAGTCTACAGTTCAGGGTTCTCTGGGCTCAGGGGCGGTGGCAAGGAGTGGGCTTTGGGGGCTAAATCCCCCCCCCCCCCCCTTCCCAATAGAGTATTATATTACACTGGATAAAAGGACTTCGGAAATCAGCGAATATATTATTAGAACAAATTCAGAAGGAGAGCTGAAACTATGGAAGAAAAAGTGAGTGGATGAAAGTAAAAGAACTGAAACAACATCTGAAGAGTGAAAGAACTGTGACAAGTAGTTTTTCCCAAATGTATACGTTTTAGTTCAAATATTTGGGACTATTCTTGCGTAACACAACGGGGTAGGTGAGACTAAATGGATTGGTTCTTGTTAATATCCATAAAGAAAAAGATGTGGACATTGAAAATATCATTAACATAATCAGTACAAGAAACAGACTAATGAGCATGACAAATTGGGCAGAAGACCGAAATAACCAGTGAATTTTGTTATAGAATTTTTTTTATATTCATGTCAAGTTCAAGTTTTTACATTCATTTATCCAGAAAATTAATGAAAACTTATTTATCGTAAGTTGACCTTTTTTATGGTTTAATTAATTTACAATATTGTAATGCTCGCTCGGCGAAATGAACTCTGAGAGGCCATGTAGTATCCAGTATTAAGCCCAGACAGAGGCGATTCTAGAATTCGGTCGGGGGGGGGGGGGCTAATGGTGGGGGGAGCGGGTTTGGGTGAGTGGAATATTGCTTAACAACTGGAGAGTCCTCCACCGACGAATTGGTAAAATGTGGTGTTGCTTCAAGTAGTGTTTGGTAACTGTTTTGGAGTTAGGATAAAGAAAACTTATTTTAACATGAGAGTCTATGTAACATTACAAGTTTTTACATTCATTTATCCAGAAAATTAATGAAAACTTATTTATCGTAAGTTGACCTTTTTTATGGTTTAATTAATTTACAATATCTCTCATGTTAAAATAAGTTTTCTTTATCCTAACTCCAAAACAGTTACCAAACACTACTTGAAGCAACACCACATTTTACCAATTCGTCGGTGGAGGACTCTCCAGTTGTTAAGCAATATTCCACTCACCCAAACCCGCTCCCCCCACCATTAGCCCCCCCCCCCCCCCCCCGACCGAATTCTAGAATCGCCTCTGTCTGGGCTTAATACTGGATACTACATGGCCTCTCAATCAGAGTTCATTTCGCCGAGCGAGCATTACTTTCCGGTATTTATACTTGCCACACCCGTCGCCTACCATTCGGAAACTGTTACTTTGGGACTGAGCGCAAACCTCAGAGTCGTCATGAGTGCACTAACCACAGAGTACGTCTATGTAACAACATTTCCCTGCTTGTGAGTGACCACCCTACCAAGGTAAACTAGACCAATCGTCAGTGATACCATATTTGGTCAGACCAGGCCACGTCAGTGACTATTGTCGCAGAAATGGAGATGGAATTTCTTTTCAAAGGAAAGGCTTGTGTCTTTCTTCAAAAGATTAATAAAGTTCCAGTGTATTTGTGAGCAAAGTAGGGTCAATGTCATTATTTCAGATAGTGTCAGTCTGCGAATCGGTAGCATTACAATTTTTCGGGCGATTCAGATTGTGTAGCAGGCAAGGGCGCCGATGAGATACTTTATATAGTGGGGGTAGGCGATGCTAGAGTTGGAAGACGAATGGCGACTTGAAAGTACCCGTACAAAATTCCAGTCCTGAACCTGTTAAAACGTACTTAATACCGATCATCAAATCAATTTGTTGAAAGAAAAGCACTTGATTACACTAATTATTTTGGCTGGGAGCTGGGCGGCATGGGGCAAGGAACTGCTGTTGTTTTCCTAGGTATGGGCGACCTTGCTAGTAGTAATCGAAATGTAAGTCGATATCCCATGAACACGACATTCTTAATATACAAATTTTGGAGCACCGTTAAATTTTATTTGTTGGAAAATTTGTCTGAGGAGGAGGAGGAGGAGGAGATTAGTGTTTAACGTCCCGTCGACAACGAGGTCATTAGAGACGGAGCGCAAGCTCGGGTGAGGGAAGGATGGGGAAGGAAATCGGCCGTGCCCTTTCAAAGGAACCATCCCGGCATTTGCCTGAAGCGATTTAGGGAAATCACGGAAAACCTAAATCAGGATGGCCGGAGACGGGATTGAACCGTCGTCCTCCCGAATGCGAGTCCAGTGTGCTGACCGAAAATTTGTCTGATCGTATAAATTAAATGCTGTCACAGTTAAAAAAATGACTGCCAGAAAAAAAAAAACACGAGCCGACATTTGTGGCCGAGCGGTTCTAGGCGCTTCAGTCTGAAACCGCGCTACAGCTACGGTCGCAGGTTCGAATCCTACCTCGGGCATGAATGTGTATGATGTCCTTAGGTTGGACTGATGACCTCAGATGTTAAGTCCTATAGCGCTCAGAGCTATTTGAACCAAAGAACACGAAAATGCACATTTTCACAGCACAGCATTCTCGTTCCTGCAGTCAGTTTTAACACTACATTATTATTAAAAAAAATATGTAGCCAGTGTCTGTCCAAATGTTTAGTAGAGTATCGTGGAAAGATTTGCAGTAAATAGGTCGAGAACTTTTTGAGATCTTTTTCTTTCATCTTATGCATGGTCTGTTAAAGTCTTGTGTTCCGTACTTTAACAGTGGGCGAAGTCGCAAAGCAGGGCCGAAATTTGCGTTATCAACAAATTCCAGGGACACCCCAGATTGGGACGTATATATTGTTGCCAATAACGAGTGCACCCACAATCCTCATTGTTTCCCTTAGCTCTGACATTGTGATCACAGGTCTGGAGCCTACGCCCATTCGAGCAAATAAATGAGGGAAGGGGGTGGGCAAAGCTGCCCCTTTGTGTCGTTTCAACCTACACCTGACTTATTTACTTTTTTTCCTCGTTTTGTCTTAGTCGTCAGCTTGCTTCTTGTTCCACCTGTGTCGGTTTTGTTGCCGGCAGCAGGTGCCATCAGGTTCCGAACGGCCGCCTCTGCCTGGCCGGTGTAATGTAATAAGATAAAATTTTTTATTATTTTGTGACTATTAGTGTAATGTATAAAATAAAATATGAGCCGTGACTTCTATAAAAAACAAACACACATTAATGCAATGACTCAGCATAAAAGAGAAATAACTAATGTAGGAATATTATTAACAGTGTAATATGATATTTAATTTAGCCCCACGTGTATAACCTCTCAGTAAACTTGCTCAGTTCTCAGGGTAGTTACGTATTCGTCGATAATTAATTGTCGTTTTCTTATTTCCCAACACTACAGATATTATTCCAGGCTCGTGACAAGTCGTGTGCTTATTGCACCAGAGAATATTTGCCAAGTCTGTTCGGTGTACGTAACTTATCGTGGTTTCGTCTCGATTCCCCAATATAAGATAACAAGAGTAGCATCTACAAACGAAATCCTATAATGGAACTGGAATCCTGTGACCAGACCTTTTCTGCCTGGGATGTTATCTCGTCATATAAAGAAAATCTGTAAGTAAAATTGTTAAATTATTAGTAGCTGCCTCCGGTCTCGTGGAATCTGAAATAAAGTTCATTGTCCTAACCGACGTCTCGTAGATGAGCTAAAAGAAAAAATGATTCAAATGGATCTGAGCACTATGGGACATAACATTTATGGTCATCAGTCCCCTAGAACTTAGAACTACTTAAACCTAACTAACCGAAGGACATCACACAACACCCAGTCATCACGAGGCAGAGAAAATCCCTGACCCCGCCGGGAATCGAACCCGGGATCCCGGGCGTGGGAAGCGAGAACGCTACCGCACGACCACGAGCTGCGGACAATAAAGAAAAATGTTAAAGATTTTTCTAAGATGGCGCCTAACAATGAAAATTCTTTGTTAAGGTACATATCTACTTAAGACAGTCCAGGTATCAGACTAACAATAGATAGACCACATACACAAATTCTTTTGACAAAATAACCATTATATTTTTCGGGTTTTAAGTACGACTTACATTATCAGCTGGTACAGCAAGATGAGCTTTACACAAGAACGTCCTCTTAGGTCCGAATCCAAGCAGATAAGATAAGCGAATGACAAAGGAAAGATAGTTCATGCATAGAAGCGCAAGAGTCCATGGAATAACATGTCTATTGTAGTTCTATCTCCTCTTCTTTGGCGTACTTGTCGATTATATATAAAATTTATCGTAATATTTAGTTTAAATTTTTTAAAACCCAAGTCCACCCAGGAGAAACAGTACACTGGCAAGTCTTCTGCACCCAGTCACGATGGAAAGTAACCCTGAGGAACGCACCTGAAACGTATTCTGTATTAGACAAAGAGTGAACATTTCGGTATTTCGTGTTTTCTGACAGGCTTGATGCAGTTCATTTTCATTTCATTTACAGCATACTCAAAGGCCTGCTGCCTGTTTTAAAAAGCAGTTCGTACATTTTACAATTTTGCATGTTGCAATCCATTGTCTTATATTTCTAACTTTTTTTCTTGAGCAAGAAAACAAGAGTAAAATAATGTGTTGGTACTGCAATAAAATGAACGTTGGTACGTGACTTCCTTACTCGTAGCACACTTACACAACATATCTTAAATACCATAAAAGAGGAAACGAGATGGAATCATGGTTGTTACTCACGATTTGTAATTAACACAATTTATTGACATTACACCTTTTAAGAAATTTGAGAATTGCAAATTGTGGTCGAGCCACTAGATAAAGCTCTGCAAGTACAGCTGGAAACCCAACCTACTCGGCACTGAAACAGTCCCTTATGAAGAAAACAGAATTGACAAACTTCGGAAATTCAAACTCCCATATAGGATTTCGCTCAAAATACGTATAATAAAAAGAATTACCAGTAAAGGGTGACTTAATGACACTTGAACACTAGTGCTAAGCTAAGATCCAATTACATAACATGAGAGAACCACCTAAACTACAGCAGGAACACTGATCTTTAAAAATAAATGTTCACGTGCTCAGACGTGTTAGTAAAAAAAATTACTAGAAAGAGCTGCGCATGAAACTTAGCGGATGCTATACAGCTTAAGGTTTAGCCAGTTGTCAATCGTAATGTAATGTTTAAGGAAACAGGTTCATATACGAACAGGTTACATACAATTTATATTTATATATCTACCAACTTAACCCGCATTGGCGGAAGGAAGATAAATACTAAACTTTAGAAGGCGATATGTGAACAACTCCCGGTAGTGGCCAGGTTCTTAAACACTGCCAGGCTTAGCCCTTGGACGACACTTCACTCCCTGCCAAGGCGCTGACACAGTCAAAAGTTTCTGCCCGAATCACAAAGACATTCCAATAACTCTTAAACATACAAACACTGGGCTGAACCCCTGACTCGATACATGGGCAAGCGTGTAAAGGAACACGTTACACTACTGACAAAATCTTAACTTTGAACTTAAGTATTTTTCACCTGGACAACTGAAGTGCAGGCTTTGAAAGCACCAACATAAAATCATTTGATTACAAGAGACACAAAACACTAATAAAACTTCTGAGAGAACTTTCAAATAAGGGCCACCATTTAACTAGGCCAACTGAACTCTTCCACACCATCTTAAATTTCGACTATGAAAAGGCTCACCACAATAATAAACTTTAAATGGCTCTGAATGCGTCGGTCAACAAAACACAATTACGACCACTTACTTCATATCTCGTACACAATACGAGGGGACGAGTTCCACAGCTTTACCGCTTCACTTCAAATTTTATCCTCAGCGAAGTTACAGAACTTGTATCTCGAAGCTGCCCATGTCGCCAACCAATTTCACACCACAACATGTAAAGGTCATCACGCTCTTTCGGCAGCCATTGACACTCGTCTGCCAGCGAATGACACGAGATCTTGATGGTTACCCGTCGAGGGCTAACAACCAACTCACTTCACCCGCCAACTCGGAAGATAAGACACTCGACAAGCAAAGATAGCTTAGCTCAACCACAATCGATCTCAACGATACATGAGCAAAATAACACTGGCGCCAGCTCGCCACGGCTCACATAAACTAAGGAAAAGAAAACAAAAACAATTTGAAAAATTATGAAGAGGCTAGTATACAAAACGGATTTATCTAACAGACTCGGTGTCTTGACAAATTACAGAGGTCGGTGGTTAAACAATTTTGCATGACACGCGACTCGCAGCGAATCACAGCTTAACAGAATATAACTGTACTTATTACTTTAAGGCCATGAAGCAAAGATTACTCGAACTTCAGAGATCAGCAGTAGCGGCTGCTTTAAACTTTACACCAAGGCAAACAAGCAACTAAACTCGAATAAGATTTAATAATTTATCAAGTAAATGAAAGCTTTATTTATTTAAAAGGATTGAGAAATAAATATTGAGGGCTGCTCCAGAATTGCCATCAGCCTTGTAATCAAAGAAATTCATAACATAGTAACAAACAGCAGAAGTACTTACAACAAAATCAAAATGTCTTAATGAACAATATGCAGACCCTCTTTACAAGTAAATTTGGGTAGCAACGGCTGCTTCAGGCCTAACAACACGCAACATCAGCTTATTCTCTTTAGGTTTCTCAGGCGTCTTAGCCAAGAGAAATGTTCAAAGAATCTGAAGTCACCTATACTATACAGCATTCGATCCATAAGACAATTTCAAGTTACAATTCAGTTCCTAAAATCGTGACCAGTCACTCTATTCTAAATGGCGAGTTAACGGCTCAGTTTGTTGTTTAACGTAGTCACATGCTTAGGCTCAGCCGAAACATACCAAATTCACATGCGAAATCGCGCCAATTTTAATCTTGCGCCCAGAACACAACAACGGAGTTTGCTGACGCAGAGATTGAAATAGCAGACGAACAAATATACCTTTTGTCACACAGGTTAGCACGCCGAGGTAGTAACTCTTACAGCCTGTCGGATTCGCGCCACTTAAGTAATGAAATATCAGATCCAAGGCAATGGTGTACCGTTGTGAAAACAACTTGGCCATAACTGAAACGCACTGCACAGGAATTACTGAAATATTCAATATACAACCTTATACATTTGTTAAATCAAAAGGAATAGTTTAACGTCAAACTATCTAACACCTATAGCCTTGTTTCAAGTACAGGAACCTTAAAACCCTTTAACCTGCCACCTTGTTTGATTATGATCCGTATCAAAACTTTTTAACAACATACAAAATACAGATAGTCAAATTCAACGTCGCGAACAGAACACCGTTACGCGGTATAATATGAACACCATAACCAGCATACAGTCTGCCCCACATAAATGCACAGAAAACTAAATTTCATTACTACGTTATAAAAATCCGCATGCTCAAGACGAAAATAATTGTGTGGAAACTTGCACTAACAAATGAGCCCACATGGTTTCAATGTAACATCACTACAAGGTAAGAAGGTAATTTTAAGAGTTAAGTACTCTCTCCAGTTAACATAAAGTTCACGTAGCACAATAATTACAAAATATAAATTCGAATGCTCATCGGGTAGGATTACAACATACGTCACCTGTCGACACATTGATTCCTATCACACTGAACAAACGTTAATTAGACTTGTGATAATTTAGCATCTGGCCAATGGCCTAAACGCACTCAGCCTAACTCACAGCCAAACGAACAAACTCAATACAAGTGCCTGAATGACAGATATATGAAAATCTGTTTAATTGCCAGACGCCGCGATGTCAACATAAGGCCCCAAGATGTCAAGCCGTAGAGCATGGAGGGTTCCACCATTGCTCATTTCGTTGATGGGTTTAGATTCCTGAGTGAGTGCCCGGATCATCTTTCTTGTAAGTGTGGAGTAAAATTCATCCCTTTATCCAATATCACTTCCCGGTATTTCGTTTTTGTATTCCAGGGTATTGGCTGTCCATTGATGGCAAATCACATTCTCAGATCCGGCCGTTTCTTCGCAAACAGTACTGCTGCAGTTTTCATAGGGTTTAGGGTGATTTTGTTGCTCTTCGTCCACTGTTCGGTGACGTCAAGTTGTCGCTGCATCCTGTCGACAACTTGTTCGATGTTGCTCCCAGAGGTTAGGAAGGCCGTGTCACTTGCGAACATACTGGTAGGAACGTGTTGAATGGTGGGAATGTCGTCAAAATATAAATTAAACAGTCATGGCGATATCATCGCTCCCTGTGGAATGCCAGTCATTTCAGTAATGACTTCTTCTCAACCATTTGTTCTGCAGAAAGCCATCAATCAGCTTCACGTAACAGCCAGGCAGACGGGTTCGATCGACTAGTTTTACGATAAGTTTGTCGCGCCACACCAGAACGTATGCCTTTTCGATACCTAGGAAAATTCCGACTGTGGAGTTCCATCTACTCAGGTTGAGTTGTCCTCTGTTCACGCTGCGCGAGCTTCTATATCCGCGTTTACGGCAGTTCACGACCTCCTAAACTCGGCAAATGCCCAGAGCAAAATCAAGACGCTGTAGTCGATCGACCAATCGTCGGCTCCCTGACAGAAAATTTGCGTGCATGCACAAAGGATTTGTATCTGTTTGCAAACACCTTAAAAATTAAAACAAATATTAGCCATACTTACCAAGTTTCTGTATTTATTATTACAGTTGAGGTAGCTTTTATTTGTACAGTTTGTAGTGCCAGTGGTACAAGTTGGAGACCTTCATATAAACTGTACCACGTTGCACCTATTCTCCTACTGTGTTATAAGTTTTAAGTGGTAGGAATATATTTTTTTGGAATCTTTTGGCACATGTATCAGGGAATGAGCTACGCATTATTAGTATTAGATTTCGTTAATGTAATAGCGAATACCCTGTTCAAGAATCACAAGAGGAGGAGGTATACTTGGAAAAGATTACATCATGGTCAGACAGAGATTCCGAAATCAGATACTGGATTGTAAGGCGTACCCAGGAGCAGATATAGACTCAGCTCACAATATAGTAGTGATGAAGAGTAGGCTGAAGTTCAAGACATTAGTCAGGAAGAATCAATACTCAAAGAAGTGGGATACGGAAGTACTAAGGAATGACGCGATACGTTTGAAGTTCTCTAACGCTATAGATGCAGCAATAAGGAATAGCACAGTAGGCAGTACAGTTGAAGAGGAATGGATATCTCTAAAAAGGGCCATCACAGAAGTTGGGAAGGAAAACATAGGTACAAAGAAGGTAGCTGCGAATAAACCATGGGTAACAGAAGAAATACTTCAGTTGATTGATGAAAGGAGGAAGTACAAACATGTTCCGGGAAAAACAGGAATACAGAAATACAAGTCGCTGAGGAATGAAATAAATAGGAAGTGCAGGGAAGCTAAGACGAAATGGCTGCAAGGAAAAATGTGAAGACATCGAAAAAGATATGATTGTCGGAAGGACAGACTCAGCATACAGGAAAGTCAAAACAACCTTTGGTGACATTAAAAGCAACGGTGGTAACAATAAGAGTGCAACGGGAATTCCTCTGTTAAATGCAGAGGAGAGAGCAGATAGGTGGAAAGAATACATTGAAAGCCTCTATGAGGATGAAGATTTGTCTGATGTGACAGAAGAAGAAACCGTAGTCGATTTAGAAGAGATAGGGGATCCAGTATTAGAATCGGAATTTAAAAGAGCTTTGGAGGACTTACGGTCAAATAAGGCAGAAGGGATAGATAACATTCCATCAGAATTTCTAAAATCGTTGGGGGAAGTGGCAACAAAACGACTATTCACGTTGGTGTGTAGAATACATGAGTCTGGCGACATACCATCTGACTTTCGGAAAAGCATCATCCACACAATTCCGAAGACGGCAAGAGCTGACAAGTGCGAGAATTATCGCACAATCAGCTTAACAGCTCATGCATCGAAGCTGCTTACAAGAATAATATACAGAAGAATGGGAAAGAAAATTGAGAATGCGCTAGGTGACGATCAGTTTGGCTTTAGGAAAAGTAAAGGGACGAGAGAGGCAATTCTGACGTTACGGCTCATAATGGAAGCAAGGCTAAAGAAAAATCAAGACACTTTCATAGGATTTGTCGACCTGGAAAAAGCGTTAGACAATATAAAATGGTGCATGCAGTTCGAGATTCTGAAAAAAGTAGGGGTAAGCTATGGGTAGAGACGGGTCATATACAATATGTACAACAACCAAGAGGGAATAATAAGAGTGGACGATCAAGAACGAAGTGCTTGTATTAAGAAGGGTGTAAGACAAGGCTGTAGCCTTTGGCCCCTACTCTTCAATCTGTACATCGAGGAAGCAATGATGGAAATAAAAGAAAGGTTGAGGAGTGGAATTAAAATACAAGGTGAAAGGATATCAATGATACGATTCGCTGATGACATTGCTATCCTGAGTGAAAGTGAAGAAGAATTAAATGATCTGCTGAACGAAATGAACAGTGTAATGAGTACACAGTACGGTTTGAGAGTAAATCGGAGAAAGACGAAGGTAATGAGAAGTAGTAGAAATGAGAACAGCGAGAAACTTAACATCTGGATTGATGGTCACGAAGTCAATGAAGTTAAGGAATTCTGCTACCTAGGCAGTAAAATAACCAATGACGGACGGAGCAAGGAGGACATCAAAAGCAGACTCGCTATGGCAAAAAAGGCATTTCTGGCCAAGAGATGTCTACTAATATCAAATACCGGCCTTAATTTGAGGAAGAAATTTCTGAGGATGTACGTCTGGAGTACAGCATTGTATGGTAGTGAAACATGGACTGTGGGGAAAACGGAACAGAAGAGAATCGAAGCATTTGAGATGTGGTGCTATAGACGAATGTTGAAAATTAGGTGGACTGATAAGGTAAGGAATGAGGAGGTTCTACGCAGAATCGGAGAGGAAAGGAATATGTGGAAAACACTGATAAGGAGACGGGACAGGATGATAGGACATCTGCCAAGACATGAGGGAATGACTTCCATGGTACTAGATGGAGCTGTAGAGGGCAAAAACTGTAGAGGAAGACAGAGATTGGAATTCGTCAAGCAAATAATTGAGGACGTAGGTTGCAAGTGCTACTCTGAGATGAAGAGGTTAGCACAGGAAAGGAATTCGTGGCGGGCCGCATCAAACCAGTCAGTAGACTGATGACCAAAAAAAAAAAAAAAAAAAAAACATTCTGCAAAACTAGAAATGCATATTTTGGTACAATATAGATATAGGAGACTTAAAGCAACTGCTGCCCTTATTTCGTAGACAATGTTTATTGGTGGACATAGGTGAAATATCTGCCCTACTATGTTACCACTCAGTGTAGGTAAGGGTCGCCAGCCTTGCTTTGACCCGCAAGATATGGTTAGACTAATGATTCAAAAGGCAGCCTTCTGGGCAGCATGAAGATCAACTGCTTTCTTTTCATTCCTTGCCGCCGTCTCCAACAGTCAGTCATCGGGAGTGGCTAGGCTGAAGATGATGTCATAGAGCTCGAAACCGGTCTTTTTGTAGAATAAAAATACACTCCTGGAAATTGAAATAAGAACACCGTGAATTCATTGTCCCAGGAAGGGGAAACTTTATTGACACATTCCTGGGGTCAGATACATGATCACACTGACAGAACCACAGGCACATAGACACAGGCAACAGAGCATGCACAATGTCGGCACTAGTACAGTGTATATCCACCTTTCGTAGCAATGCAGGCTGCTATTCTCCCATGGAGACGATCGTAGGGATGCTGGATGTAGTCCTGTGGAACGGCTTGCCATGCCATTTCCACCTGGCGCCTCAGTTGGACCAGCGTTCGTGCCGGACGTGCAGACCGCGTGAGACGACGCTTCATCCAGTCCCAAACATGCTCAATGGGGGACAGATCCGGAGACCTTGCTGGCCAGGGTAGTTGACTTACACCTTGTAGAGCACGTTAGGTGGCACGGGATACATGCGGACGTGCATTGTCCTGTTGGAACAGCAAGTTCCCTTGCCGGTCTAGGAATGGTAGAACGATGGGTTCGATGACGGTTTGGATGTACCGTGCACTATTCAGTGTCCCCTCGACGATCACCAGTGGTGTACGGCCAGTGTAGGAGATCGCTCCCCACACCATGATGCCGGGTGTTGGCCCTGTGTGCCTCGGTCGTATGCAGTCCTGATTGTGGCGCTCACCTGCACGGCGCCAAACACGCATACGACCATCATTGGCACCAAGGCACAAGCGACTCTCATCGCTGAAGACGACACGTCTCCATTCGTCCCTCCATTCACGCCTGTCGCGACACCACTGGAGGCGGGCTGCACGATGTTGGGGCGTGAGCGGAAGACGGCCTAACGGTGTGCGGGACCGTAGCCCAGCTTCATGGAGACGGTTGCGAATGGTCCTCGCCGATACCCCAGGAGCAACAGTGTCCCTAATTTGCTGGGAAGTGGCGGTGCGGTCCCCTACGGCACTGCGTAGGATCCTACGGTCTTGGCGTGTATCCGTGCGTCGCTGCGGTCCGGGCCCAGGTCGACGGGCACGTGCACCTTTCGCCGACCACTGGCGACAACATCGATGTACTGTGGAGACCTCACGCCCCACGTGTTGAGCAATTCGGCGGTACGTCCACCCGGCCTCCCGCATGCCCACTATACGCCCTCGCTCAAAGTCCGTCAACTGCACATACGGTTCACGTCCGCGCTGTCGCGGCATGCTACCAGTGTTAAAGACTGCGATGGAGCTCCGTATGCCACGGCAAACTGGCTGACACTGACGGCGGTGCACAAATGCTGCGCAGCTAGCGCCATTCGACGGCCAACACCGCGGTTCCTGATGTGTCCGCTGTGCCGTGCGTGTGAACATTGCTTGTACAGCCCTCTCGCAGTGTCCGGAGCAAGTATGGTGGGTCTGACACACCGGTGTCAATGTGTTCTTTTGTCCATTTCCAGGAGTGTATATAATGACCTAGTAGACAGCGTCGGAAGCTGTTTAAGACTAATCGCGGATGGTGCAATTGTCTGTACCAAAGTAGCAACGGCAGAAGACGGTAAGAATTTGCAGAACGACTTGCAGACAATTGATGAATGGTGCAGACTCTGGCAGATGACCCGGAACGTAAATGAATGTCTCATATTGGTCGTACATAAGAAAAGAAATCCACTACTATAGAGCTACAGTATTGATGACAAACGTCTGGAGACAGCGTTTGTTGTAAAATATCTAGGCGTG
Source organism: Schistocerca nitens (assembly GCF_023898315.1). Lineage (NCBI taxonomy): Eukaryota > Metazoa > Arthropoda > Insecta > Orthoptera > Acrididae > Schistocerca > Schistocerca nitens. The sequence continues at coordinate 42,867,292 of NC_064623.1, read as the reverse complement.
AGTATCCAGGGCGACGTTAAGTGGAATGACCGTATAAAACACATAGTGGGGAAAGCAGACACCAGGTTCAGTTTCGTCGGAAGAATTTAAGGGAAATGTAGCCCACCTACGAAATAGTGGCTTATAAGGCGCTTGTTCGCCCGATTCTTGAGTACTGTTCATCTGTCTGGGATCCCTATCATGTATGACTGATAGAGAAGATCCAACGAAGAGTGGCGCGTTTGAGCACGGGATCGATTAGCTGTTTAGAGAACGTTACGGACCTGCTGAACAAACTACACCGGCAAACGTTCCTAGGGAGGCGTTGTGTATCACGGGAGAGATTTACTATTGGCATTTCGGGACAGCGGTTTTCAGGAGGTATCGGACAACATAATGCTTCTCCCCACATACATCTCGCGTATTGAGCAGGAGGAGAAAATTACAGAAATTAGAGCCAATAAACAGTCTTATAGGCAATCATTCTTCCCACGCACTATTTGTGAGTAGAACAGGGTTGTAGGGATCAGGCAATGGTACTGAAAGTACCGTCCGCCATCAGGTGGCTTGCGAAATATGATGTAGATATACATGTAGGAACAGCTAATTTTACAATGTCGTCCTTTTATAAATCACTAGAGCTGAATTTGTTGTTAATGAACCATTGAAATTTCAGTACGTAAATACGCGTACTGTGACAGATTATTTGAAGAATCGCAACAGTGTATGGTGCTATGATCATGAAGAGTAAAATGGGGCAGTGGTGCAAAAATGGACAGAAATGAATCTTCTTACTCCAGCCCATGATGCGGAACTACCTGCATCATACAACACTGTAAGGTGGACGCGTATTTACAAACCTTGCTTCATGTTCAGTAACAGCAGCAACAGTCACATCGTGTAAAATTCGTTCGATCCACAATACCTAACGCACAATGCAACCGACCAAACAGCCCGTCACCTACTGCTAAAGAGGAACGTCATCTAATCTAAGAAGAGAAGGCCATGACGTTCGGATCACGGATTTACAACAAACTTTGCACACTTTTAGTAGGCCATTAAAACAAAATTATGTGAAAGTAGTAACGTGCACTACTGTGGAAATTCCGAGAAAGGAGCAAGAAAAGTTTTACACGTCTGCTACGTGGCTTCTGTATCTGTCCGTAGCTGTCGGACCTCGGACTTCCTAGTGGTCAAGTGACAAGCGTTCCAGCATCGTAAGACAAACGAGTACGAGGCAGCGGTCCGACTCCCACAGGTGGTAATAAATCTGTTTTTTCTTTCATCACTTTTCATAATATTTTATTTATATGACATTTGAGATTTAATAAGATGAAAAAACAACGTGTGTCTGCATAAAGTACGAGGGCAGTTCAATAAGTAATGCAACACATTTTTTTTCTGAAACAGGGGTTGTTTTATTCAGCATTGAAATACACCAGGTTATTCCCCAGTCTTTTAGCTACACAACACTATTTTTCAACGTAATCTCCATTCAATGCTACGGCCTTACGCCACCTTGAAATGAGGGCCTGTATGCCTGCACGGTACCATTCCACTGGTCGATGTCGGAGCCAACGTCGTACTGCATCAATAACTTCTTCATCATCCGCGTAGTGCCTCCCACGGATTGCGTCCTTCATTGGGCCAAACATATGGAAATCCGACGGTGCGAGATCGGGGCTGTAGGGTGCATGAGGAAGAACAGTCCACTGGAGTTTTGTGAACTCCTCTCGGGTGCGAAGACTTGTGTGAGGTCTTGCGTTGTCATGAAGAAGGAGAAGTTCGTTCAGATTTTTGTGCCTACGAACACGCTGAAATCGTTTCTTCAATTTCTGAAGAGTAGCACAATACACTTCAGAGTTGATCGTTTGACCATGGGGAAGAACATCGAACAGAATAACCCCTTCAGCGTCCCAGAAGACTGTAACCATGACTTTACCGGCTGAGGGTATGGCTTTAAACTTTTTCTTGGTAGGGGAGTGGGTGTGGCGCCACTCCATTGATTGCCGTTTTGTTTCAGGTTCGAAGTGATGAACCCATGTTTCATCGCCTGTAACAATCTTTGACAAGAAATTGTCACCCTCAGCCACATGACGAGCAAGCAATCCCGCACAGATGGTTCTCCTTTGCTCTTTATGGTGTTCGGTTAGACAACGAGGGACCCAGCGGGAACAAACCCTTGAATATCCCAACTGGTGAACAATTGTGACAGCACTACCAACAGAGATGTCAAGTTGAGCACTGAGTTGTTTGATGGTGATCCGTCGATCATCTCGAACGAGTGTGTTCGCACGCTCCGCCATTGCAGGAGTCACAGCTGTGCACGGCCGGCCCGCACGCGGGAGATCAGACAGTCTTGCTTGACCTTGCGGCGATGATGACACACGCTTTGCCCAACGACTCACCGTGCTTTTGTCCACTGCCAGATCACCGTAGACATTCTGCAAGCGCCTACGAATATCAGAGATGCCCTGGTTTTCCGCCAAAAGAAACTCGATCACTGCCCGTTGTTTGCAACGCACATCCGTTACAGACGCCATTTTAACAGCTGCGTACAGCGCTGCCACCTGTCGGAAGTCAATGAAACTGTACGAGACGAAGCGGGAATGTTTGAAAATATTCCACAAGAAATTTCCGGTTTTTTTCAACCAAAATTGTCCGAGAAAAAAAACGTGTTGCATTACTTATTGAACTGCCCTCGTATATTGTCCAACAGGCTCCTTTTAGTACATCACATAGATCATCATACATCGAAAGTGGAACAAAAGATTGACGTATATAACATGTCGCTCTCCATCTGGTCATGTGGTACAGTAATTGTGTACAACACGCTCCTTTTAGTACATCACATAGATCCTCATACATCGAAAGTGGAACAAAAGATTGACCTATAAAACATCTCGCTCTCCATCTGGTCGCGTGGTAAAAATTAGTTTTGACTGATACAGTCTTGGTTGCAAAAATATTGCTTTAATGAAGCGTTTCACATTTGCACGTGATACGATGCACCAAGACTGTTCTATTTTTTAAAAAACAAAATCAGCTAATGAAGGCAGTTTTATAAACAGCCCCGGCTGAATATTTGGTGTAAAATTCGAAAAAAATTAATAAAATGCTTCTGTGGTATAAGGTCCCAAGTAAATTTTACTTTGTGTGACATTATGCCTTTTGCAAAGTTACTCTTCAAATGACAGTTGCGGGTACGAAGAGCAGGGGTGGGGGCAGGCGTCACACCGCTCGTAACACCGTGTTAGAACCACAGCAGCTAACGCGAAACAAAACGTTATCCACTGGGCCGAGGTAAAGTCTCAGACGAGATTCGCTACGCAGGAAGACGGAGGCCCAACTCCTTCCCTGCGGGAGGGAGAGGAGAGGAGATACCTCAATTAAGACGCCGAGGTAGCGGCCCCAGGCTGCTCCCTGAAAAAGCCACCCCTCTGCTTCACAGCCACCCTCCACCCAGGAGGACGCACTCCCTCACACCTTCCCCAATTCCTCGTTCGCTAACCCACGCACCAGCACGTAGCTTCTCTCTCAGCTCACACGCACCTGTGCCCGAATAACCCCGGCATACAGATCTAGATTAAAACTTTAATTTCGTGCCGGAGTTTCGCGCCGCCCTTTCCCTTGCAGAGCTAGCGCAACCCTTTTGCGTTGGAAGAATGGTGGAAGCCGGTGGGGTGGGGGGGTGGACTCTTCCCCTACCGCCCTGAGACCGCCGTCGCTCTCTGCTCCATGCGGGACGGCACCGCGGGCCATCCTGCCTGCTAACGGCGGACGTAAATGGCTGCTGTTAGCGTTCCCTTTTATTGTTACAGCCAGCCGCTGCTGCTAGCCTGCCGTGATGAAGTCGCCGATGTACAGCCGGTGCGAGCGTATCGTTGCGGTCGCTGCCTTCGCTTTCAGCACCGCCAGATTTCAGGGCACGTTCAGAGAGCGATTTTTACTGTTACTGTGGAGTACTGCTCCGTACTGGGCGGCTGTCGACCAGAATAAACGTCTCCTGCGTGTATTTCTCTGCTTTACTACATTGCAGGCAGATAAGAAGACGTTCGCGTCCTACTGTTTGTAAGGCAGTTGATGACGTTGAATTAGTGGTCCAACCTGTTAATGGTCAAGTGTTTTTACAGGGCCCTTCAGTGTTTATGTGTGCTGTTTTCAACTTCACAGTTGATAAGGCAGGCGATAATGAACATGGTAGTGGATGGGCGACAGTTGCTGTAGTACGTTACCCTGGAGACAAAGTTACTTCAGTTGGAGGACTGGAGAGCTTTAATGAAAGAGATATTATTGCTTTTCGCACTTTTCAAATAAGTGAATTTTATGACAGAACAATGGCAAGGTCATGTTATATGGCATCGACAGTATACATTTAACTTGTTGGAGATCTGACTCATTATAATGTAAATTAAATAAAGATCCCTTCCTTATCCCTAATCCTGAGTGGTTGTCGACCAGAATAAACGTCTCGTGCATGTATTTCTCTGCTCTACTCCATTGCAGAAAGATAAGAAACAGTAAGATCGTTGTCATCGTCTCCAGTCCAAAGAGTGGTTTAATGCAGCTCCCCATGCTACTCTAATCGGTGTAAACCTTTTCGTTTCCGAATAACTATTGCAACTTAAATTTTTTTGACTCTGGTTACTGTATTCATCTCTTCTTCCCCTACGATTTTTAACCTCCCCCCTTCCCTCCAATTCTAAATTGGTCATCCGTTGATGTCTCCTTTTAGTCAGGTAGAGCCACAAATTTCTCTTCTCTCTAATTCTATACAGTATCTCCTCATTACTTGCGTGATTTACCCTTCTAATCTTCAGCATTCCTCTGCTGCACCACATTTCAAAAGCTTCTATTCCCGACTTGTCTAAACTGTTTATCATCCATGTTTCACTTCCATACATCTCCGCCCCCGGTAGCTGAGTGCTCATAGCGACAAAATTTCAATCCTAAGGTCCCGGGTTCGATTTCTGGCTGGGTCGGAGATTTTCTCCGCTCAGGGACTGGGTGTTGTGTTGTTCTGATCATCATCATTTCATTCCCATCGACGCACAAGTCACCGAAGGGGTGTCAAGCCGAAAGACCTGCATCCAGAGAACGGTCTACCCAACGGGAGGCCCTAGTCACACGACATTTACTTCCATACATGGCTGCACTATACACGTACCTTCAGAAAAGACTTCAGACCACTTACATCTATATTCAATGTTAACAAATTTCTTTGCTTCAGCAGCGCTTTCCTTGCCATTGCCACTGTTCTTTTTATATACTCTCTATTTCAGCGATCATTACTTCCTCTGATGCCCAGATAACAAAACTCGGTAGTACTTTAAGTGTCTCGTTTCCTAATCTAACTCCCCCAACATCACCTGATTTAATTTGACTATATTCCATCATACCCCACCTGGCTAGCCGCGCTGTCTAACGCGCTGATTCCTGAGCGGGAAGGCGTGCCCATCCCCTGTACGAATTCGCCCGGCAGATTGCCGTCGAGGTCCGGTGCGAAATTATTACTTTGAAATCGAGACATACGTCCCACAACAGCGGATCTTTCCTAACCTCTTTTTATTTCTTAAACTTGTGAAATATCGGTGTGAGCCCCAAGTCGATTGCCTTAGTACATTATGAGCGGCAGAGCGTTCGTCAAACCAAAAATCTTAATAAAAGTTATTTACTGGGTCAAATTAACGCAGTTTATAAGAAAAGTGACCTTATCGTTGCCCGCCCGGTTGGCGGTGCGGTCTAACGCTTGGCTTTCCGGCCGGGAAGGAGCGCCTGGTCCCCGGCACGAATCCGCCATTATCACGCAGACATAGGAGTTACACTCGCCTCATGTGAGGCGTAACCCTGGATGGGTCCACCGCTGGCCGAACCGCACAATAACCCTGGGTTGGGAATGGGGCGGCGGAGGGGTGAAGTGGACTGCGGTAATCGTCGTGGGGTTGTGGACCACTGTGGCTGCGGCGGGGACGGAGCCTCTCCGTCGTTTCTAGGTCCCCGGTTAACATAACATAACATAACCTAACATAACCTTATCGTTGAATTCCAGACACTGATAATCCCGTAATTTACTGATAACTTGCTTAATGTAGATGATTCAATAATTTGGAAACCATAAGCTTGGCCCAGGTAAATAGCAAAAAATTGTTATAAATTGAACAAATTAAAAAAAAAAGACACGAAAATTTTTTTAAGGAGCACAGAAACGTCAAAATGGGACATGAAACTAAGTATCACTGGCAGTGGCACAGGTGGAAATGATAATTCAACAGCGAGACGGGATTGGTGCAAACCAATTCTTAAAGTACAAACGATCCTGTTGGAATAACACCCGCAACTGGACATTATACCAGAGTTTGAAAATACCGCTTCAGTTGCAAAGTTGTTTTATTATAACACGACCGGTTTCGGCCTCTAAAAAGCCCATCTTCAGGTTTCGTAAGTTGGTGCTGTGGCCCCCGAGCGCCGCGGTGGACGTGTACTAGACGCAGTGTGTTACCTATGAGCGCAGAACAGGGAGACACGTATTAACACCACATAACGTAGCCACAAAACGAAACCAGTGATAACATGGTCGTACCGGAAAGACCAACCGAGATTACAAGCAACCTCCGCTGAGGCGTGAAAAGACTGCGTTAATTTATTGAAACATTAAGAAACATTTAACACTGTTGTGCCCTAACAAGCTGATGCCACCAGCTGTTCTCACCACTTATGCATGTGTTTCAGATAGATGTCACACGACAGTGTCCACCAACCCCGCCTCCTCACCAAAAGTGAGATATCGAAGTGCAGAGTGGCTCTCACGTCCAAGTGTCACCGCAGTCCGCAAGTAAACTCCGTCGTACAAATGCGGTCTGCTACCAGAAAGACGTCCGCAGCTCGTGGTCGTGCGGTAGCGTTCTCGCTTCCGACGCCCGGGTTCCCAGGTTCAATTCCCGGCGGGGTCAGGGATTTTCTCTGCCTCGTGATGACTGGTTGTTGTGTGATGTCCTTAGGTTAGTTAGGTTTAAGTAGTTCTAAGTTCTAGGGGACTGATGACCATAGCTGTTAAGTCCCATAGTGCTCAGAGCCATTTGAACCATTTTTGAACCAGAAAGACGTCTCGCACCTACGCAAGAGAACATAGAAGATCGTCTGCGGTGCTTGTACTGCTACGAGTTTGCTTCAACTAACATCGTCCACAACAGAGCAAAACGTCCTCTTGGCGCCAGCGAATATTGTGATTTTTACGCCTTTGTTTCTACGTTGACATGGCCTGACCTACACAATCACTGTCGTACTCGTCATCACTTGAATAAAAAGTAGTCAGTTGATTGGCAGTATATCCATAATTGGAAAGGACGACTTGGGACAACAGCTAGTATAATATATGTTAGAAAATGACGAAATTCCTCCAGCTGTATTAAGGTATTGCTTTTATTGTTGTTACAACACCATCTTCAGGCCCATACTTGTTGACAGAAACCGTATGTGTCTAACACTAGTAGTCAGTGGTGAGATAGTGAGTCAGTGGTGAGTTACTACCTGCATTCCGCATGGAACACACATATCTCACCACTGACTACTAGTGTTAGACGGATTCGGTTGCTGTCAACAAGTATGGGCCTAAAGATGATGATATAACAACATCGAAACTAGTTGGTTCAAATGGCTCTGGGCACTATGGGACTTAACATCTATGGTCATCAGTCCCCTAGAACTTAGAACTACTTAAACCTAACTAACCTAAGGACATCACACAACACCCAATCATCACGAGGCAGAGAAAATCCCTGACCCCGCCGGGAATCGAACCCGGGAACCCGGGCGTGGGAAGCGAGAAGGCTACCGCACGACCACGAGCTGCGGACTCGAAACTAGTTGCCAATGAATGCAACACCTTAATACAGCTGGAGGAATTGCGTCATTTTTTAACACATAAATTTAATGGCTGCCAGATGTGATTTGTATTCTACTAGTCTGTCTTCACTGCTCAACCAGACGTCTCTATTGGAGATGCTGAACCACACGTCCACCATTTGGGGTACTGAATGTCGTGTGACCTCTGCGTTCCTTACCGCCTAACGGAAGACAATAAAGAGCAATGAAGATCCATGTGAGCGGAACTACTTGTGGGTTACGAAATTGATCATGACAATTTTGTGTCGAACACAGCTGCAGGCGATGAAACAAGGGTTAATCTTTTCGAACCGGAAACAAAACGGCAATCCATCGAGTGGCGCCAAACCCTCTCTCCTGCGAAGGAAAAGTTCAAAACCACACACTCAACTCGAAAACTCATGGCGAGTATCTTCTGAGACTCTGAAGAGGTTATTCTGTTTGATGGTCAACTGTGAAGTGTATTGCGATACTTTCAGGAAATTGAAGGAACGACTTCAGAGTGGTCGTCCCCACAAAATGCTAAAAAACTTCTCTAAGACAGTGCAAGGACTCTGCAGACTCGAGAGGAGCTCAGAACACTTCATTGGACTGTTCTCCCTCAGCAAACCTAGAGCCCACCTTCCGTCTTACATCAGTTTGGTCCAATGAAGGATGAACCCCGTGGGAAGCTGTACGTGGGCATTGGGGAGGCTATTCATGCAGCAGTAGTGACATCGTCCATTAGAGTGGTACCATGCGGATATATAGGCCGACCCGGTAAGGTGTCGTAGTACCATCACAGCGAACGGAGTTTACGTTGAAAAATAGGGTTTTATATCAAAAAGAGTCGGAAATAGTATGGTGTATTGGAATCCTAAATGGAACCAAAGCACTTTCCGAAAAAAATTTTTTGCATTGCTATTGAACCCCTCTCGTAGTTGTCAGAAGCGTGATAGTTTTCCCCCCTGCTACGACTGAAATACTCAATTACTTCCAAAAGAATTTCCTAAAATGTATCAAAATAAAGACGAAGACTTTTCTGGTCTCAGGCTTTGATGGAGTAGTTGACTGAAATCATCGACCCCAACACCTATAATACACTGCTGTCCACCGTAAATGCAACACCAAGAAAGACAAGAGGTAGCACAACAAAATTTATTTTGTAGATAACATGTTGACCAAGTATCAAATGATTACGTTTACAGACGTCTGTGACATGTGGTTCCTGCCAGAATCAGTAGCCAGAGTAGCCGCCATTGTTGGAGATCACCGCTGCCACACGTCTCGGCATTGAGTCAAAGAGACGTTGGATGTGTTCCTGGGGTACAGCAGCCCAAACAGCTTCCACACGTTGCCAAAGATCATCTGGTGTGGCAGCTGGGGATGTAATCTGGGTCACTCGTTGAGCAACCATAAACCACATGTTTTCTATCGGCGAAATATCCGGAGAGCGAGCCGGCCAGGGAAGCACTTCAATCTGGTTATTGACGAAGAACCTTTGGACAATGCGTGCCATGTGTGGTCGCGCATTATCCTGTTGAAATATGGCTGTGGCAGAGCCCTGAAGGTAAGGAAGGACAACTGGCTCCAGCACCTCGGATATGTAGCGCCGGCTATTTAAAGTACCGGCAATGCGTACTAGAGGCGTGCGAGAGTAATATCCAATACCGCCCCATACCATAATACCCGGTGCAAGACCAGTGTGGCGGTGCATAATGCAGCTGTCCAGCATCCTCTCTCCACGGTGTCTCCACACTCGAATCCGACCATGGTGGTGCTGCAGACAGAAGCGTGCCTCGTCAGTAAAGACAACGTAATTCCATTCTGCCGTCCACATCCGTCTGTCATCACACCATAGGCGACGGAGACGTCTGTGGTTTTGCGTCAATGGTAGACGAAGCAATGGACGTCTTGCGCACAGACCACTCTGCTGTAAACGGCGTCGAATGGTACGCGCAGACACTGGATGATGCATTACAGACGCAATGTGCTGAGCTATGGTTCGGGATGTCACTGAGCGATCCGTCACTGCCATGCGCACAATTTGCTTATCAGACGTGCAGTGGTGCACCGAGGTCAATGCGATCGACCACGTCGGTCCGTCGTACCCTCCGGCATCCAACGGTCACATATCCGCATTACAGTTGTTTGGTTTCGTCCAACACGACTAGCGATTTCTCTGTATGATAATCGAAAATCTCGGTAAGCCACTATCCTTCCTCTGTCGAACTCGATCAAACGATGTTCGCTGTTGTCTACGAGGCATAACTGATCGTCTTGTGAAACAACCACAAGGTAAACACACGTGCCGAACGTACACTCGTCGAAATCGCCAAGCCTTAAATAGCGCTATGAGGTGGCGCCACAGGCGCGCGTGATGTACGTCTGCGCTGAAATTCTAATCAGTTGCATATCTCATCGCTGCAAACCCATGGTGTAAATTTCACTTGATTCGGATGCTTCCTTCAGGGTGTTGCATTTACGGTGGCCAGCAGTGTATGTCTGCGAGTAAGAGATGGTTATCATTCCCAATACATGTCAACAAAACTGGGGATAATTTCTAAAAAAACGAAAAAAGACCAGTTACGGAAACTTTAGTCACACGAAGAAAACTGATGAAGATAAATGAAAGGAAAAGGATTAATATCTAAAAGCACCGATTATTTCAAGCAATTTTGTGTAGTGGTCCAAAGCGTGTCATTTTACAGCATAACCATCTTTTATTACGATGAACAACGTATTTTCTTTTAAAGCAAGTGATTGAGATCAGTTATTCGCATCCGATTTCGTTTCATCAAAAGCGTGGCCTATTGAATGGTATTACTATCCTAGGCTGTTCCAAAGATATTTTTTCTTGTTTGTCCTGTGAGTTAGCTTCCATCTTTGCTCACAGAATTAACTCAGAAGCAGTGTAAGAATCCAGGTTGTAATTTTCCCTGAATGGTGATGGGAGTACCGCTCCTAAAGATGGCGACCAGTGGAATTTTTGAAAATGCGAATTGCATGTGGCGATTGATAGCCGCTTTACGCTGTATGAGCAGTAACAATTATCGGACTGCTTCTTTCACAGACTGCAGGTTCAGGTTGTACCACAAGAGAAATAGATATTGAAAATTAGTATCCAATTTATGCTAATAACGGTTCAGTGCACATCGAGGTATTGCGCCTTTCCCACAAAGTAGCCAACAAATCGAACTAATAGCATAATGACTATTAACATAAATACGTTGACATTTTATAAAGTATTCGATCACATTTTTAATGAAAATTAGTTCACAATATTAGAAATTATGCAGAGCTATAAAGAACGATGGTTAGATTGCAAGATAAGGATGGTCAAGGACATAAGCGAACAGCCAGGCATCTCGTAGCTACCCTCGAAGAAAAACTGAAGGCCACGCCCTCGTTGATTTGTACAGATACTGTAAATATTGCCATATGACAATACATCAACCACAGTTTTCTTTTGCACAAGCGTGCACAAAATTCTACACACACACAAAAAAATTATTTATAGAAATGCTGTCTTACAGTACACATACTCCGGACGTCCTTCTGACGTTCGTGTACTACGGTATGCTTGTTTTCGATTTCACGTCAAGGATATTGATCAATCGTTTCGTCATTAAGAGTTCTACGTTCTTCTTACGTGGGCACAAAAACCGAACTGTGCATCTACATATCACTTCGATATTTATTTCTGATTTGGAATACATAATTTTTCTAGATTACTTACGTAGATATAGTTATGTAGCCTACACAATTTAGACCGACTACGTTGTGCAATACCTTTCTTTCCTCTTTATAATTATGGTAGCAAACATCTTTCAGAGTGGGTAAGATTATCCGGACAGATACATTTATAACAACGTTCCTAATATGAAATTTTGTGGTTGTGGGAAGTCAGATTTTCTTGCAAGCTTTTCGTGTGGTTTGGAAAGCTACTTCCGTTTTTCCGGCTATTGCTTTCAAAGCATCTCTTTCTAGCCCGTTGACTGTGATCCATTCTGAAAAGATATACAATGTGTTCCACAATTCATATCACTCGCCTACGAGTTCTAGTGGGTGCTTGGCAGATAAAGTTTGGTAAGGAACTGATTTCCGGATATGTGTCGCTTGGATGTAAAGCAAGCCTGAAGCTCGGATCACTTTCAAATCTCCCACACACAGCGGATGAAATGTGTTTTGCCGGAGTGCTCCACGCTGCACAGGAGCTGTCCTCCTGAAGACTACGCTGTTCGCTGCAAGAGATGTATCTCCGACGCATGACTTCATGCATGCAGTCCACAAACACTGGCACGTGTCCGTGGACCACCACTGTCAACCCCCAAGCACCGAACTAGCCAGTTTCTCGCAAGGTGTCATTATCTGACGAAACTGACATGTAACGTCTTAATTACAACAAAGCCGGCCGCTGTGGCCGTGCGGGTTTAGGCGCTTCAGTCCGGAACCGCGCCGCTGCTACGGTCGCAGGTTCGAATCCTGCCTCGGGAATGGACGTATCTTATGTCCTTAGGTTGGTTAGGTTTAAATAGTTCTAAGTTCTAGGGGACTGATGACCATAGATGTTAAGTCCCATAGTGCTCAGAGCCATTTGAACCATTTTTTAAGTAGTTCTACGTCTAGGGGATTGATGACCTCAGATGCTAAGTCCCATAGTGCTTAAAGCCATTTGAGCCAATTACAAGAAGGAATGGTGACGGCGTGCTCTTCTCAGTTTGACACCGGTGTGTCAGACCCACCATACTTGCTCCGGACACTGCGAGAGGGCTGTACAAGCAATGATCACACGCACGGCACAGCGGACACACCAGGAACCGCGGTGTTGGCCGTCGAATGGCGCTAGCTGCGCAGCATTTGTGCACCGCCGCCGTCAGTGTCAGCCAGTTTGCCGTGGCATACGGAGCTCCATCGCAGTCTTTAACACTGGTAGCATGCCGCGACAGCGTGGACGTGAACCGTATGTGCAGTTGACGGACTTTGAGCGAGGACGTATAGTGGGCATGCGGGAGGCCGGGTGGACGTACCGCCGAATTGCTCAACACGTGGGGCGTGAGGTCTCCACAGTACATCGATGTTGTCGCCAGTGGTCGGCGGAAGGTGCACGTGCCCGTCGACCTGGGACCGGACCGCAGCGACGCACTGATGCACGCCAAGACCGTAGGATCCTACGCAGCGCCGTAGGGGACCGCACCGCCACTTCCCAGCAAATTAGGGACACTGTTGCTCCTGGGGTATCGGCGAGGACCATTCGCAACCGTCTCCATGAAGCTGGGCTACGGTCCCGCACACCGTTAGGCCGTCTTCCGCTCACGCCCCAACATCGTGCAGCCCGCCTCCAGTGGTGTCGCGACAGGCGTGAATGGAGGGACGAATGGAGACGTGTCGTCTTCAGCGATGAGAGTCGCTACTGCCTTGGTGCCAATGATGGTCGTATGCGTGTTTGGCGCCGTGCAGGTGAGCGCCACAATCAGGACTGCATACGACCGAGGCACACAGGGCCAACACCCGGCATCATGGTGTGGGGAGCGATCTCCTACACTGGCCGTACACCACTGGTGATCGTCGAGGGGACACTGAATAGTGCACGGTACATCCAAACCGTCATCGAACCCATCGTTCTACCATTCCTAGACCGGCAAGGGAACTTGCTGTTCCAACAGGACAATGCACGTCCGCATGTATCCCGTGCCACCCAACGTGCTCTAGAAGGTGTAAGTCAACTACCCTGGCCAGCAAGATCTCCGGATCTGTCCCCCATTGAGCATGTTTGGGACTGGATGAAGCGTCGTCTCACGCGGTCTGCACGTCCAGCACGAACGCTGGTCCAACTGAGGCGCCAGGTGGAAATGGCATGGCAAGCCGTTCCACAGGACTACATCCAGCATCTCTACGATCGTCTCCATGGGAGAATAGCAGCCTGCATTGCTGCGAAAGGTGGATATACACTGTACTAGTGCCGACATTGTGCATGCTCTGTTGCCTGTGTCTATGTGCCTGTGGTTCTGTCAGTGTGATCATCTGATGTATCTGACCCCAGGAATGTGTCAATAAAGTTTCCCTTTCCTGGGACAATGAATTCACGGTGTTCTTATTTCAATTTCCAGGAGTGTATATGAAAGTGATCCGACGTTTACCCTTATTTTATATCTACTGGTACATTTCTGATAACGAGTTCCCTTTTTTCTTTCATTTTTACTTTATTTATTTTTTATTTGTTTCAGTCATCATTCTTCTGACTAGTTTGATGCGGGCTGCCAAGAACTCCTGTGTTCCATTCTCTGTTTTCCACTACAGTTTTCATTCTCTGCGTTTCCTCAGCAGTTATCTCTAGTACCACAGAGGTTTCTTCCTGATGCGTAAAAAATGCTGTATCACCCTGCTCCCTCTTCTTGTCTGTTTTTTCCATACGCACTGATCAGCCAGAATAATATGACCGTCTACCTAATAGCCAGGACATTCACCTTTGGCGTGGATGATAGCGGTGACACGTAGGGCCGTAGAAGCAATGAGGTCATTGTAGGTCGCCGGAGTGAGTCGGCACCACATATGCACAGACAAGCTATGGGGCCGCCTTCAATCACATCCCAGATGTGTTCGGCCGGATTCAGATTTTCAATATTAATTCATTTCAGTGTCAATAAACTTCACCAACAGTCGTATATTTCAAGATATTTTACTTTATTCTGAAAGCAATGAGTTTCGGCAATTCGTTTTGCCATCTTCAGGCCCTTGCATAGCATGTAGTACATAAGGATGTACAAAGCAAGATTACAGAAAGTGTCAGGTAATCATAACACCGCATAAGCATAAAAACGAAAGTAGTGGCATTAAATCAAATCTTTGTGTACATCCAGCACAATTGACTAAAACACATGTAAATATTTGTTAGTGGCGTTAAACCAAATCTCTGTGTACATCCAGCACAATAGTCTGAAACAGGTCTAATTTGTTAGTGATGTAACTATTTAATACCACAGATATGCAAGGTAACATGTAAATACATTGTACATTCAAGAGCTCCAGTGAAACAAAGCTCGTCATTTTTTATTTATTTTCTTATTATTCTTTGTTTCTTTATATGTCTATATAAAATACTAAAAATCTTTTAGATGAGTAAGTACTTAGTATATATGAGTACGAATCTTCATTTACAGTAAAATGTCACATAGTAAGCTATGAAATACAATAGTACGCATATTTACAGCCTAGGCAATATCACGGGTGGTAAGGCAAGTAGTTGTCTCAGTAACAAAAATACCTTGACGGAAAACCCAACAGTAGTCTACATATTAAGAGAAAATTGTATGCATAGCGAACACTAAGAATATTCACAACTAATATGGCCTACGGTATAAAGGAAATCGGAATAAAAATATATGATCTGCTTCCCTTTATATCACTTAACAGGTCGGCATTACCATACTGAAACAAACCAACAAGAATGTGAAATCCTACTAAAGCAAGGCGAATTCTCCAAGTTCACAGCCAACACCATCATACAATTTCACTGGGAGTATAAGGCACTACCTAAAACGATCTATCTATAAATGACAAACAATGTAAATAATAAGACAGCAAGTTGTGGCCCGACAGGAAACGTGGGTATGGAAAAAATAAAAGGTAAATGAGTGTGCGAAGACCAACATATTGTCGAAGTTGAAGCCCATAAAGCGAGTAACATCCTCTATTTCTATGAGCGCCAAACCTCGTCTCTAATAAAACCTCATAACGTTCGCTGTAAGCTGATGGGGAAGTAAGGACAATACCGACAAGTTGATAAACTAACCGAGTCCTAATCATAATCATAAGGTGAAGTCAAGACTTACCGAATCCCATACGTAAATGGCTAAAAGATGGTAGCTGACAATAGGTAACACCAACTCCTCTTATAAGGAAGCAGGAAAATGTTTCATTTTCCTAAGTATGAAAGTAATGTACACGATACGAATAAACCAGAAAAATGGTCACTAATAAACATATGCTGCCTACCAAGGGAGTAGATTTCTATAAGGCGGATACAAAGAACTGTAGAAAACAAGATTTACGAGCTCATATGAGGGTGACATATTGCATGTCTCAGCTAAACAATCAGTGCGTTATAGTATGGGTGAAAAGTTACATTCATATTAAGATTCTTAGGCAGCAAAATATAAGAGAAGAACTGTATATTGTAATTACCATAATGGTGTAACATATCACGGCTTAAGGGGCTCCGGAAAGGCTCAAAATCATGAAAAGTTCAATTTTAACTTTTTTGCGTTTTCTGAATCTGCAGACTATTACCTTTTAATAGATATATAATTTATTCAATTCCGAAGACTACAACTATTTTTAAATTTTTTTGAAATGTGTTCTACATGGGCGTGACCCACTGTGGCGCTGTTAAACTGCTGTCAAATGGTGTTATTATTAACGTCCGTGTTCATCAGGGACATTTTAGTGATGTGAGATAAAGTATGTGTTGTGGCTAACCTGTGATGGTTCAATATATATCGCTCGTGTGATTGTCGATTGTTTCATGTTTATTTACTCTGTCGTTATCTCGAAAATATTCGTAACTAATTCTGTTTCTTGAGTCTCTGTTTTGTTGAAGTATAATAATGAGTAAAAGTAAAGTTATTAGAAATCCTCTGAAGGCTTTTAAGAAAAGGAGAAATGTTGGAAAGCCAAAGGTATGTGTTATTACTGTAAACAATAAAGACGATGAAAATCCCCAACATAGCTTGTGTCCCAAAGAAGAAGACAGTTGGTGTAAATATAACAAAGGATTGCTAACTGGTGAAGTGTACACTCATAAGCATAGTCTGCCTCATGCAATAATGGAGGTGATAAAACCTATTTTCAGAGACTTAGCAGCACCTGAACTGTTGAAAAAGTGTATTTACGGAAAAACTCAAAACCCCAATGAAAGTGTAAATAGTGTTATATGGTCGAGAATCCCCAAGACTGTATTTGTTGGAATAGAAACACTTCAATTTGGTGTGTATGATGCTGTTGCGACTTTCAATGATGGCAACATTGTAAAGTGCAAGGTATTTAGGAATATGGGGATGAAGATAGGTTCTAACATGGTACGAGCGATGCTTGCTTTAGACAAGGAACGCCTTCGGGCTGCAGACAGGGCTGTAAAGAGTCTAGAAATACAAGCAAGAGTAAACAGGAGGAGGAACAAGAGGAAGCTGGAGGAGGAGTTTGCAGAGGATGAAGATAATCCATCCTATGGACCTGGAATGCACTAAAAAGTTAATCCAATCTTCGTCGCTCGATTCCCAAACCTTTTATTTTTTCATACTAATTACATGTTTTCTAAGGATCTTCCAAACATATTTGTTTCAAACTTTCAGTAAATGTTACACAGTACCTTGTGCATAATTTAACACAGCCTTTTTCCAAAAAACTGTATATTTTTGAATATATAAATAAAAAATTGCAAAAAAATGTTGTGAATTTTCATTACAATTGAAAAAAATCATCTTTAATAAATGAACTACAATTTTGTAAAATCCCTGTGTTAAGTTGTAGCCCATATTCCAATAAATAATCTGTAAAAAGTTGAACTTCCTACCTCAAATACTTTGTGAAAAAAGATGGAATTTATAAGCGTTATTTTAACATTGCAAGTATAGGGCGTTCCGGAGCCCCTTCAATAATGTAGAGGTACATAGATGTTGCTGAGCAAAGGTAACACCTATCATCCAAAGAAAAGCCCCGAAAGATAACACTATGGATTTTATTGAAGTAAGTCCCAGAAATCACTTATGACTAGACCTTGACAAACCGAAATCATTATGGGTTATTATAGCTAACAAGGTACTGTAGTTATGACAAGGATCGCCCCATTGGAATACAGTGAGTCGCTAACAAACTACATGTCTCACAGACCCGACCATATCACAGTGCAACTCCTCGAAAGCCTAGTATCGGCAAACATGTATGTCAGAGAACTGATAGAAGCGTAAACAGTGACAGTTTTCTAGGTATTAACAACCTAAATCATGACCCTACCGTTCCCTACTATAGGTCAAATCGATCTCTTGATCTCTTAAGCACTTCTGTAAAACAGTCCCGCTGTATTACTGATAGGAGCACTACTGACAATCATGTGAAGGACAAACTGGTCTGTACTAAAAGAACGTCATATGTTGACATATTAATGTAAAATGCTATGCAAAAACCTATTGTACCTCAAGTCAGTATTACTCCAACAGAGGAAATTCCGTAATTCTAACTGGACCCAAATGTATTGGTCCATTATATGCAATAAGAAACAGAAGAGTGCTCCACTAGCACTGAAGTCGACCTATGAAAATATATTACTTTAAGAATACCGTAAAACTACTGTTGATATAGAAAACCAAACAGAAAATTAGTAAAACCTAACAATAACTCTTCATCTGTGATCCTATACCATTAACATAAGGTAAAATAGCTGTGTTAAGAGGGGTAGGACGCCAAACGGGCCGACTTGGAGCAGGAGAGGCACCACAGGAAATTTTTATTTCCACTGTCTACACATTTATAAATAAATTCATAAAACTTCGTCACTATGACCAGTAAGGATTCAGGATTGACTCTTATAGCAGTGGAAGTTCAGAAACACAGCAAAATAATGGTTTTTTTTTTACATGTGAAATTTCATAATTTTTTCCCTTACTATTGGCTGCATTTGTTGCTGTAGGTACACTTTTCTTCATAAGTAAGAGAGATTCTTCGATGAATTTTGCACAGCATACAAACCATTCTCACAGGTGTCTGAAACTCTAGAATATATTTAATTTATGAAAAAATGAATGAGGTGTTACATTTTAAACTCCACGTTTAGAAAAAACTCAAATTTTATAATCAATTATCTCAATTTTTACCACAGATTTTAATAGATCTGGAACATTATAGAGTTTCATACGCCTGTAAGTATGGTTTGTATGCTGTGCAAAATTCATCGAAGAATCTCTCTTACTTACGAAGAAGAGTGTACCTACAGCAACAAATGCAGCCAGTAGTAAGTGAAAAAATGATTAAATTTCAAGTGTAAAAAAATTGATTTTGTTACGTTTTTGAACTTCCACTGCTATGAGAGTGAATCCTCAATCCTTCCTGGTCATTCTGACAAATTTTTATGAATTTATTTGTAAAAGTATAGACAGTGGAAATTAAAATGGTGCCTCTCCTGCTCCAAGTCGGTCCGTTTGACGTCCTACACCCCTTAACATGTTTTGCATCTAGAAGGTTCAGATTTGGCGAGTTTTGGAGCCATGATATCAACTGGAGCTTGCCGTTGTGTTCCTAGAGATACGCCATCACGCTCCCGGCCTTGTGACATGGCACATTATCTTGTTGAAAGCTGCCACTGCTGCCGAGACACATGATCGTCATGAAGGGATGCACGTGGCCTGTAAACAGAGTACGATAGTCCTTGGCCATTATGGTGCCTTGCACGATCTTCACCGTACCCACCGTAACGCCACAAGGACAGAAAACCCCATAACAAACTTTGTGGAAACATAAAGTAGCGAAGTGAGTCATCTTGACAGTGACGGCAACTATTCACGATAAAATCTACACTGGTAATATTTTGATTAACACCTACATCATTCAAATACTGAGAATAGCATACAAAAAGGGGAGATAAAAGGAAAGGATTATCACAGATTCTTTATCAAACATCTATAGTATAAATGCAAAATCATATGAACGAACGTTAAATCCAAGACAGTAATTCAGTCAAAGATAAGATTTACCATCAAGAGAGTTGTAGCCGCATGGAAAAGGAAATTCAGTGCGACTACAATGCAATTCGAATATGGAAATGTTCAGTTAGTTAGTTGCTGTTGAGTCGCTCTAGAGTACTTTTGCAGCAGCTGTCTGGACGCAAACGCTATTAGATTGTTTCAGTTTTGGAAGTTTGATAATTCGTGAGGTAGAGACTGAAGTATTGCTCAGTCATTCGACTCATGAAAGTTAATCTTTACCGTTTTCAACGCGACGGTATAGTAAGAGGAGTGTTCGACTTCATTTGAGTGATATTGGTTTATCGGACTTAGCCTTCGTACTGATGAACAGTTAGAAACCTTAAGAGCAATGGATCAACGACAGAAAAACAATCTCTAGTCTTGAGTAGGGCACAATAGAACGAAGACACGAAGAAAGACAAGTACGCTGATTAGTCAAAAGTTGTCGTCAGCGACACGATTACTGAACTGAATTTAATCTTGAATAACATATCGGTGTGCGTGTGTTGTAGGGACAAACAATTAATTACAGAAAGAACAATAAAATCTGAGCCAAAACATAAATCTTACGCGTCGCGGAACTCATTAAACTGACAATACAGTGCGTATTAATGCAAGTTGATTGGCTCTTTTTTTAAGTGACTAAGTGAGTACATGAATAATGGACGTCGAAAATTGATTAGTTTAAACCAGTATTACGGAGTATTAAATAAACATTTACTCCAACATAAGTTATCTCTAAAGTTAGGTCGGACAGTTGTAAATAACTTGACGTAGCAGTGGCCTAGCAACGGAATGGTAGACATCAAAATTTCATCCTCGCTATACAGGGCTATTAGAAATGATTGAAGCGATTTCATAAATTCACTGTAGCTCCATTCATTGACATACGGTCACGACACACTATAGATACGTAGAAAAACTCATAAAGTTTTGTTCGGCTGAAGCCGCACTTCAGGTTTCTGCAGCCAGAGCGCTCGAGAGCGCAGTGAGACAAAATGGCGACAGGAGCCGAGAAAGCGTATGTCGTGCTTGAAATGCACTCACATCAGTCAATCATAACAGTGCAACGACACTTCAGGACGACGTTCAACAAAGATCCACCAACTGCTAACTCCATTCGGAGATGGTATGCGCAGTTTAAAGCTTCTGGATGCCTCTGTAAGGGGAAATCAACGGGTCGGCCTGCAGTGAGCGAAGAAACGGTTGAACGCGTGCGGGCAAGTATCACGCGTAGCCCGCGGAAGTCGACGAATAAAGCAAGCAGGGAGCTAAACGTACCACAGCCGACGGTTTGGAAAATCTTACGGAAAAGGCTAAAGCAGAAGCCTTACCGTTTACAATTGCTACAAGCCCTGACACTCGATGACAAAGTCAAACGCTTTGAATTTTCGGCGCGGTTGCAGCAGCTCATGGAAGAGGATGCGTTCAGTGCGAAACTTGTTTTCAGTGATGAAGCAACATTTTTTCTTAACGGTGAAGTGAGCAGACACAATGTGCGAATCTGGGCGGTAGAGAATCCTCACGCATTCGTGCAGCAAATTCGCAATTCACCAAAAGTTAACGTGTTTTGTGCAGTCTCACGGTTTAAAGTTTATGGCCCCTTTTTCTTCCGCGAAAAAAACGTTACAGGACACGTGTATCTGGACATGCTGGAAAATTGGCTCATGCCACAACTGGAGACCGACAGCGCCGACTTCATCTTTCAACAGGATGGTGCTCCACCGCACTTCCATCATGATGTTGGGCATTTCTTAAACAGGAGATTGGAAAACCGATGGATCGGTCGTGGTGGAGATCATGATCAGCAATGCATGTCACGGCCTCCACGCTCTCCCGACTTAACCCCATGCGATTTCTTTCTGTGGGGTTATGTGAAAGATTCAGTGTTTAAACCTCCTCTACCAAGAAACGTGCCAGAACTGCGAGCTCGCATCAACGGTGCTTTCGAACTCATTGATGGGGACATGTTGCGCCGAGTGTGGGAGGAACTTGATTATCGTCTTGATGTCTGCCGAATCACTAAAGGGGCACATATCGAACATTTGTGAATGCCTAAAAAAAGTTTTCGAGTTTTTGTATGTGTGTGCAAAGCACTGTGAAAATATCTCAAATAATAAAGTTATTGTAGAGCTGTGAAATCGCTTCAATCATTTGTAATAACCCTGTATATGATGTGAAAAACGACCTTAATGATGAAATCAAGAATCAAGATTTTATTTCATGGCGGAACTAACCTGGCATAAAATAAAAACAAACGATTGCAATTTACCAGTTCGCACGATCTGATGGTTCAAATGGCTCTGAGCACTATGGGACTTAACAGCTATGGTCATCAGTCCCCTAGAACTTAGAACTACTTAAACCTAACTAACCTAAGGACATCACGCAACACCCAGTCATCACGAGGCAGAGAAAATCCCTGACCCTGCCGGGAATCGAACCCGGGAACCCGGACGCGGGAAGCGAGAACGCTACCGCACGACCACGAGCTGTGGACCGCACGATCTGAGAAGACAGTTGCTGACAGGAAACAGAATATTTGTAAACCACGGGAGGAGTTGTGTACTTACGGGAGTTACAGGTGCTGTTCCACGTCACACCGACGGGGACGAACATCGTTACGAGTCGCGTCTCCTGCCGGCGAGTGAATAAGGAGGGAAGGGACGTCACACCATGGATGCCGAAGGGATTGTTGCCCAGAACATAATGGTGCCGCCGCCAGATTGTCCCCGTCCTTCAGTGTCAAGGAGCATTTTCCTTGGAAGAGGACGGATTCGCGCCCGTCCATCGGCATAATGGAGAAGGTATCCGGAATTATGAGACCATGCAACGATCTGCCACTGCGCTAGAGTCCAGTGCCAATGGTCACCTGACCACTTCAGTCGTAGTAGCCGATGTCGTGGTGTCAACAGAGGCGTGAATCGTCATCAGCGGAGGCCAACTGTTATGATCGGTGCACTGTGTGATCAGACACACTTGTACTCTGCCCAGCATTAGAGTCTGCTGTTAGTTTCGTCACAGTTCGCCGCCTCTCGAGTTATACCCGTCTCACCACCATCTCACGTCCGGCATCTGTAATGAGGATTGGCCACCCAACCCCACGTCGTCTGGACGTGGTTTCACCTTGGTTTCGCTACGTATTCAAGGCACTCGGTACAGCACTCCTCGAACACCCGACAAGGAGTCTAGTTTCCGAAATACTTGTTGCGAGCCTGGCGGGCCGTCGGAATCTGACTCAGATAGATCGTGCACCCTCCCCATTCTACACCGACATCACACTCACGGATACTACATACACCGTTCGTGTTTGAATAGCTGCCATTTTTCGCCGGATGATGCAGCTACCGATTGGACGGGTTTACATTGATAGTAGATCGGTGGTAATTACACTACTGGCCATTAAGAGTACTACACCACGAAGATGACGTGCTACAGACGCGAAACGTAACCGACAGGAAGAAGATGCTGTGATATGCAAGTGATTAGCTTTTCATAGCATTCGCACAAGTTTGGCGCCGGTGGCGGCACCTACAACGTGCTGAGATGAGGAAAGTTCCCCAACTGATTTCTCATACACAAACAGCAGTTGAGCGGCGTTGCCTGGTGAAACGTTGTTGTGATGCCTCGTGTAAGGAGGAGAAATGTGTACCATCACGTTTCCGACTTTGATAAAGGTCGGATTGTAGCCTCTCGCGATTGCGGTTTATCGTATGGGCGACATTGCTGCTCGTGTTGGTCGAGATCCAGTGACTCATAGCACAATATGGAATCGGTGGGTTCAGGAGGGTAATACGGAACGCCGTGCTGGATCCCAACGGCCTCGTATCACTAACAGTCGATGTGACAGGCATCTTAACCGCATGGCTCTAATGCAGCTACATCTCGATCCCTGAATCAACAGATGGGGACGTCGGCAAGACGACAACCATCTGCACGAACAATTCGACGACGTTTGTAGCAGCATGGACTATCAGCACGGAGACCACGGCTGCGGTTACCCTTGACGCTGTATCACAGGCAGGAGCGCCTGCGATGGTGTACTCAACGACGGAACTGGGTGCACGAATGGCAAAACGTAATTTTTTTAGGATGAATCCAGGTTGTGTTTACAGCATCATGATGGTCGCATCCGTGTTTGGCGACATCGCGGTGAACGCACATTGGAAGCGTTTATTCGTCATCGCCATACTGGCGTATTACCCGGCGTGATGGTAGGGGTTTCCACTGGCTACACGTCTCGGTCACCTCTTGTTCGCATTCACGGCAGTATGAACAGTGTACGTTACATTTCAGATGTGTTACGACGCGTGGCTCTACCCCATGCTGTTGTCTGCTTCCCTGTCCAGCACATTCCTCAGATCTCTCACCAATTGAAAACGGCTGGTTAATGGTGGCCGAGCAAGTGGCTCGTCACAATACGCCAGTCACTACTCTTGATGAAGTGTGGTATCGTGTCGAAGCTGCATGGGCAGCTGTACCTGTAAACGCCATCCATGCTCTATTTGACTCAATGTCCAGGCGTATGAAAGCCGTTATTACGGCCAGAGGTGGTTGTTCTGGGTACTGATTTCTCAGGATCTATGCACCCAAATTGCGTGAAAATGTAATCACATGTCAGTTCCAGTATAATATATTTGTCCAATGAATAGCCGTTTATCATCTGCATTTCTTCTTGGTGTAGCAGTTTTAATAGCCAGTGGTGTATGTTATGGCTTATCGGTGCGTCCCTCGCTGATTCTGCAGGGAACCTCCTCATTCCTTCCCTTATCAGGCCACCTAATTTTCAACATTATTCTGCAGCAGCACATCTCAAACGATTTGAGTATCTTCTGTCCCGGTTTTCCACCGTCCGTGTTTCACCACCATACAATTCTGTACTCCAAACGTACATTCTCAGCAGCTTCTTCCTCACGCTGATGCCGATGTTTAATAGCGGTAGATTTGTCTTTGACAGTAATGCCCTTTTTGTCTATGCTATCTGTTTTCAGTGTCCTCCTTGCTTCGTCCCTGATGGGTTATGTTACCCCCAAGGTAGCAGAATTCCATATCTTAGTCTGATTCATGATCTCCAATGCTGAAGTGAAGTCTCTCATTGGTCTTAGTTCTGTTACAACTCATTACCTTTATTTCCGACTTACCCTCAATCCATATTCTGTACTCGTTAGATTGTTCATTTCATCCAACAGATGCTGGAATTCTTCTCCATTTGTCAGTAAGTAGAGCAGCATCATCAGCGAATTGATATTATTTCGCCATGAATTTTAAACTCTCTATTGAATCTTTCTTTTATTTCCGTCATCGCTTTTCTTCGATGTGTAGACTGAACAGCAGGAATCAAAGACTGCATCCATGTCTTACATTCTTTCTAATACGGGCACTTCGTTTTTGGACTTCCAGAATTGTTCCCTCTCGGTTTGGGTTAATATTTTATGTTATTCGCCTTTCCTTACACATTACTCCTATTTTTCTCAGAATTTCGAACATCTTGCAGCATTTTACGCCGTCGAACGCTTTTTCTAGGTCGTCGACTGTTATGAGAGTGAGTTGGTATTTCCCAACTACGTACCTCCTGTAACTTCTAGATGCTCGTAATAGGAACTGTGAAACTACACTGTATTTGAGGTAGAGTTGTCAGCTGACCCATCCTGCATCGAGTGTGAAAACACCTTAAGCGGTATAGTGGTTATATCATTGTAAGTGAAATCACCACCAGAATTACTGAAGCATAATGTGGACAGACTTAAAAGTTAACAGCAATTTCATAATACTTCAGGTAAGAACCAGGAATGTGTTGTTACTTACCAGGCATTAGCGAAGGATCCGAATCCATCACTGAATTTAGCAAAGGACGGAAGACATGCAGGCACTTACCTGAAAAAAGGGGAAAGAGACAAAGTATGTTAAGACACGAAGGTAGAATTGAACAACAATAACGACAAAGAAAGATGTCAATAGAAAACTTCCTTAGCGGTCACCACAGACTGTAAAATAATGTTCGTTATTTTTTCGTTATTAATACACTTTAAACCCTGGGATATCAATGACTAGTAGGTTAGAGATTATTAATTAATAACTCTCTGTCATCTGTGATGAATTTTATTATCTAATTTCTGTCCAACGCGTTTGGCAGCCCCATTTTAGAAGACTGTTCAGACACAGTCTGCTCCGGCTTTTCACCTGAGTTTGACAACATCCATACAGTCCTTGAAAGTGGGGCTCCCATACCCCACTGACAGCAATTATGTAATGAAATTACTGACTGACGATAGAACATATTTAATTAAAAATCCCTTTGCAATGTTTAATCGAAAGAAGAAACAGCATTTCATGATGCCATTCTTTGGTTGAAGTGTGACATTTTAAGTTACTGTCAATAGGTAGGCTTATAATTTTGTTGAGGCCACCCCAGAACATATTAACATATTTTAAAGTCCAACTCAGTACATATTTTGGGAATTACTTACAATTTTAGCAATTTACTGAAACATTAAATTTTATGAATTCAGTTGTATTTTTCACTGGACGTGATCTTCAGAAATGGTGTTTGTACATGTATGCTGAAGAATCAATTCCTAAAATAGGTCTGTCTAAATCTTTTTCGGATTTTATGACTACCTTTTCATTCCCCTTTCTCTTCACACCCGCAAAATTATCGACGGGGTTAACAGTAATATAAGAACCTAAGATTTCTTCAAATTTGATGGTTTGTAAAAAACTTAACATTTCCACCAGACACTCCGTCGAAATTAAAAGTTATCTTGAACTTTCTGTTTCAACAACCGGAACGAGATTTACTTCACTTAGGTTTCACTTATCCATTGTTACTGTTACTTAATGAAAAATATCAACTTATTATGAAATACAAATCGATAAATGACATTAACAATGAAATTTTCACTCTACAGCGGAGCGTGCGCTGATATGAAACTTCCTGGAAGATTGAAACTGTGTGCGGCACCGAGACTCGAACTCGGGACCTTTGCCTTTCGAGGGCAAGTGCTCTACCGACTGAGCTACCTAAGCACGACTCACGCCACGTCCTCCGTGCTTGGGTAGCTCAATCGGTAGAGCACTTGCCCGCGAAAGGCAAAGGTCCCGAGTTCGAGTATCGGTCCGGCACACTGTTTTAATCTTCCAGGAAGTTTCATATCAGTGCACACTTCGCTGTAGAGTGAAAATTTCATTCTAGAAACATACCCCAGGCTGTGGCTACGCCATGTCTCCGCAATATCCTTTCTTCCAGCAGTGCTAGTTCTGCTAGTTTCGCAGGGGAGCTTCTGTGAAGTTTGGAAGGTAGGAGACGAGGTACTGTAGGAGACGAGGTATTGGCGGAAATACATCTGCGAAGACGGGGCGTGAGTCGTGCTTGGGTAGCTCAGTCGGTAGAGCACTTGCCCGCGAAAGGCAAAGGTCTCGAGTTCGAATCTCGGTCCGGCACACAGTTTTAATCTGCCAAGAAGTTTCAGCATTAACAATGGTTCCCTCGTTTTTGATCCCAGAAGATGAAACTTTGGGTCATGTAACTTTTTAACCAGGTAGGATACGTAGTTTGATATTTCGAAACTGAGTTCGCGTCTGGCAGTGTAGTATGAAAATGTAGCCTCTCTATCGGCATACTCCATGTCGAAATTCCCTAAATGTCTGTTTTGTTTGGTGAAGCAATAGCATTAAATAGCATGGTCCTTAACATCAACCTTTCCTATAAGTGCAATTCTTCAGTACGTCTCTGTAAATGCCGTCCGGTGTGGCAGAGCGGTTCTAGGCGTTTCAGTCTGGAACCGCGCGACCGCTGCGGTCGCAGGTTCGAATCGGGCCTCGGGCATGGATGTGTATGATGACCTTAGGTTTAAATAGTTCTAGGTTCTAGGGGACTGATTACCTCAGATGTTAAGTCACATAGTGCTCAGAGCCATTTGAGCCATTTTTCTTCCCTGTAAATCCATCTTTGAACAGGATGGCTGAGGGTCTATGGCTGTTGATTATAAAATATAAACTGAGAGACACCTTCGGCGGTATATACACTCCTGGAAATTGAAATAAGAACACCGTGAATTCATTGTTCCAGGAAGGGGAAACTTTATTGACACATTCCTGGGGTCAGATACAACACATGATCACACTGACAGAACCACAGGCACATAGACACAGGCAACAGAGCATGCACAATGTCGGCACTAGTACAGTGTATATCCACCTTTCGCAGCAATGCAGGCTGCTATTCTCCAATGGAGACGATCGTAGAGATGCTGGATGTAGTCCTGTGGAACGGCTTGCTATGCCATTTCCACCTGGCGCCTCAGTTGGACCAGCGTTCGTGCTGGACGTGCAGACCGCGTGAGACGACGCTTCATCCAGTCCCAAACATGCTCAATGGGGGACAGATCCGGAGATCTTGCTGGCCAGGGTAGTTGACTTACACCTTCTAGAGCACGTTGGGTGGCACGGGATACATGCGGACGTGCATTGTCCTGTTGGAACAGCAAGTTCCCTTGCCGGTCTAGGAATGGTAGAACGATGGGTTCGATGACGGTTTGGATGTACCGTGAACTATTCAGTGTCCCCTCGACGATCACCAGTGGTGTACGGCCAGTGTAGGAGACCGCTCCCCACACCATGATGCCGGGTGTTGGCCCTGTGTGCCTCGGTCGTATGCAGTCCTGATTGTGGCGCTCACCTGCACGGCGCCAAACACGCATACGACCATCATTGGCACCAAGGCAGAAGCGACTCTCATCGCTGAAGACGACACGTTTCCATTCGTCCCTCCATTCACGCCTGTCGCGACACCACTGGAGGCGGGCTGCACGATGTTGGGGCGTGAGCGGAAGACGGCCTAACGGTGTGCGGGACCGTAGCCCAGCTTCATGGAGACGGTTGCGAATGGTCCTCGCCGATACCCCAGGAGCAACAGTGTCCCTAATTTGCTGGGAAGTGGCGGTGCGGTCCCCTACGGCACTGCGTAGGATCCTACGGCCTTGGCGTGCATCCGTGCGTCGCTGCGGTCCGGTCCCAGGTCGACGGGCACGTGCACCTTCCGCCGACCACTGGCGACAACATCGATGTACTGTGGAGACCTCACGCCCCACGTGTTGAGCAATTCGGCGGTACGTCCACCCGGCCTCCCGCATGCCCACTATACGCCCTCGATCAAAGTCCGTCAACTGCACATACGGTTCACGTCCACGCTGTCGCGGCATGCTACCAGTGTTAAAGACTGCGATGGAGCTCCGTATGCCACGGCAAACTGGCTGACACTGACGGCGGCGGTGCACAAATGCTGCGCAGCTAGCGCCATTCGACGGCCAACACCGCGGTTCCTGGTGTGTCCGCTGTGCCGTGCGTGTGATCATTGCTTGTACAGCCCTCTCGCAGTGTCCGGAGCAAGTATGGTGGGTCTGACAGACCGGTGTCAATGTGTTCTTTTTTCCATTTCCAGGAGTGTATTTTGAATGTAAAATGATGAGCCAAACCATTATGACAACTTATTAAATGCGTTTTGGTCCACTTCTGGAACATTATTCAGCAGTGATTCCGCGTGCCGTGGGTTCGACAAATACTTGATAGGTTTCTAGACGTCTGTGTCACGGGATGCCTTCGCACAGGTCACACACTTCCCGAATTGCACGGGCAGCTGGTTTGGGGGCGCGGAGCTAGCGCTCAATGAAGTCCAAATTGGATTTCATCGGATTGAGATAAGTTGAATTTGATAGTCAAGATATAAAC
The DNA here is from genome assembly GCF_023898315.1 of Schistocerca nitens. NCBI lineage: Eukaryota > Metazoa > Arthropoda > Insecta > Orthoptera > Acrididae > Schistocerca > Schistocerca nitens. Next base: position 42,837,992 of record NC_064623.1, on the reverse strand, counting down.
GTAAGTTCACATTAATGCTCCTCAAATCATTTGAAGCAAAGCAAGCGCGCTCTATTATGTGTGAGATACAGAGGCGAGTGAGTCTCCCGGGACTTAACCCCAATTCACTGCTAGTAGCACCACGTCACGTTAACGCGTCTGGGCATAGCGTGCAAGTATTGCACCACAATTAAGTATGAAACTAAAAATCGAAATTTACGTTTAAAACTTTGTTAAAATATAGTTTAGTGTTATAACGTTTCAAATACGAAGTCTTTATGTTCTCTACTTAACAGTTTACGTAAAAATGCCGTTTTAAGAGAAAAATAAGTGTTGCTAAATAATGAAGCAAGAAATCCAGAATTTGGTCAGAATGTGCAGTCAGAGCTTATAAATAAGTGGTGAATGTTTCCAAAACCATATAAAAAAATAACACCGGAATCCACGTTTTTAGAAAAAATCAAAAGCGCTAAATAATGGACTTACAAACATGCAAATTTGTTTTATGCTTCAGTTCACCCCACAAATAATAACTGAGAGACCACGTTGAGCTACCACTTATTGTTTTTGAGTAATTAAGTAAAAACCAATATTGTAACTAAAATGTACCCAATTCTTGTAGATTAGGTATCAGTAATTTTAATAATAGAGAATTTTGGTTAAAGTGGATGATAAATCATACCAAGTGATAGGGTTATACTAAGTTTGAGAGTTGTTGTATTAATAACGGCTGACGTAAGTTCTAGCAAAGATATGGTTTAGGGGTAGCGATCGACCGTTAGTTCCACTATAAAAATTCTAGAAGGCAAAGTTTTCATTATAGCGAGCTGAAACTTTTTCGGTGATTTCAAACAACGTAACCGAATACAAATAAAAATTAAGAGGTGTCTGAAGTAATTTGTAATTATATTATTAAAGTTTATGTGCCAGGGAAAGTCGTCGTTCGGTGGCTGTTGCATTATGCACATAGCCGTAGACAACACATGTTCCCTTGGCCGTCCGCTCCGGCACCTATGTAAATAGAGCCGGAGAGGCAGTAGTGAGATTCACTTCGCACTCAGCTGCGGTAAAATCCGCGTCTGTCAAACGTCGGATCGCGCTCTGCCTCGGATGACATCAGAGCCGAACTGTGACAAAGCGCGTATTTAGCGGTAAAAACGTATAGTAACCTCACGAGGACTGTACACCGTCCTGGACCGCTTAAAATTCTCCAAAGTAACTGTTAGTGTGCCGTCTGTGAGAATTACAGTTCCCCGTGGCCAGTGGTGACTTTATTTCCACTTTTATGGCGAGCATTAATTTTGATCATTTATTGCAAACTTTTATTGAGTAATTTTCGTCAGGACGAAAGACAGTCTCGTAGGGAACGTACCGTAGAGGTCGCGTCTGAACTGCTAAATTTGCTGTTTGAATAAAAAGACTTCTTTTCAATTGAAAATACTGAATTTCCAAGTTTTGGATGGGAGAAACTTTCAGCAATATCGTTTTGATAGGAACATTATAGTCCCGATCCCGCAAAGAAATAGGAGGACAGAAACTTTTCTTTCAGTGGGCTGGACCAGAATGTGGCCGTGCAGACCGGAAACTAAGGTCAGTACGTTCCCCTTCTCTTTCTCACTGACCACAAAATTAGTTGTCAGGCTCTCGTGAGAAAGACGGCGAACAAACAAATTATCAACTTTTACCCGCCGCCCCACACATTGCAGCACGTTTCTGGCCTTGTGACACGTACAGTTATCCTGCTGGAAGATGCAGTCGTTGTTGAAAGAAACACTAAAGCATAAAGAGTTACAGGTGGCCCCTAATAATGTTCATGTGGTCCACAGTTTTCAAGTAGTCTTCGATTACTACAGCAGGTCCCACGGATCCCCAGGTAAATGTCGTCCCCAGTATCATGCTCCTCCCGCTGACCTGCGTCCGTAGCGCTGCGTGTTTCGAACGGCCGATCGCGTGAATGACTACGTATCTGGACACAACCATCGACCAGAACTGACCACAAATGGGATTGACCCGACCAGGCGACAAGATTCCATTGATCAGCGGTCCGATATCGAAGACCCTGCGTCCATTGCAATCATAATGGACGATTTTTTGACGTCAACATGGGAACACGTAAATGTATTCTGCTGCGGGACTCCATGCTGAACACTGCGCTCTGAACGGTGAACTCCAAGGCTCTATTCGGGAGGGCGACGGTTCAATCCCGCGTCCGGCCATCCTGATTCAGGTTTTCCGTGATTTCCCTAAATCGCTCCAGGCAAATGCCGGGATGGTTCCTCTGAAAGGACACGGCCGACTTCCTTCCCCGTCCTTCCCTAATCCGATGAGACCGATGATCTCGATGTTTGGTCTCTTCCTCCAAACAACCCAACCCTCCAAGGCTTTCCAGCCTGCGCCAGCACTGTAATCGTCAGGTTGACACAGGTAATATTGAAACATTATCAAATAATGTAATTCATGAAATAAGTTCGTGGCTTGTGGAAAATAATTTGATGCTAAATCACAGTAAGACTCAGTTTTTACAGTTTCTAACTCACAATTCAACAATAACTGATATTTTGATCAGACAGAATGGGCATATTGTAAGCGAGACGGAACAGTTCAAGTTCCTAGGCGTTCGTATAGATAGTAAGCTGTTGTGGAAAGCCCATGTTCAGGATCTTCTTGAGAAACTAAATGCTGCTTTATTTACCATTAGAACAGTATCTCAAATAAGTGACAGTTCAACACGAATAGTAGTCTACTTCGCATATTTTCATACGCTTATGTCATATGGTATTATTCTTTGCGGTAATTCTTCTGATTCAAAAAGGGTACTTTTGGCTCAAAAACGGGCTGTTCGAGCTATATGTGGTGTAAGTTCGAGAACCTCTTGTCGACCCCTATTCAATAGTCTGGGAATTCTGACATTGCCCTCACAGTACATATTTTCTTTAATGTCGTTTGTTGTTAGCAATATTAGCTTATTCCCAAGATTTAGCAGCTTTCACTCAGTTAATACTAGGGAGAAATTAAATCTGCATGTGGAATGCACTTCCTTGACTCTTGTGCACAAAGGAGTGCACTATTCTGCTGCACCCATTTTCAATAAGCTACCACAAGAACTCAAAAATCTTAGCAGTAGCCCAAACGCTTTTAAGTCTAAACTGAAGGGTTTCCTCACGGCTCACGCCTTCTATTCTGTCGAGGAGCTCCTGGAAGAGCTGAAAAATTAAGCAAATTCCAGTGTAACATTGTTGATTTTCCTTATTTTAACTTACGAATTGTCGCCTGAACACGTTTCTTGTATTTCATTTTATCTGTTTCTACTATCTTGTTATAATTTTATGTATTGACTTGTTCCATGACCATGGAGACTTCTCCTTAATTTGGTCCCACGGAACCATAAATAAATAAATAAACAAATAAAAAATAAATAAATAAATCGCGGCCATCCTGCATTTGAGAGCGGTCAAACCTCCGATCCCGGTATTCTGTGATGCAGTATGGACGTCCAACTTCTCGTCGCCTACTCGTGGTTTCAGCATTTTTCGACCACCTTCCATACCTGCTCACGACAGTAGCACGCGACCACTAGCTTCGTCGTTTCCGAGATGCTCGCTCCCAGGCACTGGGCCACAAAAGTCTAGCTTTTGTCAAAGTCTCTTAAGTCGGCGGACTCTCCCGATGGCACCACTTATTGTCGCTAGAATGATACCCCATTCGTCTCTGTTCTGCTCACAGATTTCTCTTACAGCATCAGTTGCCCTCAGCGCCGCCAAGCAGCATACAGCCTCGCATTGGGCAGTGGTTGTAATGGTGTCGCTCATCACTATAATTTATCCATGTAACTGGTTTCGGCGTTTCGCTACGCTGTCTTCTGGCTCCCTGACCACAGTGTAGGAGAAATGCAACCTTATGTGCAGTCTAAATAGGGGCCAGCATCCAGTAACTGGTATACACAGATTTCTAGTTTCAACTAAATGATCCCTTCACTCATCAACTGAAGATATTCTATGTGTCTTAACAAAAACTGTCATAATGTGTGCAGAGATACCGCAATCACTTTTTATGCACTGTTACTTATAATCCGTCTTGATTGAAAAAATGTTTATTCACATGACCGGTTTCGGTTCTTCTAGAACCATCTTCAGATCTGAAATGACACTGATACCAATTTACTATTTCACAAACGGAAGCCTATTTCGTCCTACCCGATCAACATCTCCAAAACGTACGTGCAACTTCGGTTACAGGAGTAACCCGTCCACACTCAGCAACTTCCACACGCTGCGTCACATTAACTTGGTTGGCAGAATGCACGTCATTTACGTTAATTATAAAACTCCTACCGACAGGTGGCGTCTGATACCTTCGTTACATTACATATGCACATACTGCATTAAGTAGATTTTTCTAATTTGCCTTTATCTCTAAAAAACTCAGTTAAGATGTGTAGTTGTCGAGGTTAAAATCTGTGCTTGTGAAAATTAGGACGAAATAGGTTTGCATTTGTGAAATAGTAAATTAGTATCATAGTCATTTCAGATATGACGATGGTTCTAGAGGAACCAAACCGGTCATCTGAATAAACATTTTTGCAATGAAGACGTATTATAAGTAACAGTGTATGTGTCTTTAGTTGCGAAGTGACTACGTTGTTTCAATTAGAAATCTATCGATACCAGTTACTTAATACTGGCTCCTGTTTCGACTGCAAATGAGGTTGTATTCTTCCTGCAACCTGGTCAGGGAGAAATTATGTTCAAAATATAGATGGCTGAAGGCGTTTTTAATTTTTGCATTTTTGTCATTACACAATTTAAAACAATTTGTTTTTCTGTTGCACGAAACATTAGACGCACTCTTCGTTTTGACTATTACTAAATTATAACACAGAAACCCAATAGTGATTAAATTACCAAACGTGTACACGAGCTACTGTATGTCACAGACGAAAACGTCTACCACACTGTAGCTGCTGTGCTGTCAAAAGACTTACAACAAGGAAAAGTCGCGGCGGATCCATTGGAGTGACCACTTGCTCGAAGTCGGCTGAGAGAGTCATGACCGCAAGAAATTGTTTACAAGCGTGATGTCGATAACACGTGTCTAAAATGAAAAAATATCTTCTCATAGTACTGTTTTAAAAACTACTGCCACTATGGCTGCATGATACAGAGAAGAAATCATTTCATGCGAAAATAATGAACCCGGCTATGCTTCGCAATTGCTATTTTTGTGTGGGAGTTCAAATGGTTCAAATGGCTCTGAGCGCTATGGGACTTAACTACTGGGCTTATCAGTCCCCTAGAACTTAGGACTACTTAAACCTAACTAACCAGCCCCCATCTCGTGGTCGTGAGGTAGCGTTCTCGCTTCCCACGCCCGGGTTCCCGGGTTCGATTCCCGGCGGGGTCAGGGATTTTCTCTGCCTCGTGATGGCTGTGTGTTGTGTGCTGTCCTTAGGTTAGTTAGGTTTAAGTAGTTCTAAGTTCTAGGGGACTGATGACCATAGTTCTCAGAGCCATTTGAACCATTTTGAACCTAACTAACCTAAGGACATCACACACATCCATGTCCGATGCAGGATTCGAACCTGCGACCGTAGCGGTCACGCGGTTCCAAGCTGAAGCGCTTAGAACCGCACGGCCACACCGGCCGGCCTGTGGGAGTCAGATATACGCTGATCAGCCAGAACATTATGTCTACCTACCCAATAGCCAGTACCTCCACCTATGGCACGGAATGGAAGCAGTGAGGCCTTGATAAGTCGCCGGAGGGAGTTGGCACCAATCTGTACACCCTCGTCATCCAATCCCCTTCAATTCCGAGGTGGGGGCGATGAGTTCTGACAACGCGTCCAGTCACATTCCAGATGTGTTCCATAGGGTTCATTCTGGCTAGTTGGGGAGCCAGCACATCAACTGGCACGGGGCCACTGTGTTCCTCGAACCACTCCATAACGCTACAGGTCTTGCGATATGGTGCATTATCCTGTTGAAAAGTGCCACTGCCAACAGGAAACATGAACGTAATGGACGTACGTGGTCTGCAAGCAGTGTCCGATACTATTTGGCCGTCATGCTGACTTGCACGAGTTCCACTACAAACACGGATGCCCACGTGAATGTTCTTACCCCGCAGTGCAGGTGTCAGAGAGCAGTTTCCTGGACGACGACAGGTTCGCACTATCCCATCACAGTGATGAAGAAGGTATCGGGGTTCGTCTGACCATGCAACGCTCTGCCACTGTGTAAACATCCAGTGCCGATGATTCAGTGCCATTTCAATCGTAGATGCCAATGTCGGTGGGATAACATTGGCACATTCATATGTCGCCGACTATGGAGACCCATCGTTAGGAGTTGTCAGTGCAATGTGTGTTCACACACATACTCTGGCCAGCGTTAATGTCTGATAATAGTTCGGTCACAGTTCGCCGCCTGTCCTCTTTTGTGAGTCTGTCCAAACTAAGACGTCGCACATGTACGAGGTGTGGCTAGAAAAAAACCGGACTAGTACTGGTGAAACAATAAAACGAATGCAATAAGGCTGAAAGTCGCGTGGCCTGTCACGTGACTCTCGCTCCGCCTACTGCTCGAGTTTCATCTGCCTCCTGCACTCAGTCTGCCCGTGGCGTCTGTTTTAAGTAGTTGACGTTTTGTCTGTGCGTCGGAAAATGTTGAGTGTACAGAAAGAACAGCGTGTTAACATCAAATTTTGTTTCAAACTAGGAAAATCTGCAAGTGAAACGTTTGTAATGTTACAACAAGTGTACGGCGATGATTGTTTATCGCGAACACAAGTGTTTGAGTGGTTTAAACGATTTAAAGATGGCCACGAAGACACCAGTGATGACACTCGCACTGGCAGACCATTGTCAGCAAAAACTGATGCAAACATTGAAAAAATCGGTAAACTTGTTCGACAAGATCGCCGTTTAACAATCAGAGCAGTATCTGAGTTAACAGGAGTTGACAAGGAAAGTGTTAGGCAGATTCTTCATGAAAGTTTCAACATGAACAAAGTGTGTTCCAAAATGGTTCCAAAGTGTCTCACAATTGAACAGAAAGAACGCCGAAGAATGATTTGTTCTGACATCCTGGAAAACATTGAAAGTGATCCCACCTTCTTACAAAATGTTATTACTTGCGATGAATCGCCAATCGATGCATTGGAAAACTCCTGGTTCTCCACGACAAAAAAAAGCACGAATGTCAAAATCGAAATTCAAGGTAATGATGATTGTTTTCTTTTGACATCAAAGGTATTGTGCACATTGATTGGGTACCAGAGGGACAAACAATGAATCAGCATTACTACATTAGCGTCCTGGCTACCCTACGTGAGCGAGTACGGAGAAAACGGAACGATTTGTGGAGAAAAAAGTCATGCATCCTTCACCAAGACAATGCCCCAGCTCACAGTGCGTTGTCAGTGAAGACGTTTTTGGCAAAACACAACATTCCCATCTTAGATCATCCACCCTACTCACCTGATTTGGCCCCCTGTGACTTTTGCGCTGGTCAGGATTTTGGTGTAATTGGGAGCAAATGTGACATCATTACCGCACATTACACGTCACATGAACTGTGCTCTGGCACCTTACTGTTTGCAGCGTTGTCGAGTCCGACGATGACGTCTCAGGACGCAACGCTCTTGCACAATTACAGACGAAGTTTGTAGGCACATTTGACCCAAGTTTCAGACTTGGTGGCAGACAATCACGGGGTTTCGAAAAAATGATCCTTTGATTATATTGTGCAGTGTAGTTTACCTTGTCTATGGACTGTGGTCACTACCTCTGTGCAGCTGACTTCAACGACGCTAGCACCAGCAATTGAAGTTGTTACCCTATTCGGATCATTCACACTACCCAAGGAATGGTAGAAGTGCATCAAAAGGTTCCAAGGGTGTTTCTCTCTCTCCCACCTATCGCTCCCACATAAGCAGAACATTTATGTTTGTCCCAGACGCTAATTTCCTGTCGCTGTCTACTGTGTAATGCTTGAATATGAAATCGACTAGGATGGAAGTACCGTGTTCCATTACTGTACATACACTCCGGGAAATGGAAAAAAGAACACATTGACACCGGTGTGTCAGACCCACCATACTTGCTCCGGACACTGCGAGAGGGCTGTACAAGCAATGATCACACGCACGGCACAGCGGACACACCAGGAACCGCGGTGTTGGCCGTCGAATGGCGCTAGCTTCGCAGCATTTGTGCACCGCCGTCGTCAGTGTCAGCCAGTTTGCCGTGGCATACGGAGCTCCATCGCAGTCTTTAACACTGGTAGCATGCCGCGACAGCGTGGACGTGAACCGTATGTGCAGTTGACGGACTTTGAGCGAGGGCGGATAGTGGGCATGCGGGAGGCCGGGTGGACGTACTGCCGAATTGCTCAACACGTGGGGCGTGAGGTCTCCACAGTACATCGATGTTGTCGCCAGTGGTCGGCGGAAGGTGCACGTGCCCGTCGACCTGGGACCGGACCGCAGCGACGCACGGATGCACGCCAAGACCGTAGAATCCTACGCAGTGCCGTAGGGGACCGCACCTCCACTTCCCAGCAAATTAGGGACACTGTTGCTCCTGGGGTATCGGCGAGGACCATTCGCAACCGTCTCCATGAAGCTGGGCTACGGTCCCGCACACCGTTAGGCCGTCTTCCGCTCATGCCCCAACATCGTGCAGCCCGCCTCCAGTGGTGTCGCGACAGGCGTGAATGGAGGGACGAATGGAGACGTGTCGTCTTCAGCGATGAGAGTCGCTTCTGCCTTGGTGCCAATGATGGTCGTATGCGTGTTTGGCGCCGTGCAGGTGAGCGCCACAATCAGGACTGCATACGACCGAGGCACACAGGGCCAACACCTGGCATCATGGTGTGGGGAGCGAGCTCCTACACTGGCCGTACACCACTGGTGATCGTCGAGGGGACACTGAATAGTGCACGGTACATCCAAACCGTCATCGAACCCATCGTTCTACCATTCCTAGACCGGCAAGGGAACTTGCTGTTCCAACAGGACAATGCACGTCCGCATGTATCCCGTGCCACCCAACATGCTCTAGAAGGTGTGAGTCAACTACCCTGACCAGCAAGATCTCCGGATATGTCCCCCATTGAGCATGTTTGGGACTGGATGAAGCGTCGTCTCACGCGGTCTGCACGTCCAGCACGAACGCTGGTCCAACTGAGGCGCCAGGTGGAAATGGCATGGCAAGCCGTTCCACAGGACTACATCCAGCATCTCTACGATCGTCTCCATGGGAGAATAGCAGCCTGCATTGCTGCGAAAGGTGGATATACACTGTACTAGTGCCGACATTGTGCATGCTCTGTTGCCTGTGTCTATGTGCCTGTGGTTCTGTCAGTGTGATCATGTGATGTATCTGACCCCAGGAATGTGTCAATAAAGTTTCCCCTTCCTGGGACAATGAATTCACGGTGTTCTTATTTCAATTTCCAGGAGTGTAGATAATAAACTGTACTGCTAAAACAGCAGTACTGTACTCAGTGTACTGTATTGCTCTAACGGGACTGGGTCTAATAGACTACGGTGGAGAGAGACCCTCTGCCAGCACTTGACGGAAGAAACGCAGTGACGGAGCCCACTGGCTGCTCCCTGGGGTCCGCTCCTGCAGTCTTTATCCCCGCACAGGTCAGAGTTGCGGCTTCCACAGGCCGTGAGAGAAATCTCAATTACTTGAGGGCAGAGGCGGAGCTCGGTGTACTGCGGCGGAGCGCGCCCTGGCGGCCCCGTTAAGTATCCCCTGCTACCCCCTGCCCACCACGGCTATCCTACCCCACCCCGGCACTCAGCAGCCCCCTAACACTGCCAGTGTACGGCGCTGCTGGCTCGACAGGAAGGAACCCTCCTCACTGCTTCGCATTCCAGCCGCGCGCTGCTCGCCTCCGCCTCGTCTGTGTGTTTACCTGGGTGCACCTTAACTTCTGCTTACCGGTCCAAATAAGCCCGCCGCGAGACCAGATTAGGGCTCTTTAATTTCCTGCCAGCGTAGCTCGCGGTTTTTCCGGCTCGCCGAGGTCCTCTCCGGCAGATACCGGGCGAGATTAGCCGCCAGCAGGTAGTGGGCCAGAAGACACTGTGGCGGCCAGATTGTAACAGCAGAGCCCACAGGCTGTGGTCCGCAACTCTCGCGAATTGCGAAATAATGGCAACTGTAAATGAAGGGATGAGCAAGTAATTTTGTTGACTGCTAAAGTCCTGTCCTCACTGCAATATTTATGTGTGACTACTATGCTAGCTTTACCTACGTATTTCGCTTAAAACTTCAGAGCTAACAGGCCGTGAGCGATGTGCTAAACTTACTCCTAATTTTGGTTTCGGTAGTGTGAGACATCCTCAGGGAGGAAGCAGCGAACTGCAATAAGAACTCGTGGGAGCGACGAATATATACGCAGTATAGAGGGCACAGGCTACAAAATTACCTGTGGTAGTGTCGACACTCCCGACTGAAACTAATCTGGTCCTGGCGAAGGTTCGAGTCCTCCCTCGGACATGGGTGTGTGTGTTTCTCCTTAGGATAATTTAGGTTAAGTAGTGTCTAAGCTTAAGGATTGATGACCTTAGCAGTTAAGTCCCATAAGATCTCACATACGTTTGAACATTTGAAACTCATCCATCCCCAGTCTGTCACTGCAAGGCTGACATCCACATTTTATCTAACCTGAAAACTTCATGTTCTCTGTTAAAGTTACTACTGTTTTTATATACTAAAGAATAAGAGGATAAGGTACACCCGCTTAGTACCGTGTAGGATCCCCGCTGTCAAGCAGAAGTGCCGCAACACGACGTGACCTGATCTCGACTAATGTCTGAAGTAGTGCTGGAGTGAATTGACACCTTGCATCCTGCAGGGCTGTCCATAAATCCGTAAGAATAGGAGAGGGTGGAGATCTCTTCAGAACAGCAAGGCATCCCAGCTATTCTCAAAATTGTTCATGTATGAGGATTTTGGCGATCAGCTGAAGTATTTAAACTCACACGGGTGCCCCTGGAGCCACTATGTAGCAATTGCAGACGGGTGGGGTTTTGCATTGTCCTGCTAGAATTGCCCAAGTCCGTCGGAATGAAAATGGACATGAATGGATGCAGGTTGTAAGTAGGCTGTTTAGGTTTTTCTATTGGTAACGCCACCTCTGTATGAAAATCACTGGCTGTGGTGTGTGCAGTCTGTGGCTGCTTTGCATTGTTGTAATACTCGCCATTGTAGTGTTAGGCAGCTGGCTGTGAACAGCGCGTAGCGTTGCGCAGTGGGAGGTGAGCCGCCAGCAGTGGTGGATGTGGGGAGAGAGATGGCGGAGTTTTGAAATTTGTCATGAACTGCTATATTTATATATGATGATATCAAGGTAAATACATTGTTTGTTCTCTATTAATATCTTTCATTTGCTAACTATCCCTATCAGTTGTTAGTGCCTTCCATAGTTTGAATCTTTTATTTAGCTGGCAGTAGTGGCGCTTTTTTGTATTGCAGTAGTGGGAGTAACCAAGATTTTTGTGAGGTAAGTGATTTGTGAAAAGTGCAGGTTAATGTTAGTCAGGGCCATTCTCTTGTAGAGATTATTTAAAGTCAGATTGCGTTGCGCTAAAAAAAAATATTGTGTGTCAGTTTAAGCACAGTCTTGTATATAATTGTTCAAAAGGGGACGTTTCATATGTCGACCCTTAGCCTAGGATACCTCACTGGATATATATATATATATATATATATATATATATATATATATATATATATATATATATGATGATATCAAGGTAAATACATTGTTTGTTCTCTACTAATATCTTTCATTTGCTAACTATCCCTATCAGTAGTTAGTGCCTTCCATACTTTGAATCTTTTATTTAGCTGGCAGTAGTGGCGCTTTATTGTATTGCAGTAGTGGGAGTAACCAAGATTTTTGTGAGGTAAGTGATTTGTGAAAAGTACAGGTTAATGTTAGTCAGGGCCATTCTCTTGTAGAGATTATTTAAAGTCAGATTGCGTTGCGCTAAAAAAAAATATTGTGTGTCAGTTTAAGCACAGTCTTGTATATAATTGTTCAAAAGGGGACGTTTCAAGGTGATCAGACAGGATGCTTATGTACGTGTCAGATTCGTGTCTAGACATATCAGGGGTCCCGTACCATTCCAACTGCATGCGCCCCACACAATTACAGACCCTCGAATAGTGTGAATAGTCCCCTGCTGGCATGTAGGGTTCATCGATTTATGACGTTAATTCCATACCTGTATGGTATGGTATGGTATGATAACCGGGGACCTAGAAACGACGGCTCCGCCCTGCCGCAGCTGCAGTGGTCCACAGCGCCACGACGACTACCGCAGTCCACTTCACTCCTCCGCCACCCTACACCGAGCCCAGGGTTGTTGTGCGGTTCGACCCCCGGTGGACCCCCCAGAGAACGTCTCACACCAGACGAGTGTAAACCCTATGTTTGCGTGGTAGAGTAATGGTGGTGTACGCGTACGTGGAGAACACGTTAGCGCAGCAATCGCCGACATAGTGTAACTGAGGCGGAATAAGGGGAACCAGCCCGGATTCGCCGAGGCAGATGGAAAACCGCCTAAAAACCATCCAAAGACTGGCCGGTTCACCGGACCTCGACACAAATCTGCCGGGCGGATTCGTGCCGGGGACCAGGCGCTCATTCCCCCCCGGAAAGCCGTGCGTTAGACCGCATGGCCAACCGGGCGGGCTTCCAGGCAACAGGTCTGCAGCCATCAACAGCCCAATGTCAGTGCTGATGGGCCCAGGCGAGGCGTGAAGCTTTGTGTTGTGCAGTCATCAAGGATACAGGAGTGGGCCTTCAGCTCCGAAAGCCCATATCGATGATGTTTCGTTGAATGGTTCGCACGCTGACACTTGTTGATGGCCCAGCACTGAAATCTGCAGCAATTTTCTGAAGGGTTGCACTTTTGTCAAGTTGAACGATTCTCTTCAGCCGACGTTGATGCTGTTCTTGCAGGATCTTTTTCCGGCCGCAGTGATGTCGGATACTTGATGTTTTACCAGATTCCTGATATTCACTGTACACTCGTGAAATGGTTCAAAAATGGTTCAAATGGCTCTGAGCACTGTGGCACTTAACTACTGTGGTCATCAGTCCCCTAGAACGTAGAACTACTGAAACCTAACTAACCTAAGGACATCACACACATCCATGCCCGAGGTAGGATTCGAACCTACGACCGTAGTGGTCACGCGGTTCCAGACTGTAGCGCCTATAACCGCACGGCCACTCCGGCCAGCGTGAAATGGTCGTACGGGAAAGTCTCCACTCCATCGCTACCTCGGTGCTCTATCTCATCGCTCGTGCGCCGACTATAACACCACGTTCAAACTCACTTAAATGTTGATAACCTGCCATTGTAGCAGCAGTAAGTGATCTGACGGCTGCGACAGACACTTGGTGTCTTATACAGGTGTTGCCGACCGCAGCGCCGTATTCTGTTTACATATCTCTGTGTTTGAATACGCATGCCCATACCAGTTTCTTTGGTGCTTCAGAGTGAATCTCAATAGCCTCTCGACAGACGCCTGCTTGGTAGTGCTATGTTTTCCATATGTTTTCAGTTGGCTGTGTAACGCCGAGACTTCTATAGGACATACAACGTTCAGGGCGCGGCCATCGTGACTCTGTTGGCCCGTTAAGAACACAAAGTAAGAGAGCCAAGTAAAATTATCTTAATAATTCCAACGACAGATTCCAACAGAATTTCAAACTCATTGATAGCAGTCTGAGACCGGACGGATCTTTAGTTGACTAATCACAAGTCTAAACTGGTCATTTTATGCAATTAGGGTGATTTTCCCCGGTCATCGAGTGACCGAATGATTGCTTACATGGAGCACCATCAAACTGGAAGGAGCCGAATAATTTCCACATTCTCCGCTTGGTTAATATAAAAAATGCTCATAATGGCGAATTTCTGTAACGTTTGAAGGATTAGAGACGTCCAAGGAAATCGCCATGATTCTCGATCATAAGCTATGATGCTACCAAGCGGGGACACCGCTTGTGCAGCGAACACCAGGTATCGTGATCTCACAAACCGTAATGAGGTAAGCTCTGTGGTTCGGCCCCTGCTGCGGTTGTTCGTTGTACAGATCTCATATCTAGTCATCTTATCACTCTTGTTCAACCAAACCTCGCTCTCTAGGTACTGTAGATAATCTCGTTGAACTTCGGTGTGTTTTATTGTATTTTCTAGTTTTTATACCTTGTCCTACAGCAGCTTCGTGTAAAAAAAAATGGTTCAAATGGCTCTGAGCACTATGGGACCTAACATCTTAGGTCATCAGTCCCCTAGAACTGAGAACTACTTAAACCTAACTAACCTAAGGACATCACACACATCCATGCCCGAGGCAGGATGTGATTCTGCGACCGTAGCAGTCCCGCGGTTCCAGACTAAAATGCCTAGAACCGCACGGCCACCGCGGACGGCTAGCTTCGTGTCAATTCGTTCAGATTTGTGGGTGCATGTTATAAAACTTGTGACAGGGCTACCACACATTCGTGCGTTTTAACGGGGTATATATAACTATTTTGATCACATTTATTGCGGATCATGTTCGGTCCCTTTGTCAGAAGCTATCCATCTGGCTGCGAAACACCTGCACAGAGGTGGTCCGACGCCTTTACGATCCAAGTGTCGCAGGTCAACAGACGAATGTAACTTCGTGTCTGAGAGAGAAATGCGACAGGCAGAAGAGCACCAGACCCACATCAGGTGCCTAGTTCGAATAAAGGACCAGAATTTATAACTGCATTGCCCCTGAGGATGTCTGACGCAGCCGGACGCGAAACGTTAGGCGGCCTGGACGTTTTAAGTGAAGTTAATGCCAGCGGCTAATGTCTACACTGTACCACCTACGCAGTTAGTTGCAGTTAGTTGCTTTTAAGGATACATGACGGAATCTCACATGTTTTACCTCTCTCTCGTTACAGCTAGCGTAATTTGGGAGTACTTCTGCCATAATGGTGTCGACACAGGAGAAGGTGCAGAATGTTTTGTGGTTTTACGAAACACGGTCCCCTCTTAGAGTTCAGCGACAGCTCCAAAACGCTTATGGCCGAGATACGCCGGATTTAAAGATCATCAGAGAATTGTATGAGAAGCTTAAAGAGAGAGCGTTGGTAACAGGCCGAGAAGCGGCAGACCTGGAACGGCAGACGACTCTACGGACACCGTGCCTACAGCAAATCAACGCAGTCTGCAGAAATCGTCACACTGTGGTTCCAGAGACACATGCTTACTTCGGAATACTGCTATGAAGACTTCACGCAAACGGCTGTATTTCCAGGCATATAAAGTGCAAATTTCTGAAAGTTTTGCTGCCAGATAATACGCACAGAAGTGCTGACTTTCCCAGGGACACACTGGAGCAAATAGACGCACGCAATGAAGTTTGTTTTTCCCGTGAAGGGATTTTTCACCTTTCCGGGAAAATAAACAGCCATAATGTCCGGATATGGAGTTCGGAGAACCCACATACCCTGGCACAGCAGTTACTGGACACTGAATAACGCAGTTACTGCACCGTTCTTTTCACTCAGCCCACCATGAAACAGTTTGGCTTGACATAATATTCGGAACTTCAACTAAGGGAGCTTCAACTATTAGCAGTGTTTCTACCGTCACAGTTGGGGTTATATGATGATGATCGGTAGAGGCAGTCCCACATCATGGCCACTAGCGCTCACCAGGCATGACGCATCTTGACTTTTCGGTGGGTCTACGTGAAGAGTGAAGTGTTCAGTTTTCTGATTCGTGATCCGCAACGCTTATTGCCAGAATACGAAGTGCCTTAGATGCGATGACAGAAGAGAAGTCGGTAAAGACATGTAGAGAAAATGAAAATCTTATACACTCTCGGCTGGCAGCAAACGGAGCACATGCTTAAATGTATCCACAAACAAAGTCATGAATTTAGCTATCATTTGCAACAGACCGTATAGCTATATCTAGCATAGTTCTTAGAAATAAGTTTTTGGGATCAGGGAAAGACTCAATGCTCACCCTGTACCTTAATTAGGTGGGTTCTGGACAGCGTGAGACATATAGATAAAAGCTAGTGCCACCAATTGTGGAGTGTGGGTTGAATGTTTGAAGTACTTATCACGCAGGCACGACAGTAAACATCAGTAGTATCTTTTTCATTACATTATCTGGTTACAGGGGCAACTCATTGTTCTGACTTGTCTTATGGTTCCATTTGCACGGAATACTAGTCCTGGCAATAGGACGAAAGGTCGTGACCAGTAAAATAATTGTCACAAACACTTTGTAACGGTTCGGCCTATCAATAATACACAGAATATTCAAAACTACTTTGGAACCAAGTGGTAGATCCACATTGTCCTCCTTCTGATCCTTCTCACAATACAGTAAGAAGCTGTACCATCTTTCTCCACTACCGCATAAGGCCAATAGTCAGTATCCAAAGCACGTGGACTAGGGTCTGATAAACTGCTTTATACTGTCATGCCCATAGTATGTCACAATAATTTCATCGACCCACAGATTTTACTGAAAGACTCCTCATATTCGATAATTTTGTACCTGAGCCTTTGCTAATGGTCTTGCTTTGAAACAGCTGTCACTTTTGTATTCATTGGCCTTTTTATTATCACCTAAAATGTAATACAGATTTCAACTCAAAATTTCTTTTGCAACTTATTGCATTTTTCCCTTTTTGAACACCAATATCATCAACCTTAGGCCAAAAATCTCTTTCACAGGACAATTTATGATAGCCAGTGAAGTCCAAGAACCCACTGAAATCTACGAATTTCAACAGGTGAGCCGCGCGGAGTGGCCGCGCGGTTTGAGGCGCCATGTCACGGATTGCGCGGCCCCTCCCGCCGGAGGTTCGAGCCCTCCCTTGGGGATGGATGTGTGTGTTTTTCTTACCATAAGTTAGCTTAAGTAACGTGTAAGTCTAGGGACCGACGACGTCAGCAGCTTGGTCCCTTAGGAATTCACACACATTTGAACATTTTCATAAGGTGAACTGAAAGATATATTTTGTTAGTACACTCAATAGCAC